>NW_023665635.1:22500-1222500 GCF_014743375.2 Drosophila subpulchrella
GGGAAATTTTTTCGGTATCTCCGTGTTTTTATTTATATATTGGGGTACGCTAAGTCCGTGTTAAAAAAAGTTTAATTCTATTTGTCATAGCTTTGCATTGTAAAGCCGATAACAGAATTGCGCTTGAAATTTGAATTTCAGTATTGAATAACGTAAGAAAGATAATGTGATTGATGTAATCGATTAAAACTATTTAAGCGAATAAACATATAAGTATTAAACTAAAAATAGTATTAAAGTATACATATGGCGAAAATGGAGACAAGAGTGAATATTTGTAATTATTAAATGGTAAATTTCTTGTTTTTTTGGCGCATTTTTTTCGAGATTTTACATTATCAACAAATGACTCACAGTCACAAAACTGTTAAGAAAGGTCACATGTTCAAAGATTGCCTAATTCTATCTCACAATATACACATATAGTTGTAAACAAAAACTAATGTTACCTAAATTGGTTTGGCGCAATTCGAGAAAAATTTTTTTTAGCAAAATCTTTAAAAAAAGTTTCTTTTTCAATTTGTTATTAATTTTTTAGGTTTTCTAGGAGGGCCCCCACCTCTACTAGGACTACCATCATCCTTCTTGGGGCAGACTAAAAATTTTATTTTGTAAACAAGTGATATCGATGTGAAATTTTTATGAAATCGAGAAAGATCGCTTTAATCGAGGCACTCGATAAGAAAGAACACTTAAGTCGTGTGTCTTGACTATCATACACCCGTTACTCAGATAACCAACTTAACTTGTTAACTAAAGGTCAAATTAAAACCATGTTGGCACGACGCACACTGAGCGCCATGTAAATAAATACTAGGGGACGAAATGTAATTGTGGAGGGTTTTCTTAATTAAGTCTCTGGGGGAGCACGGGTCCAGCCGTATGTGAGATGGAAGTTTGTTCAAGTAATATAAGGCTCTACACAGAGGCTCATTAAATGAATAACTTGCTCTACAGGCCGTAATAAAAAAAGATTAAAATGTCCTTAAAGACCTACCAGGCGCGGGAAAACGTATGCTGCTCAGCAATGCAGGACAGTCCTTTTTGGAGGACAGCAGGTCACAAATAAAAATTATTGCGCTAGTTTTTCTACGATCTTGTAGAAAAGAAAGGTGTACAAGGTGGAATTTCGCAGAGTAAGAGGGAACCGGTTCATTAAAACTAACAGAAAGATGGGCAAAAGGTTGGAATTTTTTTGAACACGCTCAATCCGATTGATGTGTGTAGTACCAGTCGGATTCCAGACAAACGAAGCATATTCCAATCTGAGCTTAATAAACCATGAAAATAGGCTTAGTTTCGTGAAGGGTTCTTTAAATTGCGTAGAATTTCGTTTTACAAACCCATACATAGCGTATGCCTTTGGAATTATGTAAATTATGTGTTCAACGAAAGTAAATGTGGTATCAAACATAACTCCTAGGTCCAGGGATTCATTTCTTAAGGCATGAATATGGGGACAAGTGGAATTCGACCAAAGGATGTTAAGTCTTCGTTTGCTGTACCTAACAAAGAAACATTTTGACAAGTTCAGAGGAAACTTATTATGAGAACATTTTGAAGAAGTTCACTATCGGAGCTTGAATTCACAGACCTAAATATTTTAAGATCGCCAGCAAACAACAGGAATGCAGAGCTTTTTATGCAATAGTGAATATCATTAATGAAGATGATGAAAAGAAAGGGACCCAAGGCACTTTCCTGAGGAACGCCAGAAGTTTGCCAAATGCTTTGGAGGTAAACGAGTGGTTGCAATAAAGATTGAACATAGCTAAGTTAGTGGTAGTCGACCGTCCAGTCATAAAACCATGTTGGTTAGGTCCTGTGAGAGCCTGTACCTCCGATGATCTCTGAGAGCGAGAGAGCGGGTCATTGTGACTCTCAATAAGGCTATACTTTGACTCTCGTCTATTCTTGTTTTCTAGTCTAATTCTTTGAGCCGCAGTGAACAGACCACCGCGCATAAATATGTATAAAATCATTTAACAATTGTTGGTATTATTGGTACGGTTACCGGGTTAATACATTGGCGACGAGGTAAATAAAACTAAATAGTAAAAGTAAAAGAAAATAAAATATATACAAATGAAAATAAACGCAGAATAAGGAAAAAAATAGACGCATAACAAGCACATAAAATTTTCAATTGCACAATCCTTTTTGCACACCGTTCGTCACGTAGACATAGAACTGGCGTTGCCACACCGGCAAACATATACGTGTATGTACATATGTGCATGTATGTGCACATGTATATGTGTGTATATATAAATATCAAACAAAAACAGCTCTGAACGAGGTAAAAAGTAGTGGCGAACGCGCCGTTTTAGGGCAAAATGTGTTATAGATCAAAAGTTGAGGAATGTCAAGGGCTATATGATTTGAAATTTAAAAATAAATCGTTCGACTCAATTTTGAGAAAATAGTCAAAAGTGGTTTTAAAAAATATCTTTTTGTCACAACTCTAAATCTAATATATTTAGACAATTTTACTATGTAAAGAGTACTTAGCAAATTAAGTTATCTTTTCAGAGATTGCATTAGTTGTTTAGATACTATAAGCATTTTAAATCAGGTTTTTTTTTGATTTTCCGCTAAACTAGCGGGTTTTTCCAAAAGTCGTAGAACAAACGTTTTCTACTTCAAGCTACTTTATACACCTATAGGGTTTCCAAAACCCTAAAACAAAGATGGGATGCATACAAGCCCACAAACAAAGGGACAAACATTTTCATTTTGGGAAGAAGAAGATAATCTTGTTTTTTGAATTACTTTTGAACGGAACATCGGATTTCAACAAATGAGGTGTCATTCGACGCGTATTCTCAGTAAGAATAAAACTAGCTAAACAGACGGGGGCTTTTATCCCCACCGTATACAGCAGCTCCAATTTTTTAAATTTTTACTTTTAAACTTTCACCGTTTTTTCTCCCAAACAAATTTATATTTCTAAAGTCTTGGTATGCAATCTTTTTAGTTTTTATTACGATCGGACCATAATGGCAGATTTTCAATTCTACGGCTATATATAGTAGTTGTCTTCGCACGCTCTCTTGCGCGCTTCGCCACTACGTCTACTGCCGTCCACACTGATATATGTATATGCATATATATCAGGTGTCGGCAGCGGCCTATCTAGTGAGCATAGGGAAGTGTTCTGCCTATCCTCTGCTCGCTCACGTATAACGTAGATGTTCGTATGACTTCGGTATGGGTCTTCGGGTCTTTTTTTTCTCAGCTTCGGCGCCCTTTTTTGCTGCTGCGGCAGAGAATTTCAGTGCAAAACAGAGAAACGTCAGGCGTCAGAGCGCTGCGCGCCAACTTCGTGTTTTTTACACTCACACTAATGCAAGGCAAACTTGAGATGGTATGTGTGTGCCGACCACTGATATATATGTATATATTAAAAAAAAAACCGAATACATTTTATGCAGGATATATGTGCGTACATATGTATGTGTGCAAATTGAATTGAAAAGGAATGTGCGGAAGTGAAAGAACATCTGACAAAGATCAGAGGCAGTTAGCCACAAACTAAGCTGACAAAGGTCAGAGACAGTAATAATAATAATAAAAAACAAGGAAGAACGCTATAGTCGAGTACGTCGACTATTAGATACCCGTTACTCAGCTAAAGGGACCAAAGGGAAATGGAGATATGCAAGCAGCAAAGCGAGATTGAAATGCGCCAACTATCGGCGGTAGACAGATTTAAGCGTTATGGGCATTAGAGTGGGTGTGGCAAATTTTTTTTTGGGTCAATCGATAGGTATTGACGAGCCCAATACAGTTCAGTTAAAATTTTGTATCTAGCATGAAAATTGTGGGCGCCCCAGGCTTGGGCGGTTTGTGGGCGTTAGAGTGGGCGTGGCATATTTGCGTAACAAACTTGCGCAGCGCACAAGGCTACGGAATCTAAATCTGAGATCCCAATTCTCTATCCTTGATAGTTTCCGAGATATCCACGTTCATATTTACGATTTCTTGAAGTTTGTGGGCGGTTTGAGGGCGTAAAAGTGGGCGAAGCAAATTTTTTTTTGAGTCAATCGATAGGTATTGATGAGAACAATACATTTCAGTTCAAATTTTTATTCTAGCATCAAAACTGTAGGAGCTACAGTTTTGGGCGGTTTGTGGGCGTTAGAGTGGGCGTGGCACTCTACTGAAACAAACTTGCGCTGCGTAAGAAGCTCAGGAATCTGCACGCCAAATCTCAATAGCCTAGCTCTCATAGTCTCAGCGTTCATCCGGACAGACAGACGGACAGACGGACATGACTAGATCGACTCGGCTAGTGATCCTGATCAAGAATATATATACTTTATGGGGTCGGAAACGCTTCCTTCTGCCTGTTACATACTTTCCGACGAATCTAGTATACCCTTTTACTCTACGAGTAACGGGTATAAAAAAAGATAAAAGAAGTAATCTGAAAAAAAGTTTTCAGAGGCAGTTAGCCATATATGTACTAAGCTGACAAAGGTCAGAGACAGTAACAACAACAAAACGCAGTTGGACACAGACTAAACTGACAAAAGAGAGAGAGAGAGAGAAAAAAAAAACGTACGTATGTACATACGCTTAGCGAAGTATGTACATAGTATATGCTTCATTAGTTTCCTTAAATAAATTACATATATGTATATATATATATATATACACATATATAGAGATATTATAATTTATTACAGATGAACGCGGAATTCCCCATTAAAGCATTCTTGTGTGAAAGAATTGACAAAGCACTGCTTCGTTGCGAGTGGGAGAAATGGTTGAGAGCATTTCAGATCTATGCTGAATCAGAGGAGATCACTGCGTGCAAGCAAAAGAGAACTAAATTACTCCATCTAGGTGGAACACAGCTGCAATCAGTAGCGTATTCACTACCCGATGCAGTAGTCGATTTCGACGAAGTTGAACAAAATGATGTATTCCAGGTATTGGTGGACAAGTTAACAGCGTTCTTTTCACCCATGCAAAACTCGTCATTCGAAAGACATATGTTCAGGAGCTTGATTCCATCTGGCGACGAAAGTTTTTCCAAATTTGTTCTGCGCCTAAGGCACTAAATTAAGAAGTGAAGAGATTTGCCTCAAAGATAAAGTAATCGACGCATGGGCGTCGGGAGATTTAAAAAGGAAACTATTAGAAAAGGAACATTCACTGGATGAAATACTCGAAGTTTGTCAAGTTGACGAGGAAATAAGAAAAGAATCAGCGATGATGACAAAGAATACAGAGGAGCCGGTAAATAGAGTCACGACAACTAAACCGAAAGGAAATAGGCGAAATTTCGAATGCGGGAGATGTGGTCGTTCTGGCCACAAAGATGACTGCCCTACTTGTCCAGCTCGAAATGTAATCGGTGCGGTCGCCTTGGCCATTTTGGACGAAAATGTAGGACGAGTTTAATAAGGCAACATTTCCAATCGAGATCTACTAACCAAGATGAAACGTGCTCCTACACTAAAAAGCCAAAAACGGAGGATTGTTTCAAAATTAATTGCGATGAGCAAGAAGAATGGACTAAATGCAAAATCGGGGGAGCAGACATATCTCTGATCATTGATTCGGGGTCTCGCTATAATCTCATCTGTCAAAACGACTGGTCCACTCTAAAAAGGAATAAAACCACAGTATTCACTGTTCGCCCCAACAACAGAACCAGTTCAAAGGTAACGCTTCGGAACAAATTTTAAATGTAATTTGCGTATTTGAGGCACCAATTTCTGTTGGTAAACACGCTAAAATGATTGCCTCCTTTTTCGTCATTGAAAGAGGAAAACAGTCATTGCTGGGACGGGAAACTGCAATTAAGTTGGATGTGTTACGGCTCGGTCTGCAGGTGAATCATATTGAGGAGGTATCAGTTTTTCCGAAGTGGAAGGGGGACAGTGTCAAATTGGCAATAAATCAGGACACAAAACCAGTACAACAGCCCATGCGAGGGATACCAATCGCATTAGAAGAAAAGGTGAGCGAAAAGATTCAGGATGCTCTAAGGCGAGATATGTTTGAACCTGTAAATGAACCAAGTGCCTGGATTTCACCAATAGTTCTAGTTTTTAAAGAAAATGGAAACATTCGGTTATGCCTGGACATGCGGCGATCAAATCAAGCCATTTTGAGGGAAAATCACCCCTTACCGACATTTGAAGCGTTCATGTCTCAACTCAGAGGTGCTAGGTATTTCTCCAGGCTAGACCTCAAGGACGCATACCACCAACTCGAGCTACATGAGCAAAGCCGAGAAATAACAACGTTTATAACTCCGTTAGGATTATTTCGTTATAAGCGATTGATGTTTGGAGTCAACTCGGCACCAGAGACATTCCAAAAGAGGCTTGAGCAATTATTGTCGGGTTCCTCAAATGTCCTAAATTACATAGATGTAATGGATGGAAAAACTGAGGACGAGCACGATGAACCATTGAAAAGAGTTCGTGGCATTCTAAAAGAAAACAACGCATTATTACATGAAAAGAAATGTGCCTACAAAGCCTCTAAATTAAATTTTTTGGGTCACATTTTATCGAATCATGGCATCGAGGCCGATCCAGAGAAAATTAACACCATCACATCTCTTAGACCTCCAAAGAACAAGGAGGAGATTCGGAGTTTTCTGGGCCTTGTAACATATGTAGGGAAATATATTCCAGAGTTAGCAAATAAAACAGACCCATTGCGACGACTGCTCAAAAAGGATGAGAAGTTTATCTGGGGTGCTAAGGAACAGGATGTGTTTGATAAACTAAAATCCTGTCTGGCGAAAATTCCAAACTTGCAGTATTTCAATCCAAAGCACAAAACACAGGTAATTGCAGACGCCAGTCCGGTTGCATTAGGAGCTGAATTGCTACAATTTCATGGAGACGATGAACCGAAAATAATATCTTTTACTAGTCGAAGCCTGACAGATGTCGAAAAGCGCTATTCGCAGACCGAGAAGGAGAGCCTATCATTTGTGTGGGCAGTGGGAAAATTCTTCTACTATCTAGCTGGGTTAGAGTTCGAACTAATAACCGATCATAAGCCACTAGAGACCATTTTTAAACCATATTCGAAGCCACCGGTGATAATCGAAAAATGGCTTCTCCGCCTCCAAGCTTTCAAATTCATAGTCAAATATAAAACCGGAAAGGAGAACATTGCGGATACCTTTTCTCGACTGTGTAAATTAAACCCAGGATGAAAGACGAACATGGCATTCTCCACGTAATCGAAAACGCGACTCCGTCGTCCATGACGATCATTGAAATTGCAGAGAAAAGCATTCACGACGAGAAGATCGTAGACGCAATGTCGTGCCTGCCGGACGAATCGTGGAACACATCATCGTCAAACAGTCTGTTTCCGTTCAGACATGAACTCTCACTTATTGGATCTATTATGATGCGAGGAACCCGCATAGTTATTCCATCGGCGTTAAGACAGGTGATTCTAACGTTGGCAAACGAAGGCCATCAAGGAGAGTCAGCTATGAAGCGACGATTACGGTCCAAGGTATGGTGGCCACAAATAGATCGAGAAGCGAAGAAATTCGTAATATCTTGCAGAGATTGCATAATGGTATCGCAAGCATTAAGCCCCACTGCTATGAAACGAACCACATTTCCAGAAGGACCATGGATTTTTGTAGCTACAGCCCTATTGGGACCGTTACCTAACAACGAACACATTCTAGTTTTCATCGACTATTATTCGAGGTATATGGAATACAAGTTTCTAAAATCGATCTCATCAATGTCGTTAATCTGTGCCATGAAAGAAATTTTCACCAGATTAGGCTATCTTAAAAAGCTAAAAACTGACAACGGAAGACAATATGTTAAGTAACATCGCCACCTTATTGGCCTCAAGCCAATGGAGAAGTTGAGAATATGAACAGGTCGTTAGTAAAAAGGCTAAAAATTGCATACACCAACAAGAAGAATTTCAAGGAAGAAATTCAATCATTTGTTATGATGTATAATGTGACTCCCCATGGAACCACAGGGTCTGCACCAACGGAATTAATGTTCAATCGAGTAATAAGAGACAAAATTCCGGTTGTTCAGGATTTAATGGGAGAATACAGTGACTCAATGGAAAGAGACCGTGATTTGGTAAACAAACAGAAAGGCAAAGAATATGCCGACAAGAGGAGAGGAGCCAAAGAAATCAATGTTGAAGTGGGAGACAAGGTTTTTCTTAAAAATGTAATTTTTCCCCACAAGCTTACACCAAATTTTGACACCACCGAATACGTCGTAGAAGAAAGAGAGGGAGATATTATAAAAATAACAGGTGGAGGAAAGACTTTGACAAGAAATGTGAGCCATGTGAAAAAGATTCCACAGACACAGTTTTCAGCTGATACTGGTGATCACTCTTCACACTCCCGAAGCACAGGTAACGTTCTGCAGCCTTCCAATTTCAGGACACTGGGTGAATCAGAACAGATAGAATCGACTACTGAGACGACATCGGCACCCGGAGAAGGACTGAAACTGAAGCTCTTCAATAAGGGAGGGATGTGGGAGCCTGTACCTCCGGTGATCTCTGAGAGCGAGAGAGCGGGTCATTGTGACTCTCAATAAGGCTATACTTTGACTCTCGTCTATTCTTGTTTTCTAGTCTAATTCTTTGAGCCGCAGTGAACAGACCACCGCGCATAAATATGTATAAAATCAATTAACAATTGTTGGTATTATTGGTACGGTTACCGGGTTAATACAGGACTGATGATCCGGCCAGCAAGAAAAGTTAGCTGCTTAGCTACAATTCGTTTATACAATTCGTATAATTTGAAACAATATTCTTGAAACCAGACTTGAAAATAGGAGAAACTTTGGCAAGTTTCCATCTATGCGTAAATTCGCCAGTGTAAAAAGAGACTTGTTAAAGATAATTTTAAGGGGCTCACAAAGAACACCTATACAGTTTTTCAAAATAAATGGAGAAAGGCCATCGCAGTCTAATTTTTCTGAGTCGTTAAAACTTTCTGCCACCATATAGCAGTAAGATTCAGTGACATCTAAGCACCCAATATTTAGCATCGTGACAATGGCATTGAGTGAATAAAAGTCATTCCACAGCGAGCTCGATTCAAAGTTAGATGCAAAGTACTTAGCAAATAGATTAGTGACCCAGATATTTGAGGAAGCTGAGAGACTTTCGAATGACATATGGGAAGGAAAGTAAGAGGTTTTTCGTTTAGAATTGACAAAGAGCAAGAATGATTTGGGATTGGTAATTAATTTATGCTCTATATCACCAATATATTGGCTGTATAAGAATTTATTAAGGAACTCAAACTCACTCTTATGTTCCTTGTAACGATCAAATCATCTAAAATTAAAAATATCATTACGGATAGAATCTAATCTATTTGGTAAACAAATTGTTAACATCCCCAATAACCTCATTAGCAGAGCTCAAAAGAGAGTGTCTCCGAGTTGATCGCTGTTTGAAAAAACTGGAAGACACATGCGCAGCCGAGCGGCGGTCAACGAAATAGAGGAATTCCAGACCCTGGAGGACTTGCCGGACGCGGTCACGGTGAAGGAATTTAACCGGCAGCGTAAAGAAGGACAAGGGCGTTATGAGGATGGACAAGGTTGAGGTCCACTCTTGCGCGGAGTCCGTCAGGCAAGACCGGGATAGCCGGGCGGACAAGGACCAACCCTTTCCGGTAAAAGCTCCGAAGCCTAAACAAATCGTCCCTAGAACAACGAGAGAGAAGAAATACTCGCATTAATCGACACAGGCGCTAGAGCGAACTGTATTGGCAGGGGAGCAAATGCTTTCTTAAAAAACCGGACGCGGCCGATAAGGAAGCTAAGTGAAGAATGCGGACGCACAGCCAGTCGTGGTGAGACCCAAGTACCGGAGCCACAACGTTGCCTGTAGAATGGGAAGGAGAACCCAAGGACCAAGAGTTTTTGATAGTGCCAGGTCTGACACAACGATTTTCCTCGGCAAAGGTGGAAGGTAGCCGCCTTTGAAACAACACCGGAGGTCGACCTTATGACTGGAGACCTAAATATGAACAATACGCTCAAGCACGAGACCGCCACATCAGCTTACCCCATAATAAAATTCTAAGCTGCAGCAAGTGAAGGACACATATTACTCATGTCTGGAAAAAGGGTTAGGAAAGACCAGCTTAGAGCAGCATATATTTGAAGTAACCAACGAGGACCCACCAATCAAAAAGCGACATTCACCAATATCCCTAGCTTAATAAAAGCTGGTGTATGCCGAGCTTGATCGCATGCTAGGTCTAGGCGTGATTGAAGAAAGCAACAGCAGCTAGAGTTCCCCGGTAACTCTGGTGCAAAAAGGCCCGAAGAATCGCCTTTGTTTCGATGCACGTAAAGTCAATTCCCGGACGATCAAAGATGCATGCAAGGGTCTGTTAAGTCGACTACAGGAAACGTATTACATTTCCGCAATTGACTTAAAGTACGCCTTTTGGCAAATACCTCTCAAGTACAAAAGTAGAGAGAAAACCGCGTTTACAGTGCCCGGCAGACCGCTGCTACAGCCAGGCAAGATACCTAGTGGTTGGTGGAGGATGCATCCGAACGGACGATGCAAAAATACAATCGATCTAGGAATTTCCCCAGCCTAGCACCGCCAAACTGATGTGGAGGTTCCTGGGCATGACCGGTTGGTACAGGAGGTTGATCCAAAACTACGCCCAAACATCGGCACCGCTTCACGATTGTTTGAAGAAAGACCGCATAAAGAAATTTGAATTGTCAGAAGAGGCAATTAGGTGTTTGAACTTTTAAGAACCAGTATGTCATCAGCACCCAGATTTTAAAAAACCATTTACCATCTAATGTGATGTCTCCACCACTGGAGTGGGGGGAGTTTTGTTCCAAGCCGATGACGAGGGCGGCGAACATTGCCTATATGTCAGCCAAATTGAAAAAAGCACAGCGAAATTACAGCATAACCGAGTTGGAATGTTATGCCGCTATCCTCAGCATTACCAAATTCCGTGCCTACGTAGAGGGGATGTCTTTCAAAATGATCACTGAGTCTGAAGCTACAAGCGTTTGACTTTACCATAGAACACAGGAAAGGGTCACTAAATGTAGTCCCAGATGCTCTCTCACGAGTTCATATGGACGAGCTACAGAAGGCTGGTACGGAAACACTGGACATACACATCAACCTCGATTCGACAGCGCTCCAATCATCGGATTATGTCAAACTAGTGCAGGCGGTGGACCAACATTTAGGTAGCAGTCTAGACCTTCAATCATCAGAAGACTATGTTTATAAACGAATGGGATTCTGCCTTAAAGACGCCGTGGATGAAGCTCGACCATGGAAGCTCTGGGTTCCCTCCGAGCTGCGACCCGATTTAGTCTGGAGAGCACATTATGCAATAACCGCAGGGCATGGGGGGTTACACAAATCAATAGCCAAATTGAGATAGTTTTAATATTGGCCAGGGATGGCTGTAGATGTCCAAAAAGTAGTGAAGGAGTGCGAGGTCTGTAAGATCACCGGGATCGGCAACAAATATGACCGACCCCCCATGGGAGAACAGCGAGTCATGGAACGGGCTGGCCTGACTTTATGGGACCATATCCGAGAACCAGAGCTGGGAGTTCGGTGATTTTTGTATGCATGGAACACTTCTCCAAATTTGTTTGGCTGCAACAGATAAGACATGCAGTAGCTGCCGAGGTCATCAAATTCCTTGAGACCAAAATATTCCCTCAGTATGGAGTCCCCGAGTTCATACACTCGGACAACAAGCTAATGACTCGCTATGGTATTCGACACGTAAAGACCGGGCTTTACTTCCCGCAGGCAAACGCGGCTGAGAGGGTAAACCGATCTAGACCTTCCGTCTATATTTCTCACCACTTGTACACTGTAACAAGACCGAAAAGGCAATTATCATCTTTACCCTTCCAACAGTCATTGTTCTCTCTCGTTTAGATAAAAATATATTTATGGCTCATGTTAATACCTTTCTAGTTAAGGGTAATCTTTTAGATATAACTATACATATATAATCATTTAGATATATATTCTTTATCATAAATTTTACATTTCTTTTATATAATAATTAAATGATAATTTTTCAGCGGCGAGTATCAGCTTTGTAGTTGTATGTACAATTGCAAGTTTGTACAATAGTCGTGAATAGTTAGCGTTTTGCTGATGTGCGCACCGTAACAGGTGGTAAATTCGATACTATCCGCTAACAAACATAATTGTCAATTAATTAAATCCATATGCATTAGCCAATATTATGTTACCCATTCACGGCGCACGCCGATATATATATATTACTCAATAAATTTTTAATGTAAAAAAAATCAAAACCATTAAGTGCTAGAACTTTAACAAGGGGGGGTGTGCTGAAGGGAGAAGTGAAGTAGGTCAAGAACAATGACATAACTTTCGACGCATCGACGGATTTCGAGGGGATCGTATTACGCGGCCCACGAATGTGTGAAGGGTAGGGAATATGGCCAAAACACAGCCCGATTGTATAACGACCAAGCGACAGTTAAGCTTGTGGGGCAGTGTGGACTGACGACTGACGAACTTTACGGGCCATTATTGTTTTCCAGGCACTTTAAATATTTATTCACGTTATGTTGGAGAGGAGAGAGGCTTACCAAGATCCCACGACCCAAATACGACGTAGCTTATGCCGTCCAATGATAAGGACTCGGGCACTAATATGCATCATTACTAATATGCTCATCGCAACATAAGAAGCTCATCGATGACTAAGATTTCGTAGGGAAGATGCGAATTACTGGTAACCATTGCTGAAGACTTAATATCATGAGCCCACACAAGCGAAGATAGGTTAAAGTCGCCCAAAACACATATATAATGGAAAATTGAAAATATATACAGGAAAATGGTCTCCGTAGGACCAGGAAGGGATACACAGATTTGATCGAGAAGAGAATCCTCTTTCTGGAGACGAATAGCAGTGCAACGAAGCTCACGCCGCACAGCAATTAACACATGAGACGTTGCCAGGAAAAGGGATTGTGCCTTCTTACGCATACCACCAACATTTTGAAAATAAATATTGACATTTGTATTGTTTGCGCATGTCCGGTCATCCATGGTCATGCTATCCATAATTAATCCAGCATCATGGCCCGAATCCGTAAGAGACCTTGATGGGATTCTATTAAATTTAATAAGATTATTTGTAAGAACCTAAAGTAAAGTAGTAGTACGGATACGAATAGGCTGGTGATCGTCGCTCCAAATATTTGGTGGGCAGTAATTATTAGCATTCAAAATATAACTGCATGCTGGGGAATCCACTCCTGAGAATAATGAGCGAGAACGTACTACAGCTGCCGCAGTCCTTTGTTGTTGTTGATGGCGATAGCATATCTATTAGGCGATATAGAGTAAGAATCAAGCCGATGTTCTTGGTACATCGGGAGAGAGACGGAAGATGATGACAGCGCAACTCCGAGGAGCGCGCCAATATTAGAGCCAAGCGGACGGCGAATCTCGCACAAAGCGGACAACAAAAGCTCCGGCTGATGTTGTTGATGGAGCGTCAGGAGAGCGACGGAAAATGAAGTGAGCTCCGGCTGATGTTGTTGATGGTGCAACGGGAGAGAGGTGCAAGATGATGAGAGCGCAACTCCGAGAAGCGCGCCAATATTAGAGACAGGCGGACAGCGAATGTTGCGCAAAGCGGCAAACAAAAGCTCCAGCTGATGTTGTTGATGGTGCTTTAGAAGAGAGACAGAAGATGATGAGAGCGCAGTGAGAAAGGCTGCCGATGATGTTGCGAAAACGCCTCCGAAAAATGTGGAAATGAGGACGCTAGCGGAGCCGAATACTAGGGGTTTTTTGATGAATGACTTGATGTTGAAGTTTGTCCAAGCTGGATAAGATTCCATCCCCTTCCACGAAGACCCGTTCTCTATGAATAAATCGTTTGTCCTTAACTGAGTTCGGCCAGATATCGTTTTTGAAGACTGAATCGAAAAGCTGTTCGGGGATACCAAGCTTGAAACTTACAAACCTTAAAGTTGTAACGTCAACATCGTTTTTTACAAGTTTTACACAAGTGAAAGAATAAGCATCCACATTAAGCTTGGTGGACACATATTTTAATATAGCATTCGGCTCTGTATCTGTTGCAAACTTTCCGACATGCGAGAATTTCTTGCCAGGCAAAACATGAAGATCATCGGCATTAGGAGCCACTCCAACAACATGTTTATTGGGCTTGGTATGGTTCCTTCTCTTCTTATTTCGAACTTGTATGAAATTTCCTCTTTCAATATCCAGAGCTTGATTAGAAGGGTCAACGACCGCGGAAGACGTAGCAGCAGTCGCCTCATATGATTGGGGAGCTGCAGATACGTTGGCAGGCCTCGGTATACGAGGTTTGAGATTTAAATTTAAACTTTTAATCAATCTTTTAATCATCTTTAAGTGGGAACGCCTACAAGAATTCATTATAAAGGGCCTGATATAAGCGCTCTAGGGGTTTCAATCTATCATCAAGTTCATTATTTTTAGATTGCGAATCATTCGCAAGCACACAGCTGTCACATTGCCACAGTATGTTTGGAATTAATAAAAGTTTGAGCACATCGTCCGGTAGGACTACGCAAGAAGTATGATAAGCGCGACGACACACAGAAGAACAGCAGACAGCATCCGAAGCGCGAGGCTGGCCCAGTGTTACATCGGTTTTGCACTCGGAACAGCGGGGAAGAAACATTGCGAGAATTTTAAGCACGTCCGAACGCAAAGAAAGCTAGATGAATATTAATTATGTTAATATAGACGAATATAAGCATATCTTCATACTTAGTTCTTAATCCTCATGTGTGGTATTTTTGAAATTGCGGTTTAAAAATGGAACAATACTTAATGCTTTTAATAAAGATATCTTCGAGAGTTTGTACTCAATTTTATTATTATGCACGCCAATAAATTTCTTAGACACCCTTCTACACATATCTTAAGTTGATCAGAACTTAGGGACATTTAGGTAATCGATTCACCTCTATTCAAAAAAAAAATTTTAAGTGTTGAACAGGCTTAAAAAACAAAAGGACAAATATGAGTTTCCAATTATTTTTCGTGCATTTGAGGCGTCTTTTCCCGAAATTTTAAGACAATTACCACCATTGTACGTCGAAGTCTTGAATTTATAGAATTTTTTCCATAACCCTAAAAAGTAAATCGTGTCTGAAAGTCGAAGCCCTCGACAAAAGCGTTCTCTCTTGATTTGATTGTATACAATTTTAGTATTATTTATGTTGCTGTATTTTATTTTGTGGTTTTTTAACTAATTTATACATACTACCGTATGCTAACGAATAAATAATTAAGCACGTATCAGGATTTTGCAAAAAAAAAATACTTTTTCAGGTAAAATTTCTTAAGGTCAGTAAAAATTTGAGTAATCTAAAAAAAAAACCTTCGGCTAGGACATCTATATCTCCACCTGTAGTCCGTTTGACTTCGCTTTACCTGTAGTCCGTAATTTAAAAGCTGAAACCATTATTATACCCGTTACTCGTAGAGTAAAAGGGTATACTAGATTCGTCGGAAAGTATGTGACAGGCAGAAGGAAGCGTGTGTTACGGGAATATGTCACGCCCACAAACCGTCCAAACCTGTGGCGCCCACAATTTTAATACTAGATAAAGCTGATATGTATTGGTCTCGTCAATACCAATCGATTGATCCAAAAAAAGTTTGCCACGCCCACTCTAACCCCCACAACTCTTAAATCTGTCTACCGCCGGTAGGTGGCGCATTTCAACCTCGCTTAGCTGCTTGCATGTCTCCATTTCCCTTTGGTCGCTGAGTAACGGGTATCTGATAGTCGAGGTACTCGACTATAGCGTTCTTCCTTGTTTGTTTTTAAGATGTCAACAGGCCCTCCGATTTCTTCTATGAAGTTTCAGCAAGTAGTGCATCTCGCTCGACAGACGAAAAGACGGACAAACGGACATGGCTAGATCGACTCGGCTAGTGATCCTGATGAAGAATAAATACAGTTTGTGGGGTCGGCGACGCATCCTTCTCCTGTTACATACTTTTCACCGAATACAATATACCCGTTTTCTCTACCAGTAATTTATATAACAATGAAGAAGATGAAAAAATACAACTGTCTTAATTTTTGTCCTGGAACTTGCAGTGAAAAGAAAATCTATTAGTGTGGGCGTCGCAAACTTTTGCGATTTGTGCGCGTTAGAATGGGCGTGACGCTCGGCTGAAGCAAACATGGGCTCTAAAGGCTCTAGCTGAATTTAAATGTATAATTGTTACTGTCTAGCTTTAACAATGTAGTCGCTAGACAAAACCTTGCGTTATGGATGTTTGTAGGTCCTTGAGTCGGCGTGGAACTCGGCTGCAAGAAACACGGGACTTACAGGTACAACTTGAATCTAAATGCTTCACTTGAACTCTCTACCCTGTAGTTCTCGCCGTGTCAACTGGCCCTTTTGTGAAAAAAGGAACAGAGTTCTATATTATTATTCTATATCATATTTCATACGCCTTTTCGTCACAAAGGGGAACACTTATGGTCGCCTACCGGTCAAATGTGTTGGGCCATCAAACTTTGGATGGATTTTGGGTTGAGTCCCACCTAGTTACCATATTATATATTTTTTTGTGCTGGCTTTTATTTAGCTTAAATGTTTTTCTTTTGACGATAGTACAAATATTATGATGTTCCTGTGTGTGAAGCTATTACTGTACGAATGCCTTTTTCGATCTTTGCACTCCGTGGGTTTACAATGGAATTTTGGTTGACTTTTGCTACAATAGCGTTTCAGACATAAATTAATCGACATGCCTTTTTTACAACACCATAGAATTTCAATGCCAGAATGTTTGTTCGTTAGCTTCTTTTAGGTCTTTTCAATATTTAATCATTTATTTCATACACCGATTTAACCGCTCAATAAAGATCACACGTACATTCCGATTTTTGCGTACAACAATAATATTTTCAAGTACTTACAAACCGTTTTACAAAATCATCATAAATGTAGTCACTAGACAGGTCCTAGCGTTATGGGCATTAGAATGGGCGCGGCACCCTGTTCCTATAAACTTGCGCTGCACAAGAAGCTCTAAAATCTGCATACCTAGTCCCAAAATTCTAGCTTTTTTAGTTCCGAGATCTCAGCGTTCAAAAATGTTGGCGAAACATCATCGTATTTCCCCTCTTGTTTTGAAGCACGAACACAGAATCATCCTCCATCCTAGTGTAGATGCACTTTTCGTCAGCGTTCGCCAAACGTATTGGATAATTGGTGTACGCAATATGATTTGAAAACTTGGACATGCCTGCCACAAATGTACTCGTCGTCGCTACAAAACAGACTTGTCAGCTGTTCGGGTATGTCAAGCTTACCCATTCGAAAACACCGGCTGTGACTACGCGGGACCGCTTTTACTTAAAGTACACAAAGGACGAAATCCTCGAAAGAATTAGGGATACATTCGCCTCTTTGTGTGCTTGGTAACCTCCCCAATCCATTTGGAGTTGGCTAGACATTTCTCGCTGCACTTCGCCGCTTCATCTCCCGTCGAGCCAAGTATTCTCATATCTACAGCTACAACGGCCGCAACTTCGTAGGAGTCAGAAGATGATAAGTTGATTACTTTTTAGCAACACAACAATTAAGTGACCCAAGTCCTAGCCAACGAGGGTATCAAATGGAGTTTTATACCGCCACACGTACCCCCCTGGGGCGGAAAATGGGAATACTTTGTTCGGTTTGTAAAACTCCGGCGAGTCATTGAGAATCCAGTCCTGACATTTGAGGAATTTCATACTCTCGTTGCAAAAATTGAATCTGTCGGTAATTCAAGATCACTCTTTGCCACATCGTACACTGTGGTTTCCTTCTTGTCAACCGCAGATCTGCAGATTGGACGCGTTTATACCTCGATCCCAGAGGGCGATCTCAACTGCGTTGCATTAAACCGCCTGGGTTACTGGCCAAACGTGCAGGCAAAGCTACAAGGCTTCTAGACTACAACATCGACGTAAGTGGGACACGGAGAACGAAAACGTTGCCTCTGGAGACCTGGCGACCAACAAGGATTCGAATACTCCGCCCGCAGCGTGCGCTCGTGATCGAAGTACACCCAGGCATCGATGGATTGGTATTTCATCAAGAACTCGTTCATCCGATTTAAAAACTCGCAGTTCTTCCGATCCCAAAAACTTAGTTTCAGGGAGGATTGGGATGTTGAGGAATTAGGTATCCTTTTGTTATTATTTAGTATTTTTTGATCCAGGTCATTTTCCGGTGGACCCATGTCTTTCAGATTCCGTGTTGAAAAGGTGCATCTTTTATTGACATTCCCCTCAATTTGCATGATATTTGGGACGGTGGAAGTGGGGTTATAGCGTCCAATGTGACAGTATGTTTGTGTCATCGATACAAAAATGTGTGTTTATAATGATAAATCGCCTTTATATCGATCGACACTTGTGACCGATTTTGTGACCAAAAATGGGGCTTAAACCATCAACCCCTCTCCGTATTCGCCTTAAATGGCACTTCTTCCTGTTCGGCTAGGCATGAAAGGACGGCGTTATGCTGACGTGGAAGCCATCCAAAAGGCTTGTACCTACACCCTAAAGGCCATTTCGGCCGACAAATACACACACTCTTTTGAAATGTTTTTGGACCGAGCTAATTAGTGTATTAAAGCTAAAAGAGACTACTATAAAAACAAAATTTATTGTAGTTTTCAATTTTTTAAATAAGATTGGACACTTTTGACCCACAACTTGTAAAATGGAAATAATCTCGTGTATTATTGCCCATTAACCCATCTAACAAGAGGGATCTATTCACCACCAAGCTGAATAACGGGTGTCTGATATACTGCGTTTATGCGATGGCCATTTCACGCTTTCAGTTCGCGATTTCAGCCGAATCGTGTGTGCATAAACGCCATTTCGTGAATTCGGCAACACACGAAAGTTGACTATGATTTCAGCCTCAAAGCGTGAATTGGTGATGCGCAACCAACTTAACGCTGGCAACGCCGTGCATAAAAGTTGAAATTAAAACGCAAATTAAAGAAAGAAAAGGGAATATTTATTTAAATAGCCATGGAATCGAAGAGATCGTTTTGGTCAGACGCCGAGATAACCGAGCTGCTTGGCCTGGTGAAGGAGAATAATATATTGAGCAAGCTCGATGGGAAGACCAAGCGAAACAACCTAGTTTACAGGGGCCTCGCAGAATCGATGAAGGCTAAAGATATGATCAAATCCGGAGACCAAATCAAAACCAAGCTGCGATTGTTAAAGAAAACATATTTTGAAGTGAAACGCAGCAATGCAGTCAGGAGCGCTGCCAGGAAAACGTGCACCCACTTCGAGGAGCTCTAGGAGATGTATGGGACTCGCCCGGTGTCTCAGGCTGTAGGTGTGGACACATCGGAGGAGGGATTTGTGGCAATCGATGGCTTCGATGACCTGGCCAATGAAGTCTTCACCGAAACAGAGGAGATGGATGAATCCAGTTCTACGGATGATGCACCTGAACTCCTGGTAGAGACATCTATGCCTAGGAGCCGCCAAACTTCAAGTAAGCATATTAATTCTCATTAACGGTAACACGATAGTAATTTTTAATGATTTCACTTGATTTTTAGACAAGGCAAACGTCGTGCAGAAGGCTGAAGGTGCAGAACCAGGAGTTCCTTGAGGCTCAACGGGAAATCGACGCCACTTTTGTGCAGAGCGTGCGCGATGTTCTTGCGGAGGATCGGGCCGAGACCCAAAGATTCATGCGAGAATTCTTCAACTCCAAATAAAGCTTAAATATTTCGAAACAAAACTAATAGTCATTTATTTTGAACTGCTTCGCAAAGGAAAGGTTGATACAATGTATTTCTTAAGGTGTTCTCTAAGATCAGATAGATCGCATTCAAAAGATTCCAATACTTGGTTACAATGCTCATGAATAAGTGACCAAAATGCATTGCTTCTTGGCCTACGCACTCTAGGTGTTCTCAGGCTGAGAGTCGCGATTTCAGCCGGGTAAACCTGCATCAGCATCCTGTGACTCCTGGCCACCAAAAGCCGCCTCGCTTTTAATAAAGCCATCGATCTTCTTTCTTTCGATTTTACGGCTCTTATTTGCCGATTGTAAATGAATAATTTAAGTTTATCTATCGCGTTGTTTGGTTTGTTTACTTTTTGTAAAAGTGTGACCAGACTATAATACCTAATTTTTCACGTCTGGCATTTCTACTGAAATCAAATCACGAAATGATATGTGTCGCATAAACAGGTTTCAAGAAATCGTGATTCCCATAGCATAAACATAGTAATAGTAGACGCACTCGAGTACAGGTCCTTTCCTTTTTTTTGATATAAGCCTAGATAGGCAAATTTTTTTTATAGACACACTGCAAAATCTGCGCAACAATGGGGTATGTCACTATGTCTGATTGTATATATTGATATTAAGAAAGACGCCCGTGTCTATCGCGGCAGAGGATCCTTAAGTCCGCCCGGAGTTGTTTGCGGTGATGCCGACGACCCAGTCCACTATGGGGACTTTGACCTGATTTTTTTTTTGGCATTTATTAATAATTACTGAACTATGAAAGGAATTTTGATCATTATACCCGTTACTCGTAGAGTAAAAGGGTATACTAGATTCGTCGGAAGGTATGTAACAGGCAGAAGGAAGCGTTTCCGACCCCATAAAGTATATATATTCTTGATCAGCATCACTAGACGAGTCGATCTAGCCATGTCCGTCTGCCCGTCTGCCCGTCTGTCCGTCTGTCCGTGTGTCCGTCTGTCCGTTCTTTTCTACGCAAACTAGTCTCTCAGTTTTAAAGATATCGGGCTGAAACTTTTCCAAAAGTCTTATTTCTTTTGCAGGTAGTATATAAGTTGGAACCAGCCGGACGGGACAACTATATCTTATAGCTCCCATAGGAATAATCAGAAAAAAAATAAAACAAGGAAGAACGCTATAGTCGAGTACCTCGACTATCAGATACCCGTTCCTCACCTAAAGGGACCAACGGGAAATGGAGATATGCAAGCAGCAAAGCGTGATTGAAATGCGCCACCTACCGGCGGTAGACAGACTTGAGCGTTATGGGCGTTAGAGTGGGCGTGGCAAAGTTTTTTTAAATCCATCGATAGGTATTGAGTAGACCAATACATTTCAGTTAATTTTTTATCTAGCATGAAAATTGTGGGCGCCACAGGCTTGGGCGATTTGTGGGCGTGGCATGTTCGCGTAACAAATTTGCGCTGCGTAATAGGCTACGAAATCTAAATCTGAGATCCCAATTCTCTATCTCTGATAGTTTCCGAGATATCCACGTTCATATTTACGATTTTTTGAAGTTTGTGGGCGGTTTGTAGGCGTCAAAGTGGGCGTGGCAAACTTTTTTTTGGGTCAATCGATAGGTATTGATGAGATCAATACTCTTCAGTTAAAATCTTTATTCTAGCATCAAAACTGTAGGAGCCACAGTTTTGCGCGGTTTGTGGGCGTTAAAGTGGGCGTGGCACTCTGTTGAAACAAACTTGCGCTGCGCAGAAATCTCAGGAATCAGCATGCCTAATCCCAGTATTGTAGCTCTTATAGTTTCCAAGAGCGTTCATACGGACAGACGGACAGACGGACATGGCTAGATCGACTCGGCTAGTGATCCTGATCAAGAATGTATATACTTTATGGGGTCGGAAACGCTTCCTTCTGCCTGTTACATACTTTCCGACGAATTTAGTATACTCTTTTACTCTACGAGTAACGGGTATAAAAACCAAACTTCACTTTATTGAGTTGGATAGAGAACTGATTTTACTTAAGCTAGACAATTATTCATTATGACTACGCGTCGATCCATCGCTGCCACCGTCTCTGCCGCAGCTGCTGTTTCTGCCAGTGATCTTTATTGTCATTGGCTGCTGCTCTTCATCGCTGTCGCTGTTGACCAAATTTAGTTGTCATTGGCCAATGCAATTAAGTTGTTGTTATTGTTGTATGCACTTGGCTGAGTTTGGTCAACATTCGAAATTGGCTATTCAGCATTCCCACGATCGCTAATTAAAAGGTGTAAGCTCAGCGCGCGTGGCTCAGCTTGTGTGAAATTTTTTGGGGGCATTGATTGTGCAATCAATGCTTACTTCGACTTCGGTCAACTTTGGCTATTCTGCATTCCCACGATCGCTAATCAAAAGGTGCTAGCTCAGCGCACGTGGCTTAGTTCGTGTGAACGTTATTGCGGGCATTGGTTGTGCAATCAATGCTTACTTCAACTTATGTCTGGGTCAAATTGGGTGTTAACTCTTTCCTCCTTAAACGCGACTGTCCTCGGTCGCAACGTAGTAGAGTATAGGTCCAGAATGTGGAGGCTTTTGTTGGGTTTCTGGAATGGAAGCCGATGTACTTTTCGTTGACTTCTGTCTTCGTAGGAGTTCTGTGATCGATCCAATTATTCGTAGAAGTAGGATGATGGCGGATCCGTAACTAACGGAAGATTCTATAGTTGTGTTGCTTCTTAGTTTTTCCAGCGCTTTTGTGTTGTTGATGTTGAGTTCCTTGACCATTTGTAGTGATAGAACTTTCTCTAGCTTCGTCTTTTCTCCCATTAGTTGGTATAACGGAGGTTCTTGTTCGACCATGTTGACTTCCCTTGACTTGTAAGAAGTTCCGCCAATAATTACGGTTGAGTTACAGTTTTGTATTTTGAAGGAACCTTGCAGTTGTAGAAGTTTTTCGTCTAGCGAGACTGGCCCATTGAAGTCGTTTAGCAGTATGGTGCCTGGCAGTATTTCCTCGAAATCCGGTATATGTTGATTGTTGATTATATTACATTCTGGTTCTCGAGGGATCAGGAGAGCGTTTACGCAAGTATCATTGCTTAAATCTAACAAATTTTCTGAATTACAAATTGTCTTATCATTATGGGATTCTCAAGGATTTTTAATTGTAAATAATTGTCTCTTACATTCTAACAAATTTTCGTATTTTATATCATTGAGTACTTGGGCTTTTTTTATTGCTTTAGTATTTAAAGCTCTACAATTATCCGTTTTAATGGTTGGGAGGCTAATAATATAAATGAGGTCGTTGCCATTTGTGGCTAATTTAACTTTAGCAAATTCCAATAATTCCTCTATGTTAAAAAATAAGATTTCTTTTTTAAAAATATCTTCTACTACTGTGGTTTCTGTGCTTGTAAATACAAAATAATTTATTGTGTTCGATTTGGCCCATGTAATTGCGTATATAATGTTGTTTATTTCTTCATTTATTAATTGAATATTATACTTTAAAATATTTGCTTTCTGAATAAAGATTTCTTTCGAACTCAGGGTAACTTTCAATATTGCATTAGTGGCATTAGTAAGTTTGTTAATTTTTTTATTAATTAATTTCTTAATTACTACCTGTTTATTGTTGTTTTCTAATTGCTCATTTATTTTATTTTCTAAGATCTCATAGTCGTGGTGGTATGGTGATCCCGTCAGCCATTTACATGCGGTACCTATTGCTTCAATTGCCCTTTTTTGTCTTTTTTGAGTTTGAAGTATGCGTAAATCAGTATGAATCTGCTTTAATTCGTAGGAAAGGTAGGAATGTAATGGATGGGATGAGGTGAGTGAATGAAATGATTCTTCTAACTTCGCAAGAGTTTCTTCATAGCTGAGTAAGTTAAAGATGTGGATGATTTTAAATGTTCCGTCTTGCTTAGCCGTTAATCCGGTTTCGAGTGAGATGATTTGTGAGTTGGAATAGTCGAGGACTGTGGTTATCCCCAAGCATGTTGGTAAAAATAGTCTGAAAAATTATGTTCTTATATTATTTTTATGTATGATTTTTCCTGTTTGTGTTTTAATAGTGGTCATTTTGTTTTCTGCTACTTTCTCAGCTTAGTATTTAGGTGTAAGTTTGCTTCCTAGCCTTCTATTTATTTTTACGTGGACTGTATCGCCTGGCTTACAAAGTTTTGGTTTTACTTTGCCCTGCTTATGATATTCGAGGTCGGCTGTTTGTTTTTTCTGGATTTTCTGTCTGATTTCTTCTCGTTTTTTTTCTATATCTTCTGCTGAACTGAAGATTGTGCTTCTAAAAAATATGTCTATCGGACTTTCTTTTATTACAGAACGGATCGATATATTATATTCCTGAACTGCTTTAAAGAATAAGTCCTCAAATTTCATGCTCCCGTTGTCTTTTTTGAGACACCGCATGACGTCGGATAGAGTTGAATGGAACCTCTATTTATCCGTTACTTGTCGATGCATACGGAGCAGTCGTGTGCTTTGATATTTTGAGTTCATCTTCTAACATTAACTTGATTGCTGGTGAGCCTAATGAGCGTTCATTGTCCATTATTATCCATTTCGGCATACCGAAAGCAATAAACTTCGGATGCTCTTGACTCTAAAATTTTTACTTGAGCATATTTTAAAAAATTGTCGATTCCCGTTGACTCTATGTTTTTCTGTGATACAAATATCAAAGTGAACTATTTCTCCCAGGTAATTAGGAATAGGGGTCGGTTGGATTTCTCCTTTTGGGGGGTGTCTATCGAATTTTGATTCTTTACAAGTTTAACAGGCTTGAACTACTGTTTTAATTTTCGTTGTTGCTTGTGAAAAAAAAATTTTTTTTTAATTTGTATTTTATTATCTTTTGCATCTCTATGGGATTTTTGATGTTCGAGTGTAATTATTTCGTTTTGTTGAGACTCTGAAGTTACGTCGTCTATTTCGCTTTGGGTAAACCTTACTTTAAATGATTTAAAGTAGGTGGGGTAAATGTTTTGAGATTTTCCCATTACTTCTTCGGATGTACCTGATCTCGTGGTTATACTCGCCAATGAGATCTCTCCAGCGTTTTAGCTTTATGTTATGATTATTTACGCTATTTGAAAAAGTCCGAGGTTGGTGATCCGTGTATATTATCACCTTCGAATGCCCGTAGAGGTAATGTCTTAAGCTTTGGAGGAACCAAACTATAGCTAGCATCTCTCTTTCATTAGTTGCATAGTTCTCCTCGGTTTTTGAAAGGGTGCGCGAAATGAACGTTATTTTGTTCCAATACCGCACCTATTGCGTAGCTTGAAGCATCGATATTTTCTCGAATGCTGTAATCGCGTCTTTGCTCAGGTTAATAGCAGTTTTGCTTGACTTGATCTTAGATATACGGCCTTCTTCGCCTCTTAGAAGGATGGTTAAAGGTTTTGCTATGTTTGCATAGTCCTTTATGAACCACCTATAATAGCCTGTCATGCCCAGAAAAGAACGGAGATCTCTTGATGCTTTTGGGACCGGAAATTTTGTAATGGTTTTTTTTATATTTTCTGATATTGTATACCACAAAAAATCTACTTCGATTTTAATAAAATTGGCATTTCTCTATTTGGACTCGCATGTTTGCGTTTTGTAGGGTTGAAAATACCTTTTTAGAATTTTTTAGACCGAACGGAAGTCTCGTAAATTCATATTTTCCACCGTTTACGGCGAATGCTGTTTTTTCTATGTCCGTGTCTTTCAGTGTCTTTCTTTAGTACTGAAAAATACTTGTTGTCTCCGAGTTGCGCAATAATTTCATCAATTTCGGGGATCGGGTACCGATCTGAGATATTAACTTCATTAAGTTTCCTATAATCGATTACTGATCTGTACTTTTTTTCTTCTGAGTGGCCGGATTTTTTCGGGACTACCCAGACTTGTGCACTATATGGTGATCTTGAAGGTCTTAGAATGCCATATTTTAGCATCTCGTTTATTTGTTTTTTTACTTCCTGTTTTAATAATATTGGGTATGGGTAATGTTTTTCGTAAACTGGGAATGTTCTGGGACGATGTTCTGATCCTGCCTACTACTTTAGTTGTGTATGCTAACTTCGTATCGGGATCTGCAAAGAGGGTTTTTTGACTTTGTACGAGGAGATTTATCATTGATTTCTGAGACTCAGTCATATGGCCGACTTGCGGTCCAATTGTATTTACCGCTTGTGTTGCTAATTGGTGAATTTTAATTTTGCGCTTATTTCCAAGAATTAATGTATCGTTCTGTACATCTATAATTGCTCCTACACTTTTCATTGTGTCCTTGCCCAGTATACCGTGGAAGGTTTTTAGTGTCTTTAGTAAAAACAAGGAAGAACGCTATAGTCGAGTACTTCGACCCGTTACTCAGCTAAAGGGACCAAAGCGTAATGGAGATATGCAAGCAGCAAAACGAGATTGAAATGCGCCACCTATCGGCGGTAGACAGATTAAAGCGTTATGAGCGTTAGAGAGAGCGTGGCAAATTTTTTTTGAATCAATCGATAGGAATACATTTTAGTTTAAATTTTTTATGTAGCATTAAAATTGAGGGCGAAACAGGTTTGAGAGGTTTGTGGGCGTTAGAGTGAAACAAACTTGCGCTACGTAAGAAGCTCAGGAATCTGCACGCCAAATCTCAATAGCCTAGCTCTTATAATTTCCGAGATCTCAGCGTTCATCCGGACAGACGGTCAGACGGACAGGCGGACATGGCTAGATCGACTCGGCTAGTGATCCTGATCAAGAATATATATACTTTATGGGGTCGGAAACGCTTCCTTCTGCCTGTTACATACTTTCCGACGAATCTAGTATACCCTTTTACTCTATAAAAATTCATGGGTGTATCTGAAATGTTATGAAGTTTAAGTATTGCATATTGAGTTATTTTAGTGGTACCTCCAACTGAGCTGACGGAAAAATGTTTCTTATTTTTTTTGGTTTTGGTACTAATTGGTTATGAATATAATTTTGATTTGAGCCCGTGTCTATTAAAAAATTAAATTAAAAAATTTTTCCGTTCTTCGTGGTTACTTTACAGTAAGGTTATGAGGAACGATTTACTATAAAACAAGGAAGACCGCTATAGTCGAGTACCTCGACTATCAGATACCCGTTACTCGGCTAAAGGGACCAAAGGAAAATGGAGATATGCAAGCAGCAAATGCGCCACCTACCGGCGGTAGACAGATTTAAGCGTTGTGGGCGTTAGAGTGGGCGTGGCAAAGTTTTTTTAAATCAATCGATAGGTATTGATAAGACCAATACATTTCAGTTAAAATTTTTTATCTAGCACGAAAATTGTGGGTGCCACAGGCTTGGGCGGTTTGTGGGCGATAGAGTGGGCGTGGCAAACTTTTTTTTAGATCAATCGATAGGTATTGACAAGACCAATATATTTCAGTTAAAATTTTTTATCTAGCATGTAAATAGTGGGCGCCACAGATTTGGGCGGTTTGTGGGCGTTAGAGTGGGCGTGGCATATTCGCGTAACAAACTTGCGCTGCGCTTAAGCCTACGGAATCTAAATCTGAAATCCCGTTTCTCTATCTTTGATATTTTCCGAGATAAGCGCGTTCATATTTACGATTTTTTGAAGTTTGTGGGCGGTTTGTGGGCGTTAAAGTGGGCGTGGCAAACTTTTTTTTAGGTCAAAAAACAAGCTTGCGCTGCGCAGGAATCTCAGGAATCTGCATGCCTAATCCCAGTATTGTAGCTCATATAGTTTCCGAGATCTCAGCGTTCATACGGACAGACGGACAGACGGACATGGCTAGATCGATTCGGCTAGTGATCCTGATCAAGAATATATATACTTTATGGGGTCGGAAACGCTTCTTTCTGCCTGTTACATACTTTCCGACGAATCTAGTATACCCTTTTACTCTACGAGTAACGGGTATAAAAAGAAGCTCTGACATATCTATGTATTCCTGTTGCTCAACATCGTTTTGCCATACATATTCTTCCTGAAGCTCGTTCACATTATTTTCTTCTGCCAACTGATAATACTCTTTTTCTGGGCTTGATTTAACTTCTTCTGAATTTTGCTGTGTATTACTTCCTGTCTATGGATGGATATGGAATTGCCTTGGCATTTTGTTAGTATTTGGAACGTTGACTGTGCTGATAGGTCTTTTCCCTGCATAACCATTATTTGCTGGTCTGTTCATATAATTGATATGACGTGAGCGAATTAACTGATCGACATCCATAGGTACCGGTTTCGATTGGGGTCGTGGGGGAAGCTTTGGTGTGTTGTAAGATGCTACCGCACTGGCCTGGTTTGTACAGGGTTGCTTATCAGATCTGAATTGGTTAGCCTGAGGGGTTGTTCCAGTTATGGGTACTAAATGTATTTGGTTTGGGTTATGATAGAGTTGTGGATGGAAGTTTTGTTTGACAGGTACCATCCTATAAGGCTGTTGGGGTTTGGGTGGTAGCATAGGTGCCCTCCCTAAATATGGAGTTTTTGCTGTCTGACTATTCCTTGTATTTTGGTTCTTAAGTAGAGTGCACAGATGTTGGGCATGTCCTAAATCATGTGGCTCCTTAATAGCCAGTAATTGTGCCAAGTTTCCGTTAAGGCCTCTGACAAAGGTGTCCAAGGCTTTTTCTCTGTACATGGCTGTCAGAGACTTCACAGTTTCTTGTGAGTCGTCTATGTTTCCAATTCGGTTTAGAATTAGTGACAACTGTTGGTACACTGCCTGATAATAATCAACTTGATTAAGAGCATAGAGCTGATATTCCAAAGTTTTAAGGTCACGTTTGTCAGCAAAATGCGCTGTTGGGCATTTTGATGATATTGCATACCACAAGAAATCTACTTCGTTTTAGAAAAAATGCCATTTCTCTATTTGGACTCGCATGTTTGAGTTTTGTAGGGTTGAAAATACCTTTTCAAGATTTTGTCCGTTGTCTTCTTCATTTTTGCTAAAGACTATGATATTGTTGTATTAGCCATTATATTTTCATTAAAAGAATTGTCATTTGTTACGATTGCCATGAACAGATCTTTATTTAGCAATGGTCAAAATATGAATGAATTACAGCTAGCTATTTGCGGCTGCGCTGCCTGCAAACATTGGCAGCGGCCGTCATATATATTAAAGTATATGCTCTCAATTGTATTTGTGCTGGTAGCACTGAGAGCGCGAGAGGAGTTGTACATGCATGCTTTGTATGTGTCTGCACTCAGGCCATGGGAATATGCTGACACTAGCACTTCCCATAAGTTGGGCTCTGAGGCGCATTAATATTTCGGCTGGCCGCAAAAGTTTAGCGACCGGCACTTTTGTATTTGTTTAAGTACACTGTAACACAATGTTGGTGTCGGTACAGTGGGTACTCGCTACAATGATACATGCATACTATATCTCCATCCTTTTGAAAAATAACGTAATTCTATGAAGTTATTTTCTTACTATATGTGTATGAAATATAAATGAACATCTTGTTTTATAATAATATATATATATATATTTTTTTTTGTTATTTATTTAATTTATTATTTTTTTTTTTTCGAATCAATAAGTATTATATATTTAAGTATTTTTTTTTTTTTTTTGTTTTATATTTCCATTATAATTATGGTTCTTAATTTATGTATGGCTATACGAGATATATTTATAAGAGAATTAAAGTGATTATGAAATAAAAATTTTTAATCTATCCTTATGTACTGTTTGTTTTTTATTTTTGTTATTTGAAATTACTATGTTATCATTTTCTTCTATACTTTCAACCTTATAAGGTCCAGTATATTTGAAGTCTAGCTTATGCCCTGTTTCATTTTTCAATAAAACCTGATCTCCTATTTTTAAATCAAAATCTAAGGTATTTTTGTCATATCTAATTTTTTGTTTCTTTTTATGAGATTCTAGCATTAATCTAGCTCTCTTAAATGCTTGTTCTAGTCTAAACTTAGATTCTTTTGCGTAGTCATCCACATTATATAGAGGTTTTATTTTATCTATGCTATTAAAATGTTGAGGTAAATTTGGAGTTTTACCAAAAATTAACTCATATGGACAGTAGTCATGTGCCATAGATGGTGTTGTGTTGAAACAATATACGAAGTACTGGAGCCATACATCCCAATCTGTTTTGTCAACTGAGATGTATGAGCGGATGAACTCATTAAATGTTCTGTGGCTTCGTTCCACGGTTCCTACAGTTTGGTGATGGTGTGCGGTAGAAGTTATGTTTTTTATATTTAAATTTTTACATAACTCTTCAATTATCGAATTTTTATATTCTGTTCCCATGTCCGTTATGAACGTCTTCATTGGACCGTAGGTTAGAATAAAATCTTCGAATATAGCTTTTGCTACTGTTTTTGCACTTTTGTTTTGGATTGGTATTGCCACAAGGTATTTAGTTAAATCGCAGATTAGGGTTACTGCATATTCGTTTCCTTGTTCAGATTTAGGTAGTGGACCGATCGTATCCACAATTACCCTGTCAAAAGCCATTTGTGGCGTTTTAGTTATAGTCAATGGTGTTTTTGTATGTTTTGTTGTTTTGGATTTTTGGCATTTTGGGCATTTTCTTATATAATTTGTTATAAATCGGGTCATATTTTTCCAACAATAATGCCTTTTTATCTTTGCTAATGTTCTAGCTATGCCTGTATGACCTCCTTGAATTGGATCGTCATGGAATGTAAACAGTAATGCTTCTTTCTCTTTATCATTATTTGATAATAGGGTCAATGGCTTGAGTAGCGCTACTCTTAGAGATTGTAATGTTTTATTGCCCATTATTTTAAAAGATTCTATTGATTCAGTGTCAAAGATCTTTTCGCTCGGTGCCACTTTGAGTTTGCTGATATTAAGTATACCGGCTTCTTTTTCAAGCCTTTGAAAGAACTGACCTAAGTCGAGAATTCCATTGGTGTACATATCGCTAACATCAATTCTTGCTATAACTTTTTTTCCATGCTTAAGTAAACATAGTGAATCTGTTATTCGCAAGGTCACTACTTTTCGTACCTCGTCATTTACAATGACTTCGTATACGTTGGGCTGAGAAGCTTTATTTAGAGTTTGCCTAGGCAAATCTATTTTTTCTTTTTCTTTTCCTGCGCAGGAATTTTTCTGTTTACTTTGGTTTCTGGTAGTGACTGTCAGAATTTTATTATTCTTTTGAATATTCTTTAAATCCGTTATGGTTATTCTTGAAAGCGCGTCGGCTATATGATTGTCTTTTCCCTTAAGATATTCCACAGTAAAATCATATTCTTCTAAGTCTAATCTCATTCGCGTCAGTTTTGAGCTCGGGTTTGTCATCGAAAATAAGTAGGTTAATGGCCTATGGTCTGTCTTGACTGTGAAATGTCTTCCATAAATGTATGGTCTAAAATGAATTATCGCCCAGTGGATAGCTGCTAATTCCTGTTCAGTTGTATTTTTGTTGCTTTCTCCTTTAGTAAATGATCTTGATGCATAGGCTACTGGTAACTGTGTGTTATTGTAATCTTGAGTAAGAACAGCTCCACACGCTTGTTTGCTTGCATCTGTTGTTATACAAAATTCTTTATTAAGATCTGGGTATTGTAGAAGTGTAGGTTTCATCAATTGAATTTTAAGGTATTCGAATGCGTTTTGACATTCATCTGTCCATTCGAATTTAACATTCTTTTTACATAATCTAGTTATGTGTCGTGAGTAATCGGAAAAATTTTTAATAAAACGTCTGTAGTAATTGCAAAATGCAACGAATCTTCTAGCGCTGTCTGCGTCCGTTGGGACTGGGTATTTTTTTATTACATCTTATTTTTAAATATCTGGCAAAATACATTTGTCAGTACACTTGTGTCCAAGGAAGGTCACTTCGTGTCTGAAAAATGTGCACTTTTCTGGGTGCAATTTAAGGTTGTGCTTCCTACATAAGTCAAAAACGTTTGTAAGATTTTTAATCATATGTTTTTCTGAACAACCGATGACAATTAGGTCATCCATATACAAGAATGCCTGTGAAGGTTCGATACCTGAAAATGCAATTGTCATCATTCTTTGGAAAGAATTTGGCGCTATTTTTAAACCATAAGGTATTCGCGTGAAGCGATAGGAGCCCTTGCTCGTGGAGAAAGATGTTATATTTCTAGACGTTTCTTCGAGTTCTATTTGATGAAATCCTGACATTAGATCTAAACATGAAAAGTATTTAGCTCTACCTAATTGGTCAAGAATATCGTCTATTCTTGGTAGTGGAAATTTATCTGATAACATTTTTTTGTTAATTTGGCGGTAATCAATTACTAAACGCCATCTTTTAGTGTCACAATTTGGTAATGATTTTTTCGGGACGATTAGTAATGGACTGTTGTATTCAGAAACTGAAGGTTCTACTATTTTGTCTTTAATTAATTTGTCTACTTGTTTTTCTACTTCGTCTTTTTGACTGTGGGGAATTCTATAATTCTTTATGTATACAGGTTCATCATCTTTCATTCTTACTTTTTGTTTGTAGAAATTATTAGTTGATATTGATTCGGATTCTTTTCCGAATATATCTGTGTATTTTAAGCATAATTCGTTAAGAATTTCCTTGAACTGAGGTGGAAAATTTTTGTTCAATTTCTCTATAATTTCTTCTTTGTTTTCATTTTTATTATATTTAACTATGTCGTAATCATCTAATGGTTCAACTTTCAGTGTATTTAATTGAATGATTGCAGTTTTATTAGTTGTATTCAAAATTCGGACAAAAGTGTTTTGAGAATCTCCAATGGAATTTCCAATGAATACTCCATTTTGGATTTCTTGGTTTGGTATTAATATATACCTGGTTGCTGAATTTATAGCAATTTTTCGGACTACTTCGGATCTTGCTGGTAGAATTGTCAAATTATTTTCTAGTGTATGATTTATTGGAATATGTATCGGATTATAGAGGTTATCTGGTCTCAGTATGAGCCAATCGTTTTCTGGTTTTAAATCTATTTGACAATTGTATTTTTTCAAAAAATCTACGCCTATGATTCCATCACATGGAATAGGAAAATTTGATGTTACTAAATGAAAAGTATGTGGTATAGCATAGTTGCTTGAAAGAAGTTCTATTGATACTAAACCTTTTGAGTTGGTTGTTCCTTCACCAACACCTGATATTTGGGTAATATTTGTAGAATCAACATTGTTAAACGAGTCCGAAGTTTCTTTTATTAAGGATATGTCTGCACCTGTATCAACTAGTAATGTATATCATTTATTTGTGTATTCATTTTTGAGAGAAACGAAAAGATTGAAATTAAGATTGATAGTATGAACCGTATTCTTTACTGGGTTTTTTATATTAAGGGTTTTTATTGGTTTTCCGACGTGGTTTGTACTTGTCGGACATTATTATTATTTTGTCTGTTGGTGTTCGTATTTGCATTGTTGGTGTTTCCACCACGGTTGTGTCCTCTATAATAACCACGACCTCTATAATTGTTGTTGGTCTGATTATTATAGTTTCGGTTATAACTGTTATTTTGGTTATAGCCATTATTATGGTAATATCCGTTATGCTGATAATTACCTCGGTTATTGCCCCTACCGCGGTAATTATTTCTGAAGTTGTTAACGCGATAGTTGTTTCCTCTTTGTGTGTAGAGTATTGAATTTGCATTGCCTGTCATTTCAGTACTACATTGTATATACTTAGTGACGGCTTCATTCATAGTTGTGAAGTTGCCTGCCTCTAAAATTGTTTTTAGGCGGCCATGCTCACAATTTTTAACCATTGTGGTAATGGCTTCTTTTGTGCTGAATTTGTCAGCGTGTTCGGCTGGTAGGCCTTCGTCAATGTACGAAGCTTCAAGGAGCTTTCGTAAGTTGTCTATTTCTGAAGTAAATTTCTCGGCTGTTTTGCCTTTCTGGCTTGTTTTCGCCATTTTCGCTTTGACTACGTCGGATGTTTCGCCGACTATAGTGTCTTGCAATTTCTTTATTATTGAATTTATTGATGTTTCGTTCTGTACTTTGTATAGTGTAGATCCTATTATTTTTGATTTAATGACTTCTACAGCTAAATCTTCGAATGTGCCTTTAGTCAAGTTAACCAACTTCAAGGCTGTTATGAATCTTTGAAGATGTATCTTTTGCCCGTTAAATTCCGGGATGGCATTCGAGATATCTTTTATATATGCCCTTTGGGCTGCTGGATCTGCCATTATGTTTTCTTTTGTGTCTGGCACGCTTACATCTGATTCTATATCTTCTTCTTCTTCTGCTTCTGTTACTGTTATAACTGCAGGAATTGTTAGATCGTGTAGATCTTTTTCTTTTATTTCGATTCCTTCGCTCGAATCGGAATCTTCATTTTCTGTTAGGTCTATGTCTGGTTCTATCGTCAAAGGTGTATTTAAAATTGTCGGTATCGATATATTTAAATTATACCTATCTTTGACAGTTATTAAATTTGTACGTAATTTGATCAATAATTTAGATAATATTGACCAATTCGTTTTATTTATCGCTGCCCTATTTTCATGTACTAAAATTCTTGCAGTATTGAAAGAATCTACAAGAGTTTTTGCATGTTTATTAATAGTGTCTTTATGTATTGGCCTATTTTGGCTTATACATTTGTAAGACTTGTCAAATGTGTCCTTTAATTCTTGTATTTGGGTAGATAATTGCTCCCATTCCATACTAAGGACTTATTATATTTTTTTTTTTTTGTGTATTAGTTGCGCATAATTTTTAGCACAATTATATGTCCTAGCACTGGGTGTATGTCTACTTCCGAAAATACTTTACAGTTTCTTACTGTAGACAGTACTATTGCTTTTTGCGTACCGCTGCAATGAATAAGCGGGGAAAAAGCTAGGTCGTACCTATTCATATACTCTTCTTCAAAATCTGATATTGATAAAGGCTCTGTTCTGTTTCTAAGTATGGCTAATACCCTATTCTCAAAAGTTGGGTGATTGGCTTGAATAATTCTTATGCAATTTGTGGTATTCATATTGTTTGTTAATATATTTTATTTTTATTTTATTTCAAAATTTTAATTTTCTTATTTTGGTATTTCGTTGCATACATTTACAAATTTGGATTTTAATTTTTGTTTTGAAACATATTTTTATAATAATTGTTTGTGCTCTGTTAATTTAAATCTTATCCAGATCGTTGGCCTGGCTTCTATTTATAGCTCTTTTTGATACACACTTATTGTGGTATACATATGCTTTATACAAAATGTATGCACTCATTATAAAAACAATTATTGATAATAATATGTTTGTTAAATCGCTATCAATAGTTTTTGATTCGATTTTATTAATTACTTTGGCAGTGGAGTCCACTGTTTTAGTATCAATTAAACCCATTTTGGGTATTATTTCTGTAACGCATTCAAAATCTGTCTTGGATATTGCGTTACTTTTCATAAAGAAAAATGTTCATTCATATTTATATATTCTATTTTTATATCTTTTAATTTTTCTTATGACACGTATATTCACAAGCTGTATTTTCGAAAGGCCCTTTACAATCTGCAGGGCACCTTGGTTTTTCTATCCTCTTTCATGTCATTTTTATTTTTGTAGGCATCTAATTCCCTATACGTGTTCTCTAATCCCAGGATACTGGGGTAGATTTTTCAGCATATAGCTGCCTATTTAACTCTTTAATTTTTAAATTCAGGAAGTTCTTCTGACCTCCTCTCCTTTTTCTCTTATTATTTTTTTTTGTCTTAGGCATTTATATATGTGTTATTTAATTAATTAAAATTTTTTTTTTTTTGATATATATGTATGAAATTTTACATGTATCCCTACCTAGGTAAAAAAAATTAAGACCCGCAGCTAGAAACTGCCTGGTCTGTACAATTGTTGTTAAATATAATGTTTTGCATCGCAGATGCATATAAAAATAATATAAAAAAATTTAAGATGTGCGCTCTTGGAAGCGCTGTCGGTTCACTTCTCCAGGGTCCGGCTTGGAGCGCCGAACGGGGCCGGTGCTGGCTGCACAGGCTTCTCCTTCTCCAGTGTAAGTTCGGTGGTGTAGGTCTTCGTTTATACTTGTGTGTTTTCCATCGTAGGCGTAGGAGGGTTTGCCATTCCTCCCACACTTCTTATCCTTCTTGTAGTCCTTGGTGTAGGTCTTCGTTTATACTTGTGTGTTTTCCATCGTAGGCGTAGGAGGATTTGCCATTCCTCCCACACTTCTTATCCTTCTTGTAGTCCTTGACCTATGGTTTTAGGTGGCGCCGGTGCGGGTCCTCGCACAAGCGGTAATTTAGTTTTTATGTTGCGTTGATTGGCCTATGGTTTTAGGCGGTGCCGGTGCTGGTCCTCGCACAGGTGGTGATTTAGTTTTTATTTTGCGTTGATTGGCCTATGGTTTTAGGCGGTGCCGGTGCTGGTCCTCGCACAGGTGGTGATTTAGTTTTGTATTCGGTCTCCTTGGATAGAATATCTCATATCTGTCATACTAGGACACAATAGACACACGTTGTTTCACGTAAACATTTTCGCTCGTACTCTCTATCACACAAGTGGATGTAGCGGCAATCGTTTTTTTTTTTGAATTTTTATACCCGTTACTCGTAGAGTAAAAGGGTATACTAGATTCGTCGGAAAGTATGTAACAGGCAGAAGGAAGCGTTTCCGACCCCATAAAGTATATATATTCTTGATCAGGATCACTAGCCGAGTCGATCTAGCCATGTCCGTCTGTCCGTCTGTCCGTCTGTCCGTCTGTCCGTCTGTCCGTCTGTCCGTCTGTCCGTCTGTCCGTCTGTCCGGATGAACGCTGAGATCTTGGAAACTATGAGAGCTAGGCTATTGAGATTTGGCGAGCAGATTCCTGAGCTTCTTACGCAGCGCAAGTTTGTTTCAGTAGAGTGCCACGCCCACTCTAACGCCCACAAACCGCCCAAAACTGTGGCTCCTACAGTTTTGATGCTAGAGTAAAAATTTAAAATGAAATGAATTGTTCTCATCAATACCTATCGATTGACTTAAAAAAAAGTTTGCCACGCCCACTTTAACGCCCACAAACCGCCCACAAACGTCAAAAAATCGTAAGTATGAACGCGGATATCTCGGAAACTATCAAAGATAGAGTATTGGGATTTCAGATTTAGATTCCGTAGCCTTGTACGCAGCGCAAGTTTGTTATGCGAATATGCCACGCCCACTCTAACGCCCACAAACCGCCCAGGCCTGTGGCGCCCACAATTTTTATGCTAGATTAAAAATTTTAACTGAAATGTATTGGTCTCGTCAATGCCTATCGATTGATCCAAAAAAAAATTTGCCACGCCTACCCTAACGCCCACAATGCTTAAATCTGTCTTCCGCCGGTAGGTGGCGCATTTAAATCTCGCTTTGCTGCTTGCATATCTCCATTTCCCTTTGGTCCCTTTAGGTGAGTAACGGGTATCTGATAGTCGAGGTACTCGACCATAGCGTTCTTTCTTGTTTTTGCTTGTTTTGTTTTACGTTATTATTATTTTTTTTTGGGTCCATTATCGCTGTCACGGTCGCCATGTTGTATTAGCCATTATATTTTCATTAAAAGAATTGTCATTTGTTACGATTGCCATCAACAGATCTTTATTTAGCAATGGTCAAAATATGAATGCATTACAGCTAGCTATTTGCGGCTGCGCTGCCTGCAAACATTGGCAGCGGCCGTCATATATATTGAAGTATATGCTCTCAATTGTATTTGTGCTGGTAGCACTGAGAGCGCGAGAGGAGTTGTACATGCATGCTTTGTATGTGTCTGCACTCAGGCCATGGGAATATGCTGACACTAGCACTTCCCATAAGTTGGGCTCTGAGGCGCATTCATATTTCGGCTGGCCGCAAAAGTTTAGCGACCGGCACTTTTGTATTTGTTTAAGTACACTGTAACACAATGTTGGTGTCGGTACAGTACAATGATACAATGATACAATGATACATGCATACTACAATATCGTCCACGTATACATAGCAAATTTTCTGAAGCTCTTTGAAAAATGGATAGGACATTTTTTAGACCGATCGGAATGCTCGTAAATTCATATTTTCCGCCGATTACAGGGAATGCTGTACCTTCTATGTCCTCGCCTTTCAATAGTATTTGGTGAAAACCACTCTTGAGGTCTAATACCAAAAAATTCTTGTTGTCTCTTGGGGATCGGGTACCGATCTGAGATAGTAACTTCATTGAGTTTCCTATAATCGATTACTAATCTGTACTTTTTTTCTTCTGAGTGGCCGGATTTTTTCGGGACTACCCAGACTTGTGCACTATATGGTGATCTTGAAGGTCTTAGAATGCCAGATGCTAAAATTCTCGTTTATTTGCTTTTTTTACTTCCTGTTTTAATAATATTGGGTATGAATAATGTTTTTCGTAAACTGGGAAATCGGACGATGTTCTGATCCTGCCTACTACTTTAGTTGTGTATGCTAACTTCGTATCGGGATCTGCAAAGAGGGTTTTGTGACTTTGTACGAGGAGATTTATGATTGATTTCTGAGACTCAGTCATATGGCCGACTTGCGGTCCAATTGTATTTACCGCTTGTGTTGCTAATTGGTGAATTTTAATTTTGCGCTTATTTCCAAGAATTAATGTATCGTTCTGTACATCTATAATTTCTCCTAGACTTTTCATTGTGTCCTTGCCCAGTATACCGTGGAAGGTTTTTAGTGTCTTTAGTAAAAACAAGGAAGAACGCTATAGTCTAGTACTTCGACTATCAGATACCCGTTACTCAGCTAAAAGGACCAAAGCGTAATGGAGATATGCAAGCAGCAAAACGAGATTGAAATGCGCCACCTAACGGCGGTAGACAGATTAAAGCGTTATGGGCGTTAGAGAGAGCGTGGCAAATTTTTTTTGAATCAATCGATAGGAATTGACGAGACCAATACATTTCAGTTTAAATTTTTTATGTAGCATTAAAATTGAGGGCGAAACAGGTTTGAGAGGTTTGTGGGCGTAATCTCAGAATCTCAATAGCCTAGCTCATATAATTTCCGAGATCTCAGCGTTCATCCGGACAGACGGTCAGACGGACAGGCGGACATGGCAAGATCGACTCGGCTAGTGATCCTGATCAAGAATATATATACTTTATGGTGTCGGAAACGCTTCCTTCTGCCTGTTACATACTTTCCGACGAATCTAGTATACCCTTTTACTCTACGAGTAACGGGTATAAAAATTCATGGGTGTATCTGAAATGTTATGAAGTTTAAGTATTGCATATTGAGTTATTTTAGTGGTACCTCCAACTGAGCTGACGGAAAAATGTTTCTCTTTTTTTTTGGTTTTGGTACTAATTGGTTTTGAATACAATTTTGATTTGACCCGTGTCTATTAAAAAATTTAGGATTTTTCCGTTCTTCGTGGTTACTTTAAAGTAAGGTAATGAGGAACGATTTACTATAAAGCAAGGAAGAACGCTATAGTCGAGTGCCTCGACTATCAGATACCCGTTACTCAGCTAAAGGGACCAAAGGAAAATGGAGATATGCAAGCAGCAAATGCGCCACCTACCGTCGGTAGACAGATTTAAGCGTTGTGGGCGTTAGAGTGGGCTTGGAAAATTTTTTTTTAAATCAATCGATAGGTATTTATAAGACCAATACATTTCAGTTAAAATTTTTTATCTAGCACGAAAATTGTGGGCGCCACAGGCTTGGGCGGTTTGTGGGCGTTAGAGTGGGCTTGGCAAACTTTTTTTTAGATCAATCGATAGGTATTGACAAGTCCAATATATTTCAGTTAAAATTTTTTATCTAGCATGAAAATTGTGGGCGCCACAGATTTGGGCGGCTTGTGGGCGTTAGAGTGGGCGTGGCATATTCCGGTAACAAACTTGCGCTGCGCTCAAGCCTACGGAATCTAAATCTGAAATCCCGTTTCTCTATCTTTGATATTTTCCGAGATATGCGCGTTCATATTTACGATTTTTTGAAGTTTGTGGGCGGCTTGTGGGCGGTAAAGTGGGCGTGGCCAACTTTTTTTTGGCCAATCGATAGGTATTGATGAGAACAATACTTTTCAGTTACAATTTTTATTCTAGCATCAAAACTGTAGGAGCCACAGTTTTGGGCGGTTTGTGGGCGTGGTACTCTGCTGAACCAAATTTGCGCTGCGCAGAAATCTCAGGAATCTATATGCCTTATTCCAATATTGTAGCTCAGACAGACGGACAGACGGACATGGCTAGATCGACTCGGCTAGTGATCCTGATCAAGAATATATATATGAAAATTGTGGGCGCCTCAGGTTTGTGCGGTTTGTGGGCGTAAGAGTGGGCGTGGCAAAATATTTTTTGGATCAATCGATAGGTATTGACGAGACCATTGATTTCAGTCAGAAGATTGCAACGCGGTGACGGAGACATAAACTCTCCAACTCTCCCGTGTGCAGTCGCTTTATTGAACGCTCTATAAAATAAACGATATTCCACGGAAAATAACATTTATTAAATTGAAGAAAGTCTATAATCGCCTAATATACCACCAGCTCTATCCGCGAACAACACAACATAGTGCTAATAAACAAAGTTGACTCTATAAACCAGAAAATAAATTCTTGCTGAACAACAAGTGCGGTTGTGCGTGCACCTTCAGTGAGAGACAATCGGTGCGGCAGCATCTTCGGAGTGCAAGAGAGAAAAAGGTTGCCCCATCAGCTACGCTATCGCCGATAAGGCAGCTATTCACTATTGTCGATGAGGCAGTTTGTCGGTAAAGCAGTGAGTGGTTGCAAGCTAAGCTACAACTTAAACTTAACGATTAAATCCGAAAGATACAATACAAACACAACCGACAAATACACCTAACTTTAATCAAATCAAACAATAAATACACTTAATAAAGTCATGGGTTCTTCTGCTCCACCCACTAAACGTACCCGCAACAATGCTGGAACTGCCAGCGAACGCATCTCGGATGTAAATTCGCATCAGCTTCTGGAGCTCCTAAAGACTCGCTTCGAGGAACAAACCGAGAAAATTGAGTCGGCCGTTCGGGAAGCTGAACAACGAATGCTCAGAAGCCTTATGGATCGCTTGGACATAATCGCCGGGAAAGTAAAGCAAATGGATGCTCGTGTCCTGACGTTGGAGCGCGAGGTTGCCGATCTTCGCTCCATGAGGGACCGAATGGGTGAGCGGGTTGAGACGCTTAACCGGGAGGTAGAAAATCTACAAGCAGCAGGTGAGAGGGTGGGTGCACTGGAGGCCAGGCTGGCAACGCAATGCAGGAAGACTAGCTCGTGTGATCTAAGGGTTCATGGAGTTCCCTATGTCGAAGGTGAAGATCTCAGAGCTCTCTATCACAAGCTATGCTTTAATCTCCAGCTGACTCCACCACCAAAAGTCTGCGATATCTTCCGAGCAAGGAAATCACAGCAAACACATGTGGATCCAGTGATAATAATTAAAATGCTAAACCCACGCGAAAAGATCAAGCTGCTTGGTCAAGTCGGAATGTACAGGCGCGAGTACAAGAAACAACTTAGCTTGCAGTTTCTGGGATTCAATTCAGAAGCGTTCATTTATATTAATGAGCAATTGTTAAAAGAGCATTATCTTATCTTTAAAGAGGCTATGCGCATGAAAAAACATTAGATTCTTACGGCTGTCTTTACACGACGCGGCCTTGTACACGTGCGCTGCACTCGAAGAGAGGGTGTATGTTGCATTAACAGTATGGAGGAACTTTCGTCCATTAATCATTCGCCCGATCCACTTTCTACATCTCTCACTAACGCTTCGGCTGGACCTGAAGCTGATAGCTTTCGTTCTTAAGCGTATAAGTCGTATCCTCTTAATTAAGATAGGTTTAAAACTAGTTTACTTTAAGAAATGTATAAGATACGAATTGAGTATTGAGATTGCGCCCCTAATAATCATTGATAACAACAATGCAGGATGAGGAAGTTTGTTCCATAGCTAGTGCCATGATAAAAACTATAAGTAGTTATAAAAATGGTCTCAAAATCGTTCACTTAAATGCACAAAGTTTGCTAAATAAGATTGACGAGTTTAGATTCCTTTTCACTCAGTCTAATGTCGATGTGATATGTGTGTCTGAGACGTGGTTTGTAAATGATCTATGTGATTCGTCTATTGTTTGTGAAGGCTTCAATGTTTATCGGTCCGATCGTACTGGTCATGCAGGAGGTGTGGCTATATACGTGAATGTGAAGCTGAAATGTAAAGTGGTACTAGTAGGGTGGATTTGTATGTTCTGGACCGCTATGGGGTTTGTATGTTCTGGACCACTTTTTTATCGCTGGTGCGGGGGGCGCTTATCGCGAGCGGAAGTTGTTGTTGTGGAAGTTTCTGGGGCCGCGATCACTCCCCCTCCCCCTTCCCCTCCCGCTTGTCCTGGGGCTTGACTCTCTGGAGGTTGCGCTCACTTCCCCTCCCACTTCCCCTCCCGCTTGTCCTGGGGCTTGATCCTCTGGGGGGTTGCGCTCACTTCCCCTCCCACTTCCCCTCCCGCTTGTCCTGAGGCTTGATCCTCTGGGGGGTTGCGCTCACTTCCCCTCCCGCTTGCCCTCGGACTCACACTCTCGTTTGCGATAGCGCCCACTCCGCCCTCCCCTCCCACTCCCCCTCGCACTTGAACTCTCTCACTCTCGTTTTAAAAAGCTATGCATGTGTATATATATTGTTATCGTGAAACATTGTTGTGTGTATATTTATATATATTCTTGTTATCTCACTTACCCCAAGCATTTATTTTATTTAAATATACATAAGTATTTATCTCTCTTTCTTTTCAGATTTGTTCGTCTCGCAAACTGGTATAAATATGAGATGTAGAGTACTGGAGTAATTCAGAAAGCAGAAGTCAAATTCAGAGCAAGAAGTCACTCGCACTATTTGAAGAATCTTTCATTAGCATTAACATCAGCAGCAGCAGCAGCAACAGCAACAGCAACAGCAACATGTCTGACTTTGGAGAACAGTGGAATGAGCTTGGGGCCGTCTCCCTACCCCCGATTAAAAGTGTTAAGGCACTCCCTTTTAACACACCGCTTGTGATACAGAACGCTGAAGTGAAGCGGACACGCTACGGCGAGAAAATAATGCTTACATTTGAAGATTTTGTGGTGTTCTTGCCAGACCGGTTTAGTACGCTGTCAGCGAACGCTGTGGAGCACATGGCGACGGGGGGCTACAAGCTAGTCAAACTTAGATCTGATGGGGAAAATTATGTTTTAAATTTTTGTAACGATTAAGAAAAATAAATAAAATAAACTTTTTTAATTAACATTTAAAAAACAAAACAAAAACAAAAATGGCTGATGCTTTACATAACAATAACAATCCTGGGTCTAGTAACACAAATCCTAACGCAGGTGAAATACGATATTGTGATGTCTGTAATCTAAATGTTGCTAAAATTAGTTGGTCGCATCACTTACGCACCAACTTGCATAAACAATTATCTGGCGCGCAAATAAGTGATAACTTGCGGTGTATAAGAAGTGCATTTCGGAATCGTATTGAAACTTATATAATCACAAATCACAATAAGGAGTGCTTGGATATCAAATTATTTCAACAATCAATCAAAGAACAAGTGATCACTCTACTCCAAGAAGCTCAAAAAAAACACATCAATATCAAATTTAATTTTGAGCAATTCTGTAATTATGTTTTGATTAAAGAGAGTGAAAATCATTGTGAAATAAATCTAAAGTCATTTCAAACAAAAATGCAAGTCTTAAATCCAACAACGAGTCAGACTGAACGTCTAAATGAAATAATCAATAATTTAAATGACTATATAAAAAGTGAGATGAGTGAGTTTCAAGAACGAGACAGTGGTTGGTCCCTTATTGAAATAGTACATTTAGAAGTTAATATAAATAAATACCAACTCATAAAGGGTTCGAATTTCATTAATTTGCCCAGAGAAATAGTAAGCAGAAAAGCCTGCATCAACGTACAAAATAGAGACGAATATTGTTTTAAATGGGCATTAATATCGGCTTTTGTGAAATGTCCTCATCATAAGAATCGACCCAGTCAATATAAACGTAAAGGCATTTACAACATTAGGTCGGATATAATAAATATAAATAATAAATCGTTAAATTTTAGTGGGTTAAAATTCCCCACACCGGTCGACAGCATAAACATATTTGAAGAAAATAATCCTGAAATTAGTATAACTGTGTTGGGTGTAGACAGCGATGAAAAGACAATTATCGGCCCATATTATTTAACTAATAATAAAACTAGCAACGTCTTACACACTATATATCTACTACTTCTCGAGAAGGATGACAAATATCACTATGCTTGGATTAAAAATATTTCCAAGTAAGTATTAAATTAAAAAATTAAAAAAAATATATATTTATTTATTTGCTTCTCCATTAGATTACTTCGCAAACAAATAACTAAAAGTACGAGGAAGATTCATCTATGCAAAGGCTGTTTTCTACATTTCGATGATAGCGACAAACTGGATCGACATAGTATGGAGTGTAATAGAATTATAACTGAGATGCCCTCAAATGAAACAGCGATTTTAAGATTTAAAAATTTAAAAAATCAATTAGATGTTCCTTTTGTGGCATATGCTGATTTTGAGTGTATTTTAGAAGGGATGAATCTGAAAACTTCGGAAAACATAAATTTAATTCAAAAGCACATACCGTATGCATATAGTTATTATATAAAGTGTTCATTTGACAATAGTTTGGATATATATCGAATATATTATGGTGAAGATTGTGCAGCACATTTTGTTGAGAGCATATATAATGATTGTTTAGTGTTATATCAAAATCACTTAAGTGTAACGATTCCCTTGCATCCGCTATCAATGGAGCAACAAAAAATAATTGACTTAGAACAAAATTGTAGTATATGCGGTAATTTAATCATTGATCAAACTAAAAGAGTTCTAGACCATTGTCACTTAACAGGCAAATATAGAGGTGTAGCTCATAATGATTGCAATTTAAACTATAAAATAGCAAAATTTTTCCCAATATTTTTCCATAATCTCTCGGCATACGATGCTCATTTATTTGTGAAAGAATTAATTAAAATTCCTGGTGATATTTCTATAATTCCGCTAAACAAAGAGTTTTATATTTCGATGTCAAAGAAAATTTATATAAATCCCAATGAAACGTTAGAACTTCGATTTTTAGATTCATTTAGATTTATGCCTTCCAGTTTGGACAGCTTAGCCAGTTATTTAAAAGAAGAAAATCTAATCACAATAAAGTCATTTTTCACGGACCCGAACAAATTTCAAATGGTTAAACGTAAAGGCATATTTCCGTATAGCTATTTAAATTCAGTTGAACGCTTGTCAGATACAGATACTTGCGCGAAAATTTTTATAATCAATTAACTGATAGACACTGTTCTGAAGAGAGTTATCAGCACGCTCAAAACGTTTGGAATGCCTTCGAGTGCACAAATTTATTAGATTATTTATTGTTATATTTGAAGGTAGATGTGCTGTTGCTATGCGATGTTTTTGAGAACTTTAGAAAAGTATGTAAAAAAATCTATAATTTAGATCCTTGTCAATATTATACAACCCCTGGTTTATCATGGGATGCTATGTTGAAGACAACTAAAATTGAATTAGAACTACTCACAGATATTGATATGTATAATTTTATAATGAAAGGTATTAGAGGTGGTCTTGTACAATGTAGTAAACGTCATTCTATTGCAAATAACAAATATCTAAATAACGATTACGATTGTGAGAAAGAATCAAATTATATTGTATACTTAGATGTTAATAATTTATATGGGTATGCTATGTCACAAGCTATTCCGTATAAAAATTTTAAATGGCTAAAAGAAACAGAAGAGGGAAATTTTGAAAATTTTGATTTAAACACGTGCGTAGATGATCAATCAATTGGTTATATTTTAGAGGTAGATTTGGAATACACTGAAAACTTACACAGCCAGCACAATGATTTACCATTTTGTCCGCAAAACAAAAAAAATGAAAATATGCAACAAACAAAATTGATTGCAGACTTGACAAACAAATATAATTATATAATTCACTATAGAAATTTGCAGCAATGTCTTCGACATGGACTGATTTTAAAGAAAATTCATCGAATATTACAATTTGATCAATCTGATTGGCTTAAAAAATATATTGATTGCAACAATCATCACAGAACATTGGCTGTTAATGATTTTGAAAAGAATTTTTTCAAATTGCTAAACAACGCAGTCTATGGCAAGACAATGGAGAATGTCGACAAGAGAAAATCAATTAAATTAGTGTCCAGGTGGGAGAGTGATGGTAAAAAATTGGGAGCTAGAGCACTTATCTCAAAATTTAATTTTAAGAATGTATTGCAATTAGCCGATGATTTCTTTGCAATTCAAATGAAAAAAGTGCATGTTGTCTATGATAAGCCTGTCTACATTGGCTTCACCGTTCTAGAATTATCAAAATTTAAAATGTACAATTTTCACTATGACTATATGAAGCCGAAATATCAAGAAAATATCAATTTAATGTATATGGATACTGATTCTTTTATCTATGATATTAAGACTATAGATTTTTATGATGACATTCGTTTTGAAATTGATGAGCATTTCGATACTTCAGAATATGATAAGGATAATGTTTTTAAATTACCATTGATAAACAAAAAAAAATTAGGTATGATGAAAGATGAGTGCAGGGGGGATATAATAAAAGAATTTATTGGACTCAGAGCTAAAATGTATTCAATACGAGTCTCTAATATAAATAATGCTGAAATAACGGAGATCAAAAAAATTAAAGGAGTAAAGGCGAGTGTGACCTCAAAATTAACTATTAACGATTTTCGAGATTGTTTGTATAAAAAAAATAAGCAAGTTGGAACAATGTACTTATTTAAATCGAAATTACATCAAATTTATACACAAGAGTATACAAAAGTCACCCTAAACTATTTAGATGATAAGCGCTATATAAAAGAGAATAATATAGACACACTTGCATGGGGACACAAAGATATATAACCTACGAAGTTAAGCTAAAAATAAAAAAAAATATTGTCTTTTTTATACAAATATATTACATTTTATTTTTTCGAAATAAAAATTTTAAACATAAATGACCACAGTTATATGTATTGAATTTTTGTTCATTTCTATAGTTATATTCAATGGGTGGTTTTAAATATTTCACAATTTCAATGGGCGGTTGCAAATCACCAAAACTATCATAGTATTCTTTATAATTTCTATTCTTGAAATATGCTACCCAATGCGTGCCACTACCGCTTTCGTTATCTAAATTAATTATCCCACATTCGTTGGTCCATGGTTTCTTGGGGAGACGATCACGCATAAAAACACCACGAAAGTGTCTAAAATGCTGTTTACCAAAATCAATTAAATCAATATCGGTAAGTGCTTGTTTGGGTAGCATATTTATTAGTTTTTTGGTGAACATGGTTTATAAAATAGTCCATATCCTTTCTTATACGGTTTCAGGAAAAGACCTTTTCCCATCGCAATTGATTCCATATAGCGGTTATGACGTGTCGCTTCGGCTAATTGTTCTTTACCATTTTTGACAGCGTTTATTGCTTTAGCAACAGCAGATCCACCACTGGCAAGACCACCAACTGCGCCAAGTGCAGTCAATATTGGTATCAACGGTAGGAATCCCCCAATTTTTGGTAATGGTATCACCCTCGGAATATTGGAGATATTATTCACTAGACCTAGTCGACCTCGTCCTCGTCGTTGACCTCGATGAAAACTTGGTGGGATTGATTGTTGAGATATCTGAATTGCTTCATCGATACTCGTAGGATTTCTTCGTTTCAAAATTCGCTTCGTTTGACTCACAATGCTTGCGAATGATTTTTTTTTTGTTTGTCGATGACGTCGACGTTGTTTTTTTTTTTTATTACTAGCTGGTTTCCTCTTACGTTGACGTCGACGAGATTTGTTTTTAGACATACCTAGACCGAATTTAACTTTTGTTTTCATGGCGTTAGTCACAAACCAAGCAGCAGAACGTTCTTTTAGACCGCTATCTTTTGCTTTAAAACGTTCCCACGCTCTATTAGCTAATATATCATCGGCCTGATGACGATTTTTCAGGTCTTTGAATTGTGAATATGCAATATCGTGCTCTCGACACGCCGCATCTAGCGGATTAATCCCTTTGTCTCCACGTTTCAAACGCTCTGCAAGTTTTGTGCCTGGTCCACAAAATTGATATCCTGGCAAATGAAGTTCAATTGGTAGTGTGTTAATCAAGTTGTTAACGAGTCCACTACCAATTCGATACTGATATGAATTTAATTTATGCTTGCGATTTATACGCATTATTATGACTATTCTGTTTCAATGACAATCGTATATTAAACAAAAACGAAATATATACTCAAATATTTATAGTATTTTCACTAGTAGTTGTAAAAATTTGTTCAATAAAACAACCACAACAACAACAACAACAACAACATCAACAATAGCAACAACAACAACAACAACAACAAAATGAGATTTATAAAACAAACCAGACAAATTAAAGTTCGAAATGTCGATCAAATTTGTGGTGAGGGGGAGAGGAGCGGAAAAATTACACATAGCCCATTGTTACCGAATTCGATACGCGCTCTAATTGTGGGACCATCTAATTGTGGAAAGACAAACGTAATGATAAGTTTGATCGAAAGTCCCAATGGACTTAAATTTCAAAATATATACATTTATTCAAAATCGTTGTATCAGCCAAAGTATCAATATTTAATGAAATTGATTAAGCCAATAAAGGGGATACACATGTTCACGTTTTCAGACAAGGAAAAAGTCGTCAGTCCAGAAAGGGCTAGACCACACTCAATAATGATATTTGATGACGTAATCTGTGATAAGCAAACAGCAATAAGAGATTATTTCTGTATGGGTCGCCACAAACACATAGACTCCTTCTATCTATGTCAAACTTATACAAAAATACCAAAACACTTAATACGTGACAACGCTAATTTGATTATAATTTTTAAACAAGATGAAATGAATATTAAACATATTTACAATGATCATGTTATAGGCGATATGACTTTTAAGCAATTTATAAAAATTTGTGAGGAATGCTGGAAGCAAAAATATGAATTTGTTCTCATAAGTAAAGATAATGATATTGATAAAGGACGATATAGAAAAGGATTCGATAGTTTTATACATCTATAATCATCATCATCATCTCTCGATCAGCTCTGGATCAGCTCGGCATCAGCTCTGGATCAGCTCTGGATCAGCTCTGGATCAGCTTTGGATCAGCTTTGGATCAGCTTTGGATCAGTTATATATATATATATATATATATAATATCATATATTTTACTAGTAAATAATTGGGTTTTAAACAAACAACAACAACAACAACAACAACAACAGCAGCAGAAATGGTGAAATCAAAAAATAAGTCTAAAGTGTTGGATGATCTGGTTCAAACCAGATTGTTGTTGACACAGAAATTGAAGAGCATGAAGTCGAATGAAATGGATCGAATTAATATGCTGGAAAATACTTTTAAACCAATCACAAAACCTTTGAATGTGATTGCGGAAAATTTTCTAAAAAAGAACAAGAAGGCAAATAAATACAACGTTGAGAATCCGACTAACCCGAACAACAACAACAACAACAATAATAAGCGTGAACTGATAAAATATGATGATCATCAGCATCGGGGGCATCGAGAAGGAGAACAACAACAACAGCAACAGCAGCAGCAGCAGCAGCAACAACATGTTGAAATGGTTAAACACAAAAGACGATACTCTCCAAAGAGGGTTATGCGAAGAAGACTAGACACCGACAACACTCAAAACAACGATTTGGGGATAAAAGTAGGAAAATTTAAATCCTATAATGCAAACAGAAGGAAAAGAAGACCTTATCAACGAAGAAACATCCAGCATGAGGATGCTGCTGCTGCTGCTGCTGCTGCTAATGCTGATTATGATGATGATGATGATGCTAATGTGTTTGATATGGGTTTTCCAATACTCAACAACAACAACAACAACAACAACAATAACCCACCCGACTTGATAGATACTTCCAACGATATCCTATCGGACTATACTTCATTTTTGGATAGTCAAAGAGCAAAATACTCTAATTTATTAGAAAAAAACAGTTCTGCATATACACAAAACGGCAACGACGACGACGACGACGGCCACAATGCAGTAGTTAGTAGTAGTACATCTGCTGCTCTCCCTCTCCCTCTCCCTCCTGCTCCCCCTGCCCCCCCAGTTCTCCCTGCTGCTGCTACTGCTGCTGCTGCTGCTGCTGATGTTGATGATGATGATTATAATTTAAAATTAAGTCTTTTTAAAAATCTCAAACGTAATGCTAACATTGAGAATTTATCTTTAGCAGCAGCACTCCAGCCTAATAACAAGAGATACAAATTACCTTTTAATCTGCTACAAAGAGATTCTATGCTTGAAAAAAGTCGTAAGGTCAATGGTCCCAAATTTAATAGATTTAAAAAAACAGGACAGACATCGTCGTTGTCGAACATTATAAATTTTACACCGAGATCACACACACACACAAAAAAAAAACGAAGTGCTCACACAGAAAATTTACCTCTGCCTCAGTCTTCTTCTTCTTCCTCTAATAAAAGATTAAAATTAATCGAAAAAAGAGATTCTATGCTTGAGAAAAGTTTTTTGATAAATGGACCCAGATATCCAAGATATAACAAGACAAAACAACAACCACAACAACCACAACAACAACAACAACAACAACATAGCAACAACAATGTGATCAAAAAGGAAAAACAAATTGCAATCAAGAGAAAAGTTTCGATCAAGAAATCACCGTTTTTGCATAATATTCAGCTCTTAAAAAGTCAAAAACAATTGGACATGTTGTATGGTCTGAATATAAAAGAAAATGGTGAATGGTATTTTGCCAATAGTAAATTGAAATATAATAATAATACAATTATTATTGATAAGGAAAAATGGAAATTGACTCCTGGTCTATTTCAATTGCTATTTCACACGAAGCCCGCGCATTATTCAAATCTGGACTTGAAAAATTATCGAGATATTCTGTTAAGAACAAACGCACACAAACGAAAATATCAGAATAGTTCACAAGTTAAGGGATCTAAATCATTTAAGTATCAGCATATTATAAAAAATCTATTCAAACCGAAAACACAACTTATTGGTAAAGGTTTGCTTACAACACAAACAGCAGCAGCAGCAGCAGCAGCAACAACAAAATCTTACTCCACGGAGGATAGAGGATACAAGTATTGGGATGATCCGAATGAATTAATCGAGAGATTAAGATTACTATTAGCATCCGAGAGTGCTGGAAATACCAATCACAAAAACGAAATTATATCCATTATTGAAGAGCTTAGAGAGGCAAATATAATAAAATGAATCAGATTAATAAATTTGGTGAAAGCTTGTCGTCCGGAGGAGGAGGAGGAGTAGGAGGAGGAGGAGCAAGTCTAAAAAAATATATTTTAAATCGACAAGAGAAAACGGATATTGATTTAAACAGCTTGAGACAGAGCATAAATATTTTAAAAAGCAAAATAATTTCATTGGAAACAAACCTTCAATCAGATGTCACTGAAAGTGCGAATCTTATAAAATTAGCTCTAGAGGACTACTCTCAAGATATTTATACTAAGTATATAGAGCGATTAGAAGACAATATTCAACGGCTTGAGGACGTTCTCTTTAAATTACTCTCTACACAGCTACCTTCAGATGAGGTGAAAAGAATTAAAGTACAGTTTCCTATTATTATCAAAGGCATTAAAAATATACAAAATGAGTGACAACAACAACAACAACAACAACAACAATAACTTGAATGCGGATAAAAGACAACTCACCGAAGAGTTGCATAGACAAGGACGAAAAAATTTTACCAGACGACGTGTGATAATGAAGGGGATAGATGATTTATGGCAAGCCGATTTAGTTGAAATGATACCCTATCAATTATATAATAAGGGATATCGTTATCTTTTAACTGTTATTGATACGTTTTCGAAGCAAGCATGGGCTGTTGCTATTAAAAACAAAACAGGAGACAGCGTCACAAAGAGTATGAAAAGCATTTTCGATGACGCACAAAGAAAACCGAAAAACTTACAAACAGATGATGGTAAAGAATTTTTCAATAAGACATTTCAAAATCTGATGAAATTAAATCATATTAATCATTATTCAACGTATAGTATTTTAAAAGCCAGCATCGTTGAACGATTTAATAGAACCATCAAAAATATGATGTGGAAAGAGTTCAGCTATCAAGGTAGCTACAAATGGATTAATATCTATAAGGCATTGATTGCTAAATATAATAACACATACCATAAAACAATTCTGATGGCACCAAACGATGTAAGTTTTCTAAATGAAGAATTACTCCTCCAAACCGTTTACAATCATCTGAAAATCACACATAAACCAAAATTCAAAGTTGACGATTATGTGCGAATAAGTAAATATAAACATGTGTTCGAAAAAGGTTATACTCCAAACTGGACAACAGAGATATTCCAAATCAAACGGATACAAAATACCAATCCCATCACGTATATATTGAAAGATTATCAGGGAAATGATATTAAGGGAGGATTTTACGAATATGAGCTGATGAAAACTAAATTTCCCGATACATATCTAGTGGAGAAGGTTATTAGACATCGAAATGGTAGAGCATTCGTTAAATGGTTGGGATTCTCATCAGAGCATAATTCCTGGATTGATTTGTAAACACACACACACACACACACACACACACACACGCAGCATACTATATATGTGTATGTGTAAAGTCTATAAACATTTCATTCCCTACCGAACCGTTAAGATGTCGATAACATTAACACTAACAGGCAATACGTCAGTACTTGTTGCAGATTATTTTCCTCCAATTGAACTTGAACAGAACTATCAGTGTGCGTTAATCAGCCTGGACACTTATAATTCGATTCCAAACGTTGACGTAGACAATAATTTATTTCATATTGGCAAACATTTGATAAAAATCCCCGTAGGTTCCTACGAAATCAGCGATATTAACGATCTATTGACGCGAAAATATAGAAAGTTAACACAGAATGTGGCTGACGGAAGTCCTAAATTTTATCTAGTTCCAAACTATAACACTTTGCAATCAGAAATTTTCTCTGCAACTGATGAAATATATTTTAATAAGGAAAAGTCAATCGGCTCTTTATTGGGATTCACCTCGAAAATATTAAGCCCCAATATATTACATACTTCTGATAAGGCAATTGATATCACAAAAATTAATACCATTTGTGTACAATGCAATATTATAAATGGTACATATATAAACAACGAAACAACACACACACTACATCAGTTTGCGCTTGTCGTTAGTCCTGGATATAAAATAACTGAGGTACCACAAAATGTTATATATTTACCAGTAAACACAAAAGAAATACATTCGATAACTTTAAAAATCTGTGATCAAGACGGTAATCTGATTAATTTTCGCGGTGAAAGAATTACAATAAGATTACATTTAAAACCAATTTAAAAAACATGATTATATACAACAACAACAACAACAACAACAATGTCTATAAAAAGGCATTATCACTCAATTCTCCCTCACTCGCTTCACCAACGCTGACCAGATTAGCTACTCAACAACAACAACAACAACAACGACGGCGACGACAACAAAAACAAATCCCATTAACGGAGTGCAATAAAAAATTTTTATTGAGTTTAGGATTCAAATTAAAAACAAAAAAAAATGTCACATATAATTAACGTGCTCGAGAAACCGACTATTGATAATTCAATAATAAAGAAAGATTATCATAGTTATTCACCCTATTTGCGATCGTATGAGAACAATGACGAAATTCGGATTGCCATACAAAATCAAGATTTGTATGTGTTGCCGAGCGAAAGTTTTCTTCACATTCAAGGGCATATTACAAAAGTTGATGATCAAATCGAAACCACAATAGCATTATTGAATAATTGTATGGCGTATCTATTTAGTGAAATTCGATACGAATTGAATGGTATTGAAATTGATCGAACACGACATTTGGGTGTAACAAGCGATTTAAAAAATTATTTATCAATTAAACGAAATCAAGAACACTTGCTCGAAAATTGCGGATGGTCCATCACAGACAATTTAAAACTTGAAAGAGGAAACTTTAATTTTTGTGTACCGTTGAATCTGTTACTTGGATTTGCTGAAGACTACAATAAAATATTGCTTAATGGGAAACACGAGCTAGTTCTATTAAGAGGAAAAGATAACGATGATGTTTATAAGAGCACTGCTGTAGCTTTAACAATGAGTCAATTGAAAATGACGATTTCGAGCATTGTTTGGAAAATGCCCCATGTACAATTGTCTGATGCTTATAAATTGTATATGTTTAATGTGATAAACAAACAAACGCCATTATTGATTCCCTTCAGGAGTTGGGATATATATTATAACCCAGTAGTTCCACAGACTACTACATTTATTTGGAGTGTTAAATTAGCTGCTGAAACTGAACGCCCTCGCTATGTTATTATCGCATTTAAAAACAATAAGAAGTATGTTCATTGTGATTTAGTCGATGTGAAAGTATATCTCAATTCTGAAGTATATCCGTATGACGGATTAAATCAAAATTTTTCTTATAATAGATATGCACTATTATACGATATGTATATCAATTTTCAAAAAAGTTACTACGGCTGTGAGTCACAACCGTTATTATCGCTAGAGACTTATAAAAATAAGGCTCCCATTATTGTCTTAGATGTTACACATCAAAATGAAGCAGTAAAAAGTGGACCCATTGATATACGAATTGAGATTAAAACACAAAGTAATATCCCTTCAAAAACATCTGCATACTGTCTCATAATTCATGACAAATTATTCGAATATACACCGCTATCAAACGAGGTTAGAAAAATATTATAAATATATATATATATATATACGTATATGTGAATATTTTTTCTATTTCGTTCTCTGTGAGATTGCAAGCAAGCAAGCAAGCATTAGTAGCAAGTCGAACTGCAAGCTAGAAACTACAATCAAAACTAGAATAAGAACAAAAAAAAAATATAAATAAAAATGTTGCGAATAATAATCATTACAATTATTTTACTATTCGGTTGCAATTCGGGAGGAAACTGTAATCCTATTCCGAATCCTGAATTTGCTTCTATTCTGAATATCACCAATAGTATCAATGCAAATACAAAAAGTGTAGAATTTAATATAACATTATCGAACAACGAGGTGTTAAAAGTAAACCTCTCATTACAATTTTTGAAACAATCATCATTAACACCACCACCACCACCACCACCAACCACAACTATAAAACCCATTGGGTTGATAGAATTGATAACTGAATCGTCAACACCACCACCACCACCACCAGCAGAATCAACATCAACAGCTAACGATGAGGACAATGCCGAGGATAATATTAAAGTAACGGTGGATGAAGTAATCGAATTGTTTCAAACAAACCTAATAGAAAAGGAGAAAAATATTGGAGGAATATTGAATGCAACAGCACCATTCTATAGGCACTTTAATCTCCAATATAAAGAGTCGGCTATATCAATTCGTTGTTTGTATAAAAGCAATTATGAGAAGAGAACACTAAATATAAAATGCCAGCAATATATTGAAACAGTCTTAATTGAACGTTTATTACCAAACGGTGAGGTAGAACAAACATTTGTTGAAAAAAACCCCAACACCCTGAAGAACATTATCCTCAACGAAGACATCAACAACTATGTACAAACTGCGACGATGACAATCACTTGAGAGAGGGGCACGCGCTAGAAGTCGATGACAATACAAACAAACAGACGCAGCCAATAAACGATAAGCAGTGGAGAGAGCCGGCCGGAGTCCGAGAGAAAGAGAGCAGACAAAAAAAACTTTTTTAATCTTTTTTATACTTATACACATATACGCATATACACATACTTTATTCATGCATTTACTTACTAGTGTGTTGCTAAGCTATCAGCCCTAACAAATGCATCTAATACTCAATAATCAGTAGAGAGCCAAAGCCAGAGCCCGAGAGTGAGACGACAAAAAAATTTATATTCTTTATACACATATATACTATACATGCATTCATGCATTTTTTACTTTAATCACAATTCTGTAAAACTAGTCTCTAAGCATTCGCCCACAGGGAAAGTATATAATCGCATATTAAAAATTAATAAAATACAAAAAAAAAACAAAAAAAATGAAAATAATTATGGTTTTGATATTATTATTTGTACTTGGAATCGTCGTCGGAGGAATAACGCCAGTAAAAAGCGAATCTGATATCAAAAAAATTCCCTATCAAACGGAAATTAAATACTCTAGTTTTGATCTCGTTGTAAACGAAACATTGACTGTCAAAGTAAATTTCATTTTTGAACTTAATACCGCATTTGTGGAAGTGATTCGAGAGAGCAGCACCAGCAACAACAACAACAACAACAAAAATCAACATGATAATAGATTTAAACGAGATTTGATACTATTCGAGCAAATGCCTCTTACTTTCCCCACGATCGATGAGGTAGTTGAAAATTTCCGTCAAGAGTTAATTAGAAAAGAAGAGGATATTGGTGGAATAATTGATGCACCCGCTGTAATTTGTAGATATTTCAAATTAAGATACTTGAGAAGTATTGTCAATATTCGATGCAATTATTATAGCGATTTCACAAATAAAACATTACGAATTTTTTGTCATCACTATAATGCTGTAAGCAATATCAATGAGCGAAACCTATTAGAGAAAAATTATTTATTTGAACGAGACTTTACCATCGATGAGGGAGATGAAGCCAACCCCACACACCTTCAGTTAGAGAGTCACATCGGAACGTATAACATCAATGATTATCAACAGATCTTGCATATGAATATTCAATAATAACATCACAAAAAAAAAAAAATGACATTTACAAAAAAAATTATTGATTTCATTCAAAATTATCTACATATTCTGTCGCCCGAGGATAAAGAAACTCTCCAAAGTATACATATGCGATTAGAACATATTAAAAATTTAAATATTACCTTTAATCAAATGGAAGCGAATAAAGAGATGAGTACAACTTATGCTGCTGCTGCTGCTGTTGATGATGTAGTAGATTGTAAAAAAGAACAACATTCCAAATACATACAACAAAAATTGGTTGATGAACATGACGCATTACAAATTATGACCTCCTATCAAATTTTGTAAGTATACTACTAATAAATATATATATATATATATATATATATATATATATATATACTATATCAATTATTTTATTTGATTTATATATTTCAGATCGACATCATCGTCATCATCTAGTATATCTGAATAATAAGTGAGAGGCTTCCTGTGTTGGTTGTGTGTATGTGTGTATATTATAGAGCGAGAGATTGTAAAAAGGAAACAAAGAAAATGGGAAAAAGTATATAGATTCAGCTATAAAATTGACTGTATGTTGGTCAGTAGATTTAGTATGTTGGAAATTATTCTCGAGTCTCTCTCTCTCCAGCATTTCGAACACAAAAAAAATGCATTTTCACGTATTCCTATTACTGTTAGTATGCGCAGTCGCTAAAATCACTTCAAATCAAACAACAACAACAACAACTATAACAACACCACAACCCTCAACAACAACAACAACAACAACAACAACAGAAACAGAAACAACAACCAGCACCAAAGAGTCAGCCTCATCAGCAGCAGCAGCAGCAGACAACACAACAGCAGCAACACAAACAACAACCAGCAGCATCATAGAACCAGACTCATCATCAGCAGCAGCAGCAGCAGTAGCATCAGACAGCACAACAACAAAAACAACCAGCACCAAAGCACCAGCCTCAGCAACAACAACAGTAGCAGCAGCAGCAGACAACGATGACGTTTCAAAAACACCATTTGTACCAAAATATGTCAATCATATTAACATTACTATTATACTCTTATTATTGCTTTTGATAGTCTATCTTGCAATTGTAATATTTCAAATAATCTTTTCTTGTTCTATAGACTGCATCAAAGTTGCGATGACTGAAGATACAGCATCAGCACTTCGAAATAATAATCACGAACTTAATAATGTTTATTGTCCTCAAAATATTTAAAAAACAAAAAAAATTAAAAATAAATTAAAATACTAATATTTCATATTGTGGTGAAATTAAAAATCGCATTTAATATTGTGGTGAGCGGGAGGGGGAGCGGGAGGGAGAGCGGGAGGGAGAGCGGGAGGGAGAGCGGGAGGGAGGGCGAGACCGGGATTTTTTTATCACTCACTTGTTGTGCAGTTGGGAATTTAAATCACCCACTCAACCAATAAATTTAAATCCCTTTTTTTCCTTCGTTATCTTTCGCATAACTTTGAAAAAAAAAAAACAAAAATGCGCAGTTGGGGATTTAAATCACCCACTCAGCCAATAAAATTTAAATCCCTTTTTTTCTTCGTTATCTTTCACATAACTTTTAAAAAAAAAAAATCCAGCAAGCCACCTACTCAAATAAAAAAAATTGATCGTGGATGCCTTGGATGCAGTTATCGCGCATCCGGTGTTCAAAAGGGATTTCAAACAAAAAAGCACTTACTTTGTATTTGCAAGTGATTGCGAGAAAATATAGAGTTATCTTTCACATAACTTTAAAAAAATTCCAGCAAGCCACCTACTCAAATAAAAAAATTGAGCGTGGGGGTAGAAATAAGCAAATTAATAATTTTTTTTGTATTGGATGCAATTATCGCGCATCCGGTGTTCAAAAGGGATTTCAAACAAAAAAGCACTTACTTTGTATTTGCAAGTGATTGTGATTGTGAGAAAAAATATAGCGTCCACATACACACACAGTCAATCGGAGAAAAATTGCCAATAAATAGCGCTGGGACAGTCAAATTCAAAGGCAGTTCATAATTGTCTTACATTGACTAAGTACGTGAACAATATATATAACCCACCACCGCCACCGCCGCCGCCAACATCTAGACTTAGAACCAGAACTAAGCAAGCAGAAGTAAACATGGAGTCACAAACGAACAAATTCAAGCAAGTTGTAGTAGGAGCAGAAGAAGCATCCGATTCAAGTTGGTTAAGCAAATTGGTTAGACCACCGAAATCGCTTCGATGCGGTAATGGCAAATGCGTGGTGTGTAAACACAGACAACCCGGTTACATACCCGCAGAAGAAGAAGAAGAAGAAGATGAAGAAGACTACGTCGTCCACGACTACAAGATCTTAACACAAGTTCCTGAGGACACCATTGAGGATAATAACGTAGGTCACCACCATAACCATACCTGCTGCGCCTAGACAAAAAAAAAAAACATAAAAAAGAATGTAAAATTACAATTTATTCTTCATCCCTTTTTTTATTTTTTTAATCAAAAAAAAAATAAAGGACCCCAAAACACAAGTTTCTAAATCTATCATTGATGGTGATGGTGATGCTGCTAGTACTGATGATGGTGCTACTGTTGACGATGCTGCTGATGTTGCTGGTGCTGCTGCTGCTGCTGCTTCTGATGCTGTTGAAAAGGAAGATCCTCTACCCAAAAATTTGATTGCTAAACGAGGATCTAACAACATTGAAGACCCTGTTGATGTTGCTGAGAGGGAAATTCGAGAGTTAAAAGATGAAATTGAAGAATTTCGTACGTTATACGATGATGTAATATCTAGCAGCGATCTGAGGACCTTACGTACGATAAAAAAAATGGTGTCTGTAGGAACAGTAATTACGCCTGGGGACTACAGGGCCTTACGCCCAATCAGGGGGCAATTCATGTGGGGGGCCTTCAATCTAATGCAACGCTATCGCTTTATGCGTGAAAACTTATCAAAAAAAAAATCTAAAATTATTGTTGAGGATGAAGATGACGTTTTCGGTATGGGATATAAAAATAGGAAAGAATTAAGCAGTTATGAGGTTGAAATATTCGTTAATACAGACGAAGTGGATGATCTAAAAAAGGAAATAGACGAATTTTGTATTGAGTATGAAGATATACTCCCCGATCTTGAACTACGGACCTTACGTAATATGAGAAAATTGATGACAATAGGGGCACACATATCAGACACCGATATAAAGATTTCGCGTAACATTAGAAAACGCTTCAAAACAGGAGTTTATATTATTATGCAACGCTACCAGGATTTGGCTGATAGAATTGAAAAGCGATATTAATTATATACACACACACACACACATATATATATATATTATCAAAAATTAATAAAAAACTTATTTACTCCTGAAAAAATAGAATCTCTTAATATGCAAAGTTCTCATTTCAGCTTACATCCCCCCAAAAAAAAAAAAAAATAAAAAAAATTATGTGAGGTTTGTGAGAACTAGTATATAACAAAACAAAACAAACAAAAAAAATATTGTTTCTGTACAACGATCTATGGCTTGTATTAATATTCACAAAGTACGGCACTGGAGCGTTGAACAGGAACAATATATCAAATATCAAATATCTTCAACGGTCGTGTACGTGTGTGTCTGTGTGTGGGTGTAACGTGAGTTGAAGAGTATATTTTTTTTCTGGATCGTTCAGAAAGATCTGCTATATTTAATAGATCTTTTGATGCGAACAGAAAAAAAAATATTTTTAAAGCCTTCAAAAAAAAAAACAAAAATAAATAAAAAAGAAAACAGAATTGCAGAGAAAGTGATGTGAGAGAAAAGAGTATTTTTTTTTTTGTGTCGAGGAAATAGATTTGTTATTTATTTAATAGAAGAACTCTTTCCTCGATAACAATAAAAAATATATTTCAAAAGCCTTCAATAATGTGTTCAAAAAAAAAAAATATATATATATATTTAAAGCCTTCAAAAATGTGGAGAAAGTGAAGTGAAAGAGTATATTGTTTTGTTGTTATTGTGTGTGGAAAAATCTAATATATTTAATAGATATTGCACCACGATGACATCAAAAAATATATTTATAGCCTTCAAAATGCTGTGAGAGTGAAGTGAGATAAAGAGTATATTGTTTTAACGTTATCCTGTGGAAAAATCTACTATATTTAATAGATCTTTAAACACGATAACTTTAAAAATATATTTAAAGCCTTCAAAATGCAGAGAAAGTGAAGTGAGATAAAAAAAGAGAGTATATTTGTTTTTTCTATGGGGCACAAACTCTTTGTATTATATTAATATTCACATAATACGACGATTTGTATTCCATTGAAAAAAATATACATAAAACGCTTCAAAAAAAAAAAAAAAAAAATCAGAGAAAGTAAATTGATATAAAAAGAGTGTATTATTTTCTATGGATACAAATTGCTTGTACTATATTAATATTCACATAATACAGGAGTTTGTAAACCAAAGAAAATAATATATATACACATGCATAGCTTTTTAAAACGAGAGTGAGAGAGTTCAAGTGCGAGGGGGAGTGGGAGGGGAGGGCGGAGTGGGCGCTATCGCAAACGAGAGTGTGAGTCCGAGGGCAAGCGGGAGGGGAAGTGAGCGCAACCCCCCAGAGGATCAAGCCTCAGGACAAGCGGGAGGGGAAGTGGGAGGGGAAGTGAGCGCAACCCCCCAGAGGATCAAGCCCCAGGACAAGCGGGAGGGGAAGTGGGAGGGGAAGTGAGCGCAACCTCCAGAGAGTCAAGCCCCAGGACAAGCGGGAGGGGAAGGGGGAGGGGGAGTGATCGCGGCCCCAGAAACTTCCACAACAACAACTTCCGCTCGCGATAAGCGCCCCCCGCACCAGCGATAAAAAAGTGGTCCAGAACATACAAACCCCATAGCGGTCCAGAACATACAAATCCACCCTACTGGTACTTAAACAGCCAAGTGACAGTACTATTGAATACATTCTATTAGAACTTCCCAATAAATCCCATGGAAGAACCCTTCTAGGTTGCATTTATAGACCGAATCGGACAATTAACTACGGGTCATTACTTAATGTTGTTTCAGACATTTCGTTGGAATACACTGACATCATATTGGCAGGAGATTTTAACAGCAACCTATTGTCAGAAAGCCATCTCGTAGATAACTTTAAGTCACTAGGTTTGTTTTCCGTAAACGAAACGATCCCCATGCACTATAGCAGCCACTGTGATACATTACTTGACTTATTTCTTATCAATGACCCTAGCAAAATCATACATTATGACCAGGTTTCTGTACCAGCCTTCTCCAGACATGACCTAATATTTTTAACATACGACTTGACCTTTGACAGCAAAATCAATTCTTTTACGTATAGAGATTATAAAAATATAAACTATAATGAATTAAAAACGGAATTTTTGTGTTGTGACTGGTCACGTATTTACCACCTTCGTCATGTAGATTGTCAATTAGAGGTTTTAACCAACAATGTCCAGTATTTGTTCAACAAGTTTGTGCCCCTAAGGACCAATGTGATTAAGCCAATGCAAAATCCATGGTTCAGTAGTGAAATCAAAAACCTAACCCGTCAGCGAGATATAGCTTACCTCCGGTGGAAGCGATACAAAACTGATGAGTTTCGAAAACAATACAAAGAGGCTAAGGTAAAAGAAACAAAAAGATAAAATCAGCAAAAAAAGAGCATTATAACATACAATTTAACAACTGTGTTAACTCAAAAAACAGATGGAACAAACTAAAACGGTTAGGTATAGGAAAATGTAAGCAACAGACAGAGTCTGAGGTGGATGTCGAATTGTTAAACAAAAAGTTTTTGGAAATAGATGTACCTGAAGCAACATGCAACCCGTACCTGAATACTCAACCCCTCTGTGATAATAGTTTTAGCTTTATTAGCTTTTATATATAAACCAAAGTGATGTCCTAGCTAGTATTCTGCATGTCAAGTCCGATGCTGTTGGTCTCGATAATATGAGTCCCAAATTTGTTAAGCTTTTGCTCCCCTTAATGTTGCCCCATGTTACATATATTTTTAACACGGCTATTACAACGTCTTCATTTCCGACAATATGGAAAAACGCCAAAATTTTTCCAATTCCTAAGCTTTCGCAGTCGTCATCTAGCTTTCTTTGCGTCCAGACGTGCTTAAAATTCTCGCTATGTTACTTCCCCGCTGTCCCGAGTGCAAAAACATTGGCCCAGCTTCGCGCTTCGGATGCTGTTCGCTGCTCTTCTTTGTGCCGTCGCGCCTATCATACTTCTTGCGTAGCCCTAACGGATGATGTGCTCAAACTCTTATTAAATCCAAATATACTGTGGCAATGTGATAGCTGTGTGGTTGCGAATGATTCACATTCTAAAATAGATGAATTCGATGATAAATTGAAAGCGCTGGAGCGCTTATATTAGGGCCTTCAAAATAAATTCTTGGAGGCGTTCCCCCCTAAAGATGATGCATTGAATCAGAATGTGAATCCCACACCTCGTCTACCGAGGCCTACCAACGTAGCTGCAGCTCCCCAGTCATATGCGGCTGCTGCTGCTACGGCTTCCGCGGTCGTTGACCCTTCTAATCATGCTCTGGATATGGAGAGAGGAAATTTCATACAAGTTCCAAATAAGAGGAGAAGGAACAACAACAAGCCCAATAAACATGTTGTTGGAGTGGCTCCTAATGCCGAAGACCTTCATGTTTTGCCGACCAAGAAAGTTTTGCATGTCGGAAAGTTTGCAACTGATACAGAGCCGAATGCTGTTTTAAAATATGTGTCCACCAAGCTTAAGGTGGATGCTAGTTCTCTCACTTGTGCAAAACTTGTAAAAAAAGATGTCGACGTTACAACTTTAAAGTTTGTAAATTTCAAGCTTGGTATCCCCGATCAGCTTTACGATATAGTCTTCAAAAACGATTTCTGGCCGAACTCAGTTAAGGTCAAAAGATTTATTCATAGAGAACGGGCCATTGTGGTAGGGGATGGAATTTTATCTAATTTGCCGGAGCCTGGACAAACTTCATCATCAAGTCAGCCGTCAAAAAACCCCTAGTGTTCGACGCCACTGGCGTCGATACTTTGGCTGGACATCGTCTGCAAGCCTTTCCTCATTTGTCGGAGTCGTTTTCGCAACAACATCGGCAGCTGCTTGCGTTTCTCACTGCGCTCTCTTCATATTCTGACTCTCTCCTAACGCACCATCGACAACATCAGCCGGAGCTTTTGTTGTCCACTTTGTGCGACATTCGCCGTCCGCCTGGCTTGAATATCGGCACGCTCCTCGGAGTTGCGCTCACATCATTTTCCGTTGCTCTCCTGATGCTTCATCAACAACATCAGCCGGAGCTTTTGTTGTTTGCTTTGCGAGGCGTTCGCAGTCCACCTGGTTCTAACATCGGCGCGCTCCTCGGAGTTGCGCTCTCATCATCTTGCGCCTCTCTCCCGGTGCACCGTCAACAACATCAGCTGGAGCTTTTGTTGTCCGCTGTGCGCGACTTTCGCCGTCCGCCTGGCTCTAATATCGGCGCGCTCCTCGGAGTTGCGCTCTCATCATCTTGCGTCTCTCTTCGGAAGTACCTAGAAAGTCGGGTGGATTCTCACTCTTCATCGCCTAATAGTTATGCGCTCTCCGTCTCTTCCTTTCTGACGTTCGACTTTCTACAACAACTTTTATCGACACATTTGGCTGGATGGCGAGCCTCTCAGAGTGCTCTCTCTGAAGGTGCTCTTTGGAGATGCTTTCGCCATCAACAACAACAATGGACTGCCGCTGCTGTAGTACGTTCTCGCTCATTATTACCAGGAGTGGATTCACCTGCGGGCAGTTATATCTTGAATGCTAATATTGACTGCCCACCTAATATTTGGAGCGCCGATCACCAGCCTATTCGTATCCGTACCACTACTTTACTGAAGGTTCTTACAAATAATTTTATTAATTATGATAAAATCCCAGCGAGGCCTCTTACGGATTCGGGCCATGATGCTGGACCAGTTATTGATAGCATGACCATGGATGACCGGATATGCGCTAACAATACAAATTTCAATATTTGTTTTCAAAATATCGGTGGTATGCGTACGAAAGCTCAATCCCTTTTCCAGGCAACGTCTCATGGTGATCATGACGTCATCATTTTTGTTGAAACCTGGCTCAACATGGATTTCTTCGATAATGAATTCTTTAATACAAATCTTTATCATGTGTTCCGTAAGGATCGAGATTCCGTTAAAACACGATGCTCCAGAGGTGGCGGAGTTTTAATTCCTGTGCGGCGTGAGCTGCGTTGCATTGCTATTTCTCTCCAGAACGAGGATTCTCTGCTCGACCAACTCTGTGTATCTCTCGCTGGTCCTACGGAAACAATTTTCCTGACAATATCATACATACCCCCAAGCAGCAGTTTTGATTTATATAAAGCGCATGTTGACAACGTTGCCCACCTATACCAAGAGCTGGAAGATGGCCAATATATATGTGTTTTGGGCGACTTCAACCTATCTTCGCTCGTGTGGGCTCATGATCTTGAGTCTTCAGCAATGGTTCCCAGTAATCTGCATCTTCCCCACGAAATCTTAGTCATCGATGAGCTTCTTAGTATGGGATTAATCCAGATTAACCATGTTTTTAATAACTTAAATAAGCTTCTAGATCTAATTTTTGTACACCCTGATTTATGCCTTACTCTATGCTGCAGCGATAATCCTCTAGCCGCGTGTGATGCTCATCACAAGCCCCTATTAATCTTAATTACTTGTTATATTTTCTCACCAAATAATTCTCGCTTGCCTCTTACCTATATTAATTCTAGCAGTTTAGATTCTATCCGTAGTGATATTTCTAATATCAGATGGGCGGAAGTCCTCTCGCATGCGGATGTGAATACAACCTATGAAGTTTTTATATCTTTTCTCTCTACTATTATAGCCAGATATGCTAAAACAAGAGTTAAAAGTTCTTATAGACTACCATGGTACACACAAGGACTAAAAAAATACAAAAATCTCCGAAATAAATTCTATAAGCGCTACATAGAAAGCGGTGAAGCTGCCGACTTTGATCGGTACAAACAACATAAGCGTGAGTTTGAGTTCCTCAATAAATTCTTATACAGCCAATATATTGCTGATATAGAGTGTAAACTAATAACCAACCCTAAGTCATTCTGGCACTTTGTCAATTCTAAACGTACTACCTCCTACTTTCCTTCCCATATGTCATATGAAAGTCTTTCAGCTTCTTCTGATATTGGGGTCGCTAATCTATTTACTAAGTACTTTGCATCTAACTTTGAACCGAGCTCGCTGTGGGATGACGATGATTCACTCGGTGCCATTGCCACGATGCTAAATATTGGGTGCTTAGATGTTACTGATTTGAACTGTCATATGGCGGCTGAGAGTTTTAACGACTCAGGAAAATTAGACTGCGATGGCCTTTCTCCATTTATTTTGAAAAACTGTATAGGTGTTCTTTGTGAGCCCCTAAAAATGATCTTCAACAAGTCTCTTTCCACTGGGGTATTTGCGAATAGATGGAAACTTGCCACAGTTTCTCCTATATTCAAGTCTGGTTACAAAAATATTGTTTCAAATTATAGGCCAATTGCAAAGCTAAGTAATGTCTCAAAAATGTTTGAACGAATTGTAGCTAAGCAGCTAACTTTTCTTGCTGGTCGGATCATCAGTCCTAACCAACATGGTTTTATGCCTGGAAGGTCAAATACCACTAACTTAGCTACGTTTAATCTTTTTTGCATCCACTCGTTTATCAGTCATCATCAAGTTGATGTAGTCTACACCGACTTCGCCAAAGCATTTGACAAAGTCTCCCATAATGCTTTATTGGCAAAATTGCAGAAATTGGGATTTCATTCATCAATATTAAATTGGTTTAAATCTTATTTAGATGGGCGGATTTATAGAGTAGAGTGCAATGGTGTTTTCTCAAACCCGTATGTTGCTACTTCTGGCCTTCCTCAGGGAAGTGCATTGGGTCCGTTTCTATTCATCATCTTCATTAATGATTTAAGCTATTGCATAACAAATTCTGAATTCCTGTTGTTTGCGAACGATCTTAAAATATTTAGGTCTGTGAATTCAATCTTCGATAGTGAACTTCTTCAAAATGACCTAGTAAAAGTGGGAAATTGGTGTTCTCGTAACAAGTTGCCTCTGACCGTGTCAAAATGTTTCTACGTTAGGTACAGCAAACGATTAATTAATGTCCTTAGCTCTTATTCCATTAGTTCCCATGTTCTTTCCTTAAGAAATGAATCACTGGACCTAGGAGTTATGTTTGATACCAAATTTACTTTCATGGATCACATAAATTACATAATTCCAAAGGCATACGCTATGTATAGTTTTGTAAAACGAAATTCCACGCAATTTAAAGATCCGTACACGAAACTAAGCCTATTTTCTTCGTTCATTAGGTCCAGATTGGAATATGCTTCGTTTGTCTGGAGTCCGACTGGAACTACACACATCAATCGTATTGAGCGTGTTCAAAAAAAATTCCTATCTTTTGCCCTTCTTTCTCTAAACTTTAATGACCCGGTTCCCTCTTACTCTGCGAAATGTCGTCTTGTGCACCTTTCTTCCCTACAAGATCGTAGAACAACTAGCGCACTAGTTTTTATTTGTGACCTGCTGTCCTCCAAAATAGACTGCCCTGCATTGCTGAGTAGCATAGGCTTTTCCGTACCTGGTAGGTCTTTAAGGTCATTTGAACCTTTTTTTATTCCGGCATATAGAGCTAACTATGCTTTTAATGAGCCTCTGTGTAGAGCCTTGTTCTACTGGAACAAACTTCCATCTCACATGCGGCTGGACCCATGCTCCCCTAGGGAATTAATTAAGAAAACCCTTTACAATTACCTTTCGTCCCTTAGTATTTAGTTTAGTAATAGACAAGTAGCCAGTTAAGGTACCAACTGTTGGCGAAATAAATAAATAAATAAATAAATAAATAAACAATGACTATAGACCTATTTCAATATTACCTTTTCTATCAAAAGTCTTTGAAAACCTTATGTCCTCACAGATTCAACTATACTTAGCTAATAATTCTCTACTTGATGAAAATCAATCTGGATTTCGTAAGAAAAGAAGTTGTATTACTGCAATCACTAATATTGTTGAGGATATAAGACAAAAACTGGACAGTAACTGCGTAACGTTTTTGGCGCTACTTGACCACAGTAAGGCTTTTGATTCTGTGAATCATAACATTCTTTGTACCAAGCTTAGGAATATGTTTAATTTCTCAACTAATGCGACGAAGCTTATTAGGTCATACTTAACGAATAAATATCAAGCTGTCGTCTCTGGGACGCAAGTTTCTTCTCTCCGGATCTTATCCAGGGGAGTACCACAGGGATCTGTGCTAGGCCCTTTATTGTTTTCTATATATGTCAATGATCTCCCTAGTATCCTGTCTGAGTGTGAAGTACATTTATATGCTGATGATGTCGAAATATATGTTAGTAGACCCGTAACTGAAATACATGCCTGTGTTCGTATAAGTAATAAAATGTTATGGCTAATTGAAAAATGGGCAAAGGAAAATGGCTTGGGTATAAATCCTAAAAAATCAAAGTGCTTGGTAATTGGTAAAAAGCAACTTTCAACACTTTCACTCCAAAAATTATATATAAACCAAACGCCGATAAGCTATGAAGTGAATGCAGTTGATCTAGGGATAACATTTAACAATACTTTATCATGGAGCAACCATATAGTCAAAGCGACAGGGCGTACATATGCTCTGTTGAGAAAATTTTCATTCTCTAAATCGTTCCTAACTGAGGAAGTTAGACTATTAATCGCCAAAGTTATCCTCCTGCCCACTCTCTTTTACGGCATAGAAATTTTTGAAAATTGTGATGCGCGGGATTTGCGCACATTAACTGTAGCTTTCAATTCAATTGTCCGATATGTGTTTAACTTAAGACGTTTTGACCATGTATCAGAACTGACATATAAAATACTTGACCTTAACTTGACCTCCTGGATCGATCTCAGAATTTTAATCTTCTTTCACAAAATAGTGACGAGTGGAGAACCAAAATATCTTTTCAATAAACTTACCCCAGCCACATCTGTAAGAACCAAAAATTACATATGCCCTCGAATACAAACACTGTGTTCCAGAAGGCAATTTTTAATAAATGGTATCCGGTTATGGAACAATCTACCGCACCAATACAAAACAATTAGGAGCGCAACTCAATTTTACAATAAAGTTAAAGATCTTTTAAAATACCAGTACACATAAGTATAAAAATTAAATGAAATGAAATAAAATAAAAAAATAAAAATAAAATATATTAAAAACAATAATAATAGTAACTAAGAAAATTTGATGTTAGTCATTAGTATTAATTAAGAGAGCGAGAGAAATTGTTTAAATAATTTAAAAATAATAATAATATAAAATATCAACTCAATGTGACTAGCGCGATAATTATAAGTGTGCACTTGTAGCGCTAGGATATAAACAAATAAATAAATAAATTTTCGACCCCATAAAGTATATATGTTCTTGATCAGCATCACTAGACGAGTCGATTTAGCTATGTCCGTCTGTCCGTCTGTCCGTCCGTTTCTACGCAAACTAGTCTCTCAGTTTTAAAGCTATCGGGCTGAAACAATCCCAAAAGTCTTACTTCTTTTGCAGGTAGTATATAAGTCGAAACCAGCCGGTTCGGACAACTATATCTTATAGCTCCCTTAGGAATATTCGGAAAAAAAACTAAAACAAGGAAGAACGCTATAGTTGAGTACCTCGACTATCAGATACCCGTTACTCAGCTGAAGGGACCAACAGGAAATGGTTATATGCAAGCAGCAAAGCGAGATTGAAATGCCCCACCTACCGGCGGTAGACAAATTTAAGCGTTATGGGCGTTAGAAAGGGCGTGGCATATTCGCGTAACAAACTTGCGCTGCGTACAAGGCTACGGAATCTAAATCTGAGATCCCAATTCTCCATCTCCATTGATAGTTTCCGAGATATCCACGTTCATATTTACGATTTTTTGAATTTTGTGGGCGGTTTGTGGGCGTTAAAGTGGGCGTGGCAAACTTTTTGTTGAGTCAATCGATAGGTATTGATGAGAACAATACATTTCATTTAAAATTTTTATTCTAGCATCGAAACTCTAGGAGCCACAGTTTTGGGAGGCTTGTGGGCGTTAGAGTGGGCGTGGCACGCTGCTGAAACAAGCTTGCGCTGCGTAAGAAGCTCTGGAATCTCTACGCCAAATCTTAATAGCCTAGCTCTTATAATTCCCGATATCTCAGCGTTCATCCGGACAGACGGACATACGGACAGACGGACATGGCTAGATCGACTCGGCTAGTGATCCTGATCAAGAATATATATATGAAAATTGTGGGCGCCACAGGTTTGGGCGGTTTGTGGGCGTAAGAGTGGGCGTGGAAAACTTTTTTTGGATCAATCGATAGGTATTGACAAAACCATTACATTTCAGTTAAAAATTGGTATCTAGCATAAAAATTGAGGGCGCCACAGGCTTGGGCGGCTTGTGGGCGTTAGAGTGGGCGTGGCATTTTCGCATAACAAACTTGCGCTGCGTACAAGGCTACGGAATCTAAATCTGAGATCCCAATTCTCTATCTTTGATAGATTCCGAGATAACCGCGTTCAAATTTACTATTTTTTGAATTTTGTGGGCGGCTTGTGGGCGTTAAAGTGGGCGTGGCCAACTTATTTTTGGGTCAATCGATAGGTATTGATGATTACAATACTTTTCAGTTACAATTTTTATTCTAGCATCAAAACTGAAGGAGCCACAGTTTTGGGTGGTTTGTGGGCGTGGTACTCTGTTGAACCAAATTTGCGCTGCGCAGAAATCTCAGGAATCTATATGCCTTATTCCAACATTGTAGCTCTTATAGTTTCCGAGATCTCAGCGTTCATACGGACAGACGGACAGACGGACACGGCTAGATCGACTCGGCTAGTGATCCTGATCAAGAATATACTTTATGGGGTCGGAAACGCTTCCTTCTGTCTGTTACATACTTTCCGACGAATCTAGGATACCCTTTTACTCTACGAGTAACGGGTGTAATTATATCTTTCGTGTTTTTTAACATATAACCTCCTAAGCTTGGAAATATCCTTTTATAATTACTTTTGAAAATCAAATTTAATTTTATCAAAACATATAATCAAATACATATAACATATAATCACCTACACTTGGAAATAAAATTTTTAATAAGTTCTGAATTTCGAATTTAATTTTATCAAAACATATAATCACCTACATATAACATATAATCACCTACACTTGGATATAACATTTTTTAATTAGTTCTAAATTTTGAATTTAATTTTATCAAAATCGGATGACTATATCATATAGCTGCCATAGGAACGATCGGAAAATTGGTGGGAAAAGGACGCGAGATTTTGCCGCATGAGACGCCCGAAAAATCTGCTATAAACAATACTTTAATAATTCCAACGCCGCATGTTGACTTAACGTCCGGAGTACCGAATGAAACTGGTAGTGCAGCCGTAAATGCCGTAGTACCAAAACCTGTCACATGCGTGGTACCTAAAACAGTCACCTGTGTACCGCAGCGGAAACAAATTTTTGTTTCTCGGCTAAGTCCTGACCTTTCATCCCTGGACATTACGGCCTATATCCGTAACAAAGTTCAGATTGATCATCTAAAGGTTGAACGATTTAATTTTTCATATGCTAGGGAAGTATCATCTATTAAGATCGGTGTTCCCTGTGCTCATTTTGCAACTATGTGCTCAGCCAATTTTTGGCCTGTTGGCATTTTTGTTAAAGAGTACGAAGCTAAAAAAAAGAAAATTCGTTCAAAGGAAGTTGGAAATCCCTTTAAAGAGCCATCCACATCTACATCCTCATCTATCTCAAAAAACTAGATTCTTTTCTTCAGCTTTATTATCAAAGTAAGTTGACCAAATTGTATACTGATAGTTTTTCCTTGTCTTCCCATGTTATTGTTTTTACTGAAACCTGGTTAAAACCGGAAGTTCTAAGTTCCGAAGTTTTTTCAAGTAAGTACACAACTTACAGGCTTGATCGTCCGTCCCGACGTGGAGGTGGAGTTTTAATTGCAGTTGACTCAGAATTAACGTCTGAAGTAATAACGTCCGACGAAATAAATGACATTGAATTTCTGGGTATAAAACTATCCCTTCCGGGTATTTCTATATACATAACATGTTCATATATTCCGCCATCATCGGAATTCCCGACATATGCGAATCATCTGTCCGCTATCCAGTTTATTTCAAGTAAACTATCAGATAGGGATCAGTTAATAGTTTTAGGTGACTTTAATATACCTAGGGCGAGATGGTCCACCGTCGAAACCTCAAATATATTGTTACCTTCAACGCAGCATGATTTTCTTGACGGTTTGCTTGATATTTCATTGTCTCAAGTAAATCATGTTTTAAATTTCTTAGGACGATTACTGGATCTATGCTTTGTTTCCAGTCCAGATTGTGTCTGCATAGCTAGAACCTCTGCAATTACTTTACCAGAAGACCCTTATCACCCAACGCTAGAGCTGACTATTGACACGGGTACAAAAGTGTATGAAGTATCTGAAAAAATAGCTAAACGCATCCCCTGCTTTCGTAGAGCGAACTTTGCACTCATTAATAGCCTTATAGCTTGCTCGGATTGCACTATAGGCTGGCTGAACACTTTTTGTGGCCAAAATTAATAACTTCAAGCAAAACCAAATATTTGAGTTCGGTTCTTATATTTGGGCTTATAATTAGCAAATTAACAGAAAAAAGGCGTAGCAACGCCCCTTTTTGGAGAAATTTCTTGTTCTATCATAAAAAATAATATAAAAATAGATAAGAAAATACTTACCCTAAAAACCAAACTTAATATAAAGGTGTATATTTTTGATTTGGATTTATATTGATATAATGAACATATATTTAGAAAAAAGGTGTGGCACCGGCCATTTTTTACATGTTACCGCCCTTACGCGCAGCCCTACTAGGTGAATTTACTAATAATTTAATATTCCCAGCCGTGGGTTTGATAAAATTTGAAGCTGCTCTTCTGTGAGCCCTTGCTCCCGGCAACAAATAAGGCAATTTTGGCCTGCCATTTATGAAAGCCTCAATGTGGGATGTAAGCCAAGTTAAGTACTTTCTTTTGAAATGACTCAAATTTATTTTGCAAGATGTCCATCTACGGGACAATTTATGACAAAAAGCTTCGCTTTGTTTTTTTAAAACATCCTCATAAGCATCTGAACCAGATATCGAAGGTCTAAATCTGTCAAATATTGCCTGCTTTGTCTCTCCAGAACTCCAAATCCCAAACAATTTTGTATTGGCCAATCTGAGGTTGTGACCTAAAAAGGTAAATTGCGACGAAAGTGCGCAAAAGTGCACTTTAGGATAGCATTCATATGAACAAGAACTGAACTACCGACAACACAGTGTAAATATTAAGGTGAAACTAGGTGAAACTCACTTTATATCTCTATTTAAAGTTAGTTTTTATTGTAAATTTGTACACGTAAAGCGACTATAAAAAACACTCAATTACAGGGACAACACAAACAAATCCAACTTGTGACGACCACAAACATAAAGTACAAACCGCTATCTTTCGATGCCATTATAACTTGTTTGGTAAAAACTTTGTTTGGTGCCTTATTTTTATAATTTTAAGCCGACTCTTTTTTTCGCAAAGTAGCTTTCGTGCGCCCGTGACACCGAACAGCTGTTTTAACAGCCGATAATTTAACAGATTGTGACTCTGTTAAAATTTCTGTTACGTAACATTGAGGTTTGATGTATTCCCAACACTTTGACGTCATTAGATTTTAATATTAACGACTTTCGAAAAATGGATTTTTGGCCACAAAAAGTGGTCAGCCAGCCTATAGTGGATTGGTCCAATCTGTACTTAAGTACTAATATAAATGAAGCGGTTAATATATTTTATAACATATTAAACGAAGTTTTTGATACATGCGTTCCTACGTATTATCCTAAAATTTCAAACCAACCTCCGTGGTTTAACAAAGAGCTGGCACGACTTAAAAATGTAAAGTCTAGACTCTACAAAAAGTTTAGAGCTTCAGGTTCACAAGCTGCCTTTTCCCGATACTTAAGTGCTCGGTCTGATTTCACCGTGCTTAACGCCCAGTGTTATAAAAACTATTTAGCTCGTTGCAAGACCCAGTTTACACTGGATCCAAAACAGTTTTATAATTTTGTTAACACAAAGCGTAAATCTTCTAGTTACCCATCATCACTTAAATTTGAAAATTCGGCTGCTAGCACTGATCAAGCCATAGCCGATCTTTTTGCACAGTTTTTTCAAACCACCTATTCAACATCAAGTCCTCCAGATCAGTCTTACCCATATGTCATTCCTAAATCAAACTTTATTTGTTGTCCTGTTATAAGTAAAAGCTCACTTCTTTTAGATTTGCAAAGGGTCAAACCAGTCTACTCTCCGGGTCCTGACGGAGTCCCTGGATGTGTGCTTAGGTATTGCGCTGGGACTTTGTGTAGACCATTGCACAAACTGTTTACTTTGTCTTTAGAAACATCCGATTTCCCACACAGATGGAAGGAATCGTTTGTTATCCCGCTTCATAAAAAAGGGAGTAAATTGAACGCATGTAATTACAGAGGTATTTCAAAGCTATCAGCTATACCGAAGCTCTTTGAGAACATTATTACGCCTCATTTACAACACAGTTGTAGGTCCCTTATTTCCTCTTGTCAACACGGATGTATAAAACGTAGGTCAACGACAACCAACCTTTTGGAGTTTACTTCATTTGTTAGAGGAGGTTTTAGAAAGAATCGTCAGTCTGATGTGGTCTACACTGATTTTAGTAAGGCGTTTGATTCTGTAAATCACCCGATTTTAGTCCGGAAATTGGACCTTTTAGGGTTTCCAGGTGATCTTCTTAGGTGGATTTTAAGTTATTTGAATGACAAGACTCAAAGGGCCATTTTTAAAAACTCTTTGTCATCCCTAATCAGAGTTACGTCCGGTGTACCACAAGGAAGTCATCTTGGTCTGCTCCTGTTTACATTATTTATAAATGACCTTCCATTAGTCTTAGCGAAGTCACGGGTTCTTATGTACGCAGATGACGTTAAGTTGTGCCTGCAATATAATGACCCCGCACAAAGTTTAGCTTTACAATCGGATCTAAATGTATTTCAAACATGGTGCATGGATAATGAATTGAATTTAAATGGTTCTAAGTGTAAACTAATGACCTTTTTTCGTGTCAGCCCCCACTACTCAACGTATACTTTGAGCGGTTGTGCGTTAGATAGGATAACGCATGCTGACGACCTTGGAGTCTACATGGATCCTAGACTTAAATTTTCGGATCACATTACTACTATGGTAAATAAAGCCAGGGGTGTGCTTGCATTTATCAAAAGGTGGTCGAAGGAATTCGATGATCCCTATGTCACAAAGACCTTGTTTATTTCATTAGTCCGACCAATTCTTGAGTACTGCGCTCCTGTTTGGAGTCCCCAATATGGGGTGCATATAGACCGAATTGAGTCTGTGCAAAAAAACTTCTTAATATTTGCCTTACGGAGACTTAACTGGGATACAAGCCTAATAATACCATCCTACTCTAGTAGACTACTTCTAATTAACTTACCATCGTTAGCTAACCGTAGAACTATGCTTGGTATTACGTTTATTAGAAATCTTATTCATGGTGATGTAGAGAGTCCCGAGTTACTGGGTCGCCTGCATTTTAATGTGCCAAATAGATTCACTAGAAACTATATTCCTTTAGTATTAAATCACTGTATCTCTAATTACGCAATGCATGAACCTTTTAGAGTACTTTGCAATGATTATAATAGACTATATCATCTAATATCTACTACTGACTCACTTCCTATCTTTAAATCAATAATACTATCCTCCCTAGTAACTAATTAGTTTTACTTGATGTTTTTTGTCTATTCGTATATTGACCTGTATTTTTAATTGTATATTGTTACATTGTCCTTTTCTTTGTCCGCGATTATGTTTACTCGCCCAAAACGGTGATGGGCTCCGCGCGTAACAAGCTTTGCTTGGTGTCGTAGGGCCACTTGTTTGTACTGACCATAGTGCATCAACGTCCAAGAATAAAAATAATATGAAACAAATCATAGCTTCGGTGTTTCTTGACATATTATCTTATACTATTGGGAATAACATTTTTTGTATTTATAAGAATTTCGAATAAAATTTAATAAAAATCGGACGACTCTAACATATAGCTGTCAAAGAAAGGGTCAGAGAAATAATGAAATAATTAATATACCCTTGCATTTATTTTTATAATTGTTATACCCGTTACTCGTAGAGTAAAAGGGTATACTAGATTCGTCGGAAAGTTTGTAACAGGCAGAAGGAAGCGTTTCCGACCCCATAAAGTATATTCTTGATCAGGATCACTAGCCGAGTCGATTTAGCCATGTCCGTCTGTCCGTCTGTCTGTCCGTCCGGATGAACGCTGAGATCTCGGAAACTATAAGAGCTAGGCGTGAGGATTCCTGAGCTTCTTACGCAGCGCAAGTTTGTCTCTGTAGAGTGCCACGCCCACTCTAACGCTCACAAACCGCCCAAAACTGTGGCTCCTACAGTTTTGATGCTAGAATAAAAATTTTAACTGAGGTACTCGAGGTACTCGACTATAGCGTTCTTCCTTGTTATACCCGTTACTCGTAGAGTAAAAGGGTATACTAGATTCGTCGGAAAGTATGTAACAGGCAAAAGGAAGCGTTTCCGACCCCATAAAGTATATATATTATTGATCAGGATCACTAGCCGAGTCGATCAAGCCATGTCCGTCTGTCCGTCTGTCCGGATGAACGCTGAGATCTCGGAAACTATGAGAGCTAGGCTATTGAGATTTGCCGTGCAGATTCCTGAGCTTCTTACGCAGCGCAAGTTTGTTTCAGTAGACTGCCGCGCCCACTCTAACGCCCACAAACCGCCCAAAACTGTGGCTCCTACAGTTTTGATGCTAGACAGAAAATTTTAACTTAGATGTATTAGTCTTGTCAATACCTATCGATTGATCAAAAAAAAATATTGCTACGCCCACTCTAACGCCCACAAACCTCCCAAGAAAAAAAGCTATGACGTCAGAGCCAGACAATGCGAAATGTTTTTACGCGTGTATGTGTGTGTATGTAAATAGTTGGCGGCCGAACTTAGCGGCAAAGAAAAAAGCACTGCCGGCGCTCAGAGAGAGCAAAGTGCGCGGCTAACTTATTCTATTGAATAATGAATTTTTCACGCCTACCCTACGCCCACATCGCTTAAATCTCGCTTTGCTGCTTGCATATCTCCATTTCCCTTTGGTCCCTTAAGCTGAGTAACGGGTATCTGATAGTCGAGGTACTCGACTATAGCGTTCTCTCTTGTTTTTGTAATTGACATGGCTAGATCGACTCGTCTAGTGATGCTGATCAAGAATATATATACTTTATGGGGTCCGAAACGTCTCCTTCACTGTGATGCTAACTTCTGACTGAAATCATAATACCCTTTGCAAGGGTATAATAAGAATGTAAAAAATAATTTTTTTTTTAAATATGGAAAAAGAAAAAAAGAAATATCTATATTCCCTTTTTCTTATAATATATATTCTTTCATTAGAAGAAATTTGTTAAGAGTTAGATATGATTGATTTACAATTTCAAATAATTAATAATTAAAATATCAGCTTTATTGCTAGTGTTTTACAGAAGCGTTTGCACGTATCGATTTGTGGGTAAGGGCTATTAAGTCTAAAGGCAAATGGAGGCATACATGCAGCCTTATTGCAAAGCTGTTTTTCGATAGCTGTCAGTCAGGCCCGATGTTCCTCCTTGTCCTTCTCTGGATTTGCTGCTCCGTTAACCGCTTCTGTTCCGTTTCTTCTTGTTGGTTTGTTGTCGTGGCCGGTATTCAGCTGTTGTGAGTGGACGTGGTCCATCGATGAGACGGAGCTCTAAAGTCTCTTTTAGACTTCACTTTTCTCTTTGCTCGACAGGAGATTGCTAGGCGGCGCCGGTGCTGGTCATCACATATGCTGTATAATTTTTTGGAGATGTCCGGGGCTTGTCGCGGTGGCCGGTGCTGGTCATCGCATAGGAAGGAGATTAAAAAGGGTAAAAGGGTATACTAGATTCGTCGCAAAGTATATAACAGGAGTAGTAGAAGAAAGCGTTTTTGACCCCATAAAGTATTTATATGTGGGATGCGGTAGTAGAGAGACAAGGACCACTAGAAGCGGTCTCACCTACTGATCTAATATCTTTCCCTTTCTGTACTCGATATTCCTAACACTCGATATTCCTAAGTTGTACTCGATACCAAGTTGCAACGTGAGTGAAAAATGGCAACGCACCGCCATACTCACTCGCTGCCAGAGTCTCGCAAGGTACAGTTCTTTAGCACACTTATATTTTGTAAAAAATAAGTTAACCAGTCGAATGTGAATAAAGCATATCATCATACTATTTAAAGTCAGCGTTATCTTTTCTTAAAAGAGGACCCTGCAATTTTTGGCGGCTCAACCGGTATATAGCCTACCAATCGACAGAACTTTCAACTTGGCAAAAACACGTGGAGTGCGGTGTAAGTAGAGAGCTGTTGAAATTGAGCAAATCGGCTAGATTTTTTCAAACCGTCATAAGCAATTTGGCTAGAGTGTGACACAGAAGGCTGGCGTTGAAAGCAGACACAGTTGGTGGCTTTTGCAAAGGCAAGAACTTGGAGAACTAGCGGACGAAGTGCTGAAAAAAATAAGAGGCAGCGGATCGTGGCTGTATATCTAGGAGAACCAGCAGACACGGACTGGATGCAGTAGAGATACAGCGAGCAAAACATTGGATCTGGTGCGGTCATCGGAGCATGCGTGCAGGATTGTGCAAGCGGAAGGCTGGTGCACAGACCTTGGCAGCAGACGAAGGCATCCAGAAGGTTCCAGTTGAGTTTGGAAGTCTTCATTGTATGTGTGATGCTACAAAAGCGGGAAGCGAGGGAAGGAAATTCGACGACGACCAAAAGCGACATCATTGAGCGAGTGGCTGAACTTTTGGCGGAGTGTTGCCGGAAAGCTTATTTCAAGTCGTTTGTAAAGTAGTGGGGTAACATTGAAATCAAGCAGTTTCAGAGACAGAGTGGTTATCTATTTACAATTTGCTTTTGATACTACATTTAAGAAAACATTGTTTAATCTTAATAATCTACTGGACAAAGTTGTAAAATTTAAAAAAGCGAGATCTTGGCATTGCGAGTTGTCGGAGTTGCAATTGGGTACGACTGGATTGAAAGCTGAATTGCAAGAAAGGTTGTTGACCTACTATGGTCTAAATAACGAGGGTGAGTCGGAAACGGAGGATAATGGTGAAGATGGTCTATCAGCAAAATCCGCAGAAACCACTATAAATCGGGCAAACGCAATAGGTTGGCATCAAGGACTAGGAAATGAAAGGCAGGGTAGATCATGGTTCACGTTTAAAGATGTAGAGGTCAGTGTTTCGCAGTTTTCTGGGTCGAGTTCCCCAGATATTAACCAATGGATAGGAGAGTTGGAAGATTGTGGAGCTTCAGTTGTTTGTGTATGCAAAACAGTTTCTTAGCGGAGCAGCAAATATGTTGTTTGTGTATGCAAAACAGTTGCTTAGCGGAGCAGCAAATATGTTTGTGCGTAGCCGGAGGAATATCAAAGACTGTGCAAGTTTGAAATCGGCTTTGTTGGAGGAGTTTGGAATCAAGATATCCTCAGCAGATGTTCATCGCAGGTTGGGACAGCAGCATAAGGGTGAATCCTTGCACGAGTTCCCTTATGCACTTATGAAAATTGCAATGCCCATTTGTTTGGAGGAATAAAGTTTGATCGAGTATTTCGTTGAGGGAATCCCAGATGCTAGATGAGATAAGGCAATCCTATACCAGGCCAGAAACCTGAAGGATCTAAAGATACAAAAATCACGTGGATCATCCAAACCAGTTAACAAGTATGGTTCACAGGTTAGCAAAGCTGTGCTCGACACAAAACAAGATGCGGTAGGTGGATCAGTTAGGAAATGTTTTCGGTGCGGAGATTCGTCGAACATGAAGAAAGACTGTCCCGTGTAGGTGAAATGTTTCCAATGCAATCAACCAGGACACCGAGCAGCACAGTGTAAAGCAGAAGTACTGGTCAAAACAGAGAGAGCAAACCAATGTCGTTCAGGACGATAAAGTCGTTTCACAACTATCACGTGAATCCTTTTCTTCGAGCTTGGAATTAAAATCTGTGATTTGCAGCAATTCAGAATTCAAAGGACTTGTGGACTCAGGTGCTGAACTGTGTTTGATGCGTAGGCGTGTGTTCTTGAAGCTAGGCGTAGGAGTAGGCAGTCTGATGGGTTTTCAGAGAGTTTTGACAGATATCGGTGAAAGTCAGGTCCTTACATTCTGAAGCTTCGTTACAAAGGTCGTTATCGATAAAATCCACATGTCGGTCTAGTTTCATGTCATACCTGATTATAATATGAAGTTTGACGCAATCTTAGGCACAACAATCCTTAATAGCGTTGACATGATGGTAACCAAATCTGGCACTATGGCCTTCGCATAAATTGCAGTAAATGTCAGGTGTTGAAGCGCAAAGTTAACTTCATAGGCTATGTCGTTAAGAGCGGTACCATCAAGCCAGGTAATGAGAAAACTCAAGCAGTTGCTGAATTTCGATTCCGCGCGACAAGATAGGAGTCCAAAGATTCTTAGGATGACTCGTACTTCCGTAGGTTTTTGGTAGGTTTTTGTTGCGCAATGAGGTGAGGTGATTCGAGTTTCAAGACCACCAGTTAGCAGCATTTAAAAACCTTAAGGAAGCGTTGATTAGTGTACAAGTGGATTAGTGTACTCTGAAGCTCTATAACCATTTGCTTGACACAGAAATTCTTTCCGATGCATCCAAGTTCAGATTTGGAGCCGTTTTGCTTAAACGAAATCCTTGTGATAACTTGTGGCATCCAGTTTTCTACATGAGCCGTAAAACCAAGCCATGTGAGGAAAGTATCATTCCTATGAACTGGAAGTACTTGCAGTTATTGGAGCCTTGGTAAAGTGGCGGGTGTACGTTCTAGGGAAGAAGTTTAAAATTATTACGGACTATAACGCTTTTACCACGACCATGAAGAAGAAAGAGATTCCGGTCAGAGTGTCTAGATGGGCGATTTACCTACAAGATTTCGACTACGAAATAGAACATGTCAGGTTCGAAGATGAGACATGTCGATGCGTTGAGTATGGTGTCATGTTATAGGTTGACTGACAGTTTGTTTCATCGTTTGCGGGAAGCAAAGCTATTAGATGATTGGACAAAGGTGGTCAAAAGTGTCCTTGAGACCAAAGGCTATGAAGTGAACGAAGTTCTGTTCAAAGATCCTTATAAAGAGTTGCTAGTAGTTCCTTCACTCATGGAAACCGAGATTATCCAAAACAGTCACAAGCAAGGACATTTCTCATCCAAGAAAACTCAGGATTTGATCAAGAAGTCGTATTACATTCCGAAGCTAATAGAGAAAGTAACGCGAGTGGTCAAAAGCTGCGTAGAGTGCATCCTTGTGAATGCGAAGGCTGGTAGGCAAGAAGGGTTCCTTACACCGATCAACAAAGGAGACAAGTCGCTCGTCACATACCATGTAGATCATGTTGGTCCGATGGAGTTAACCAAAAAACGATATAATCATATTTTCGTGATTGTAGATGCCCTTTCCAAGTACGTATTATTGTATTCTACACGAAGGACAGGGGTTGAAGTGGTGACTTGTTTGGAGCGCCAGGCTGTTTGTTTTGGAAATCCGTATAGGATAGTGTCAGATCGTGGAGCTGCATTCACATCCCACCTGTTCAAGGAGTACTGCGATAGGGAGAAGATCCAACATTTGCTGATTGCAACAAACGGACAAGTAGAACGCATGCATAAAAAAGATGATTTACAAACTAAGCCTTGAAAACCTAGGGTGCTGGTATAAGCCAAGGAGTACCAAAGTTTCACCACTCAAACTACTTACAGGATTAGATATGCGTATCTCAGGAGATGTCCAGCTCAAGTCATTAATACAGGATTGTTTGATTTCGGAGTAAGATGATGAACGCGACAAACTGAGGAAGGAAGCAAGGGAGAACATTCAGAGTATCCAAGCGGAAAACAAGAAAGCTTTTGATGCAAAAAGAAAGGTAGAAAAGAAGTTGCAGTTAATATGATCTAATATCTTTCCCTTTGTGTACTCGATATTCCTAACACTCGATATTCCCAAGTTACACCCTGTATTCCTAAGTTGTACTCGATACCCAGTTGCAACGTGAGTGAAAAGTGGCAACGCACCGCCATACTCACTCGCTGCCAGAATCTCGCAAGGTACAGTTCCTTAGCACACCTATATTTTGTAAAACCTAAGTTAACCAGTCGAATGTAAAATGAGGGACAAAATTATTGATACGTGGTCTAATTCGGAACTTAAAAAGAAAGTTCTGGAGAAGAATCTAACATTAGGCGAAATCAACAGAGCGTGCCAATGTGACGGAGAGATCTGTAAGAAATCCCAGCTATTGTAGTCATTGCCGTATCCAGACACCGTTAATAAAATCTCCAACCAATTCTAGTGGTATTATGGGCGGTCTGGTCATAAGGAGGACAGTCTAAATGCCCAGCGCGAAACAATAAATACTATTGATGCTCTCGGTTGGGCCACTTGCTCGAAAAGTTCAAACGGTTTTAAAACGAGAATACCCACAATCGTAGGATAGAAAGAATGTGGAGAATTTTATACGGAGAAATGTACGTTGGCTTAAAGTCGGCAACCACGAGGGAAAGAAGATCAATCGAGAAAACTTTTTTAAAATCGACAGTGATGAGGAACGTGAAGAATGGATTAAATGTCCAATTGTTGGTTGCAATGGTAAACGATTCCGGTTCACGGGTTAATCTAATTTTAAGGGTCGATTGGGTGGATTTTCAGTCTAGAAATGCAACTGTTTTCAATGTTCGTACAGATACCTAAAACCAATTTAGGGTCTATGCCTCAGAAACAATTTTAAACGGCGATTGTGTTTTTGAGGCACCCATAGCAGTCAAGCCTTATTGCTTCGTTTCTCGTAATTGTTAAGGGACGGCAGTCATTACCTGGACGGAAAACAGTAAGTAAATTAAACGATCTGCGGGTCGGGTAACCGGTAAATCACAATGAAGAAGTACCGCCGACCCCTAAATGGAAGGACTTGTTAAACTGACAATAGATCCACATGTTGACCCGGTGAAACAGCCTATGAGACGCATTCCTGTCGCGGAAGGAAAGGTCAATGCTAAGTTGGGGGGAGCTCGCAAGCTGGATATCCTTGGATATCGACGATACTGATTGCATTTAAGGAAAACGGGCACATTCGTCTATGTTTGGTTATGAGGCAGGCCAAACTGGCGATTCGTAGAGAAAACAAGGAAGAACCCTATAGTCGAGTACCTCGACTATCAGATGCCCGTTACTCAGTTAAAGGGACCAAAGGGAAATGAACATATGCAAGCAGAAAAGCGTGATTGAAATGCGCCACCTACCGGCGGTAGACAGACTTAAGCGTTATGGGCGTTAGAGTGGGCGTGGCAAAGTTTTTTTAAGTCCATCGATAGGAATTAAGTAGACCAATACATTTCAGTTAATTTTTTATCTAGCATGAAAATTGTGGGCGCCACAGGCTTGGGCGATTTGTGGGCGTGGCATGTTCGCGTAACAAACTTGCGCTGCGTAATAGGCTACGAAATCTAAATCTGAGATCCCAATTCTCTATCTCTGATAGTTTCCGAGATATCCACGTTCATATTTACGATTTTTTGAAGTTTGTGGGCGGTTTGTAGGCGTCAAAGTGGGCGTGGCAAACTTTTTTTTGGGCCAATCGATAGGTATTGATGAGATCAATACTTTTCAGTTAAAATCTTTATTCTAGCATCAAAACTGTAGGAGCCACAGTTTTGGGCGGTTTGTGGGCGTTAAAGTGGGCGTGGCACTCTGTTGAAACAACTTTGCGCTGCGCAGAAATCCCAGAAATCAGCATGCCTAATCCCAGTATTGTAGCTCTTATAGTTTCCGAGATCTCAGCGTTCATACGGACAGACGGACAGACGGACATGGCTAGATCGACTCGGCTAGTGATCCTGATCAAGAATGTATATACTTTATGGGGTCGGAAACGCTTCCTTCTGCCTGTTACATACTTTCCGACGAGTCTAGTATACCCTTTTACTCTACGAGTGACGGGTATAAAAACCAAACTTCACTTTATTGAGTTGGATAGAGAACTGATTTTACTTAAGCTAGACAATTATTCATTAAGACTACGCGTCGATTCATCGCTGCCACCGTCTCTGCCGCAGCTGCTGTTTCTGCCAGAGTTCTTTATTGTCATTGGCTGCTGCTCTTCATCGCTGTCGCTGTTGACCAAATTTAGTTGTCATTGGCCAATGCAATTAAGTTGTTGTTATTGTTGTATGCACTTGGCTGAGTTTGGTCAACATTGGAAATTGGCTATTCAGCATTCCCACGATCGCTAATTAAAAGGTGTAAGCTCAGCGCGCGTGGCTCAGCTTGTGTGAAATTTTTTGGGGGCATTGATTGTGCAATCAATGCTTACTTCGACTTCGGTCAACTTTGGCTATTCTGCACTCCCACGATCGCTAATCAAAAGGTGCTAGCTCAGCGCACGTGGCTTAGTTCGTGTGAACGTTATTGCGGGCATTGGTTGTGCAATCAATGCTTACTTCAACTTATGTCTGGGTCAAATTGGGTGTTAACTCTTTCCTCCTTAAACGCGACTGTCCTCGGTCGCAACGTAGTAGAGTATAGGTCCAGAATGTGGAGGCTTTTGTTGGGTTTCTGGAATGGAAGCCGATGTACTTTTCGTTGACTTCTGTCTTCGTAGGAGTTCTGTGATCGATCCAATTATTCGTAGAAGTAGGATGATGGCGGATCCGTAACTAACGGAAGATTCTATAGTTGTGTTGCTTCTTAGTTTTTCCAGCGCTTTTGTGTTGTTGATGTTGAGTTCCTTGACCATTTGTAGTGATAGAACTTTCTCTAGCTTCGTCTTTTCTCCCATTAGTTGGTATAACGGAGGTTCTTGTTCGACCATGTTGACTTCCCTTGACTTGTAAGAAGTTTCGCCAATAATTACGGTTTAGTTACAGTTTTGTATTTTGAAGGAACCTTGCAGTTGTAGAAGTTTTTCGTCTAGCGAGACTGGCCCATTGAAGTCGTTTGGCAGTATGGTGCCTGGCAGTATTTCCTCGAAATCCGGTATATGTTGATTGTTGATTATATTACATTCTGGTTCTCGAAGGATCAGGAGAGCGTTTACGCAAGTATCATTGCTTAAATCTAACAAATTTTCTGAATTACAAATTGTCTTATCATTATGGGATTCACAAGGATTTTTAATTGTAAATAATTGTCTCTTACATTCTAACAAATTTTCGTATTTTATATCATTGAGTACTTGGGCTTTTTTTATTGCTTTAGTATTTAAAGCTCTACAATTATCCGTTTTAATGGTTGGGAGGCTTATGATATAAATGAGGTCGTTGCCATTTGTGGCTAATTTAACTTTAACAAATTCCAATAATTCCTCTATGTTAAAAAATAAGATTTCTTTTTTAAAAATATCTTCTACTACTGTGGTTTTTGTGCTTGTAAATACAAAATAATTTATTGTGTTCGATTTGGCCCATGTAATTGCGTATATAATGCTGGTTATTTCTTCATTTATTAATTGAATATTATACTTTAAAATATTTGCTTTCTGATTAAAGATTTCTTTCGAACTCAGGGTAACTTTCAATATTGCATTAGTGGCATTAGTAAGTTTGTTAGTTTTTTTATTAATTATCTTCTTGATTACTACCTGTTTATTGTTGTTTTCTAATTGCTCATTTATTTTATTTTCTAAGATCTCATAGTCGTGGTGGTCTGGTGATCCCGCCAGCCATTTACATGCGGTACCTATTGCTTCAATTGCCCTTTTTTGTCTTTTTTGAGTTTGAAGTATGCGTAAATCAGTATGAATCTGCTTTAATTCGTAGGAAAGGTAGGGATGTAATGGATGGGATGAGGTGGGTGAATGAAAAGATTCTTCTAACTTCGCAAGAGTTTCTTCATAGCTGAGTAAGTTAAAGATGTGGATGATTTTAAATGTTCCGCCTTGCTTAGCCGCTAATCCGGTTTCGAGTGAGATGATTTGTGAGTTGGAATAGTCGAGGACTGTGGTTATCCCCAAGCATGTTGGTAAAAATAGTCCGAAAAATTATGTTCTTATATTATTTTTATGTATGATTTTTCCTGTTTGTGTTTTAATAGTGGTCATTTTGTTTTCTGCTACTTTCTCAGCTTTGTATTTAGGTGTAAGTTTGCTTCCTAGCCTTCTATTTATTTTTACGTGGACTGTATCGCCTGGCTTACAAAGTTTTGGTTTTACTTTGCCCTGCTTATGATATTCGAGGTCGGCTGTTTGTTTTTTCTGGATTTTCTGTCTGATTTCTTCTCGTTTTTTATACCCGTTACTCGTAGAGTAAAAGGGTATACTAGATTCGTCGGAAAGTATGTAACAGGCAAAAGGAAGCGTTTCCGACCCCATAAAGTATATATATTCTTGATCAGGATCACTAGCCGATTCGATCTAGCCATGTCCGTCTGTCCGTCTGTCCGTCTGTCTGTCCGTCCGGATGAACGCTGAGATCTTGGAAACTATGAGAGCTAGGCTATTGAGATTTGGCGTGCAGATTCCTGAGCTTCTTACGCAGCGCAAGTTTGTTTCAGTAGAGTGCCACGCCCACTCTAACGCCCACAAACCGCCCAAAACTGTGGCACTTACAGTTTTGATGCTAGAATACAAATTTTAACTGAAATGTATTGTTCTCATCAGTACCTATCGATTGACCCAAAAAAAAGTTTGCCACGCCCACTTTAACGCCCACAAACCGCCCACAAACTTCAAAAAATCGTAAATATGAACGTGGATATCTCGGAAACTATCAAAGATAGAGAATCGGGATCTCAGATTTAGATTCTGTAGCTTTGTACGCAGCGCAATTTTGTCACGCGAATATGCCACGCCCACTATAACGCCCACAAACCGCCCAAACCTGTGGCGTCCACAATTGTTATGCTAGTTGAAAAATTTTAACTGAAATGTATTGATCTCGTCAATACCTATCGATTGATCCAAAAACAAATTTGCCACGCCCACTCTAACGCCCAGAACGCTTAAATCTGTCTACCGCCGGTAGGTGGCGTATTTAAATCTAGCTTTGCTGCTTGCATATCTCCATTTCCCTTTGGTCCCTCAAGCTGAGTAACGGGTATCTGATAGTCGAGGTACTCGACTATAGCGTTCTTCCTTGTTTTCTATATCTTCTGCTGAACTGAAGATTGTGCTTCTAAAAAATATGTCTATCGGACTTTCTTTTATTACAGAACGGATCGATATATTATATTCCTGAACTGCTTTAAAGAATAAGTCCTCAAATTTCATGCTCCCGTTGTCTTTTTTGAGACACCGCATGACGTCGGATAGAGTTGAATGGAACCTCTATTTATCCGTTACTTGTCGATGCATACGGAGCAGTCGTGTGCTTTGATATTTTGAGTTCATCTTCTAACATAAACTTGATTGCTGGTGAGCCTAATGAGCGTTCATTGTCCATTATTATCCATTTTGGCATACCGAAAGCAATTAACTTCGGATGCTCTTGACTCTAAAATTTTTACTTGAGCATATTTTGAAAACTTGTCGATTCCCGTTGACTCTATGTTTTTCTGTGATATAAATATCAAAGTGAACTATTTCTCCCAGGTAATTAGGAATAGGGGTCGGTTGGATTTTTGGGGGGTGTCTATCGAATTTTGATTCTTTACAAGTTTGACAGGCTTGAACTATTGTTTTAATTTTCGTTGTTGCTTGTGAAAAAAAAAATTTTTTTTTAATTTGTATTTTATTATCTTTTGATTTTTATACCCGTTACTCGTAGAGTAAAAGGGTATACTAGATTCGTCGGAAAGTATGTAACAGGCAGAAGGAAGCGTTTCCGACCCCATAAAGTATATATATTCTTGATCAGGATCACTAGCCGAGTCGATCTAGCCATGTCCGTCTGTCCGTCTGTCCGTCTGTCCGTCTGTCCGTCTTTCCGTCTGTCTGTCCGGATGAACGCTGAGATCTTGGAAACTATGAGAGCTAGGCTATTGAGATTTGGCGTGCAGATTCCTGAGCTTCTTACGCAGCGCAAGTTTGTTTCAGTAGAGTGCCACGCCCACTTTTACGTCCACAAACCGCCCAAAACTGTGGCTCCTACAGTTTTGATGCTAGAATAAAAATTTTAACTGAAATGTATTGTTCTCATCAATACCTATCGATTGACTTAAAAAAAAGTTTGCCACGCCCACTTAATCGACCACAAACCGCCCCCAAACTTCAAAAAATCGTAAATATGAACGTGGATATCTCGGAAACTATCAAAGATATAGAATCAGGATTTCAGATTTAGATTCCGTAGCTTTGTACGCAGCGCAATTTTGATACGCGAATATGCCACGCCCACTCTAACGCCCACAAACCGCCCAAGCCTGTGGCGCCCACAATTTTCATGCTAGATACAAAATTTTAACTGAACTGTATCGGTCTCGTCAATACCTATCGATTGACCAAAGAAAAAAATTTGCCACGCCCACCCTAACGCCCATAACGCTTAAATGTGTCTACCGCCGGTAGGTGGCGCATTTCAGTCTTGCTTTGCTGCTTGCTTATTTCCATTTCCCTTTGGTCCCTTTAGCTGAGTAACGGGTATCTGATAGTCGAGGCACTCGACTATAGCGTTCTTTCTTGTTTATGTTCGAGTGTAATGATTTTTGATGTTCGAGTGTAATTATTTCGTTTTGTTGAGACTCTGAAGTTACGTCGGCTATTTCGCTTTGGGTAAACCTTACTTTAAATGATTTAAAGTAGGTGGGGTAAATGTTTTGAGTTTTTCCCATTACTTCTTCGGATGTACCTGATCTCGTGGTTATACTCGCCAATGAGATCTCTCCAGCGTTTTAGCTTAATGTTATGATTATTTACGCTATTTGAAAAAGTCCGAGGTTGGTGATCCGTGTATATTATCACCTTCGAATGCCCGTAGAGGTAATGTCTTAAGCTTTGGAGGAACCAAACTATAGCTAGCATCTCTCTTTCATTGGTTGCATAGTTCTCCTCGGTTTTTGAAAGGGTGCGCGAAATGAACGTTATTTTGTTCCAATACCGCACCTATTGCGTAGCTTGAAGCATCGGTATTTTCTCGAATGCTGTAATCGCGTCTTTGCTCAGGTTAATAGCAGTTTTGCTTGACTTGATCTTAGATATACGGCCTTCTTCGCCTCTTAGAAGGATGGTTAAAGGTTTTGCTATTTTTGCATAGTCCTTTATGAACCACCTATAATAGCCTGTCATGCCCAGAAAAGAACGGAGATCTCTTGATGCTTTTGGGACCGGAAATTTTGTAATGGTTTTTTTTTATATTTTCTGATATTGTATACCACAAAAAATCTACTTCGTTTTTGAAAAAATGGCATTTCTCTATTTGGACTCGCATGTTTGCGTTTTGTAGGGTTGAAAATAACTTTTCGAGATCCTAACCGTGGTCTACTTTATTTTTGCTAAAGACTATGATATCGTCCACGTATACATAGCAGATTTTCCCTATGTATTCTCTCAGTATGTCGTCTAAAGCTCTTTGAAAAATGGACGGGAAATTTTTTAGACCGAACGGAAGTCTCGTAAATTCATATTTTCCACCGTTTACGGCGAATGCTGTTTTTTCTATGTCCGTGTCTTTCTTTAGTATTGAAAAATACTTGTTGTCTCCGAGTTGCGCAATAATTTCACCAATTTCGGGGATCGGGTACCGATCTGAGATATTAACTTCATAAAGTTTCCTATAATCGATTACTAATCTGTACTTTTTTTCTTCTGAGTGGCCGGATTTTTTCGGGACTAGCCAGACTTGTGCACTATATGGTGATCTTGAAGGTCTTAGAATGCCATATTTTAGCATCTCGTTTATTTGTTTTTATACTTCCTGTTTTAATAATATTGGGTATGGGTAATGTTTTTCGTAAACTGGGAAATCGGACGATGTTCTGATCCTGCCTACTACTTTAGTTGTGTATGCTAACTTCGTATCGGGATCTGCAAAGAGGGTTTTGTGACTTTGTACGAGGAGATTTATGATTGATTTCTGAGAGTCGGTCATATGGCCGACTTGCGGTCCAATTTTATTTACCGCTTGTGTTGCTAATTGCTGAATTTTAATTTTGCGCTTATTTCCAAGAATTAATGTATCGTTCTGTACATCTATAATTGCTCCTAGACTTTTCATTGTGTCCTTGCCCAGTACACCGTGGAAGGTTTTTAGTGTCTTTAGTAAAAATAAGGAAGAACGCTATAGTCGAGTACTTCGACCCGTTACTCAGCTAAAGGGACCAAAGCGTAATGGAGATATGCAAGCAGCAAAACGAGATTGAAATGCGCCACCTAACGGCGGTAGACAGAATAAGGCGTTATGGGCGTTAGAGAGAGCGTGGCAAATTTTTTTTGAATCAATCGATAGGAATTGACGAGACCAATACATTTCAGTTTAATTTTTTTATGTAGCATTAAAATTGAAGGCGAAACAGGTTTGAGAGGTTTGTGGGCGTTAGAGTGAAACAAACTTGCGCTACGTAAGAAGCTCAGGAATCTGCACGCCAAATCTCAATAGCCTAGCTCTTATATTTTCCGAAATCTCAGCGTTCATCCGGACAGACGGTCAGACGGACAGGCGGACATGGCTAGATCGACTCGGCTAGTGATCCTGATCAAGAATATATATACTTTATGGGGTCGGAAACGCTTCCTTCTGCCTGTTACATACTTTCCGACGAATCTAGTATACCCTTTTACTCTACGAGTAACGGGTATAAAAATTCATGGGTGTATCTGAAATGTTATGAAGTTTAAGTATTGCATATTGAGTTATTTTAGTGGTACCTCCAACTGAGCTGACGGAAAAATGTTTCTCTTTTTTTTTGGTTTTGGTACTAATTGGTTTTGAATATAATTTTGATTTGAGCCCGTGTCTATTAAAAAATTTAGGATTTTTCCGTTCTTCGTGGTTACTTTAAAGTAAGGTAATGAGGAACGATTTACTATAAAACAAGGAAGAACGCTATAGTCGAGTACCTCGACTATCAGATACCCGTTACTCGGCTAATGGGACCAAAGGAAAATGGAGATATGCAAGCAGCAAATGCGCCACCTACCGGCGGTAGACAGATTTAAGCGTTGTGGGCGTTAGAGTAGGCGTGGCAAAGTTTTTTAAATCAATCGATTGGTATTGATAAGACCAATACATTTCAATTAAAATTTTTTATCTAGCACGAAAATTGTGGGCGCCACAGGCTTGGGCGGTAGAGTGGGCGTGGCATAATTGCGTAACAAACTTGCGCTGCGCTCAAGCCTACGGAATCTAAATCTGAAATCCCGTTTCTCTATCTTTGATATTTTCCGAAATATCCGCGTTCATATTTACGATTTTTTGAAGTTTGTGGGCGGTTTGTGGGCGTTAAAGTGGACGTGGCAAACTTTTTTTTAGGTCAATCGGTAGGTATTGATGAGAAAAATACATTTCAGCTAAGATGTTTATTCTAGCATCAAAACTGTAGGAGCCACAGTTTTGGGCGGTTTGTGGGCGTTAGAATGGGCGTGGCACTCTTCTGAAACAAACTTGCGCTGCGCAGGAATCTCAGGAATCTGCAGGCCTTATCCCAGTATTGTAGCTCATATAGTTTCCGAGATCTCAGCGTTCATACGGACAGACGGACAGACGGACATGGCTAGATCGATTCGGCTAGTGATCCTGATCAAGAATATATATACTTTATGGGGTCGGAAACGCTTCCTTCTGCCTGTTACATACATTCCGACGAATCTAGTATACCCTTTTACTCTACGAGTAACGGGTATAAAAAGAAGCTCTGACATATCTATGTATTCCTGTTGCTCAATATCGTTTTGCCATACATATTCTTCCTGAAGCTCGTTCACATTATTTTCTTCTGCCAACTGATAATACTCTTTTTCTGGGCTTGATTTAACTTCTTCTTAATTTTGCTGTGTATTACTTCCTGTCTATGGATGGATATGGAATTGCCTTGGCATTTTGTTAGTATTTGGAACGTTGACTGTGCTGATAAGTAGTAGGGAAAGACGTGTTCTGGGACAATTAGCATATTAATGGCCCCAAGCCCCCTCCCCCTCATTAACCTATGCGGGTTCTGGGACAATTAGCATAATCCAAAAAATTTAGTGATTTTAATGGACTTTGAACTCATAAAAATGTCACGATCATGTCTATAAAGAGTATACTTAATTGCCCCCATCGCCCCCACATCGCCATGTGACAATATTGATCATGTATCCTTCCCCTCATTATGTGCAATTAATAGTCAGCTGAGAAAGGTGCACGTGAGAACGGTTGCACAACCATAGTATCCAAAGGTTATTATCTTACAGGAACATATCCGATCATGTTGGGGAAAGGTGTGATCACGTACCCTTTTGCCTCATTATCACAGGTGTTGCTGTGCACGTGTGAAAGGTCGCACACCCAAAGTATTCAAAGATGGTTATCTTAGAGGAACATGTCCGATCATGTTGGAGAATAATTGTAAAACTAATTTAGAAATCAAAAGAACCTCAATAAAATAAATCTCATAAGTTAATGATTCTCAGATGTGAAATATTTTCAAACACACATTTTTGTTTCCGCCCCAGAACGTTTAAATTCTCTAAGATTCTCTCCTTTCCACAAATGGGTCATAAACATGTCATAAAAGGGATTCAAGCAAGAGCTACCCGAACATGCGCACCTGTCCATTACCTGACCGCAATAAAAGAGACACATGCACAAGCCTGAAGGCGCACGCTCATTGACAAGCGCAATAAAAGGGACACATGCACAAGCCTAAAGGCGCACGCCCATTGACAAGATCATGGGCCTCACGCCAACGACCTCACGGCTGACTGCTATCTCTAATACGTTCCCATAATAGGGGTTGAAATCACGTTATTTTTTAGCATAATAATACATTTATTCATTTATTTTGGTATTGTGAACATTTTTATTATATATAGAAATTAATTTTCTGCTTTGATTCCGGCGATTTGCATAGAAGAAGCAGGCGCACGTTTCCGACGTCATTTCTGGATTACAAAATGTAAAGTGTTCATCATAATTCGTAGTTTTGAGATCATGTCCACCTCGATTCATGAACATAGTTTTTGTGTTTAGAAGGTATTGAAAATGGTGACAAATTATCTGTCCTTTAAATTGTTCAATAAATTGGTCAATTTCCTCATGAAATTTAATTTTCTTGTAGGTCCTTTCACATCTAGTCTCAACTTTAAAATAATGTATAAAAATTATTTTATTGTTTTGGAGCTACTTTTAAAAAATCTCAAAATAATGTATGCATTGTTAAGAGCACAAACCCCGCCCTTAAGGTGTGTTTCACAATAGGGAAACTGGTTTCCTTTAAACCTGTTTAATGACGGACAGCCCATTTCCTCGATATTAATGAGCTGACGACTCCCAAAAAACGTCTGTAGAAATCGTTTCCTTTCCACACCTTTACAAATAATTTGTTTTCCGCATGAGATTGTCCTTAGATACTTTCGAGTTTGTGAAAACTTTTTTCTCCATCGTTCCAAAAATTTTTGTGATGTGTATTGGTTAACCAAATTACAGTCTTTCGAGATTTTCTATTTAGCAAAGTAAAATCATATGGTGGTTCTAATAAAAAACTATTATTCAAGTTTGGATCTTTTTCGAATACAATTCCAATTTCCTTTAGAATAAAATTATTATTATTATCAAAGAAACCTTGAACATCAATCGAAACAGTATCTTTCAACATTTTTCTAATGTTAAACAACTCCTTGTACTAGTCCGTTTAATGGGTTATATTCAACTAAACGGTCATGTATGAGGAGACAGCAAGCTTGGGTATTTTCATGACTTGGTGTCTTCAGTTCTATTGAAATTTTCACATCAATAGGACCAGTTTTACTGATTCGCTTTGATATGAAAGATCAACCACAATAATAGGGGTCTTCGATTTAAATTCATTTGGGGTCAAAAATGGTTGTGATTTTCGATTATAGTAACTAGATTGAAATCTTGTATACATTTCACATAGGTGAGCATACTGATTCTTACTAAAATCAACATTCAGAGCTTCAAATTTGATAAGTTATTTGTTATAAGTTCTCCATTTAGTGTAAATCCAATTAAGGCAAATCTTGGTTTTTCGCGGTTAGCCGACAATTTCACATTCCAGCTGTGTTGACTCCCACACCCCAACTTGGGGTTAACATATGAATACAAACTCCGGAATGCAATTGGTAGGCTTACACCACTTTTTATAATATCATACATCTACATTTTTTGCAAAATCGCTCGGAGTTACATGGGGAATTTTCCAGGTTATATTCGTCATTTCCAGCTTAAAATATTGTTCATTTCTGGGTTGTTCAAACACATCACCAAGATTCTTAGTTAGCATCAACACTAATTCATGTTTACATTTTAACAAAACTTTTTTTACAATCCTCAGCAAATCTCAACAAAATTTTATTGGTATAGAAAAGTTGAAGTGGGGTCCCGTAGAAATTTCGTCTCCACTGCTCCATCCAGAATTTAATAGATTTTGACTTTGAAGATTATCCAGAGATATATAATTTTTTAGGGTAGTACTCATATTGACTTGGACTTGACACGTTGGACACGTTGTATTTAGTTGTTACCTAGCAGTATTTTGATGGTTACTTTCTGTTTAGTCTTGTTTTTGGATGGTTACTTTGTGTATAGTACCTGTAAAGTACATGGTTTTGGATGATTACTTTTTGTATAGTATCTGTAAAGTACATGGTTTTAGATGGTAACTAACTGTTAACAAGTGTTATGAGTAGTTATAGTCTCTTATTAAGAATTATCAAAGCATACCAACCAACTTACCGTGAACTATAATTACCCGACCGTCATTAAAGTCACATGCCCAAGACCTAAGGAGCAGGACGTCTGATAAGATCATACATCTCAAGACCATTGATAAGGGATGAAGTTACGACCGTGCAACAACTCGCAAGTAGCCAACGTAACTTATTGGACAAAATACTTTCCCTTCATTCGTACTTGTAATTTTAATTATAGTCAGAAAGAAATTTTGTAGGATCATTTAATATTATTTTATTTATTTTATTATTGTAAACAAATTCATTTAATTCATAAATAAATATAAATTATATATATTTTTATATAATTAATTTTCTGACTCCTCCCTCTGTATGAAATATTTTGGTTGCTAACCTTCGTTCCAAACGCATATTTTCGCTTGGTTCCCATAGATAGATGTAAAATAATTCTCACAATTTAATGTTTCTCAGATGTTGGATTATTCTTAAACCATTCATTTGATCAGTCAGAAACAAATTTTGTAGGATTATTTAATAATATTTTATTTATTTTAATATTGTAAAAATATTTCATTTAATTCATAATTAAATATATATTATATATATTTTTATATAATTAATTTTCTGACTCCTCCCTCTGTAAGAAATATATGGGTTGCTAACCTTCGTTCCAAACGCATATTTTCGCTTGGTTTCCATAGTTAGATTTAAAAACTCGCAGTTCTTCCGATCCCAAAAACTTAGTTTCAGGGAGGATTGGGATGTTGAGGAATTAGGTATCCTTTTGTTATTATTTAGTATTTTTTGATCCAGGTCATTTTCCGGTGGACCCATGTCTTTCAGATTCCGTGTTGAAAAGGTGCATCTTTTATTGACATTCCCCTCAATTTGCATGATATTTGGGACGGTGGAAGTGGGGTTATAGCGTCCAATGTGACAGTATGTTTGTGTCATCGATACAAAAATGTGTGTTTATAATGATAAATCGCCTCTATATCGATCGACACTTGTGACCGATTTTGTGACCAAAAATGGGGCTTAAACCATCAACCCCTCTCCGTATTCGCCTTAAATGGCACTTCTTCCTGTTCGGCTAGGCATGAAAGGACGGCGTTATGCTGACGTGGAAGCCATCCAAAAGGCTTGTACCTACACCCTAAAGGCCATTTCGGCCGACAAATACACACACTCTTTTGAAATGTTTTTGGACCGAGCTAATTAGTGTATTAAAGCTAAAAGAGACTACTATAAAAACAAAATTTATTGTAGTTTTCAATTTTTTAAATAAGATTGGACACTTTTGACCCACAACTTGTAAAATGGAAATAATCTCGTGTATTATTGCCCATCAACCCATCTAACAAGAGGGATCTATTCACTACCAAGCTGAATAACGGGTGTCTGATATACTGCGTTTATGCGATGGCCATTTCACGCTTTCAGTTCGCGATTTCAGCCGAATCGTGTGTGCATAAACGCCATTTCGTGAATTCGGCAACACACGAAAGTTGACTATGATTTCAGCCTCAAAGCGTGAATTGGTGATGCGCAACCAACTTAACGCTGGCAACGCCGTGCATAAAAGTTGAAATTAAAACGCAAATTAAAGAAAGAAAAGGGAATATTTATTTAAATAGCCATGGAATCGAAGAGATCGTTTTGGTCAGACGACGAGATAACCGAGCTGCTTGGCCTGGTGAAGGAGAATAATATATTGAGCAAGCTCGATGGGAAGACCAAGCGAAACAACCTAGTTTACAGGGGCCTCGCAGAATCGATGAAGGCTAAAGATATGATCAAATCCGGAGACCAAATCAAAACCAAGCTGCGATTGTTAAAGAAAACATATTTTGAAGTGAAACGCAGCAATGCAGTCAGGAGCGCTGGCAGGAAAACGTGCACCCACTTCGAGGAGCTCTAGGAGATGTATGGGACTCGCCCGGTGTCTCAGGCTGTAGGTGTGGACACATCGGAGGAGGGATTTGTGGCAATCGATGGCTTCGATGACCTGGCCAATGAAGTCTTCACCACTTTTGTGCAGAGCGTGCGCGATGTTCTTGCGGAGGATCGGGCCGAGACCCAAAGATTCATGCGAGAATTCTTCAACTCCAAATAAAGCTTAAATATTTCGAAACAAAACTAATAGTCATTTATTTTGAACTGCTTCGCAAAGGAAAGGTTGATACAATGTATTTCTTAAGGTGTTCTCTAAGATCAGATAGATCGCATTCAAAAGATTCCAATACTTGGTTACAATGCTCATGAATAAGTGACCAAAATGCATTGCTTCTTGGCCTACGCACTCTAGGTGTTCTCAGGCTGAGAGTCGCGATTTCAGCCGGGTAAACCTGCATCAGCATCCTGTGACTCCTGGCCACCAAAAGCCGCCTCGCTTTTAATAAAGCCATCGATCTTCTTTCTTTCGATTTTACGGCTCTTATTTGCCGATTGTAAATGAATAATTTAAGTTTATCTATCGCGTTGTTTGGTTTGTTTACTTTTTGTAAAAGTGTGACCAGACTATAATACCTAATTTTTCACGTCTGGCATTTCTACTGAAATCAAATCACGAAATGATATGTGTCGCATAAACAGGTTTCAAGAAATCGTGATTCCCATAGCATAAACATAGTAATAGTAGACGCACTCGAGTACAGGTCCTTTCCTTTTTTTTTGATATAAGCCTAGATAGGCAAATTTTTTTTATAGACACACTGCAAAATCTGCGCAACAATGGGGTATGTCACTATGTCTGATTGTATATATTGATATTAAAAAAGACGCCCGTGTCTATCGCGGCAGAGGATCCTTAAGTCCGCCCGGAGTTGTTTGCGGTGATGCCGACGACCCAGTCCACTATGGGGACTTTGACCTGATTTTTTTTTTGGCATTTATTAATAATTACTGAACTATGAAAGGAATTTTGATCATTATACCCGTTACTCGTAGAGTAAAAGGGTATACTAGATTCGTCGGAAGGTATGTAACAGGCAGAAGGAAGCGTTTCCGACCCCATAAAGTATATATATTCTTGATCAGCATCACTAGACGAGTCGATCTAGCCATGTCCGTCTGCCCGTCTGTCCGTCTGTCCGTGTGTCCGTCTGTCCGTTCTTTTATACGCAAACTAGTCTCTCAGTTTTAAAGATATCGGGCTGAAACTTTTCCAAAAGTCTTATTTCTTTTGCAGGTAGTATATAAGTTGGAACCAGCCGGACGGGACAACTATATCTTATAGCTCCCATAGGAATAATCAGAAAAAAAATAAAACAAGGAAGAACGCTATAGTCGAGTACCTCGACTATCAGATACCCGTTCCTCACCTAAAGGGACCAACGGGAAATGGAGATATGTAAGCAGCAAAGCGTGATTGAAATGCGCCACCTACCGGCGGTAGACAGACTTGAGCGTTATGGGCGTTAGAGTGGGCGTGGCAAAGTTTTTTTAAATCCATCGATAGGTATTGAGTAGACCAATACATTTCAGTTAATTTTTTATGTAGCATGAAAATTGTGGGCGCCACAGGCTTGGGCGATTTGTGGGCGTGGCATGTTCGCGTAACAAACTTGCGCTGCGTAATAGGCTACGAAATCTAAATCTGAGATCCCAATTCTCTATCTCTGATAGTTTCCGAGATATCCACGTTCATATTTACGATTTTTTGAAGTTTGTGGGCGGTTTGTAGGCGTCAAAGTGGGCGTGGCAAACTTTTTTTTGGGCCAATCGATAGGTATTGATGAGATCAATACTTTTCAGTTAAAATCTTTATTCTAGCATCAAAACTGTAGGAGCCACAGTTTTGGGCGGTTTGTGGGCGTTAAAGTGGGCGTGGCACTCTGTTGAAACAAACTTGCGCTGCGCAGAAATCTCAGGAATCAGCATGCCTAATCCCAGTATTGTAGCTCTTATAGTTTCCAAGAGCGTTCATACGGACAGACGGACATGGCTAGATCGACTCGGCTAGTGATCCTGATCAAGAATGTATATACTTTATGGGGTCGGAAACGCTTCCTTCTGCCTGTTACATACTTTCCGACGAATTTAGTATACTCTTTTACTCTACGAGTAACGGGTATAAAAACCAAACTTCACTTTATTGAGTTGGATAGAGAACTGATTTTACTTAAGCTAGACAATTATTCATTATGACTACGCGTCGATCCATCGCTGCCACCGTCTCTGCCGCAGCTGCTGTTTCTGCCAGTGATCTTTATTGTCATTGGCTGCTGCTCTTCATCGCTGTCGCTGTTGACCAAATTTAGTTGTCATTGGCCAATGCAATTAAGTTGTTGTTATTGTTGTATGCACTTGGCTGAGTTTGGTCAACATTCGAAATTGGCTATTCAGCATTCCCACGATCGCTAATTAAAAGGTGTAAGCTCAGCGCGCGTGGCTCAGCTTGTGTGAAATTTTTTGGGGGCATTGATTGTGCAATCAATGCTTACTTCGACTTCGGTCAACTTTGGCTATTCTGCATTCCCACGATCGCTAATCAAAAGGTGCTAGCTCAGCGCACGTGGCTTAGTTCGTGTGAACGTTATTGCGGGCATTGGTTGTGCAATCAATGCTTACTTCAACTTATGTCTGGGTCAAATTGGGTGTTAACTCTTTCCTCCTTAAACGCGACTGTCCTCGGTCGCAACGTAGTAGAGTATAGGTCCAGAATGTGGAGGCTTTTGTTGGGTTTCTGGAATGGAAGCCGATGTACTTTTCGTTGACTTCTGTCTTCGTAGGAGTTCTGTGATCGATCCAATTATTCGTAGAAGTAGGATGATGGCGGATCCGTAACTAACGGAAGATTCTATAGTTGTGTTGCTTCTTAGTTTTTCCAGCGCTTTTGTGTTGTTGATGTTGAGTTCCTTGACCATTTGTAGTGATAGAACTTTCTCTAGCTTCGTCTTTTCTCCCATTAGTTGGTATAACGGAGGTTCTTGTTCGACCATGTTGACTTCCCTTGACTTGTAAGAAGTTCCGCCAATAATTACGGTTGAGTTACAGTTTTGTATTTTGAAGGAACCTTGCAGTTGTAGAAGTTTTTCGTCTAGCGAGACTGGCCCATTGAAGTCGTTTAGCAGTATGGTGCCTGGCAGTATTTCCTCGAAATCCGGTATATGTTGATTGTTGATTATATTACATTCTGGTTCTCGAGGGATCAGGAGAGCGTTTACGCAAGTATCATTGCTTAAATCTAACAAATTTTCTGAATTACAAATTGTCTTATCATTATGGGATTCTCAAGGATTTTTAATTGTAAATAATTGTCTCTTACATTCTAACAAATTTTCGTATTTTATATCATTGAGTACTTGGGCTTTTTTTATTGCTTTAGTATTTAAAGCTCTACAATTATCCGTTTTAATGGTTGGGAGGCTAATAATATAAATGAGGTCGTTGCCATTTGTGGCTAATTTAACTTTAGCAAATTCCAATAATTCCTCTATGTTAAAAAATAAGATTTCTTTTTTAAAAATATCTTCTACTACTGTGGTTTCTGTGCTTGTAAATACAAAATAATTTATTGTGTTCGATTTGGCCCATGTAATTGCGTATATAATGTTGTTTATTTCTTCATTTATTAATTGAATATTATACTTTAAAATATTTGCTTTCTGAATAAAGATTTCTTTCGAACTCAGGGTAACTTTCAATATTGCATTAGTGGCATTAGTAAGTTTGTTAATTTTTTTATTAATTATTTTCTTAATTACTACCTGTTTATTGTTGTTTTCTAATTGCTCATTTATTTTATTTTCTAAGATCTCATAGTCGTGGTGGTATGGTGATCCCGCCAGCCATTTACATGCGGTACCTATTGCTTCAATTGCCCTTTTTTGTCTTTTTTGAGTTTGAAGTATGCGTAAATCAGTATGAATCTGCTTTAATTCGTAGGAAAGGTAGGAATGTAATGGATGGGATGAGGTGAGTGAATGAAATGATTCTTCTAACTTCGCAAGAGTTTCTTCATAGCTGAGTAAGTTAAAGATGTGGATGATTTTAAATGTTCCGTCTTGCTTAGCCGGTAATCCGGTTTCGAGTGAGATGATTTGTGAGTTGGAATAGTCGAGGACTGTGTTTATCCCCAAGCATGTTGGTAAAAATAGTCTGAAAAATTATGTTCTTATATTATTTTTATGTATGATTTTTCCTGTTTGTGTTTTAATAGTGGTCATTTTGTTTTCTGCTACTTTCTCAGCTTTGTATTTAGGTGTAAGTTTGCTTCCTAGCCTTCTATTTATTTTTACGTGGACTGTATCGCCTGGCTTACAAAGTTTTGGTTTTACTTTGCCCTGCTTATGATATTCGAGGTCGGCTGTTTGTTTTTTCTGGATTTTCTGTCTGATTTCTTCTCGTTTTTTTCTATATCTTCTGCTGAACTGAAGATTGTGCTTCTAAAAAATATGTCTATCGGACTTCTTTTATTACAGAACGGATCGATATATTATATTCCTGAACTGCTTTAAAGAATAAGTCCTCAAATTTCATGCTCCCGTTGTCTTTTTTGAGACACCGCATGACGTCGGATAGAGTTGAATGGAACCTCTATTTATCCGTTACTTGTCGATGCATACGGAGCAGTCGTGTGCTTTGATATTTTGAGTTCATCTTCTAACATTAACTTGATTGCTGGTGAGCCTAATGAGCGTTCATTGTCCATTATTATCCATTTCGGCATACCGAAAGCAATTAACTTCGGATGCTCTTGACTCTAAAATTTTTACTTGAGCATATTTTGAAAACTTGTCGATTCCCGTTGACTCTATGTTTTTCTGTGATATAAATATATTTCTCCCAGGTAATTAGGAATAGGGGTCGGTTGGATTTCTCCTTTTGGGGGGTGTCTATCGAATTTTGATTCCTTACAAGTTTGACAGGCTTGAACTATTGTTTTAATTTTCGTTGTTGCTTGTGAAAAAAAAATTTTTTTTTTAATTTGTATTTTATTATCGTTTGCATCTCTATTGGATTTTTGATGTTCGATTGTAATTATTTCGTTTTGTTGAGACTCTGAAGTTACGTCGTCTATTTCGCTTTGGGTAAACCTTACTTTAAATGATTTAAAGTAGGTGGGGTAAATGTTTTGAGTTTTTCCCATTACTTCTTCGGATGTACCTGATCTCGTGGTTATACTCGCCAATGAGATCTCTCCAGCGTTTTAGCTTAATGTTATGATTATTTACGCTATTTGAAAAAGTCCGAGGTTGGTGATCCGTGTATATTATCACCTTCGAATGCCCGTAGAGGTAATGGCTTAAGCTTTGGAGGAACCAAACTATAGCTAGCATCTCTCTTTCATTGGTTGCATGGTTCTCCTCGGTTTTTGAAAGGGTGCGCGAAATGAACGTTATTTTGTTCCAATACCGCACCTATTGCGTAGCTTGAAGCATCGATATTTTCTCGAATGCTGTAATCGCGTCTTTGCTCAGGTTAATAGCAGTTTTGCTTGACTTGATCTTAGATATACGGCCTTCTTCGCCTCTTAGAAGGATGGTTAAAGGTTTTGCTATGTTTGCATAGTCCTTTATGAACCACCTATAATAGCCTGTCATGCCCAGAAAAGAACGGAGATCTCTTGATGCTTTTGGGACCGGAAATTTTGTAATGGTTTTTTTTTTATATTTTCTGATATTGTATACCACAAAAAATCTACTTCGTTTTTGAAAAAATGGCATTTCTCTATTTGGACTCGCATGTTTGCGTTTTGTAGGGTTGAAAATACCTTTTTAGAATTTTTTAGACCGAACGGAAGTCTCGTAAATTCATATTTTCCACCGTTTACGGCGAATGCTGTTTTTTCTATGTCCGTGTCTTTCAGTGTCTTTCTTTAGTACTGAAAAATACTTGTTGTCTCCGAGTTGCGCAATAATTTCATCAATTTCGGGGATCGGGTACCGATCTGAGATATTAACTTCATTAAGTTTCCTATAATCGATTACTAATCTGTACTTTTTTTCTTCTGAGTGGCCGGATTTTTTCGGGACTACCCAGACTTGTGCACTATATGGTGATCTTGAAGGTCTTAGAATGCCATATTTTAGCATCTCGTTTATTTGTTTTTTTACTTCCTGTTTTAATAATATTGGGTATGGGTAATGTTTTTCGTAAACTGGGAAATCGGACGATGTTCTGATCCTGCCTACTACTTTAGTTGTGTATGCTAACTTCGTATGGGGATCTGCAAAGAGGGTTTTTTGACTTTGTACGAGGAGATTTATGATTGACTTCTGAGACTCAGTCATATGGCCGACTTGCGGTCCAATTGTATTTACCGCTTGTGTTGCTAATTGGTGAATTTTAATTTTGCGCTTATTTCCAAGAATTAATGTATCGTTCTCTACATCTATAATTGCTCCTACACTTTTCATTGTGTCCTTGCCCAGTATACCGTGGAAGGTTTTTAGTGTCTCTAGTAAAAACAAGGAAGAACGCTATAGTCGAGTACTTCGACCCGTTACTCAGCTAAAGGGACCAAAGCGTAATGGAGATATGCAAGCAGCAAAACGAGATTGAAATGCGCCACCTAACGGCGGTAGACAGATTAAAGCGTTATGAGCGTTAGAGAGAGCGTGGCAAATTTTTTTTGAATCAATCGATAGGAATACATTTCAGTTTAAATTTTTTATGTAGCATTAAAATTGAGGGCGAAACAGGTTTGAGAGGTTTGTGGGCGTTAGAGTGAAACAAACTTGCGCTACGTAAGAAGCTCAGGAATCTGCACGCCAAATCTCAATAGCCTAGCTCTTATAATTTCCGAGATCTCAGCGTTCATCCGGACAGACGGTCAGACGGACAGGCGGACATGGCTAGATCGACTCGGCTAGTGATCCTGATCAAGAATATATATACTTTATGGGGTCGGAAACGCTTCCTTCTGCCTGTTACATACTTTCCGACGAATCTAGTATACCCTTTTACTCTACGAGTAACGGGTATAAAAATTCATGGGTGTATCTGAAATGTTATGAAGTTTAAGTATTGCATATTGAGTTATTTTAGTGGTACCTCCAACTGAGCTGACGAGTTTCCGAGATCTCAGCGTTCATACGGACAGACGGACAGACGGACAGACGGACATGGCTAGATCGACTCGGCTAGTGATCCTGATCAAGAATATATATACTTTATGGGGTCGGAAACGCTTCCTTCTGCCTGTTACATACTTTCCAACGAATCTAGTATACCCTTTTACTCTACGAGTAACGGGTATAAAAATTTTGCCGTTCTTCGTGGTTACTTTAAAGTAAGGTTATGAGGAACGATTTACTATAAAACAAGGAAGAACGCTATAGTCGAGTACCTCGACTATCAGATACCCGTTACTCGGCTAAATGGAGATATGCAAGCAGCAAATGCGCCACCTACCGGCGGTAGACAGATTTAAGCGTTGTGGGCGTTAGAGTGGGCGTGGCAAAGTTTTTTTTAAATCAATCGATAGGTATTGATAAGACCAATACATTTCAGTTAAAATTTTTTATCTCGCACGAAAATTGTGGGTGCCACAGGCTTGGGCGGTTTGTGGGCGTTAGAGTGGGCGTGGCAAACTTTTTTTTAGATCAATCGATAGGTATTGACAAGACCAATATATTTCAGTTAAAATTTTTTATCTAGCATGAAAATAGTGGGCGCCACAGATTTGGGCGGTTTGTGGGCGTTAGAGTGGGCGTGGCATATTCGCGTAACAAACTTGCGCTGCGCTTAAGCCTACGGAATCTAAATCTGAAATCCCGTTTCTCTATCTTTGATATTTTCCGAGATAAGCGCGTTCATATTTACGATTTTTTGAAGTTTGTGGGCGGTTTGTGGGCGTTAAAGTGGGCGTGGCAAACTTTTTTTTAGGTCAAAAAACAAGCTTGCGCTGCGCAGGAATCTCAGGAATCTGCATGCCTAATCCCAGTATTGTAGCTCATATAGTTTCCGAGATCTCAGCGTTCATACGGACAGACGGACAGACGGACATGGCTAGATCGATTCGGCTAGTGATCCTGATCAAGAATATATATACTTTATGGGGTCGGAAACGCTTCCTTCTGCCTGTTACATACTTTCCGACGAATCTAGTATACCCTTTTACTCTACGAGTAACGGGTATAAAAAGAAGCTCTGACATATCTATGTATTCCTGTTGCTCAACATCGTTTTGCCATACATATTCTTCCTGAAGCTCGTTCACATTATTTTCTTCTGCCAACTGATAATACTCTTTTTCTGGGCTTGATTTAACTTCTTCTGAATTTTGCTGTGTATTACTTCCTGTCTATGGATGGATATGGAATTGCCTTGGCATTTTGTTAGTATTTGGAACGTTGACTGTGCTGATAGGTCTTTTCCCTGCATAACCATTATTTGCTGGTCTGTTCATATAATTGATATGACGTGAGCGAATTAACTGATCGACATCCATAGGTACCGGTTTCGATTGGGGTCGTGGGGGAAGCTTTGGTGTGTTGTAAGATGCTACCGCACTGGCCTGGTTTGTACAGGGTTGCTTATCAGATCTGAATTGGTTAGCCTGAGGGGTTGTTCCAGTTATGGGTACTAAATGTATTTGGTTTGGGTTATGATAGAGTTGTGGATGGAAGTTTTGTTTGACAGGTACCATCCTATAAGGCTGTTGGGGTTTGGGTCGTAGCATAGGTGCCCTCCCTAAATATGGAGTTTGTGGTGTCTGACTTTTCCTGACTCCTTGATAGCCAGTAATTGTGCCAAGTTTCCGTTAAGGCCTCTGACAAAGGTGTCCAAGGCTTTTTCTCTGTACATGGCTGTCAGAGACTAACAGTTTCTTGTGAGTCGTCTAAGTTTCCAATTTGGTTTAGAATTAGAGACAACTGTTGGTACATTGCCTGATAATAATCAACTATACTATCGCTACCTTGATTAAGAGCATAGAGCTGATATTCCAAAGTTTTAAGGTCACGTTTGTCAGCAAAATGCGCTGTTAGGCATTTTGAAATGGCTGTCCAATCTTAGGGGTATTATACGATTCTAACACTGCGTCCGCTTGTCCGGTAATTTTTTTTCGGATAGCTAAAAGAATTCAATAATATTGGGGAGCCAATTCTGAGTTCGTAAATTTTTAACATCCTTTCGATACTTTTCTTCCATGACGAATACTCGCTTTTGTTTCCTGAAAAATCTCTAAGTGTCCACACGATGTCTGGTAATTTATCTAAGTCTCTTTTAATTGTTTGGTCTTTATACTTAGAAAAATCTTTATTGGGATTAAGTTTTTCCTTTACTAGGCTACTAAGGCTTGCCTCTAGTACTGTTTTTATTTTTTCTTCGATGTCCCCCTCGGTCATGATTCGCGTGTTTGTTTGTACGTTACTAACTGACGAAGGTGTGGTAAGATTCGCGAGTCTGTCTGCTATATCTTGTTCGGCCATTTTGGATATATGAGCAATGAAGTTAAGTTACATTTTTAATTTTAATTATTCAGAATTCGGAATTTTGTTGCCTTAAAGAATTATAGTGCGGATCTTTGCTTATGCTGCGAATTTTTTGTCGGGTGTGGTTTTTTCTTAAAAACTATAGTATGGGTCTTACTTACTTACTTACTTACTTAATATTTTTGTAATATTTTTTTATAAATAGTTGGTTCTTTTTTATGTCGGCAGGCTCGGCGAATTCCGGTTTATCCCACGCAGCAGCGACCTCTCCTGAGTGCGGGCTTACTAGGGGCCTCCTCTGCACCTTTTTACACGTTCCCTCCGAACGGATACTAGAGGCATCACGGCGATTAATTTTTGGCCTGATTATCCCCGCTGGGCACAAGTCCTATTTTTAGGAGTGACGGTGTTCTTGTATTTTTTAACAGCACTTTGCACTTCCGGGTCTCTGATTTTTTTCACTTCTCGCGGATTATGCGGAGGTTTGAACAAATCGTCGGAACATTTTGTTCGAGCTTCACGAGACGCGGTACTTGTTGTCCTTTCGCGGCTTTTAATCAGGTCCCTGTTCGGGCGCCAGTTAAAAGATTGATTATTAATTTTATATAAAGAAAGCAAACTTCACTTTATTGAGTTGGATTAACAACTGATTTTACTTAAGCTAAACAATTATTCATTATGACTACGCGTCGATCCATCGCTGCCACCGTCTCTGCCGCAGCTGCTGTTTCTGCCAGCGTTCTTTAATGTCATTGGCTGCTGCTCTTCATCGCTGTCGCTGTTGACCAAATGTAGTTGTTATTGGCCAATGCATTTTAGTTATTGTTATTGTTGTATGCACTTGGCTGAGTTCGTTCAACTTTCGAAATTGGCTATTCTGCATTCCCACGATCGCTAATTAAAAGGTGTAAGTTCACCGCGCGTGGCTTAGCTTGTGTGAAATTTTTGGGGGCATCGATTGTGCAATCAATGCTTACTTCTACTTTGGTCAACTTTGGCTATTCTGCATTCCCACGATCGCTTATCAAAAGGTGCTAGCTCAGCGCACGTGGCTTAGTTCATGTGAACTTTATTGGCGGCATTGGTTGTGCAATCAATGCTTACTTCTACTTATGTCTGGGTCTTTATATAATTTTGTGTGTTAACTTATGTATTAGGTAGAAAGATGCGTTTCCGACCCCATAAAGTCTATATATACTCGATCAGGATCACTAGACGAGTTGATCTAGACGTGTCCGTTATCCGTATAAGCGCTCAGAGCTCGGAAACTATAGAGCTAGAATGCTGCGACTTGGCATGCAGATTCTTGGGCTTCCTGCCCATTAAATTATTAAAATCGGATTAGTCATTAAAAAGTTATATCCAAATAACAATCCATAATTTGAATTCAATCGAGATGCAGCAATTTAGCTGTTTTCACTTGTATGCAGAGCTTGCAAGGAACAGTTGACCGTTTCTTGTAGTCAAAACATAACTGTTATTTACGCACCGCTAGCGCAAAAAGTCAGACGAGAACCGTTCATCAGTGACTCTTTAACAAATCGGTTTGTGCTTAGCCAAAAACCAATTTCATGTTTCCTTTGTGCTATGCTCAATCGCTGACCATTTTGCGGCGAGCGTTTGTGTGTATATGCGAGTGATCCGTCTGCTGTTAAGCCACACTGGCTTTTGTGGATTCTGCGCCTTCGGATTGCATTGATTACTGTGAAAAATGGGTCGCGATCACAAAAAATTATGCAAAACAAATAAGCAATAAAATTAAAACACCGTTTTTGATGAGCCTTTCGTCTTTTCGCTCATCTGCTAACTCTCAATGTACGAGCGCTCAGTCGGGTCGCTCTCTCGAAGTTGTTGTTGAACGCGCATAATAAGAACAATAAGAAAACAAAAACGAAGAGAAACTAAAAGAGTAGTTTGGAAACGCGGATTCTGGGACAATTTGCATATTAATGTTAGAAAAAAAATGTTAACTGAAAAATGTTTCTTAGAGGAACATTTCCGATCATGTTGGGAATAACGTTTGATTGTAAAACAAATTTAGAAATCAAAAGAATCCCAATAAAATAAATCTCACAAGTTAATGATTCTCAGATGTGGAATATTTTCAAACAGACATTTTTTCGCCCTAGAACGTTTAACTGGTAAATTGTCTAAAATCATTCCTTTTCACAAACGGGTCATAAACATGTCATAAAGGGATTCAAGAAAAAGCTACCCAAACATGAGCACCTGTCCATTACCTGACCGGAATAAAAGGGACACATGCATAACTCTGAAGGCGCACGCCCATTGTCAAGACCATGGGCCTCACGCCAACGACCACACGGCTGACTGCTCGACATATCTCAGTCATAGAAATATTTTCCATTTTCCGTACCTGTTATTTTAATTCGAAATAAAAAAGTCAGAAATTTATTTTGTAGCATAATAATACATTTATTGATTTATTTTTGTTATATATTGTTTTATATATATTGAAATTAATTTTCTGACTTCGTTCCGGCGATTTTCAAAGAAGAGGCAGGCGCACGTTTTCGACGTCAATTCAGGATTACAAATTGTAAAGTGTTCACCATAATTCTTAGTTTAGAGATCATGTCCACCTCCATTCATTAACATAGTTTTTTGTGTGGTATTGAAAATGTTGACCAATTATCTGTCCTTTAAATTTTTCAATAAATTGGTCAATTTCCTCATAAAATTTCATTTTGGTAATTTTCTTTTCTTGTAGGTCTTTATACATCTCAACTTTAAAATGATGTATAAAAATTATTTTATTGTTTTGGAGCTACTTTTAAAAAATGCCAACATAATGTATGCATTATTAAGAGCACAAACGCTGCCCTTAAGGTGCGTTTCACAATAGGGAAACCGGTTTCCTTAAAACCTGTTTATTGACAGACAGCCCATTTCCTTGATATTAATGAGCTGACGACTGCCAAAAAACGTCTGTAGAAATCGTTTCTTTTCCACACCCTTACAATTTATTTGTTTTCCGCTTGTAATTATCCTTAAATTCTTTCGAGATTGTGGAAAACTGTTTTCTCGATCGTTACAAATAATGTTGTGATGTGTATAGGTTAACCAAATTGCAGTATTTCGAGATACAATTCCAATTTTCCAATTTCCTTTGAAATAAAATTATTATTATTTTCAAAGAAACCTTGAACATCAATCGAAACAATATCTTTAAAAATTTTTCTAATGTTAAACAACTTGTTGTACTAGTCCGTTTAATGGGTTATATTCAACTAAACGGTCATGTATGAGGAGACAATAAGCTTGGGTATTTTCATGACTTGGTGTCTTCAATTCTATTGAAATTCTTACATCAATAGGACCAGTTTTCACTGATTCGTTTTGATATGAAAGGTCAACCACAATAACAGGGGCCTTTAATTTAAATTCATTTGGGGTCTAAAATGGTTGTGACTCACGATTTTGGTAACAAGATTGGAATCTTTTATACATTTCATATAGGTGAGCATACTGATTGTTACTTAAATCAACATTCAGATAATTATATGGATTTTAATCAGAAGTCAAGTGAACTTTCAAGCTTGATGAATTATTTGTGATAAGTTCTCCATTAAGTGTAAGTCCAATTATTACAAATCTTGGTTTTTCGCGGTTAGCCGACAATATCACATTCCAGCTGTTTTGACCATAATGAACCATATGAATACAAACTCCGGAATGCGATTGGTAGGCTTACACCACTTTTAATTATATCGTACATCTTAATTTTTGCAAAATCGCTCGGAGTCGCCAAGGTTCTTAGTTAACATCAACACTAGTTCATGTTTACATTTTAACAAAACTTTTTTATAATCCTCAGCAAGTCCCAACAAATTTTTTAATGGGACAGACAAATACAAATTTTAACTGAAATAAATTTTTCTCAACAATACCTATCGATTGACCCAAAAAAAAAATTGCCACGCCCACTTTAACGCCCACAACGCTTAAATCTATCTACCGCCCTCATAAACATATACTGAGATCAGTGGTATGTGGCGCATTTCAGTCTCGCTTTGCTGCTTGCATTCTCCTTTTCCCTTTGGTCCCTTTAGCTGAGTAACGGGTATCTGATAGTCGAAGTACTCGACTATATTGTTCTTCCTTGTTTTTAGTTCTAGTTTTCTAGTTATATTCTATTTGTACACTATTTGTATGAGTAAGGCATCATTGTCTAAGATTTTGAATAAGCTTAATAAACTCTTTAATTACAATACTCATATGATTTTCGTGATTCATGATGGCGGTTGAGCTACTTAGACTTTGATTACTAGCTGTTATTAACTGTTATGAACTATTATTAAATGGTTACCATCTGTTTAGTAGATATCTTCTAGTTGTTTATTATTTGTTATAAGCTGGTTACTTGTTTTTATTAACTTCTACGAGCTGTTATAGTCTTTTGTTAAGAATGATCTAAAATTCTTGATCACTAGACGACTTTCGCTGTGAAGTAAAAACTTACACTCTGATTTTCAATGTGCTTGCTGTGGACGTGAGAAAGATCGCACAACCAAATTATCTGAAGACTAATATTAAAATCTTAGAGGAACATGTCCGATTTTGTTTGGAAATAGGTATCCTGTGATTGTAAAACTAATTAAGAAATTAGTTGTTTACAAGCTGTCTAAAAGCTGTTTTGATAAAAAATTTCTATTCATAATGAAAGATATTAAGAACATATAATAATATGATAAACTCTAACTAGTATATTGTAAAAATAAAACATTTCCTATTTTCATATTCTTTCATCTTATGTAGGTATAAATGTGTCCTTAACTACGACAGCTTGCCTTACATCCCATAACTATAGTTATTAGCTACAACAAAATGTCTAGAGAGAACAAAATATATGAATGTCCAAAAAAAAACGATATGAAACTAACTATAATTGGGAAAGTAATTGAAATCGATCCGGCATAATACAGTAATAACAAAAACACTGTGGTTTGTCACCGATAATTTAAATCCCATTAAGCAAACCACCCATTTCTAACCGTACCATAACCTATAACAATACCTACAATAAAGAAGGTGGTAGTGTAAAGGATTGCTAAAATGCCTCGACGCAGGCGCAAAGGTCAAGGTAATGTAAAAAATGCATGGAATATTATCCCTTCATAAATAAGTTACACAAAATATAATTGGAAAAGTATTTTTTTTTGCGAACCATTTATAACTTTTACCAACCTTACAAATAGTGATGTTCAGAAGATTGCTAAAAGGTCGACGCAGGCGCAAAAGTCAAGGTAATGGAAAAAATTCATGAAATATTATCCCTTAATTGGGAAAGTATTTTTTATTTGCGAACCATTTATAACTGTTACCATCAATACAAATAGTGATGTTACAAAGGATTGCTAAAATGTCTCGACGCAAATTGATGGAAAATTATCCCTTGACCAAAAAAAAAAGAAAATTTCCTCATTTGGATAATAAAACAAGGAAGAACGCTATAGTCGAGTACCTCGACTATCAGATACCCGTTACTCAGCTAAAAGGACCAAAGGAAAATGGAGATATGCAGCAAAGCGAGGTTCAAATGCGCCACCTACCGGCGGTAGACAGATTTAAGCGTTGTGGGCGTTAGAGTGGGCGTGGCAAAGTTTTTTTTGGATCAATCGATAGGTATTGACAAGACCAATACATTTCAGTTAAAATTTTTTATCTAGCATGAATATTGTGGGCGCCACAGGCTTGGGCGGTTTGTGGGCGTTAGAGTGGGCGTGGCATATTCGCGTGACACACTTGCGCTGCGCTCAAGCCTACGGAATCTAAATCTGAAATCCCATTTCTCTATCTTTGATATTTTCCGAGATACCTGCGTTCATATTTACGATTTTTTGAAGTTTGTGGGCGGTTTGTGGGCGTTCAAGTGGGCGTGGCAAACTTTTTTTTGGGTCAGTCGATAGGTATTGATGAGAACAATACATTTCAGTTAAAATTTTTATTCTAGCATGAAAACTGTAGGAGCCTCAGTTTTGGGCGGTTTGTGGGCGTTAGAGTGGGCGTGGCACTCTGCTGAAACAAACTTGCGCTGCGTAAGAAGCTCAGGAATCTGCACGCCTAATCTCAATAGCCTAGCTCTTATAGTTTCCAAGATCTCAGCGTTCATCCGGACGGACAGACAGACGGACAGACGGACATGGCTAGATCGACTCGGCTAGTGATCCTGATCAAGAATATATATACTTTATGGGGTCGGAAATGCTTCCTTCTGCCTGTTACATACTTTCCGACGAATCTAATATACCCTTTTACTCTACGAGTAACGGGTATAAATATATATTTACATGAGTCGTTCTTCGCCCGAATAAAAAATCAGGAGATTTTTTATATTGGTTGGTTATTCTTTATTAGAACGTTGGAAAAAGACTAATTGTATGTTACAGAATTGGTTAGAATGAAACCTCGGTTTGTGTCTTAGAATTTACTGTTAGTGCATTAGGTGACGCAATCGCAAGTGGATGATGCGATCGCCACTTCTTTGTTTATGTTTACATAATTCGGTCTTATTAGATTTTGCGATCTTATTGGATTTTTACGTTTATGGAATTACGTCATTGTTGACAATCGGACTTAATCAATTTTCTTTGTTTGTTTGCATTGCGGGATCTCGAGCTTCTGTATCGTTTTTAATCAAAGCCGAAATTGGCGATTCTGTTTATTTGTGAACGGTTTCGTTCTTTAAACTGGTGGCCGTTGGGAAATCGCAGTGCAGACACGTCACTCCCCCATCACTTAGACAAAATCGTATGGTTATTTATGTGATTTTGGGGTATAGTTGTGGTATTTCTTGTAACTCTTGTGTTTCTATTGTTGGGTCGTCACCTTTTGTGTTATTGTATTTTATAAGTATTCTTTTAGGTATTTCCTTAAATTTATAAAGTAGGTACAGTGATACACTTAATATTAAGAGACCCAGTGTTACAATTACAATTATTTTGTAAATCTGGTTTTCTTTATTTTGTTCAAAAAATATTTCTTTTGCTTGGATGTATGATATTGGGTCTAATTTGGTGACATTATTTCTTGTGTATATGCTTTGTGTGTAGTCAGAATTATAATTGCTTATGGATAAATCGTTAATTGCAATTGAGCAATTGTGTATTTTGATCATATTGTTTCCTTCAATTACAATTTCATTTTTAATACAATTTTGATTTAGTATAGTTTTTGACAAATTCCATGTAACTATGATATTTGGTTCGACATAATTAATTTGGGTAGTTAATAGCGTTTTTGTGAACCTGCAACTAGTATTTGTTTGATTAACAAGACCTAAAAGACATGCGTTGGTAACAGGTTTTTTTGTTTCTTTGTTATACAAACTATTTCTGTACACGTAATATTTGTTTTGGGTGTTATCTTGTAATATTTTATTATTTTCATCTGGATAAGGTAATATTTCGTATACGGGAAGTTTCTTTATTTCTCTGGGTATGTGGGATATAATTAAAATTTCGTTTGAATCTGACCTAAGCCAAGTTGAGGTTTTTATGTTCAGAAGTATCTCAGAATTAATGTTTGTCAAGTAGTCGTGTTTTAATAACTTTGGATTGAATATTCCTAATCTTGCTAACTGCATTCCCATTTCCAGGTCTTCAATGTATTCTGCGAAATGTTCTAAATTAAAAATCAATAATTCAAGTATTTTTTCGTTTTCGTTGTATTCGAGATGCTTGTTTATTATATCGATGCCTTTGTTAACTGTATCGATTATATTATTTAGTTCGTTTACCTGTACACTGTTTTGAGCTATTACATTGATTTTTTCTTCTAATTCTTCTTTATCATTATTGTCTAATGTTCCAAAAAGATATTTGTAAGCTGTTCCTACAAAATTAGCTAATCCTCTTTTGTTTCTTTTAACAATTTTTAACCCATTCATTTCTCTTTGTAGTTTTTCCGTTAAATATTTAATCTGTATTATTTCCTTAAAGCCAAACGCTTGTGATAGCAAATTTTTGTAAGTTTCTTCCGTTTTTGTAATATTAATTGTGAAGCAATGGTATTCAAAACTATCTGGGATGTTGATTGTGTCGGTCATAAATAATAAATAGCCATTGTATGATTTTATATGGTTAATTTCTATAAATTGGTTGTTACCCATTGGCATCATTATTATTAACATTGATGTCAGAAAGATGAAAGTCAAAGCGCTGGGTCTTGATCTGGGTCCTCCTGCAAATATTTACTTTTATTAACTTTCTTTTGTCTCTGGAAGTTTGTTTTGTAATGTTTTATTTTTCGACCTCTGTTAGTTTCCTCAAAATGATCATTATCTATTTGTTCTATATTTCCTGTCTTTTTATAAGGATTGTGTAGTTTCCCGTGGATTATGGGAGCCTTTCTAAATTTGGTATTTACCTCAAAATGTTGTCGTTTTTTATTAAGTTGTTCTATTTTAGCTTCTTTTATAATTTGGCTATTATATGCAGGGGTACCTGCATAAATAAAAATATCAGCTGGGGTTCTACCTGTTGCATTGTGTTTTATTTTATGATTGTAAGTATACAGTATTACTTCCATTTTCATAAGTTTATTTTCCGGATTGTCGCTGGTCTCGATCACACGTATTTTTTCGTTAATTGTTTTGTGTAATCTTTCTACATCTGATACTCCATTTTTACTTGTTGTTATCTGAATATTTACTTTTTCTGTGTCCAGCCAATTTTTAAGCGCTATACTCATAAAAGCACTATCCCTATCTGTTTTCAAGGTTCCGGGTTTTCCCATTGAATTGAATATTCGAAAAAGTCCTCTTTTAACTTCCATCCAGTCCTTTCCGTTTAATTCAATCGCGCTTCCAAATTTTGAGTATAAATCAATACAAGTTAGGTAATTTTGATTTTTGATCGTGTAAATATCTGCGACGTAAATTTCCCTACAAAATTCTGTTTCTGGAGTTGTTTTTAATAAAAGCGATGTTTTTCTGTGTTCGGTTTTTGCTTGGTTACAAACATTACACTCATTAATTAAATTCTGAATTAAATTCTGGTAGTCGGGATAATAATAGGTTTCTTTGAAAAGCCTTACCATTTTTTCAATTCCTGGGTGCAATAGTTTTTCGTGGTTGCTAACAATAATTTCTTTAAATTCAGCGTAAGTTGTTATGTCCTGTAATTTAATTACTGCTCTTACAATTTTTGTAGTAGTGTTCATAACCTGTTTAAAAGCTTCTTGAATGATTTCAAAATCAGAGTCGTGTTCGATGTAAAGTGCACTTGACTTGGTACAAAAGTGTTTTATTAATATTTGCTTAGCTTTTTCGATGTTTAATTCATTAAACATTATTTTAATCTTGACTTTCTTAAAATAATTTTCACTTTCTTCACCTTCTGTATTGCTTCGAATCATTTCTACCTGTCTTGCGAAATGATTGATTGGTTTTTCAGTAATTGTTATTAAATTTTCATTATCTTCTTCAGCGCTATGTGCTGTTGCTTTGTTACTGCCATAGTATACTTCGTTAATTTTGATTCTTGACAATGCATCGGCTACGTGATTTTGCTTTCCTTCTAAATATTTTATTTCGAAGTCATATTCTCCTAACCTTATCTTCCATCTTTGCAGTTTCATATTAGGTTCTTTGATATTGTTTAGCCAGACTAACGGCTTATGGTCACTTAATATCTCAAATCTTCTTCCGAATAAATAGGGTCTTAAGGTTTTTGTTGCCCATACTATAGCTAATAATTCTTTTTCAATTGTACTATAGTTTTCTTCATGTGCATTTAGAGTCCTACTAATGTAACTGATTGGTTTGTTATCCTGAGAAAGAACTGCTCCTAATGCAAAGTTGCTAGCATCAGTAGTTAATTGAAACCTTTTTCCAAAATCTGGACAAATCAGTATGGGATCGTTTATGATAAGTTGTTTTAATTTATTGAATGCTGCAATAAATGTATCATCTTTGAATGTCACTTTAGAACCAGCTTTTAAACATTTAGTTAAAGGTTTTGAAATGTCTGCGAAGTTTGGAATGAATTTTCTGTAATAACCGCAAAGACCAAGAAATGATTTTATTTCTTTTTGAGTTTTGGGAATTGGAAATTTATTGATTGCCTTAACCTTTTCTGGATTTGGCATTACACCGTTTGGTCCAACTATGTGTCCCAAAAATTCTGTTTCTTTTTTCAAAAATTCACATTTGTCTAGTTGTAATTTTAGATTAGCGTTTTTAAGTTTTTCGAAAACAATTTTTAATGAAGTAAGGTGTTCGTCAAGAGACGTAGAAAAAATAATTATATCGTCCAAGTATACAAGGCAATGCTTGTTTATTAATTCACGAAGGACATTGTTCATGCATCGCTGAAAAGTTGCAGGTGCATTTTTTAATCCAAATGGCATTCGTGTGTACTCGTAGTGTCCGTACTTTGTGGAAAACGCTGTTTTGTTTATGGAATTTTGGTCCATTTCGATCTGGTGGAAACCTTTAGCCAAATCAATGGTGGTAAAATATTGACACCGTCCTAGCTTGCCTAGTATTTCGTCCATATTGGGAATGGGAAATTTATCACTAATAGTGATCTCATTTAAGCCCCTATAGTCTACTACAAGTCTAAATTTTTGTTTACCTGAAGCATCTTCTTTTTTTGGTACTATCCACAATGGACTGCAATAAGGTGATTGGCTGTGCCTAATTATTCCTTGCTTTAACATATCCTGTATTTGAGACTCAACTTCTTTTTCAAATGAAAAAGGATACCCATACGGTTTTTTATAAATTGGATTTTCATGATGAGTTTTTATTTCATGCTTAACAACATTCGTAAAGGTCAAATTTTCACCATCACGATATTGAATGCATTTATATTGGTTAATTAATTTTAATAATTTAACTTTTTCTTCTTCATTTAAGTGTTCTAAGCGATAACTTTTTCCCTCTGCTAATTCATTTTGAACAGCATAATTTATTTCATCAGTATAATTTTTAGATTTTAGCAATGCCTCAAAATCATTTATTTGTGTTGGATTTTTCAAACTAATGTTTTTGTGTAAAAAAATGCGGCCACTAATAGTAGTGCGACTATTTAAATAATCAATATTTGCCTGGTTTGCCTCTAGTAACTTTCGCCCTAGTAGTATGTCATAATTGGAAGAAAAGTCGTGAATATAAAATATTTGTTCTTGAGTAAATAAACTATTAGGTGCAACTTTTACAAATTCATTTAGTTCATAATGACCTGTCATAGTGCGTATAATTGTCGGATCTTTATGTATGCTCCCGTTGAGAAAATTCTTTTTCATTAAGTTAATTGATGAACCGGTATCGACGAGGCAACGATAATTATGATTATTTATAGTTATTTCTAAGTATGTAATTGGTCCGAGGCTTGCATTGGAAAATTTTCATTTTCATTATAAACATCTTCTTTGTACTCCTTATTTTGTTGATAATTTTCGTCTACTTGCATTCTTGATTGTCCACTATTACTTTCTCTGACTCTCTTTTGTGATTGGTTGGGTACTGAGCCCGATCGTCCACTTGGCTGTTGGCTTTGATTCATTGTATTATTTTGCTGTCCCTGAATTAAATTTCTTCGAAACTCTTGGTAACTTCCCCTATTTTGGTCAAAAGTATTATTTCTGTTATTCGATTGGAACCTATAATTTTGTGGAACCATTCTTTGGGGTTGGTTGGGGTGTGGTTGAATTGAAAGAGCTGGGCCAGGATTAAATTGTTGGGTGTTGTACAAATTAGTGAAAGGGTAGGGGTTACGTGTATAATTTGTTTGTTGATGCTTTTGAATTTTATTAACATTGATGTTATAATGTTTTAAATTTTCATTTTCTTCGTATAGCCCTTCTTGCTGAGCCGCTTGTTTCAGTTTAAGTACTGTTGAAATATCGCTTCTTGCTAATGTCATAAAAATTCTATCAGGTAATTTTCGTTGTATTAGGTTCTTTGTAGTCCTAAACATTGCTTCTGTGTACAATATTAATTCATTTGGATTTCCCTCAAGTTCTAATTTGTTGCTTATAACTAACTGCTTAAGCTCGATCTCGTTACAAAATTTTCTTAGATTACCTTGAAAATTAGTATTGTATAATCGCCTTAATAGTTCCTCCACAGGTGTTTGCGTTTTGTACTCGTCGATTAGGGCTGCTCTAAGATCTGGCCAGTTGTTGACTTGTAGAACTTGCAGAATCCTCTGGGCATCACCGGTGATTTGAAGTTCAATTGCTCCAAATATAACGCTTGTCTGTCGATCATTGGTTGTAGGATACAGACGCAAAAGGTAGTTAACTCTTCTGACAAAGGTTCCTAGGGTAGATGGATCTCCTTCAAACGTTGGAATATTCCGGATTTGGGACAAAAGCTGATTTAAGTTTTGCTCCGTGGGTTGGGTGCCACACCAATTTGTGGTTGCCCTTGAGCTGGTGGTTGTTGGTCCATTTTGTTGTGTTTAATTAAATTCCACTCAACTTTATAACTGACCGAATTGGATTTATTCAGTAGTCGATTGAAATTTAATTTTTTATATTTTTTGTTCAGTGCCTTTAATTTGCACTTAGGTTCTTTTGCGGATCTCTTAGTTGCACTTCCGAGCTAGTCGAATAAATTGCTTACTTGTGGGCAATTCCACGCGCTGATCTGGATATCCTAGTTGTTTAGAAATATCCTTTTAATTGATCAGTAAGCTACCGACTTTGTTTTTTCGCAAGGATATTTTTTTTTTAAAGAGATCCTACCGACTGCGCCATTTACATGAGTCGTTCTTCGCCCGAATAAAAAATCAGGAGATTTTTTATATTGGTTGGTTATTCTTTATTAGAACGTTGGAAAAAGACTAATTGTATGTTACAGAATTGGTTAGAATGAAACCTCGGTTTGCGTCTTAGAATTTACTGTTAGTGCATTAGGTGACGCAATCGCAAGTGGATGATGCGATCGCCACTTCTTTGTTTATGTTTATATAATTCGGTCTTATTAGATTTTGCGATCTTATTGGATTTTTACGTTTATGGAATTACGTCATTGTTGACAATCGGACTTAATCAATTTTCTTTGTTTGTTTGCATTGCGGGATCTCGAGCTTCTGTATCGTTTTTAATCAAAGCCGAAATTGGCGATTCTGTTTATTTGTGAACGGTTTCGTTCTTTAAACTGGTGGCCGTTGGGAAATCGCAGTGCAGACACGTCACTATATATATTAATTCAATACTTTGATTTTCCATCAAAATGCTTGATAAAAGTAGTTGTTTAATAGTCTGTAACTAATTGAGTAATGAGTTTTCACGTGCCTACTTAAATTACCAAAAACAGTATTAGTCTTCTCTCATAAAATTGATCTTTTGGATCCCTCTAATTCCCCGCCGGTGAAAAATATGTTGCTCATATTTAATAATGATGGTTTGCCAACCCCAACCAACCTCCGCAACATAGATTGGTAATTGTAATTCATATTTAAGATATTTCCATCCTTCTCTGACTAATATCCTTTTACCCATCATGTAAACAAGTTTAGAATTGTATTGCATGCTTCAACCCCTAGCCACTCCCACCACTGTAACAGATTTGACTTTTCCAATGGCTGCCCCAGCTGTACATTTCTTTTGATTTTCCCTTTTCATGTCTAAGCAATGTACACAATTTTTAAACTGTTTCTGACCTCCCTCTTTAACAGCATCCTCTTACTTATTTTCGTTATATTTGTATATATATATATATATATCTTTTCCTAACAGTAGGTTGTTAAGCTTTAATCATTTTATGGAATTATTGATAACCCCAAATCCCAGATACTATCTCATAACATGTAGCTAGAAGAATATAATTAAAAAAATCGGACTCTTAAAGACATAATTTAACTACATTTCAATAAACCATCTTCAATCCCAGGGGAACCGTTAAATATTTGCAGTTTAATTTTCAAATTTTTTTGATTTCACAGATTCCCGGCGGTTAATTTCAATGGCCGCCAACTCCATCCCATTCAGACACATTTACTTCTAAATTCAAACTGATCTGACTTTCAAGGTATCTGTAATGTACAATATATTTACGTCTCTTTCCTTCAAATCAATATTAAAAAATTTCAAAAAGTGGCTTTGGAGTTAATTTTATCCATATAATTAAATTAGGAAAAATCATTAAGCCAGCAGAGAGAAATATATTATCATTTTGTTTTGTGATAATATCACTAGAATAATACATAATTCTTATTTTCATGTTTTCAAAATTATTTATTTATTATTTATATATAATTATTTTGTCATTAATCGCATTCAAATAATTATCAGATTAAAAGGAACTACTATTTTAATAGTAATGAGCTGCTGTTATACTAGTATGTATATATTTATTTATACTTTATATGATATTTGTTGATAATGATGATTAAATAATGATTATAAATATCATTTTCATATCATGTCAAAAAACACCATACCCCCTCAAACCAATATACACTGGTCGGCATAAGTATTTTCACAAAACAAAAGTTAAATATACTCATAATTTGAACTTACTTCTTATTAACTTTGGCATTAATGGAAAGGGAATTTAAATGCCGTTTGAATGATGCAATACTTTTCTTAACCCATTCAGGAGCCTATCCATGTTCACCGGAGGATCCGCAAGAACCCCCCGGAGCTGGAACGCAGTGGTCCTCAGCGCATTTATCCCTCCCAATATTGCTGCTCTGCTTCGACCTGCAGCGCATCCGCCTGTTGGCGTGCCCATTCTTCGGTCGGGCAAGGCTCTCTTTATACCCGTTACTCGTAGACTAAAAGGGTATACTAGATTCGTCGGAAAGTATGTAACAGGCAGAAGGAAGCGTTTCCGACCCCATAAAGTATATATATTCTTGATCAGGATCACTAGCCGAGTCGATCTAGCCATGTCCGTCTGTTCGTCTGTCCGGATGAACGCTGGGATCTCGGAAACTATAAGAGCTAGGCTATTGAGATTTGGCGTGCAGATTTCTGAGCTTCTTACGCAGCGCAAGTTTGTTTCGGCAGAGTGCCACGCCCACTCTAACGCCCACAAACCGCCCAAAACTGTGGCACCTACAGTTTAGGTGCTAGAATAAAAATCTTAAATGAAATGTATTGCTATCGTCTATACCTATCGATTGACCCAAAAAAAGTTTGCCACGCCAACAAACCGCCACAAACTTCAAAAAATCGTAACTATGAACGTGGATATCTTGGAAACTATCTAAGATAGAGAATTAAATTCTCAGATTTAGATTCCGTATCTTTGTACGCAGTGCAAGTTTGTAACGCGAGTATGCCACGCCTACTTTAACGCCCACAAGCCGCCCAAACCTGTGGCGCCCACAATTTTCATGCTAGATAAAAAATTTTAACTGAAATGTATTGGTCTCGTCAATACCTATCAATTGATTTCAACGCCCTCTCTAACGCCCATAACGCTTAAATCTGTCTACCGCCGGTAGGTTGCGCATTTCAATCTCGCTTTGCTGCTTGCATATCTCCATTTCCCTTTGGTCCTTTTAGCTGAGTAACGGGTATCTGATAGTCGAGGTACTCGACTATAGCGTTCTTCCTTGTTTTTCGCTCCACTTGCGCCTATACTCGCTCAGGCGTGCGCGCATTTCGGCGATGTCGCTAGGGAAGTCGGGTGTGCTCATCGTTCTGTTGTAATGTCTTATGGTGTTCTGACTGGATTATCAAGCAGCGAACAGGTCTTAAAAATGTTAGTGCTGGCGAGAAATTTATGACTAACCCTTTGTATTAGTCGTAAGTCTGTTATTCCATTTACATTTTTATGATATTTTTTAATCTTCCAAGGATTTTTTATTGTTTGGTTTTACTTTTGCATCTTCGCTGTGAACTTTTTAGCAACCCTTTGTAACCTCACTATTTTTATTGTTTGTAACAGTTATGACTTTGGGTGTATGGTTCGCAAATAAAAAAATACTTGCCCAATTATATTTTTTATGATTTTTTTTATGTTCCATTAATTTCTACTACCTTGAACTTTGCACCTACGTCGAGGCATTTTAGCCATCCCTTACACCTTCACGTTTTGTATTGTAGGATGCCAACTTGACTCTATCTGCGGTTAGCAATGGGTGGTTTGCTTAATGGGATTTAAATTATCGAAGCCAAATTTATAAGTGTAAATCAATTGGTCATTGGTGTGGGCACACACATTTGTTATGGTGATAAGAAATGGGATAATCTCAATGTTTTTGTTCTTACTGTATTATGCCGGAGCGATTTCAATTACTTTACCAATAATATGTAGATTCAAATCGTTTTTTGACATTCATATTTTTGTTTCTTTCTAGACGTTTTATTGTAGCTATTAACTTTAGTTATGGGATGTAAGGCTAGCTATCGAAGTTAAGGATAAATTTATTATAGGACCCTAGAAACAATAGATACCTAAATAAGATGAAAGAATAAGAAAAAAGGAAATGTTTTATTTTTTGAATATACTAGCTTAAGTGGATGATATTGTTATGTGTGCTTTATATCTGTCAACATGAATCTAAATTGTTTATCAAAACAGCTTCTAAACAGCTTTTAGAAAGCTCGTGAACAGCTAATGGGGTTATTTTGATTTCTTAATTAGTTTTACAATCACAGGTACATCTTTCCCCAACATATTCGGACATGTTCCTCTAACATATCAATCTTCAGATATTTTGGGTGTGCACTCTTTCTCAGGTACACAGCAAACACATTGAAAATGAGAGTGTTAGTTTTTACTTCACATCCTAAGTAGTCTGAGGTCAAGACTTTTAAATCATTCTTAACAAAAGACTATAACAGCTTTTAGAAGTTAATAACAGCTAGTAACAAGCTAATAACAACTAGTAAGCAACAAGTAAACAGATACTAAACAGATAGTAACCAGCCAATAACATCTAGTAAGCAACTATTATACATTTACTAAACAGATAGTAACCAGCTAATAACAATTAGTTCACATTTAATAGACATCTACTAAACAGATAGTAATCATCTAATAATAGCTCATAACAGTTAATAACAGTTAGTAACCAAAGTCCAAGCAGCTCAACCCCCATCATGAATCAGGAAAACGAGATAAGTATTGTAATTACAGAGTTTATTAAACTTATTTAAAACGGTAGTTACCCGCTCTCCCGCACTCCCGCTTATAACTTTGTTTTTGGAACATCTAAAACTTACGCTCCCCCAGCTTACTTACTTCCGCTCATTCTCTCCCGCTCTCTAACTCTCTCTTTTACTTGCGTAGCTTTATTCTCTTGGCACTGTGGTTCGGAATATCGCGATAATGGCTGTCTGCAATTTAAAGAAATGCAAGTCGGTAATTTCGGCTGGACAACAGAGCATTCCGTGCCATTCGTGTGAGAATTTTTTTCATGCAAAATGCCTTGGCTATTCGGGCCTGGTACGCGATGCAATCGACATGAGAAGTTGCTTGCGCTACTATTGTGACGAATGCATTGCTTATGAAACCCAGGCACTCTCTATAAGGCGGCTTACAAAAAGCACTGTTACGGAATTAATCCGGAACAGCCGTAGAAATACGGATCTGCTTGTGGCGCTTGAGTCGCAGCTCACTAGCCGTATGCTATCTGAGCCCGATTCTCCTAAGCGTAAAAAGATCGCGATCGATAGACAACCCACGGTAGCCGCTAGTGTAACTCTCTCTGGCGATCCGGGGTCTGCAGCACAGCAGTCGATCTCAGCCGCCGCACAAATGGTACTGAGATCGAAAGCTAAAAAAGATTCGGTTTCCGAATGCAAAGGACGCGAGATTTTGCCGCATGAGACGCCCGAAAAATCTGCTATAAACAATACAATAATAATTCCAACGCCGCATGTTGACTTAACAACCGGAGTACCGACTGAAACTGGTAGTGCAGCCGTAAATGCCGTAGTACCAAAACCTGTCACATGCGTGGTACCTAAAACAGTCACCTGTGTACCGCAGCGGAAACAAATTTTTGTTTCTCGGCTAAATCCTGACCTTTCATCCCTGGACATTACGGCCTATATCCGTAACAAAGTTCAGATTGATGATCTAAAGGTTGAACGATTTAATTTTTCATATGCTAGGGAAGTATCATCTTTTAAGATCGGTGTTCCCTGTGCTCATTTTGCAACTATGTGCTCAGCCAATTTTTGGCCTGTTGGCATTTTTGTTAAAGAGTACGAAGCTAAAAAAAAGAAAATTCGTTCAAAGGAAGTTGGAAATCCCTTTAAAGAGCCATCCACATCTACATCCTCATCTATCTCAAAAAACTAGATTCTTTTCTTCAGCTTTATTATCAGAATACAAGAGGTTTACAAAGTAAGTTGACCAAATTGTATACTGATAGTTTTTCCTTGTCTTCCCATGTTATTGTTTTTACTGAAACCTGGTTAAAACCGGAAGTTCTAAGTTCCGAAGTTTTTCCAAGTAAGTACTCAACTTACAGGCTTGATCGTCCGTCCCGACGTGGAGGTAGAGTTTTAATTGCAGTTGACTCAGAATTAACGTCTGAAGTAATAACGTCCGACGAAATAAATGACATTGAATTTCTGTGTATAAAACTATCCCTTCCGGGTATTTCTATATACATAACATGTTCATATATTCCGCCATCATCGGAATTCCCGACATATGCGAATCATCTGTACGCTATCCAGTTTATTTCAAGTAAACTATCAGATAGGGATCAGTTAATAGTTTTAGGTGACTTTAATATACCTAGGGCGACATGGTCCACCGTCGAAACCTCAAATATATTGTTACCTTCAACGCAGCATGATTTTCTTGACGGTTTGCTTGATATTTCATTGTCTCAAGTAAATCATGTTTTAAATTTCTTAGGACGATTACTGGATCTATGCTTTGTTTCCAGTCCAGATTGTGTCTGCATAGCTAGAACCTCTGCAATTACTTTACCAGAAGACCCTTGTCACCCAACGCTAGAGCTGACTATTGACACGGGTACAAAAGTGTATGAAGCATCTGAAAAAATAGCTAAACGCATCCCCTGCTTTCGTAGAGCGAACTTTGCACTCATTAATAGCCTTATAGCTTGCTCGGATTGGTCCAATCTGTACTTAAGTACTAATATAAATGAAGCGGTTAATATATTTTATAACATATTAAACGAAGTTTTTGATACATGCGTTTCTACGTATTATCCTAAAATTTCAAACCAACCTCCGTGGTTTAACAAAGAGCTGGCACGACTTAAAAATGTAAGGTCTAGACTCTACAAAAAGTTTAGAGCTTCAGGTTCACAAGCTGCCTTTTCCCGATACTTAAGTGCTCGGTCTGATTTCACCTTGCTTAACGCCCAGTGTTATAAAAACTATTTAGCTCGTTGCAAGACCCAGTTTACACTGGATCCAAAACAGTTTTATAATTTTGTTAACACAAAGCGTACATCTTCTAGTTACCCATCATCACTTAAATTTGAAAATTCGGCTGCTAGCACTGATCAAGCCATAGCCGATCTTTTTGCACAGTTTTTTCAAACCACCTATTCAACATCAAGTCCTCCAGATCAGTCTTACCCATATGTTATAATCTCAATGTTTTTGTTCTTACTGTATTATGCCGGAGCGATTTCAATTACTTTACCAATAATATGTAGATTCAAATCGTTTTTTGACATTCATATTTTTGTTTCTTTCTAGACGTTTTATTGTAGCTATTAACTTTAGTTATGGGATGTAAGGCTAGCTATCGAAGTTAAGGATAAATTTATTATAGGACCCTAGAAACAATAGATACCTAAATAAGATGAAAGAATAAGAAAAAAGGAAATGTTTTATTTTTTGAATATACTAGCTTAAGTGGATGATATTGTTATATGTGCTTTATATCTGTCAACATGAATCTAAATTGTTTATCAAAACAGCTTCTAAACAGCTTTTAGAAAGCTCGTGAACAGCTAATGGGGTTATTTTGATTTCTTAATTAGTTTTACAATCACAGGATACATCTTTCCCCAACATATTCGGACATGTTCCTCTAACATATCAATCTTCAGATATTTTGGGTGTGCACTCTTTCTCAGGTACACAGCAAACACATTGAAAATGAGAGTGTTAGTTTTTACTTCACATCCTAAGTAGTCTGAGGTCAAGACTTTTAAATCATTCTTAACAAAAGACTATAACAGCTTTTAGAAGTTAATAACAGCTAGTAACAAGCTAATAACAACTAGTAAGCAACAAGTAAACAGATACTAAACAGATAGTAACCAGCCAATAACATCTAGTAAGCAACTATTATACATTTACTAAACAGATAGTAACCAGCTAATAACAATTAGTTCACATTTAATAGACATCTACTAAACAGATAGTAATCATCTAATAATAGCTCATAACAGTTAATAACAGTTAGTAACCAAAGTCCAAGCAGCTCAACCCCCATCATGAATCAGGAAAACGAGATAAGTATTGTAATTACAGAGTTTATTAAACTTATTTAAAACGGTAGTTACCCGCTCTCCCGCACTCCCGCTTATAACTTTGTTTTTGGAACATCTAAAACTTACGCTCCCCCAGCTTACTTACTTCCGCTCATTCTCTCCCGCTCTCTAACTCTCTCTTTTACTTGCGTAGCTTTATTCTCTTGGCACTGTGGTTCGGAATATCGCGATAATGGCTGTCTGCAATTTAAAGAAATGCAAGTCGGTAATTTCGGCTGGACAACAGAGCATTCCGTGCCATTCGTGTGAGAATTTTTTTCATGCAAAATGCCTTGGCTATTCGGGCCTGGTACGCGATGCAATCGACATGAGAAGTTGCTTGCGCTACTATTGTGACGAATGCATTGCTTATGAAACCCAGGCACTCTCTATAAGGCGGCTTACAAAAAGCACTGTTACGGAATTAATCCGGAACAGCCGTAGAAATACGGATCTGCTTGTGGCGCTTGAGTCGCAGCTCACTAGCCGTATGCTATCTGAGCCCGATTCTCCTAAGCGTAAAAAGATCGCGATCGATAGACAACCCACGGTAGCCGCTAGTGTAACTCTCTCTGGCGATCCGGGGTCTGCAGCACAGCAGTCGATCTCAGCCGCCGCACAAATGGTACTGAGATCGAAAGCTAAAAAAGATTCGGTTTCCGAATGCAAAGGACGCGAGATTTTGCCGCATGAGACGCCCGAAAAATCTGCTATAAACAATACAATAATAATTCCAACGCCGCATGTTGACTTAACAACCGGAGTACCGACTGAAACTGGTAGTGCAGCCGTAAATGCCGTAGTACCAAAACCTGTCACATGCGTGGTACCTAAAACAGTCACCTGTGTACCGCAGCGGAAACAAATTTTTGTTTCTCGGCTAAATCCTGACCTTTCATCCCTGGACATTACGGCCTATATCCGTAACAAAGTTCAGATTGATGATCTAAAGGTTGAACGATTTAATTTTTCATATGCTAGGGAAGTATCATCTTTTAAGATCGGTGTTCCCTGTGCTCATTTTGCAACTATGTGCTCAGCCAATTTTTGGCCTGTTGGCATTTTTGTTAAAGAGTACGAAGCTAAAAAAAAGAAAATTCGTTCAAAGGAAGTTGGAAATCCCTTTAAAGAGCCATCCACATCTACATCCTCATCTATCTCAAAAAACTAGATTCTTTTCTTCAGCTTTATTATCAGAATACAAGAGGTTTACAAAGTAAGTTGACCAAATTGTATACTGATAGTTTTTCCTTGTCTTCCCATGTTATTGTTTTTACTGAAACCTGGTTAAAACCGGAAGTTCTAAGTTCCGAAGTTTTTCCAAGTAAGTACTCAACTTACAGGCTTGATCGTCCGTCCCGACGTGGAGGTAGAGTTTTAATTGCAGTTGACTCAGAATTAACGTCTGAAGTAATAACGTCCGACGAAATAAATGACATTGAATTTCTGTGTATAAAACTATCCCTTCCGGGTATTTCTATATACATAACATGTTCATATATTCCGCCATCATCGGAATTCCCGACATATGCGAATCATCTGTACGCTATCCAGTTTATTTCAAGTAAACTATCAGATAGGGATCAGTTAATAGTTTTAGGTGACTTTAATATACCTAGGGCGACATGGTCCACCGTCGAAACCTCAAATATATTGTTACCTTCAACGCAGCATGATTTTCTTGACGGTTTGCTTGATATTTCATTGTCTCAAGTAAATCATGTTTTAAATTTCTTAGGACGATTACTGGATCTATGCTTTGTTTCCAGTCCAGATTGTGTCTGCATAGCTAGAACCTCTGCAATTACTTTACCAGAAGACCCTTGTCACCCAACGCTAGAGCTGACTATTGACACGGGTACAAAAGTGTATGAAGCATCTGAAAAAATAGCTAAACGCATCCCCTGCTTTCGTAGAGCGAACTTTGCACTCATTAATAGCCTTATAGCTTGCTCGGATTGGTCCAATCTGTACTTAAGTACTAATATAAATGAAGCGGTTAATATATTTTATAACATATTAAACGAAGTTTTTGATACATGCGTTTCTACGTATTATCCTAAAATTTCAAACCAACCTCCGTGGTTTAACAAAGAGCTGGCACGACTTAAAAATGTAAGGTCTAGACTCTACAAAAAGTTTAGAGCTTCAGGTTCACAAGCTGCCTTTTCCCGATACTTAAGTGCTCGGTCTGATTTCACCTTGCTTAACGCCCAGTGTTATAAAAACTATTTAGCTCGTTGCAAGACCCAGTTTACACTGGATCCAAAACAGTTTTATAATTTTGTTAACACAAAGCGTACATCTTCTAGTTACCCATCATCACTTAAATTTGAAAATTCGGCTGCTAGCACTGATCAAGCCATAGCCGATCTTTTTGCACAGTTTTTTCAAACCACCTATTCAACATCAAGTCCTCCAGATCAGTCTTACCCATATGTCATTCCTAAATCAAACCTTATTTGTTGTCCTGTTATAAGTAAAAGCTCACTTCTTTTAGATTTGCAAAGGGTCAAACCAGTCTAATCTCCGGGTCCTGACGGAGTCCCTGGTTTTGTGCTTAGGTATTGCGCTGAGACTTTGTGTAGACCATTGCACAAACTGTTTACTTTGTCTTTAGAAACATCCGATTTCCCACACAGATGGAAGGAGTCGTTTGTTATCCCGCTTCATAAAAAAGGGAGTAATTTGAACGCATGTAATTACAGAGGTATTTCAAAGCTATCAGCTATACCGATGCCCTTTGAGAACATTATTACGCCTCATTTACAACACAGTTGTAGGTCCCTTATTTCCTCTTGTCAACACGGATTTATAAAACGTAGGTCAACGACAACCAACCTTTTGGAGTTTACTTCATTTGTTATAGGTGGTTTTAGAAAGAATCGTCAGACTGATGTGGTCTACACTGATTTTAGTAAGGCGTTTGATTCTGCAAATCATCCGATTTTAGTCCGGAAATTGGACCTTTTAGGGTTTCCAGGTGATCTTCTTAGGTGGATTTTAAGTTATTTGAATGACAAGACTCAAAGGGCCATTTTTAAAAACTCTTTGTCATCCCTAATCAGAGTTACGTCCGGTGTACCACAAGGAAGTCATCTTGGTCCGCTCCTGTTTACATTATTTATAAATGACCTTCCATTAGTCTTAGCGAAGTCACGGGTTCTTATGTACGCAGATGACGTTAAGTTGTGCCTGCAATATAATGACCCCGCACAAAGTTTAGCTTTACAATCGGATCTAAATGTATTTCAAACATGGTGCATGGATAATGAATTGAATTTAAATGGTTCTAAGTGTAAACTAATGACCTTTTTTCGTGTCAGCCCCCACTACTCAACGTATACTTTGAGTGGCTGTGCGTTAGATAGGATAACGCATGCTGACGACCTTGGAGTCTACATGGATCCTAGACTTAAATTTTCCGATCACATTACTACTATGGTAAATAAAGCCAGGGGCGTGCTTGCATTTATCAAAAGGTGGTCGAAGGAATTCGATGATCCCTATGTCACAAAGACCTTGTTTATTTCATTAGTCGAACCAATTCTTGAGTACTGCGCTCCTGTTTGGAGTCCCCAATATGGGGGGCATATAGACCGGATTGAGTCTGTGCAAAAAAACTTCTTAATATTTGCCTTACGGAGACTTAACTGGGATACAAGCCTAATACTACCATCCTACTCTAGTAGACTACTTCTTATTAACTTACCATCGTTAGCTAACCGTAGAACTATGCTTGGTATTACGTTTATTAGAAATCTTATTCATGGTGATGTAGAGAGTCCCGAATTACTGGGTCGCCTGCATTTTAATGTGCCAAATAGATTCACTAGAAACTATATTCCTTTAGTATTAAATCACTGTATCTCTAATTACGCAATGCATGAACCTTTTAGAGTATTTGCAATGATTATAATAGACTATATCATCTAATATCTACTACTGACTCACTTCCTATCTTTAAATTAATAATACTATCCTCCCTAGTAACTAATTAGTTTTACTTGATGTATTTTGTCTATTCGTATATTGACCTGTATTTTTAATTGTCTATTGTTACATTGTCTTTTTCTTTGTCCGCGATTATGTTTACTCGCCCAAAACGGTGAAAGGCCCACTGTTTGTACTGACCATAGTGCATCAACGTCCAAGATAGTAATTGAGTAATAAGAACAAATTTGTAAAAGACATTCAAGAAATTGCAAAATTTTAAGAAAAACAATGACTTTGCAGGGCGGCGTAGAAAAACAAAATGAATAGGCATGTAAATCTAAGCGCATTTTTAAATATGATTATGTTTAATGTTAGATGGACATATGTACATACTTATAAATTTTATTCACGCTGGCACACATACACACGCTTACGTACATACGTATGTATGTACATACATAGTTGCACGTGATTTCGTTGTCGTAGTGCAGTAGAAAACCGCACAGGATTTTACTTTTTTCCACTAAGCTTACTCACCTTTTCCTTGTTCTGCGCTAAGTAAAAAACACTGACAATTTTCGTCTGACCGGCTTCACAATAAAACTCAAGTGTCAAAAAATCCACTAAAACGTATGTAAGTGCAAGCGAGACAACATGATCGAAGTAGGCCAATTCAAGTTTCGAATATATCCTTTTCGCTTCCACTCTCTTTTTCGATGTCAAAGAATTTCCGAAAAGAGAGAAATCGACAACTGGACAATTTTTGGTATCAATTCGACATTCTTTAATGGTAAAAATGATATGTGTCTAAAAAACACAAATTTACCATGCGCATATCAAATTGATCCTTGCTCGTTTTTTTCTGTGTAGATATGGTATTATGCGAGTTAGAAGTCATTTATCAAACAACTTAGACAGACACGATAAAAAACTAATTGGTCTGTATGATGACGGAATTGTGTGGTCTTTTCCGGGCTTCGGTATCATAATGCTAATAGATTTTTTCCATTTTTTCGGATAGTAGCCGAGAGTTATAATCCCATTGAAGAGCTTACAAATAACCTCAATGGCAAAGTTTGGAAGTTCAATTAACATTTTTGGGGTTATTTGGTTTTTTTTTGGGGTTATTTTTTTTTGGTTTCAGTTCCCCAATGACTTTCGCGATCTCCTTTGGCTGAAACAATGGTGGTAGGGAAATAAATTCAGATTCGATTTGTGGTAGGAAAAATGAACCAGTGGCAGAGTTCGGCTGGAAGACATTTCTGAGATGTAAAGCAAAAGTTTCGGCTCTACCTTCGTCGCTGCGGACCCAGATGCAAGATGAGTTTCTTATCGGAGTGACTGTTTCGATTGGAGAGCTCAGATTTGGGTGAGCCCTCCACAGAGGATGTTTTGTACTGGTTGGCGAAAGTTTTTTAATGTACTGCAGCTGTGCATTTTCTGTTTCTTGCTTTAGAGCTTGATTTAGTGTGCGAGTGGCTTCCTTAAGACGTTGTTTTGATGACGGAGATCTGTTGGTTTGCCAGGCACGTCGCAGGCGCCTCTTTTCTAGGACTAACCGTTCAATTTGCAGATTAGCTGTGAAGTGGTTGGTTTGCACGTCCCTGCCTTGTGGTGTTGAGATAATGGCTGCCTCCACGAATACTTCTTCAAGAGCATCGGTAGAGCAGTCAATGTCCGCTTCGATGTTGAAGTGAGGGGTTAATTTGATGTGTGAGCTTACATACTTTTTATATTTTAACCAGTTGGTTCTGTGCGACGTCAGCCTGAGGGGGTGATCTGTGGTTTTTGTGCTTTTAAGAAGAGTTATTAGCACTGGCGAATGGTCTGACGACAGGTCCGAAAGCGCTTTGGCGCTTATTATATTGCGGGGAATGTTTTTTGTCACCGCAAAGTCTATTAGGTCTGGAATATATGTGGGGCTGCCAGGGGAAACATAGTCTTATTTGTTGTTCGGACTGCATTGTACAATTGCCTTCCTTTGGGAGTCACAAGGCGTGATCCCCAGAGCGTGTGTTTGGCGTTAGAGTCCCCTGCAGCCATAAAGCGATCTCCAAGCAAGTTGTAGAAGTCCATGAACTGTCCTTCAGAAATTTTGAAGCGAGGCGGGCAATAGACAGCGGCTATGGTGAGGCTTCCGTTTCCTGACTGCACTTTGATAGACGTGGCTTGCAAGTAATTAGGTGCAAACCTTTGGTGAAAGTGGTGCTTGATGCGTTCCCTGATTAGGATGCCGGTACTGCCGTGGGCTTTACCATCTGGATGCTCTGTGCGGTAGAAAGTGTAGCCTCTTACTTAGAAGTTGTATTTGTGTGTGAGGTGCGTCTCTACCAGTAGCATAATGTCGATATGATTATCATTCAGGAGCTGTGTTAGTTCAAGGTTGTGCCGTGGAACGCCATTGGCGTTCCACATTGTTATTCGTAGAATTGCCATCTGTTATTTGGACTGCTAAGCTGCAAGTAGCTGTAACACCATGTTCTGGTTTTGAACCAGTGTTTGCATGGTCGTTTTCATGAATGACATGAATTCCATCATACTTTGTTGCATGGTGACCATCATAGATTCCAGAGTGCTTTGTGACTGTACTTGGATCTGCTGAGCGTTTCCTAGATTAGACTGGAGTGGGTTTTCCGTCCCCGACCGAAGGGCATCGGCGTATGAGAAGACCTTTTGGGCATTTAGTTGACCAAATGAGAATCTTGCAGCCGTGCCGAAAAATACTTCCGGCGTCGTACGCGAGTAAGTGTACGCATTTTGGGTATTCTGATGGCGCGTTGCTGTCACTGTTCGCACTCTTTGGTTACGTCGGGCTCAATTCCTATTAGTACCACTTGCAGGCCCTTGCTGCTTTTTAGTTGGTACGTGTAGTAGCTTTTCCTAGCTTCCTCCAGGTATTTGGATATTGCTCGGAAATGTTCTTCAGATTTGGTCTGAAGCTTGGTTTCATGGACGTCCCCTTTTGTGCCCGGAAAAACATGAAAGTTTCCGTCCCCGGTCAGCGCAACAATTTTGTTGACCAGGGCGTTCGAGATTTTCTCCCTAATGAAAATTGGTGGGGGCTTAGGTTTCGGTTGGGTCTCCTGAGCCTGTTCTGGTTCATTTTCTGCTAGAAGCGCAAATCTATTGCTGTTGGATCTCCCGGGTAATTTATCTTCTATTTGGGCACGGCTTATTTTATTGTTACCTACCGCGGTATCTAGTCCGGCTTGTATTGCCGGACCCGCTTGCTGAATTTTGTTTTGGTTTTGATTTGTTGTCGTGGTTTTTGTGGCCGTTGTATTTAGAGCTGCGGTTGCAGTCGATTCCGAAAAAATAAATTTTGTTGGTTTTTTTTGCCGTAGCTGTAGTTGTTGCTGACAAATTTAGGGCGGATGCAGAAGTTTTACCGTTGCAAGTTGTTGGTGCGCCAGGGGTCGAAACTGATGGTGGGGGGTTTTGCATTGTTAACTCCACGCCGTCGGAGTAGGGGTAGCCGTAGGTAAGCATGGTGAGCAAGATCGTGCTCTTTGGCTATCGACCGATAGTAGGGTCGTTTTTTGCACATCGCTATCACGCGTTGAAACATACGAAAATTAACCGTCTCTTCGGCTCGCGGAGCTTAGTCGCTCTTTACTTTGTTCGTAGCTCATTGAGCTTTAATTAGCGTGGCACTTATTTATTATTATAAGATAAAATAATTATGTGCTAGTTTAAGTCACTACACCGATTTTGTGAGTTGAAACCTAAATTTCTTTGGGCTTTAGCGTCTTTTCGCTTATTTGATATTAACCACGAGACACGTCCGCTCTCTTCAGCTGTTGCGAAACGTGCACCTGCCTCTTCTATGCAAATCGACGGAACGAAGTCAGAAAATTAATTTGAATCTATATAAAACAATATATAATGTATTATTATGCTACAAAATACATTTCAGACTTCTTATTTCGAATTTAAATAACAGTTACGGAGAATGGAAAATATTTCTTTGACTGAGATATGTCGAGCAGTCAGCCGTGTGGTCGTTGGCGTTAAGCCCATGATCTTGTCAATGGGCGTGCGCCTTCAGAGTTATGCATGTGTCCCTTTTATTCCGGTCAGGTAATGGACAGGTGCGCATGTTTGGGTAGCTCTTGCTTGAATTCCTTTTATGACATGTGTATGAGCCGTTTGTGGAAAGGAGAGATCATAGACAATTTACCAGTTTAACGTACTAGGGCGAAAAAAAATGTCTGTTTGAAAATATAAATTACATCTGAGAATCATTAACTTGTGTGACTTATTTTATTGGGATTCTTTTGATTTCTAAACTAGTTTTACAATCATAGGTAACGTTATTCCCCAACATGATCGAAAATGTTCCTCTAAAGCAACCATCTTAAGATGTTTTGGGATTGCAACCTTTCTCACGTACATAGCAGCACCTGTGATAACGTGGCAAAAGGATACGTGATCACAACTGTCCCACGTTTCTCATTATAAGGGGAAGGATACATGATCAATATTGTCACATGGGGATGTGGGGGCGATGGGGGCAATTAAGTCTACTCTTTATGGACATGAGCGTAACATTTTTATGACTTCAAAGCCCATTAAAATCAGTAAATTTATTGGATTATGCTTATTGTCCTAGAGCCCGCATACGTTAATGATTATGGGGAGGGGGGACGGGGGCCATTAATTGACCCAGCATCCGCGTTTCCATACTACTTAAAAGTTCTGCTTAGAGCAAGCGCTCATGTGCATCTTTTTTTCGGTTGCGTTAGTAAGTAGACCGCAAAACGAAAAAAGGGTTGACAGTTATTTGTGAGCGTATTAAATATGCCATTAAATGGCGCTATATGATAGTTGGCATTATGAGGTAGGTGGCGATATAGGCTTGGTGACTGTATAGGCTAGCCCAATTCAATCCCAATCTAATCTATAATTTTTGCTCTTATGGTTTGGCTTTAACCCTTTTACTGAAAGTAAGATTGTATGCGAATAGGTCACACTGTTTCTCAATGCAAAGGTATTAAATTTCTAGTTTGTGGCCGCTCGCATCATGTTTTGCTTCATAGATATACAGTTTCCGAGAAGAGTTTATCATTTCCACCACCCCAATAGAAAGAGAAAGGGGAGATATCCTTAAATCAATTGCATCACATTTTATGCATGCGACATAATCGGCCACGTCGATCGTAACGGTGTGTATAAAAAATATGTATATGTTGATAGGAGCAAAATCATATTTCATCAAATTGACAGGGCCCTGGCTTTCCAACACTGCAGGAAACCCTCTTAGGCTGGGTTGTATCGGGTAGATTGTAATATGCACGTATCAAGTGAACCCACTGTACAAAGTACAGTTAGGGGAACACACACTGCAATTATATAGCGAGACCGACAGTATTGAAAAAAAAAATTTTAATAGATAACATCATGGGTTGGATTGGATCAGATGATAACCAAGCAAAAGGCAATACGGCCAACGTGTGCAGTAATGTAATTGATCACAGAGGTGACATAAATTCACTGTGTTTTACTTTTAATATTGACTATTGTCAGCATCCTACAATTTCTTTTGACGTTGTATGTTAAACACAATAATTTCAATAAGCGAAATGATATTGAACAACGGTATACGAGCAAAATAATTAACCTAAATAAGGTTTAAAAGAAAGCAAAAAAAACCCAAATCAATATATAAATATATTTGAATAATTGTCTTAAGATCAGAAAACGAGCACCATAGTGATATGGGAAGTCTTTAACAGAGACCCAAATTTAACAAGTAGAGTTTTGAAATTGGTCTCAACGACCCCAAGAATCATGTCAGAACTCGAATACTTGTATATGGAAACAATTAAATTAGAATTCTCCACATTGGTACATTGTTACTCCTTGGATATTTTTAAAATTTCTTTTAAGGTTTATATCTCATCCAATACATATTCGATTGGTTGAAAGTCGCAGTAGTCGATTTGCTTAATGTTTCATCCCAATTTATTTATAAAGGTTAAAATTATAGCAAGAACCAGTTTTTTAAATTTTATACTTCGATTACAAGCAAATAGACGGAAATATGACGTAGTAAAATAGTTTTAAATATGGAGAGATAGAAGCAGGTGGGATATGAGAAATTGTATGTGAATGAGAAGAGTTGAGTTGCTAAGAATTGATATTCATCGGCGGAAATCTTTGATATCAATAAAATTGAAAATTAAAATGGAAATGATAAATGGATAATAATTGGATTTCCTGTGAGTGCGGGTAGGTATTTCCTATTTTTCTGAAAATGATATCTTCGATTATATTCTGCTACCTATGTCATGAGTAAGTGTTTGGGATTCTAATTAATAATCCCCTTAACAATAAGTGAACATAATAAAAGTTTAATAACCCTAATTATTTATTACCCACCTGATTATTGTAAATAAAATAAATAGTTTATATGGATGTATCAGTTGTTACGTAGCTCTCCAAATACAAAGAATCACATAGCAACGACGAGTCTTGAGTCTAGGGAAGGGATGCATTTGACTAACTAGTGTCTTGCTGACGGAATCCGCCAGCTCCAAAGAAAGGTGATTTCCCATGGGCTTGCGCATCTGCCCACGAAGTCAACGCCACCAGAACCAGCTACCCTATCCAACTGTCCCTGAGGAGGACCCGAATAGCAGCTCGAAAATTTTGTTTTGGACCTCGCTGCTAGTGTAATCAAAGAGCGTGGAGGGGATCAACCATAAGTACGACATCCGACATACTGTGATGTTTTTGGCCGCAGAACTCCTGATCCCCATGCTCCTCAACATTTTTGTACGCGACAACATGTACGCGCCATCCGTTCAGAGGCGTAGTGACCAAAAGCATACATTGGAAAACTAGTGATGCAATATAAATGTGTTAAGCGAGCCAATTAAGATTGAATTTTACGTAACCAAGAACCGAAAGTACCATACAAAATAATTGGAGATCGAGTAAAAACCAAAACATTCAAAATGCATTGAAATACATTTAAATAACCGAAACGATAGGCAAAGTGCGAGTCATGATCAACAATTAGAGAACACGTCGCATCCTTCTGGCATACTATCTATATATACATATGTATAAATATATTGTGTTTAAGTGAAGTGGTACACTTAAGAAGAGCAGTATTTTTGGTGCACGTATACTTATTTATATATATCGAATATAATATCTTCCAAGGCCCAGGATCCGGATCCGGTCGAAATCTCATCGCCCATAATTTTAAAAGGGAGTAATTTTTTTGGGAACAAGTTTTATTTCTTATAAGCATACATATATAAATATTCGTGCAGTATCCTACTTTATAATCCTACGACGATCCACTTGGCACACGAATGTGTGAAGGGTAGGGAATAAGTCCGAAACAGCCCAATCGTATCACGATCAAGCGACAACTAAGCTTGTGGGGCAGTGTGTACTGACGACTGACCAACTTTACTCACTTATAATGTTTTTCATGCACTTTAAATACTTATACTTGTTATGGTGGAGAGGATAGAGGCTTACCAAGATCCCACAACCCAAATACGACGTAGCTACGTGCCGGCAGAGTGGTGGCTGAACATCGGACGCCTCTCCCTCGTCCCAAGTTATTTTCAGGACTCAAGCACTTATATGCCCACGTAACGCAGTAAGTATAAACTTGAATTTGAAAACAGTAAACATTAAATTTCTTTATTGTTTCCAGAAACATAGAATACAAAAATTACATAATCTGAGTGTGTAAGAGTAAACTTGATCTGAACAAACCTCTAAATGGAATATTATCTTGATAAATATAATATGTTTCATTGTTTCAATGCGATAGCTTTAATTAATTAAAAAAAACTGAAGAATGGGAAATTTCTGAAACATAATCACTGAAAATGAAATAAAATTGTTAAGAGATCAATGATATATCTAAAACAAGAAAGGAAGTTAACTTCAGCAAGCCGAAGTTTGTATACCCTTACAGTTATAATTATTAAATTTAAGAATACAAAAAATGATATTCCCAATAACACCGAAGCTATAATTTGTTTCATATTATTTTCCCACCAATTTTCCGATCGTTCCTATGGCAGCCTTATAATATAGTCGTCCGATTTTGATCAAATTAAATTCGAAATGCAGATCTAATTGAAAAATGTTATTTCCAAGCGTAGGAGGTTATATGATAAAAACACCGAAGCTATAATTTGTTTCATATTATTTCCCCACCAATTTTCCGATTGTTCCTATGGCAGCTATATGATATAATTGTCCGAATTTGATAAAATTAAATTCGAAATTCAGAACTATTTAAAAATGTTATTTCCAAGCGTAGGAGGGTATATGTTAAAAAACACCGAAGCTTTAATTTGTTTCATATTATTTTCCCACCAATTTTACGATCGTTCCAATGGCAGCTATATGATATAGTCGTCCGATTTTGATAAAATTTAATTCGAATCCAAAAACTAGTTAAAAAATGTTATTTCCAAGCTTAGGAGGTTATATGTTAAAAAACACCAAAGATATAATTTTTAAAAATTTTTTTTCCGATTATTCCTATGGGAGCTATAAGTTATAGTTGTCCGATCCGGCTGGTTCCGACTTATATACTAGCTGCAAAAGATATAAGACTTTTGGGAACGTTTCAGCCCGATAACTTTAAAACTGAGAGACTAGTTTGCGTAGAAACGGACGGAAAGATGGACAGACGGACATGGCTAGATCGACTCGTCTAGTCATGCTGATCAAGAATATATATACTTTATGGGGTCGGAAACGTCGCTTTCACTGCGTAGAAAACTTCTGAAATCAATATACCCTCTGCAAGGGTATAATTAACTAGAGGAAACCGTCAAAGATAAAGTCCATAATCAGTTTTTAGAACTGTATACATTACCTAGAAGATAAATATTTATTGATTTTACAACACAGGTAGCTGAGAAAGCCATTTCAAATATGTTTCAATGGTGGGTGTGGCTAGGGATCGAAGAAAGTAAAGCAATTCTAAACCAGTTATAAATTATTGGGAAAGGTTATTTGTTAGAGAAGTATGGAACTATCTTAAATATGGATGTTAGGAATCCACTTGTGTTGCGATGGAGGGGTGGGGTTAACAACCATCAATATTAAATATTGGTAACTTCTATTTCACCGGCGTGGGAAATAGCGAGGTCGAAGAATCAAATTTTAATTCGTTTATGAGGGAAAACTTTAACTACTATTGGTTAATTAAGCAGGCTTGCGACTTATATAACTCAATTAGTTAGAGACCATCAGACAATTAGTTTAATAAAGTATTTGGATGGACAACCTATGCATTGAATTAAGGCATTTACCATGGGTGAGAGTGATTAGGTTTCACAAAAATCCCACACAAAAAACAATTAAGGCATTTATTTTGGACTATCTGGAATGAAATATATGTTGGAAATAACTTGTTATATTTATAATCATAGTAATTTTGTATAACTATTAATTTATAAAGTATGTATATTTTATTAAATATTGTGGCCAAAAAATACGTATAAAGATGATTTATATTCATTAAATTACCTGAGAAATGATTAAAGAACAAATAATTTTCTGCTCGCTACGAGATTCGTGCGGCTAGCTCAATATATTGTGTGATCGTCCCACCAGAATTCCAAGGCTTAACGTGTATTGATTCTGGGTTCCCCAGCCTCTGGCTGTGGAAACTGGGCCACATGAACCCAAACTTTATTAAAGAATTTAATAATTCTAATATTAATTATGCTAAATTACCTACGCAAAGCGAGTGTATTTTGCCATCGAAATCATGGTAGTGTTGGAGACGGAGATGGCAATCTGTGTTTTTATGTCAATTATGTCATCGCCACTTTCGAGCGATGCTAGGAACATTTGTTCGCCTTTTTCACTAGTAGCCCCACGTTGGGTTCCAGATGTAATGAACTGATTTTTATTGGTCTGCTCGCTACGAGAATCGTGCAGCCAGCTCAATATGTTGTGTGTTCGCCTCAAAAATATTTCTATGACGTAACTTCACCGTAGATCAGTGAGAAAGTACAGAATTTATATGTTTAACGTGGATTTATTCTAGGTTAACTTATTAAGTCGCGCGCTGACTCCGGTGGCTGCTGATGGCGCTCGTTTTGGTTCGTCGATGCATTGACTCGATGTCCAGTAGCTCGAGATGCTCCTGGGGTCCCTCGCTCCTGGAACACCAAGAAGCATTCAATTTGGGCTTACGCCTATTGCAGACGAACGTTCCACCCTGGCCTCACCCTATTGCTTGTTGTCCGGGACGTTTCGACTCGGCTGTCGCACTGCGTAGTGGCCTAATTCCGTTCACTTCGATAACCTGTCTATTAGGACCAGCAGCATTTGGTTGCCGTGCTTAGATCGTGGTAGGGGTCCGTCCAAGTCCGCGCATACCGGGGCTCAAGGTTCCTCTCGCATTTGGGTTAGTATTTTGCCGCCTGCATTTGATTTGGTTTAAGTCTCATGAATAGCTCGCGTTTCTTTGCATGGGCTCGTGCATCTCTATGCATAACCGGCTAATAGTATCGGGCTGCCAACCGTGCAATTGTCCTTCGGCTTCCCACGTGCCCCGCTTATAGTGCGTCATGGTGTTCCTTTAGCACTGTTTCCCGAAGCGACTTTGGGACTCACATCTTTCATGATGCGACGTCTTAGCTGCCCTCTCTGTGTGGTATATTTTTAAATAGAGTCTCGCCTGCCATCACAATGTCTGGATACATCCATATCTTTGCACACATATCCTTGATCCAGCTGTAACCTCCTGGAGTCAGTGCCGCCGTTGTCTCCTTTATGCCTGGCAGTGTCCCTGGTAGTGGCTGTCTTAGCAAAGCGTTCGGTACCACGTTTAGCTGACCCTATCTATAAGCTATTTCGAGGTCGTATTGCTGCAACTTCAGTGCCCATCTGATAATCCTTCCTGAAGGGCTTTCGATGCTGTTAAGCCACTTCACTTCGGTTACTGCTTAACAGCGGTAGCCAGCCAGATACAACGTAAGCAGTATCCGTTGCGAAGCACTCCTCCGTTTTTGAAAAGATTACTTTTTCGCCTCTTTCGGTGTCCTTGGTCAGTATTGCTCCACTGCCGTAGTCGCTGGCGTCTGTTTGTATGACGAAAGTTCTGCTAAGGCCCGGGCATGCCAGTACTTGGTCTGCCACGAGACTTGCCTTCACCTTCTTAAACGCCATCTGGTTCTCCGGTGTCCGCGCCCATTTACTGCCTTTGCGTAGCAAGTCGTTAGGTTAGGTTAGGTTAACCCGGAGAGCCCTCACGGGTTCACGCATAGGCCAATATGGCCCTTAGTTGTCCGGATGATTTGTATGAACCTTGAGATGAGTTAAGAGGTTTTTATGTCCACAGGGATCGACGTGTTTTTGGCGAGGGCAAGAAGTTCGCCTGGTTTCCTGCTGGAGGCGTCATCTAGTGATGCCAGTACTGGGGAACGGAGGTATCTTCTTCTTGTTCGTGAGAGTGCCGGGCAATTGCAGATGGGATGTTCCAGGGTTTCATTAGGCCCCGATTCATCGCATTTTTTGCAAGTGCGGCTGTTGAGTATTCCGAGTGTTGTTGCGTGTGATGCTGCCAGACAGTGGCCTGTGAGGACTCCCACTAACAGTCTGCAGTCTTTCCGTTGTAGATGCAGCACATAGTGGCTGAGCTTATCGTTGCGCTTTTTGCACATAATTCTTGAGATTCGGAAAGTCTTGGTATTCCCCCAGCTGCTTTTCGTGCGTGTCCGCCTGTTTCTTCAGGGCGCTTTGTAGCGTCCGGAGGGAGATGGGCACGTTTTCCGTTCTGTCGTTCGTCAGCTCTGCGCCCTCCTTTGCAAGAACGTCAGCTGTCTCGTTGTCATCGATGCCCTGGTGGCTGGGAACCCAATAGATCGCACTGACTTTGTCGTGCTGAGGCTATCTAGTGCCTCCTTGCTCGCCATTACATTTTTGGAACTGTCCGTTGACGACTGCATGGATCTTATCGCCGCTTAACTGCCCACGAACAAGTTGACAACATCATGTGGTCGGTTTATATTTTGAGCCACTTCTGCCGCTTTTTTTGTGGCAAAGACTTCTGCCTGGAATATGCTGCAGTCCCTGGGTAGCTTATAAGACAGCCTTTTTTTAGGGTGCGTGCAGTATAAGCACGTTCCTACTTCACCTTCTACATGGAATTGTCTGTGTATATGTTGAGATGTTAAGTCTGGTCTCGACCCGTTTTCCAGTCGTCTGGGCGTATGAGCGAGGTTTTTTAACCTACGTTCTGGGGATCATGAAGTCCGTTCCTTTAATCATTCTTCGGTCGATTAAACTATACCCGAAACTTTGCGTCGTCATGTTACCTGATGCAACAAGGCGTTGTGCTGCCTTTCCTGCAGTCAGTTGAGCGTGGATATCTATGGGGTCGATTCCGCGGATCTTTACTAGAGCTTTAGTTGGGGTTGACCTCAGCGCCACCGTTATGCAGACCAGTGCTTGCCGATGAGCTCCCGCCTTAAGCTCGGTGTAGGTCGTCTTTTTAGTGGCTTGCCACGACACTAAGGCTCCATACAGCAGTGCATCAGAGTAGGTGACAGGCACCATGTGCTGCTAAGCATCTTCTTGGATGCATATAGCGCCACGGTGGCCTTTATCACCCTTTCCACTACATTGGGTCTCCATGCCAGCTTGCAGTCCAGTACTGTGCTGAGGTATTTGACCTGTGTTTTCGGGGACAGCCTGGTTGCGCCAATTTTCGTGGGGTCCATTTCGGTACCTTGTATCTCTTAGTGAAGACAATAAGGTCCGTCTTGTCCGTATTGATACTGAGTCCCACCTTTTTCGCCCACTCAAATACCTCCCAGAGTGTTGATTCCATTATGGAGCTGAGGTTCAATGGACAGACTCCCATAATAATTTTGTCTTTGTCGTCCGCATAAGCTGTTATTTTTGGGGCTCTCCTCTCGAATGTCTTAATTAGGTCGTCGACCACCAAATTCCATAGGAGAGGCGAGAGGACCCCACATTGTAGTGTGGCTCTGTGTGCCCCCTTTAGCATGGAAGCAGTGCCGTACTCTGAATGTACCCGCCAGCAGCTAAGCAAGTTTCTTATCCAGAGGCTTATTGCGGTGTGCATGTTGGTCGCTTCTAGGCTATCCATTATAACATCCGTTTTGAGTACTCCAAGCGCATATTCCTTAATGTGTAGGGCTGCCTCAACGGGTAGCGAGTGTAGTGCCGTTTCCACAGATTTCCCTTTGGTGTAGGCGTGTTGGTTGGATGACATGAGTCTCCCTACATCATTCCTGATGTGTAGATCCAGCAGCTTTTCCAGTGCTTTGAGTATGAAAGAGGTAAGGCTTACCTGCCTGTAATCCTTGGGGCTTGCGTGACTGCACTGTCCCGCTTTTGGGAGAAAGACAATCCCAGAGGTCCTCCATTGGATTGGGATATAGACCGTGCATAGACATGCCGAGTATATTTCATATAGTCATGGGGAGGTCCATTCCATGGTCACTTGTAACATGGCTGGAAATATTTTATCTAGTCCTGGAGCCTTATAGCCCGCAAAGGAGTCTATGGCCCAGTTGATTTTCCTAGGTGTTATTAGATCGTTTGGGGGGCGCTCTTCGTCAGTTGCTATGTCCTGATGAGTCCTGGCGCCTAGGACATCCGTGCATCCTGGGAAGTGCGATTGTATAAATGCTGTTCGGGCCTCTTCACTGCCCTCACTCCACTGTCCATCGTCGCATTTTAGCTGACTCTGTATGGTAGGTTGCTTCGAAAGCAGCCTCCGGAGTCTGGCTATTTCCGGGACGTTCTCGATGCTAAAGCAGAAGTTTCTTCACGACCTTTTCTGTGCCATGCGTGATTCCTTCTTGAAACCCCTATCATACCTATGGTCTGAGAAGGATGGCGTTTTTAGGACTCTCCATTCAGAGACCAAAGTACTCTGTCCCTTTTCAAGCGTTATATCTTGCACGTTTGACGAGGTAGGACCTACGAAGGTGTGTTCCTCCCCCACGTTTGCTATATATAAGTTAGTAGATAGAAAAAAGTCTAAGTGTGACTAACCTCAGTCGTTGATGTCGGAGCTTCCCCACACGGTGTGGTGTGCATTGGCATCTGCACCACTGAGGAGTTGGTCATATTTCAAGCCGAACTCCACCAAGCTGCTCAGCTCGTCTGGTGGCACCGGTCTGCCGTGTGCCATGTAGCAGGAGGCTACCAAGAGGCGCTGCTCCTCGATTTCTAGCATCACGGTAGTCAAGTCATCAGAGCTGTAATAAGGCATAAGGGTACCATGGATACCCTTCCGCACAAGTACGGCGCTTCTGTACCTGCTTACCGTTGGTGAGTAGAATGTGTTGTAGTTTGAGGATCTCAGTCCGGCCACGATATTGCCCGAGGCAGTCCATGGCTTTTGAACCAAGGCTTTGTCGACGGGCCCTTGCTCCAGGGCAATCAGGATGACGCGAGTCTGCTTTTATGGAGATTTAGCTGCAGCATCCTCAGTGTCATGGGTGGCTGGTCCCCCCCGTTGGGTAGTGGGCTGGCCATGTGAAGAGTCTTCCAATTCGCCGTTGGGACGTCTGAACTCTGCCGTTGAAGTAGCTTTAGCGCCCGATCCCCTTGGATTGCGATGGGGAAGAGCTTTTTCGCCTTCGGTATGGATGGGATTAATTCCCTGTCCACCACCTCTAGCTTGGCCCCCTCCCACAACGCCTCCAGTCAGCAGACCGTTTGCGTCAGCCAAACGACCGCGTTTCCGCTTGCTCCACATTGTTCCCAAATCCGCCCGTCGACGTCATCGCGGGTTTCCTTCCTCAATCCTTTGCTCTGCCCAGGCTAGTTAGCAAGTCGTTCAGTGGTTTGAATGGATCATTAAAGTGTGACTACACACAACTGTTTTGGTGACAGATCTTGGGATACGCTCATTGTTTTGCTTTTTAACTGTTTTATATTATATATACTTTATGGGGTCCGAAACGATTTTTCTACTTGTTACATTCCGTCGGGAAGAGTTCACCGAAATATAACCAGAAAATTAATTATATATATTTATTTATATTATGCTACGAAACATTCCTCTGACTTTTGAATTCTAAGTAAAATTGCTGGTATGGGAAAATGAAAACTATTTTATTGGATGAGGTATGTCGCGAACTTGAGAGATTATACCCCATCATGATTGCATCCCTTATCACTGATCTTGTGATGTTATTATTAGTGATCCTGCATCTTGGGTCTTGTTTGTGCCCTTTTATGTTTGCCAGGAAATAAGAAATAAAAACAGGTCGATTTTTGGTATTCTTGGTAGTGCGACCTTCCACACGCACACAACGACACCTGATTTGAATATTAATTGCTCATAATGGGGAAAAAGGTCACATAATCAGTATTTTCACATGATGTAAGTGTTGTGTTCACTTTTTTTTTAACTGTAAAAAGAGGAAACGAGTGTTTATAAACATTTATTAAAAAAATTAATATAAAATTCGAGGGTTCACTTTAAATAGTACCTTTACTTGTCGTAGCATACGTTAGAGCAAGGGAATGTGTAGGATGGTAGATGGATGTGTTAAGATAGATAGAAGATACTTAATAAACAGAGTAGACAATAAAAGGCGCAAATAACTACCCTAAGCGACTCCAGATGGCACGCATAACATATCTTCAACCTATCGCAGTACTTCCCTGTGCTTTTTATGGGATACAACCATACATACTTGGAAAAGGCATCTACAATCACGAAATTGTGATTATATCGTTTTTTGGTCAACGCTATAGGGCCAACATGATCGACATGTGACGAGCGGCTTGTCTCCTTTGTCTATCGGTGTAAGGATGCACTCTACCCAGCTATTGACCACTCGCGCTACTTTCTCTTTTAGCTTCGGAATGTTATACGACTTCTCGATCAAATTCTTTTCTTGGATGAGAAATGTCCTTGCTTGTGACTGCTTAGGATATCTTCAGTTTCCATGGGTGGAGGAACCACTAGCAACACTTTATTAGGATCCTTGAAAAGAACTTCGTTCACTATGTAGAAACCTTCATAGGTTTTGGTCTCAGCGACACTTTTGAGCACCTCCGTCCAATCATCTAAGAGCTGTGCTTCCCGCAAACGATGAAACTACTGTCGGTCAACGTAAAACATGACACCCTACTCAACGCATCGACATGTCTCATTTTCGAACCTGACCTGTGTTCCATTTCGTAGTCGAAATCTTGTAGATACTTCACCCATCTAGATACTCTGAGCGAAAAATAATTATAAAGCTTCAGAACTGGTCCACTAATGATGAATTTTAGCTTTTTAAATGCTGCTAATTGATGGTCTTAAAGTTCGAGCCTGACCTCCTTGCGCAACATGGCGGACAACGGCTTGGCAATAACGGCGTATCCTTCCACAAACCTACGAAAAAACGACGTCAATCTTAAGAATGTATGGACTCCTTTCTTGTCGCGCGAAATTTCTCATCACCTGTCTTGATGGTAACGTTTTCTACGACATAACCCAAGAAGTTAACTTTTCGATTCAACACCGGACATTTACTTCCAACCCACGCTTCAATTTCTGCACGCCCTCATCGATACTCTTGTTCAAAATGATAGCATCGTCCATGTATACAGCCGCATCTTCGTTCTTAATCGAATCACGCATAGCTGCCGAGGTAAGCCTGGTAGACACAGCTGGAGACTCTGTTATACCGAAGGGTACAAACAAGAACTCATACTGACTGGCAAAGCAGGCACGTGAATGAAACCATTAGTCAAATCTAGAGTTGTAAAAACTTGTCCACCTTGTAGCTTTTCGATCACACAATTCATTTGAGTTATCTCGGACAATCTTTTCATTAAATTTGCGATAATCGCAACAAGCTCTTCCTCCCGTTTTTCTTATCTACTAACACCACTGGCGAAGCAAAGTCGGATGTACTAAGCTTGATAATCCTTTCCTCTAGCCAATCTTGAACCTGATCATCGACGATTTTTTGATCGCCTACTGCGATCGTCTAGGATGTTGGAAAGCAGGCAACTCGTCTGTCAACAAGATCTTCATGTCAACTTGGGAAGTGAGATTTCTTTCTGGCTTGTAACTAACGATGAATGACTCCACTTCAGAAGCTACTTCCTGACTCAAATGTTCCAAGTCTACTGTCGCAACTGTCTTAGAGTCTTTCATGCTGGTCATGCACGAGCTCTCATATTCGCTAATTCACTGCACACAAGTACTTTTCCCTGCCTGGTTATCGTTCGTTCCTGTCGTTGTTTATTTCTGAACACTATGAACTCTTGGTGAAATTATAGTGCCAGACTTGGTTACCATTATACCAACGCTCTTTAAGATTGTTGTGTCTAAGGCTGCGTCAAACTTCACATCGTCATCTGGAATGACATGAAACTCGACCAACATATCAATTCCATCAATAAATACCTTCGTTATGATGCTTGCGAATGTTAAAAGCTGACTTTCACCGATCGCTGTCAAAATCCCTACTTATACGCCTAGCTTCAAGAACACGCCCCACGCATTAAACACAGATCAGCACCTGTGTGCACAAGTCCTTTGAATTCTGAATTCATGCAAGTCACAGACTTCAATTCTAAGCTCGAAGAAAAGGACTCACGCGATGGTTTTGGAACGACTTTATCATCCTGAACAACAGTGGGGGCTCTCTCTGTTTTGACCTGTACTTCTGCTTTATACTGCGCTTCCAAATGTCCTGGTTGATCGCATTTGAAACATTTATACTTCACGGGCCAGTCCTTCTTTATATGCGATGAATCTCCGCACCGAAAAAATTTCCTAGCTGGACAGCCTTGCTACCACCACGTGACTACCAGCCACGTGATTTTTGATTCGCGTCGATTTGAAGATGTAGATCCTTGAGGTTTCTGGCCTGACACGGCATTGATTTATTTGACCTAGCATCTGAAAAAGCCTCAACGAAATACTCGATCAGACTCTCCTCTTCCAAACAAATGGGCTTTGAAATTTCCAAAAGTGTATATAATAAGAATTCACCAAGGATTCCAACCTGCGATGAACTTCTGCTGAGGATAACTTAATTCCAAACTCCTACTGTTTTGCATACGCAAGCAACTGTAAAGAGTTCCTCTCAACTGTAGCTGCACAATCTTTCATCTCTCCTATCCATTGGCTTATATCTAGGGAACTCAACCCAGAAAACAGCGAAACATTGCCCTCGACATCTTTCAACGTGAACCTTGATCTACCCTACCTTTTGCTTCCTAGTCCTTGATGCCAACCTGCTGCGTTTGGCCGACTTAGAGTGGTTTCTGCGGACGTTACTGATAGACCATCTTCACCATTATCACCTTCGTTTCTTAAGCCATAGTAGGTCATTAATCTCTCTTGCAACTCCGCGTTTAATCCAGTCGCACCCAATTCCAACTCCGAGAACTTCCGACGCAACTCTTCTAATCGTAATGCCAAGATCTCGCTTCTCTCCATTTTACATCTTTGTCCTATAGATTATTCAGAGCAATTAGGGTATTTAATAGCGTTGCAAAAGTGTAAACTTTGTAAGTTTGCCAGACGGGAATTGTAAACGCCCTCTATTTTAAAACATTGTTGCAGGAAATTGACGTACAAAAGAAAGATAACTTTTAAATTTTTGTATTGCTCCAACATATAATCTAGGACTTTATTAACTTCACTCTCAGACCATCGCTTAGTTTCGACCTCCCTGGCTCGCTTTCTTGAGGGTTTTTCTTCCATTGAAATTGTTATTCAATGATTTTGTTTTATAAAAGACAAATATTTTCTTTTGCACTTAAAATTCAATTTTTTTTTTCCTTTCACTGTCATTAACATGGATTTAAACTCAACTTTTCAGTATATTTTTAGTATTTTAGATCAAATTCCTACCAATTATTAACCCCCTATTTCTACACAAGTACAACAGATTTGTATACATAGGCTGGGGTGTTGTAGGCCTCCACTACATGTTACTCCACTACAATACATACGACTTGAAATCTATTTTCCGGCAACACTCCACCAAAAGATCAGCCACTCGCCCAATAATGTCGCGTTTGTTTGTCGTCGTATTTGCTTCCCACACTTTCAGCTTTTTGTAGCGTCCCACATACAATGAAGACTTCCAAACTCAACTTAAACTTTCTGGAAGTCTTCGTCTACTGCCAAGATCTGTGCACCATCCTTCCGCTTGCACAATCCAGCGCGAGTTAAGTGGTGGTGAGCGTTAATGTTAAGTATTTGGTTGGTTCCAGTAGAAAAAAAGAATGCTGCTGCTCCGTTTGAGTTTAAAATCAAGAGTAATGTTTATTACTCAGCTTGGGTTTATTTATACCCTCGCTGCTCGTTCGTAATTCTAAGTGTAAGTATAAGTAAGTAAGTATGTGTGTAGGTCTTTGGTGTCGGCAACCGATGTTGCGACAGACGCTGCACTTTCTGGTTGGAATGGGCGGCCACTGACCGATCGTTGGCCGCCGTCCAGGGTAGCACGAGGTGGTTTGGTTGGGGGGTCCGTAGGGTAGGTAACTCGCGCACGCTCCGAAGACCACAACAGATCCAATGTCGTGCTCGCTGTTTCTTTACTGATTCCAGCCCGCGTCTGCTGCTTCTTCTAGACCTCCAGCCACGATCCGCTCCCTCTTGGTTCTCCAAGTTCTTACTATTGCGAATGCCAGCCTTCTCACTCCAATCAAATTGCCAATGACGATTTGAAGTTATTCAGCCGATTTGCAAAATTTCACCAGCTCTCTGCTTACACTGCACTCCACATGTTTTTTCCAAATTGAATGTTAAAGTTCTCGGTTGACCCCCAAAAATGGCGGGTCCTCTTTTAAAAAGATAACGCTGACTTTAAATAATATGATGATATTGAGCCCTATTTGCGAAAATAACGTAAGCGCGAAAATTAATTTTATAGAAGAGGGTTTTCTTAAATTATTTCCGGTTTCGTTTCGTAGGAGTTGTCGCTTACATTATAATTGACAGGCTGATATCTCAGTAAATAGATGCAATTAGTGTTTGATATTTTGGGAGCAAATTCGGTTGGTAATTATGTACACATTTGCATAAAAAAATGTTTTTCGCAAAATAGCGTTCACGCTGTCATTTTTCCCTCACGATGTAACTGGGAATAGAGTATGCCTTAGAAATATCGAGTACAGAAAGGTCATGATATTAGATTAAAAGATGAGACCACATCTAGTTGTCCTTGTCTCTTCACTACCGCATCCCACTTATATATACATATACAAATATATATATATTTACATGAGTCTTTCTTCGCCCGAATAAAAAATAAGGAGATTTTTTATATTTATTGGTTATTCTTTATAAGAACGTTGGAAAAAGACTAACTGTATGTTACAGAACTGGTTAGCATGAAACCTCGGCTTGCGTCTTAGAATTTACTGTTAGTGCATTAAGTGACGTAATCGGATGTGGATGATGTGATCGCCACTTTTTTGTTTATGTTTACATAATTCGGTCTTATTAGATTTTTCGATCTTACGTCATTGTTGACGTTCTTTGTTTGTTTGCATTGCGGAATCTCAAGCTTCTGTAACGTTTTTTAATCAAAGCCGAAATTGGCGATTCTGTTTGTTTGTGAACGGTTTCGTTTAAACTGGTGGCCGTTGAGAAATCGCAGTGCAGATACGTCACTCCCTCATCACTTAGACAAAATCATATGGTTATTTATGTGATTTTGGGGTATAGTTTTGGTATTTCTTGTAACTCTTGAGAGTTTTGTAACTCTTGTGTTTCTATTGTTGGGTCGTCACCTTTTGTGTTATTGTATTTAATAAGTATTCTTTTAGGTATTTCTTTAAATTTATAAAGTAGGTACAGTGGTATACTTAATAATAAGAGACCCAGTGTTACAAGTACCATTATTTTGTAAATCTGGTTTTCTTTGTTTTGTTCAAAAAATATTTCTTTTGCTTGTATGTATGATATTGGGTCTAGTTTGGTGACATTATTTCTTGTGTATATGCTTTGTGTGTAGTCAGAATTATAATTGCTTATGGAAAAATCGTTACTTGCAATTGAGCAATTGTGTATTTTGATCATATTGTTTCCTTCAATGCAATTTCATTTTTAATACAATTTTGATTTAGTATAGTTTTTGACAAATTCCATGTAACTATGATATTTGGTTCGACATAATTAATTTGGGTAGTAAAGAGCGTTTTGGTGTACCTGCAACTAGTATCTGTTTGATTAACGAGACCTAAAAGACATGTGTTGGTAACAGGTTTTTGGTTTCTTTGTTATACAAACTGTTTCTGTATACGTAATATCTGTTTTTGGTGTTATCTTGTAATATTGTATTATTGTCATCTGGATAAGGTAATATTTCGTACACGGGAAGTTTCTTTTTTTTTGGGTATGTGGGATATAATTAAAATTTCGTTTGAATCTGACCTAAGCCAAGTTGAGGTTTTTATGCTCAGAAGTATCTCAGAATTAATGTTTGTCAAGTAGTCATGTTTAAATAACTTTGGATTGAATAATCCTAATCTTGCTAACTGCATTTCCATTTCCAGGTCTTCAATGTATTCTGCGAAATGTTCTAAATTAAAAACCAATAACATAACCACCATACTGGACTGGGCCGAATACTCTGGCGCCAAGCTCTCGACCACAAAATGTAAACACCTGCACGTCTGCAGAAAGCACAACTGCAACTGCACTTTATCCACGGATAACATACAAATACAAAACGAAACATCACTAAAAATACTTGGCGTACATTTCAATAACAAATACAGGTGGAAAACGCACACTGAACTACTCTCACACAGCCTCAAACAATCAATTAACATAATAAAATGCCTCTCAAGCCCAAAATTCAACTGCAACACGTCTACACTCCTAAACGTCACAAAAGCAATCATCACCGCAAAAGCAGACTACGGCCTTCCAATCTACCAGTCAATTAACAAACTCCAACTCAACAGCTACTACATCACAAGGAACAACCACTTATCCACCTCACGTTAAGACCAGATAAAAATAACAAGGCTCAGACTTGGACACACCAAAATAACCCACACACACTACATCGATCCAAGCCATACCAATACCTGCCCATTCTGCAACGACATTGTATCAATAAGACACTTACTTTCCACTTGCAACGCGCTAAACATCCAAAGACAACAAATATTTAATAACACCAATCCACTAGAAGCACTTTCCAATCCCACACCACCAAACAAATCAAAAATTATACAATTTCTAAAAAACACAAATTTATACCACCGCATATAGGATAACTCTACCTAAGCTAAACAATAGAAATAAATACCTATAAGAAACCCTAAAAAATAATATTATATACAATTCGAGCTGAAGGCCCACGTCGCCATTGCTCAACATCATTGCTAGCTCATAATTTCAATTATTTGTTAGCTCTTTATAAATAACTAAAATAAATAAAAACCAATAATTCCAGAATTTTTTCGTTTCCGTTGTAATCGATATGCTTGTTTATTATATCGATGCCTTTGTTAACTGTATCGATTATATTATTTAGTTCGTTTTCCTGTACACTGTTTTGAGCTATTAGATATAGATTTTTTCTTCTAGTTCTTCATTATCATTATTATCTAATGTTCCAAAAAGATATTTATAAGCTGGTCCTACAAAATTAGCTAATCCTCTTATGTTTCTCCTAACAATTTTTAACCCATTCATTTCTCTTTGTAGTTATTCCATGAAATATTTAATCTGAATTATTTCCTTAAAGCCAAACGCTTTTGATAGCAAGTTTTTGTAAGTTTCTTCTGTTTTTGTAATATTAATTGTGAGGCAATGGTATTCAAAACTATCTGAAATGTTGATTGTGTCGGTCATAAATAACAAATAGCCATTGTATGATTTTATAGGGTTAATTTCTATAAATTGGTTGTTACCCATTGGCATCATTACTATTAACGTTGATGTCAGAAAGATGAAAGTCAAAGCGCTGGATCTTGATCTGGATCCTCCTGCAAATATTTACTTTTATAAACTCTCTTTTGTCTCTGGATCTGTTTTGTAATGTTTTGTTTTTCGACCTCTGTTAGTTTCCTCAAAATGATCATTATCTATTTGTTCTATATTTCCTGACTTTTTATAAGGACTGTGTAATTTCCCGTAAATTATGATAGCCTTTCTAAATTTGGTATTTACCTCAAAATGTTGTCGTTTTTTATTAAGTTGTTCTATTTTAGCTTATTTTATAATTTGGTTATTATATGCAGGGGTACCTGCATAAATAAAAATATCAGCTGGTGTTCTACCTGTTGCATTGTGTGTTATTTTATGATTGTAAGTATACAGTATTACTTCCATTTTCATAAGTTTATTTTCCGTATTGTCGCTGGTCTTGATCACACGTATTTTTTAGATAATTGTTTTGTGTAATCTTTATCTGAATACTGACGTTTTCTGTGCACTATACCTATCTGTTTTCAAGGTTCTGAGATTTCCCATTGATTTAAATGTTAGAAAAAGTCCTCTTTTAACTTCCATCCAGTCCTACCCGTTTAATTCAATCGCTGTTCCAAATTTTGAGTCGAAATCAATACAAGTTATGTAATTTTGATTTTTGATCGTGTAAATATCTGTGACGTAAATTTCCCTACAAAATTCTGTTTCTGGAGTTGTTTTTAATAAAAGTGATGTTCTTCTATGTTCGGTTCTTGCTTGGTTACAAACATTACACTCATTAATTAAATTCTGAATGAAATTCTGGTAGTCGGGATAATAATAGGTTCTTTGAAGAGCCTTATCATTTTTTCAATTCCTGGGTGCAATAATTTTTCGTGGTTGCTAACAATATTTTCTTTAAATTCAGCGTAAGTTTTAATGTCCTGTAATTTAGTTACTGCTCTTACAATTTTTGTAGTAGAGTTCATAGCCTGTTTAAAAGCTTGTTGAATGATTTCAAAATCAGAGTCGTGTTCGATGTAAAGTGCACTTGACTTGGTACAAAAGTGTTTTATTAATATTTGCTTAGCTTTTTCGATGTTTAATTCATCAAACATTATTTTAATCTTGACTTTCTTAAAATAATTCTCACTTGCTTCGCCTTCTGTATTGCTTTGAATCATTTCTACCTGTCTTGCGAAATGATTAACTGGTTTTTCAGTAATTGTTATTAAATGTTCATTATCTTCTTCAGCGCTATGTGCTGTTGCTTTGTTACTGCCATAGTATACATCGTTAATTTTGATTCTTGACAATGCATCGGCTATGTGGTTTTGCCTTCCTTCTTAATATTTTATTTCAAAGTCATATTCGCGTAACCTTATCTTCCATCTTTGTAGTTTCATATGATATTAAGTTCTTTGATATTGTTTAGCCAGACTAATGGCATATGGTCACTTAATATCTCAAATCTTCTTCCGTATAGATAGGGTCTTAAGGTTTTTGTCGCCCATACTATAATATAATAATTCTTTTTCAATTGTACTATAGCTTTCTTCATGTGCATTTAGAGTCCTACTAATGTAACTGATTGGTTTGTTATCCTGAGAAATAACTCCTCACAATGCAAAATTGCTAGCAACAGTAGTTAATTGAAACCTTTTTTCAAAATCTGGACAAATCAGTATGGGATCGTTTATGATAAGTTCTTTTAGTTTATTGAATGCTGCAAAAAATGAATCATCTTTGAATGTCACTTTAGAACCAGCTTTTAAACATTTAGTTAAAGGCTTTGAAAAGTCTGCGAAGTTTGGAATGAACTTTTTGTAATAACCGCAAAGACCAAGAAATGATTTTATTTCTATTTGAGTTTTGGGAATTGGATATTTATTGATCGCCTTAACCTTTTCTGGATTTGGCATTACACCGTTTGGTTCAACTGTGTCCAAAAAATTCTGTTACTTTTTTTAAAAATTTACATTTGTCTAGTTGTCAATGGAGGCATCGACGGATTCTGAAATTGCTGATTTATTTGCCGAGTTTTTCCAAACTACTTATAATTCGGCTGCTTGGTCAAATTCTAACTACCCTAATCCCTTAAATAGGTCAAATTGTATTTTTACCCCTAAAATTACGGAAAGTTCTCTCTTAAGAGACTTAGCAACAACAACGCCAACTTATTCTCCCGGTCCAGATGGACTCCCCGGGTGTGTGCTTTAGTTTTGTGCGTCAACCATATGTAAACCGATTCTTAAACTTTTTAATTTGTCTATTTCATCATCAGTTTTTCCTACTATCTGGAAGGACTCTTTTATCATTCCACTTCACAAAAAGGGTGCGAAGGCGGATGCCCAGAATTATAGAGGTATTTCCAAATTGTCGGCAATTCCTAAAGCATTTGAACGTATTATTACTTCTCATTTGCAACATTTATGTTCCTCGCTAGTATCACCGTGTCATCATGGTTTTGTTAAGTGAAGATCGACCACCACCAACCTTCTTGAATTGTCATCTATTGTAATAAATGGATTTAAGAAAAAAATGCAGACTGACGTTATATATACAGATTTTAGTAAGGCGTTTGACTCTGTCAACCACTCTCTTCTATTATTCAAAATAAATCAGCTTGTGTTTCCATGTAAGCTATTAACTTGGATTTCAAGTTATTTGAATGGTGGGACTCAGAGGGTTATATTCAAGAACGCTGTTTCAAAATTGATCTACGTGACATCTGGAGTGCCTCAGGGTAGTTAATTGGGTCCTTTGCTGTTTACTTTGTTTATTAACGATCTTCCCTCTACCATAAAACATTCTCGTGTACTAATGTATGCTGATGATGTTAAGCTTTGTTTATCATATAACGATATAGCGTCGGGTTTCAACTTACAGTCAGATATTGATTGTTTTCAGGGTTGGTGTGAGTATAATTTTTGTATATAATTTTTGTTTGAAGAAACTTTTTGCATCAAAAAATTTAAGTTTTCAACACGAGGAAAAAAGTTCAAAAAGTAGATTTTCACACAAATTCGTCCTTTTCAATGAGTACTGAATGGGTTAAAAAATGTATTGTATCATTCAAACGGCATTTGAATTTAAAAAGAAGTAAGTTAAAATTATAAGTATATTAAACTTTTTTTTTGTAAAAATACTTTTGACCATCCCTGTATATGGCCCCGCCCCCTTACTAATTAGCATATTAATGACCCACGCCTCTCACTTATTAACATATTAAGGGCCCCCGCCTCCTCATTAATGTATGCGGGTTCTGGGACAATTAGAATAATCCAATAAATTAAGTGATTTTAATGGGCTTTGAAGTCATAAAAATGTCACGATCATATCCATAAGGAGTATACTAAATTGACCCCACCCCCACACCACCATGTGACAATACTGATCACGTGACCTTTTTCCCTCATTATCAGCAATTAATATTCAGCAGGTTATGCTGTACAAGGGAAAAAGGTCGCACACTTTCCTCACATCCCCATGTGACAATATTGATCATGTATCCTTTTCCTCATTATCAGCAATTAATATTCAGCAGGTGTGGCTGTGCACGTGAGAAAGGTCGCAGTCCCAAAACATCTGAAAATGGTTGCCTAGAGGGACATGTCATGTTGGGGAATAACGTTTCATATGATTGTAAAACTAATTTAGAAATCAAAAGAATCCCAATAAAATAAATTTCACAAGTTAATGATTCTCAGATGTCAAATATTTTCAAACACACATTTTTTTTTTGCGCCCAGAATGTTTCTGATAAATTTTCCAAGATCTCTCCTTTCCACAAACGGGTCATAAACATATCATTAAAGGGATTCAAGCAAGAGCTACCCGTACATGTGCACCTGACTATTACCTGACCGGAATAAAAGGGACAAATGCAAGTTATATGACACATTATTTAGGGGCTCTTACTCAATTTGTAAGCAACTTTGAGCCGAGAGCTAATTTCCAAATAACTCTGACAGACCCGAGATAAATCCGTGGTCAGCTATTTCTGTCAACCAGGCCTCCAAATGATTCCCATCCAGATCAATTTCACGCAGCCCGAATCAAACGGATGCTGTAAACATCCAAACCGATATTGTAAACATCGGAGTCCCAGCGAGCCCTGAGTCCGCTAACGTAAACAAAAGATCCCCAAAGCGAGCCCCGAGTCCGCTAACGTAAACAAAAACATCCCCAAAGCGGTCCCTAAACTCCGCTAATGTAAGCACCAATTTCGGCCAAGATTGGACTTCAAATTTAATTGGCAAATTGCATCATCCTATTTTCCGACTCTCTTGAGTCATTCTCTTTATCAATTTTTGGGGATAAAATCTCTTAAGCCGAGGTTTGATTATTGATCATTAAACTAGAGAGCAGGCAGTCCGTTTTTGAGATCCGAATCGAGCAGTAGAACAAATCGAGAAAAAGTAAACGAGCAGTGAATAAAATAAGTTCGACCTATTAAAAAATTGTAATAGTGAATAAGTGATTAAAAGATACAAAATAAATTTTTTTAATTAATTCACAAGTGAGAAACTTAATTGGCGCCCAACGTGGGACAGTGTGATTAAAAAATGCTAAAAGCAAAGCTTTAAAATAAACGCAAAAAAGTTTTAAGTAAAAAAAGAATTTAGCGCGGCCAAAAACCCGATACAACCGACGAATAAATAAAGCCTGTGTTTATAAAAACAAGGTGGAAATTAATAAATGCAATAATCCCCTTAAACTCTATACAACCGGCAAAAAAATAAAAAGTTTGTGTTGATAAAAAAACTAAGGTGGAAAATAATTAATGAAATAATCCCCTTAAATCTCAAATTACAAAATAGTGATCGTAACATAAATTCACCGCTCGGACAATATAAAAATCAAAAAGTGACAAAAAAATTTCATCGAAACAAAAACCAATTGTGAAAAAAAATTTAATTAAACAAATGTTTAAAAACAAAAATTAACAAAAAAATCTTCGAAATCATCAACAAAAAGACATTCAAAGAAAACAGGCTGAAGGGCAATCCCTCGCCAAATATAAACATTGGAAAAGAAGGAAGACCCCAATTTAAAAACCGATAAAAGGAGGAAGACCCCAAGATAAAATCTAAAAACAAAAAAAGGAAGGACGACCCCAAGCAGGATCATCATCCAAGAAAAGGACGACCCCAACAGGATCAAAAAACAACGAGAAGAAAATAAGGAGGACAATTCGTGAGCGATACTATCTTTTTTCACTATTATTATTATTATTATATAAGAAATTTGTAAGAAAAGAAATATAAATATACAAAGTGGAAGAATTAATTTCTGATTTCGAAAAAATTCTCAAAATGTCAGAACCTTCAACAAGCTAGACTGGAGCAAATAAAAGACTCCACATGAATCCGCCTCAAGAACATACAAACCATCAGGCGATCACAAACTATACAATGCTATATGTAGGAGATTTAATTAAACAAATTGTGTATTTTGCATTAAATCCATTAAAGGAGGAGATTGTAAGCTTAAGATCGCAGCTTTCTCACAAAATTAAAACGGTTGAGGATTATCAGATAGAGATTGTAGATCCAAATATCAAGTGCGACACATCTTATGAGATCATCAAATCTGTTAGGGAATATAAAGGTGAAGAAGGTAAATATGTAGGCTGGAGAGAATCAGCTGAAGTAGCCATGGGGCAATATGCCAGAGGGAGTGAAAGATTTTATTTTGCCTTATCTATATTACGAAACAAAATAACAGGAATGGCAAACGATGCCTTAACCCATAACGGTACGGTATTAAATTTCGATGCCATAATGGCCAGACTTGACTTTGTCTTTAGCGGCAAACGACCAATTCATATTATTGAACAGGAATTAAGTGTATTGAGACAGGGAAAATAATCCATAATGGATTATTATGGTACAGTTAATAGAAAATTTACTCTACTAATTAACAAAACTATTATGACCTACGGTAGAAAAAACCGATAACAGCGGAAATGAATGAGAAACATAGGAAGACAGCTCTTAGAGTTTTCATTACCGGCCTCAACGGCCAAATTTCAGATACTATATTCTCAATGAATCCACCTGACCTACCACATGCAATGGTCATAGTTCAGGAATTGGAAAGCAACAACATGAGGGCTCATTTCGCAAATAGTTTCTCAACTACTTAGAGAAAACAAAGCGAGCCATAGTGGAAATGGACAAACACATTTCAACCACAAGACAAGACAACAAAACAATAGTAACAGTAACCAGCGAAACAATAATAATTTAAGGTTTAATCATGACAACAACCAGAACAAAAATACTTATGGTTATTATAATCAGAATAAAAATAATTCTAGGAACCAGGGTAGATTTAATAATAACCAACAAAATCAGTGGAACACCTATATGCAGCCACAAAATAAGCCAGAACCAATGGAGGTAGACGAGTCTATCCAGGTTCAGAACAGGGCTTACAACGGCTATAATCAAAGCTATAATAAATATCAAAAAAATAGTTATAGCCAGAACAAGTGGGATCAAACTAAAAAATTTAGCACCCAGAACACCTAGCAAGGCCAAGCCCAAAATAAGAGGGTACCAACTGGAACTGTTAACCAACCGGCTAACAAGACAATGAGACTAAATAACATTGAGGGGAACCATTTTTTAGACAAAAGTCAGGAGTAGGCTTACCCCACTTAATTAGAAATTACCCGAAAATAAATAAAAAATTAAAAATATTAATTGACACTGAGGCAACCTCGTGTTATATTAGAACAGGAATTTATAAAAATTATAATGAGCTTCCAATATACAAAAGAGTATCCACAGTAAATGGATATTCAATAATTAAATATTATCATATGATAACTATTTTGGATACGCGATATACTTTTTATGAAATAGAAGGGCTAGACTCAGATTTACTGGTCGGCTATAACCTATTGAAAAAAATAGGAGCTGTAATTGATACAGCTAAGGGAGTAATTAAATATAATGGAATAGAAGAAAAATTAAATTATGATAACGGAAACATTTTAAACCAACATTCCTTAACAGAAGAAAACACCATTCTTCCATTAAAATAATTTATATTAATACAAGGAAGAACGCTATATTCGAGTACCTCGACTATCAGATACCCGTTACTCAGCTAAAGGGAACAAAGGGAAATGGAGATATGCAAGCAGCAAGGCGAGATGAAAATGCGCCATCTACCGACGGTAGACAGAGTTTAGCGTTATGGGAGTTAGAGTGGGCGTGGCGAATCGATTAATCGATAGGTATTGACGAGAACAATACATTTCAGTTAAAATTTTTTATCTAGCATGAAAATTGTTGGCGCCACAGGTTTGAGCGGTTTGTGGGCGTTAGAGTGGGCGTGGCATATTCGCGTAACAAATTTGCACTGCGTACAAGGCTAGGGAATCTAAATCTGATAAATCAATTCTCTATCGTTGATAGAGTCCGAGATATCCACGTTCATACTTACGATTTTTTGAAGTTTGTGGGCGGTTTGTGGGCGTTAACGTGGGCGTGGCACTCTGTTGAAACAAACTTGCGCTGCGTAAGAAGCTTAGAAATCTGCACGCCAAATCTCAATAGCCTAGCTCTTATAGTTCCCGAGATCTCAGCGTTCATCCGGACAGACGGACAGACGGACATGGCTAGATTGACTCGGCTAGTGATCTTGATCAAGAATATATATCCTTTATGGGGTCGGAAACGCTTCCTTCTGCCTGATACATACTTTCCGACGAATCTAGTGTACCCTTTTACTCTACGAGTAACGGGTATAAAAATACTTTGATGAAAAGGCTCAAATCAGATCCGAATCTGAAATGGGTCATCAAAGCGAATTTAGTTTGGGATATACAAATCCTGAACACGCCGTCGTTGAAAAATCCGACAAAAATAAAAGTTTGGAATTCAAAAATTCCGAACACGCTGTCGTAGAAATATCCGACAAAAATAAAAGTTTGGGAACTAAAAATCCTAAGCGCGCCGTCGTTGAAAAATCCGACAAAAATAAAAGTTTGGAATTGAAAAATTCTGAACACGCCGTCGTTGAACTATCCGACAATCAAAGAATAAACAACATAAAAATATCGTCTGCAGATCAAAGAAAAGATTTGGAGAACGAAATATTAAATATTATCAATGAATAGCATTCAAAAATAAATATGCAGATTCCATTTAGGACAGATATCTGCGGTGAAATAAACACCGTAAATGATAGGGCCATTTACAGCAAACAATACCCTTATGCTCTATCAGCTTCAGTTTTGTAAATTCTGAAATAAGTCGAATGTTAAAAGAAGAAATTATAAGACCAAGTAGAAGTCCTTATAACTCACCAGTACTAGTAGAACTCCAAAACTCAGGCTCGTAATCGATTATACAAAACTTAATGAAAATACAATACCTGATAGATATCCAATGCAGGACCCTTCAGTGATTTTGTCAAATCTTGGAAAAGCCAAATACTTTTCAACAATTGACTTGGAATCTGGATTTCATCAGATTCTCATGAATGAACCAGATATTCAGAAAACCTCATTTTCAATAAACAACGGGAAATACGAATTCCTAAGAATGCCTTTCGGTTTGACCAACGCTCCAACAATATTCCAACGAGCGATGGATGATATTTTAAGAGAACAAGTGGGTGAAACATGTCATGTTTATATGGATGACATAATTATATTTTCAAAAACAATTGAACAACATTGCAAAGATTTAATTGTCATTATTAAAATGTTGCTGAACGCAAACATGAAAATTTCGATTGAAAAATCAAAGTTCTTTAAATTAGAGACAAACTTTCTCGGTTACGTTGCTTCTCACAATGTGATCAAAACCGATCCCGAAAAAATTTCTTCAATTGTAAAATATCCGATTCCTAAAAATATTCGAGAGCTTAGAAGCTTCCTAGGCCTTATAGGATATTTCAGAAAATTTGTGCAAAATTACTCAAAGATAGCTAAGCCTTTAACAAAATATTTAGAAGGCCAAAACAGCAAAGTATCAAAAAAGGCATCACGTAGAACTTTAATACAGTTTGATGATTCAGCTATAAGAGCTTTAAACGAGCACAAAGAAAATTAAAATGGACAAGTAGAACTAGTACAACCGGACTATAGTAAAAAATTTACCTTACCAACTGACGCATCTGACTTAGCAATTGGTGCTGCTCTTTCTCAGGAAGGAAAGCCAATTACATTTATTTCAAACGAACAATATGTAATCAAACTAATAGACTTAATATCATTAACCTTAAAAGCAAAAGGCCTTGTTGCCAGTGCTTTACCAACTAAGTTAGTCTAGTTTTGTAAACTTCTCTATCTTTAATAATAAATAAATAAATAAATAAATATAGAAATTGAACCAGAAAGCAATGTTTCCGATAATGAAATAAATAATATCCCCGACAATAAAAATACCCTAGAAGAAAATATCATTGTCGAATTAACCAATCGACTACATTCAATATACCCATCAGTTCCAATGAATCGAGACGATTCAATTTAGAATGGGGGGAGTTTTATGCCACATTATTTAGGGGCTCTTACACAATTTATAAGCAACTTTGAGCCGAGAACTAATTTCCAAATAACTCTGACAGGCCCGAGATAAATCCGTGGTCAACTATTTCTTGCAACCAGGCCTCCAAATCATTCCCATCCAGATCAATTTCACGCACCCCGAATCAAACGAATGCTGTAAACATCCAAGCCGATATTGTAAACATCGGAGTCCAAAGCGAGCCCTGAGTCCGCCTACCTAAACAAAAAGATCTCCAAAGCGGTCACTAAACTCCGCTAATGTAAACACCAATTTCCGGCCAATATTGGACTTCAAATTTAATGGGCAAATTGCATCATCCTATTTTCCGACTCTCTTAAGTCATTCTCTTTATCAATTTTTGGGGATAAAATCTCTTAAGCCAAGGTTTGATTGTTGATCATTGAACTAGAGAGCAGGCAGTCCGTTTGTGAGATCCGAAGCAGTAGAACAAATCGAGAAAAAGTAAACGAGAAGTGAATTAAATAAGTTCGACCTATTAAAAAATTGTAAATTGTAATTTGTAAAAATAAAAATACATTTTTTTAATTAATTCACAAGTGAGAAACTTAATTTGCACAAGTCTGAAGGCGCACGCCCATTGACAAGATCATGTGCCTCACGCCAACGATCACACGGCTGACTTCTAGCTCTAATATGTTCGCATAAGGGTTGAAATCACGACCGCGCAACAACTCGCAAGTAGCCGACATATCTCATTCAAGGAAATATTTGTCATTTTCCGTACCTTTAATTTTAACTCGAAATAAAAAGTCAGAAGTTTATTTTGTAGCATAATAATACATTTATTTATTTATTTTGGTATTGCGAACATGTTTTATTATATATTGAAGTTAATTTTCTGGCTTCGTTCCGGCGATTTGCATAGAAGAGCCAGCCGCACGTTTCCGACGTCAATTCAGGATTACAAAATGTAAAGTGTTCGCCAAAATTCGTAGTTTTAAGATCATGTCCACCTCGATTCATGAACATACTTTTTTGAGTTTAGAAGGTATTGAAAACGCTGACCAATTATCTGTCCTTTAAATTATTTAATAAATTGGTCAATTTCCTCATGAAACTTCATTTGGTTATTTTTGTTTTCTTGCACATCTTTAAACATCTAATCTAAACTTTAAAATAATGTATAAAAATTATTTTATTGTTTTGGAGCTACTTTTTAAAAATGTCAAAATAATGTATGCATTGTTAAGAGCACAAACCCCGCCCTTAAGGTGTGTTTCACAGAGGGAAACCGGTTTCCTTTAAACCTGTTTAATGACGGACAGCCCATTTCCTCGATATTAATGAGCTGTCGACTCCCAAAAAACGTCTGTAAAAATCGTTTCTTTTTCACACCTTTACAAATTAATTTGCTCCCGCTTGTAATTGTCCTTAGATACTTTCGAGTTTGTAGAAAACTATTCTCACCATCGTTCCAAAAAATGTTGTGATGTGATGAATGTCGAGATTTTGTATTTAGCAAAGTAAAATCATTTGGTGGTTCTATTAAGAAACTATTATTCAAGTTTGGATCTTTTTCAAATACAATTCCAATTTCTTTTAGAATAATATTATTATTATTATTATCAAAGAAACCTTGAACATCAATCGAAACAGTATCTTTCAACATTTTTCTAATGTTAAACAACTCGTTGTACTAGTCCGTTTAATGGGTTATATTCAACTAAACGGTCATGTATGAGGAGACAGTAAGCTTGGGTATTTTCATGACTTTGTGTCTTCAGTTCTATTGAAATTCTCACATCAATAGGGCCAGTATTCACTGATTCGTTTTGATATGAAAGATCAACCACAATAATAAGGGACTTTCAATTTAAATTCATTTGGGGTCAAAAATGTTTCTGGTTCACGATTATAGTAACTAGATTGAAATCTTGTATACATTTCATATAGGTGAGCATACTAATTCTAACTAAAATCAACATTCAGATTATCATATGGATATGACTCAGAATTCATGTGAACTTTCAAGTTTGATAAGTTACTTGTGATAACTTAAGTCTTGGTTTTTCGCGGTTAGCCGACAATTTCACATTTCAGCTGTGTTGACTCCCATACCCCAATTTGGGGTTAACATTTTAATTCCAACTGTGGAATACGAAGAGTAGGTTTACACCACTTTTAATAGTATAGTACATCTTAATTTTTGCAAAATCGCTCAGAGTTACATGGGGAATTTTCCAGGTTTTATTCGTAATTTCCAGTTTAAAAGTTTGTTCATTTCTGGTTTTTTCAAACACATCACCAAGATTCTAAGTTAGCATCAACACAACTTCATGTTTACATTTTAACAAAACTTTTTTGTAATCCTCAGCGAATCCCAACAAATTTTTTAATGGTACAGAAAATTTGAATTGGGGTTCCGTAGAAATTTCGTCTCCACTGCTCCATCCAGAATTTAATAGATATTGACTTTGAAGATTATCCAGATATATAAAATTTTTTAGGGTAGTAGTCATATTGTCATGGACTTGACACTTTGTATTTAGTTGTTACCTAGCAGTATTTTGATGGTTACTTTCTGTTTAGTCTTGTTTTTGGATGGTTACCGTTTGTATAGTACCTGTACAGTACTTGGCTTTGGATGGTTACTATCTGTATAGTATCTGTAAAGTACTTGGTTTTAGATGGTAACTAAATGTTAACAAGTATTATGAAATGCTATAGTCTCTTATTAAGAATTATCAAAGCACACAAGTTAAAGTTTCTCAGATGTGTTAGCCAAACACACTTGCAGTGAACTATCATTACCTGACCGTCATCAAAGTCACATGCCCAAGACCCAAAGATATTGAATAAAACACTTTCCCTTCATTTGTTCCTGTAGTTTTAATTTCAGTCAGAAACAAATTTTGTAGGATCATTTAATATTTATACCCGTTACTCGTAGAGTAAAAGGGTATACTAGATTCGTCGGAAAGTATGTAACAGGCAGAAGGAAGCGTTTCCGACCCCATAAAGTATATATATTCTTGATCAGGAACACTAGCCGAGTCGATCTAGCCATGTCCGTCTGTCCGTCTGTCTGTCCGTCCGGATGAACGCTAAGATCTCGGAAACTATAAGAGCTAGACTATTGAAATTTGGCGTGCAGATTCCTGAGCTTCTTACGCAGCGCAAGTTTTTTTCAGAAGAGTGCCACGCCCAATTTAACGCCCACAAGCCGCCCAAAACTGTGGCTCCTACAGTCCTGACGCTAAAATAAAAATTTTAACTGAAATGTATTGTTCTCATCAATACCTATCGATTGACCCAAAAAAAGTTTGCCACGCCCACTGTAACGTCCACAAGCCGCCCACAAACTTCAAAAAATCGTAAGTATGAACGCGGATATCTCGGAAAATATTAGAGATAGAGAAATGGGATTTCAGATTTAGATTCCGTAGGCTTGAGCGCAGCGCAAGTTTTTTACGCGAATATGCCACGCCCACTTTAACGCCCACAAACCTCCCAAGCCTGTGGCGCCCACAATTTTCATGCTAGATATAAAATGAAATGTATTGGTCTCGTCAATACCTATCGACTGATCCAAAAAAAACTTTTCCACGCCCACTCTAACGCCCACAACGCTTAAATCTGTCTACCGCCGGTAGGTGGCGCATTTCAATCTCGCTTTGCTGCTAGCATATCTCCATATCTGATAGTCGAGGTACTCGACTATAGCGTTCTGCCTTGTTTTTTATATATAATAAACATATTTTACTAATTTCATAATTAATTATATTATATTTATATATAATTAATTTTCTGACTCCATCCCTCTGTAAGAAACATGTCGGTTATTAATCTTCGTTCCAAACGCAGATTTTCGCTTGGTTCCTATAGATAGATGTAAAATAGTTCTCACAATGTAATCTTTCTCAGATGTTGGATTACTTTTAAAGCATTCATTTGTTCTAACCCATATTAATATCATAACATATTTCGAAAGCATCATTAGCTAACATGGAAGCGTCTTTCAATTTAATTTCTGATTCAAGTTTATGTAGAGGTATCAACTATTTTTCTAGTTCTAGTTTTCTAGTCCTATTCTATTTGAATACTATTTGTATGAGTAAGGCATCATTGTCTAAGATGTTGAATAAGTTTACTAAACTCTTTAATTACAATACTCATCTGGTTTTCGTGATTCATGATGGCGGTTGAGCTGCTTGGACTTTGATTACTAGCTGTTGTTAACTGTTATAAGCTATTATTAGATGGTTACTATCTACTTAGTAGATGTCTATTAGTTGCTGACTAGTTGTTATTAGCTGGTTACTATATGTTTAGTAGCTGTATAGTATCTGGTTTCTATTTGTTTAGTAGATGTAAGCAAGTTGTTTACTAGATGTTATTAGCTGGTTACACGCTGTTTAGTATCTGGTTTCTATATGTTTAGTAGATGTATACAAGTTGTTTACTAGATGTTATCAGCTGGATACTAGCTCTTTAGTATCTGTTTACTTGATGTTTACTAATTATTATTAGCTGGTTACTAGTTGTTATTAACTTCTACGAGCTTTTATAGTTTTTAAGAATGATCAGAAATTCTTGATTACTAGACGACTTTCGATGTGAAGTGAAAACTTACAATCTGATTTTCAGTGTGTTTGCTGTGTACGTGAGAAATATCACACATGCAAAATATCTGAAGATTGATATATAAATCTTCGGAGAACATGTCCGATTATGTTGGGGAAAGATGTATCCTGTGATTGTAAAACTAATTAAGAAATTACTTGTTCACAAGCTGTCAAAGAAAGCTGTATAGAAGCTGTTTTGATAAACAATTTCGATTCATGTTGACAGATATAAAGAACATATAATAATATCATCCACTTTAACTGGTATATTGTAGAAATAAAACATTTTCATATTCCTTCATATTATGTAGGTATAATAAGTGTATCCTTAACTACAATAGCTAGCGTTACACCCCATAACTATACTTATTAAATACAATAAAATGTCTAGAAAGAACAAAATATATGAATGTCAAAAAACGATTTCAAACTAACTATAATTGGGAAAGTAATTGAAATCGCTGCGGCGTAAGTAAAAAACTGTAAGTAAGTAACAGTAAGTAAAAAACAGTAAAAACCAAAACACTGTGACTATCCCATTTTCTATCACCATAACAAATGTGTATACCCACACCTAAATGACCAGTTATATCCTTTGTCCAAAATGTCTGTGACTTTCATTTATAAATTTGTCACCGATAATTTAAATCCCAATAAGCAAACCACACATAACTAACCGTAACATAACCCCAGAGTCAAGTTGGTTCCCTACAATAAACACAGGTGGTGGTGTTAAGGAGTGCTAAAATTCCGCGACGCAGGCGCAAAGGTCATAAAAAATGGTCATAAAAAAAATAATTAGGAAAGTATTTTTTATTTACGAACCATTTATAGCTGTTACCAACAATTTATAACTGTTACCAACAACAAAAATAGTTATGTTACAAAGGATTGCTAAAAAAAACCTCGATGCAGGCGCAAAGGTCAAGGTAATAAAAAATTCATGGAATTTTATCCCTTGACCAAAAACGAAAATTTCTTCTATTTGGATAATAAAAAAATATATATTAATTCAATACTTTGATTTTTCCATCAAAATGCTTGATAAATCTAGATGTTTGATATTCTCTAACTAATTGAGCAATAAGCTTTCATGTGCCTATTTAATTTACCAAAAACAGTATTAGTCTTCTCTCATAAAATTGATCTTCTGGATCCCTCTAATTCCTCACCGGTGAAATATATGTTGCTCATATTTAATAATGATGGTTTGTCAACCCCGACCAACCTCCGCAACATAGATGGGTACTTGTAATTCATTTTTAATATATTTCCATCCTTTTCTAACTAATATCCTTTTATCCATCATGTAAACAGGTTTAGAATTGTATTGCATGCTTCAACCCTTAGCCACACCCACCACTGTAACAGATTTGACTTTTCCAATGGCTGCCCCAGCTACCTAAGCTGTACACTGGTCGGCATATGTATTTTGACAAAACAAAAGTTAAGTATACTCATAACATGAATTTACTTCTTGTAAACTATAGGCATCAATGGAAAGGTAATTTCAATGCCGTTTGAATGATACAATACATTTCTTAACCCATTCAGTATTTATTGAAAAGGACGAATTTGTGTAAATCAACTTTTAAATTTTTTTTTAAAACTTTTTTCCTCGACTTGAAAACTTAAATTTTTTGATGCTAAAAGTTTCTTCAAACAAAAATAATAGTAACTGCAAAAAGAATTTTTCAAAAATAGTTTTTCTTATATTTTTTATGATTTTTTAAAAATGCTTAAAAACAGGCATTTGAGCCATATTTTTCTCTTTTTCATACAAATTTCTTCCGACATTGTCACCTTCAAAAAATCATAAAAAATATAAGCAAAATGATTTTTGAAAAATTCTTTTTGTAGTTACTACTATTTTTGTTTGAAGAAACTTTTTGCATCTAAAGTTTAAGTTTTCAAGTCGAGGAAAAAAGTTTAAAAGTAGATGTTTACACAAATTCGTTCTTTTCAATAAGTACTGAATGGGTTAAGAAATGTATTGTATCATTCAAACGGCATTGAAATTACCTTTCCATTGATGCCAAAGTTTACAAGAAGTAAGTTCAAATTATGAGTATATTTAACTTTTGTTTTGTCAAAATACTTATGCCGACCACTGTACATTTCTTTTCTTTTTCTCTTTTCTCTTTACAATTCAATTTACCATCTACAATCCCTGGAGAACAGTTTAGTATTTGCAGTTTAATTTTCTAATTTAATGATTTCACAGATTCCCGTGGTGAATACTAATTTTATTGAGCAGCCGAAATTCCAGATATTAACTCATAACATGTAACTAGCAGAATATAGTCAAAGATATCAGACGCTAAAAAGACCAGATTTACCTACAATTCATTTTACCATCTACAATCCCTGAAGAACAGTTTAGTATTTGTAGTTTACTTTTCTAATTATTGATTTCACAGATTCCCGCTGGTTAATACCAATTTTTAACAAATGACTGCCAACTCCATACTATTCAGACACTGGTTTACAACCTCATAGAACTGACTCTCAAGGTATCTGTAATGCGCAATATATTTCCGTCTCTTTCCTTCTAATCAATATTACAAAATTTCAAAAACTGGTTTTGGAGTTCATTTTATTCTTACAATTAAATTATTAAAAATTATTAAGCCAAAAGAGATAATAAGGTTTTTGTAATAATATCCCATGAAAAATACATAATTCTTATTTGCATATTTTCAAAATTATTTATTTCAGAAAATTATTCATTAATCGCATTCAAATAATTTTCATAATATATCTTTCAATTTTTTAGATTTTTCAATAGAGTTTCTCAAATATTAATATTAAATGATATTGCATCATATCTATTTTATTTCCCAATTATAGTTAGTTTTTAATCGTTTTTTGACATTTATATATTTTGTTCTTTCTAGTTTTTTAATGTAGCTAATAACTACAGTTATGGGATGTAAGGCTAGCTATGCAATGTGACTAGCGCGATAATTATAATTTTGCACTTGTAGCGCTAGGATATAAACCAATAAATAAATAAAGTAGTGCTATCGTAGTTAAGAATACATTTATTATACCTACATAAGATGAAAGAATATGAAAAATGGATATGTTTTATTTTTACAATATACAACTTAAAGTGGATGATATTATTATGTATTCTTAATATCTGTCATTATGAATCAAAATTGTATGTCAAAACAGCTTCTAAACAGCTTTCAGACAGCTTGTGAACAACTTATTTCTTAATTAGTTTTACAATGGCAGGATACATCTTTCCCCAACATAATCGGACATGTTCCTCTGAGATTTATATATAAATCTTCAGATATTTTGGTTGTGCGTTCTTTCTCACGTACACAGCAAACACATTGAAAATCAGAGTGTAAGTTTTTACTTCACATCGAAAGTCGTCTAGTGATCAAGAATTGTTGATCATTCTTAACAAATGAATTTAAAAGCTCGTAGAAGTTAATAACAACTAGTAACCAGCTAATAATAATTAGTAAGCATCAAGTAAACAGATACTAAAGAGCTAGTAACCAGCTAATAACATCTAGTAAACAACTTGTATACATCTACTAAAGAAATAGAAAATACATCTACTAAACAGCTTATATACATCTACTAAACATATAGTAACCAGCTAATAACAACTAGTCAGCAACTAATAGACATCTACTAAGTAGATAGTAACCATCTAATAATAGCTCATAACAGTTAACAACAGCTAGTAATCAAAGTCCAAGCAGCTCAACCGCCATCATGAATGACGAAAACCAGATGAGTATTGCAATTAAAGAGTTTATTAATCTAAGACAATGATGCCTTACTCATACAAATAGAATAGGACTAGAAAACTAGAACTAGAAAAATAGTTGACAACAAAAACCGATATTACCAGGTCCCAATAACTCTACATAAACTTCAATCAGAAATTAAATAGAAAGACGCTCCCATGTTAGCTAATGATGCTTTCGAAATATGTTATGATATTAATATGGGTTAGAACAAATGAATGCTTTAAAAGTAATCTAAAATCTGAGAAAGATTACATTGTGAGAAATATTTTACATCTATCTATCGGAACCAAGCGAAAATCTGCGTTTGGAACGAAGATTAATAACCGACATGTTTCTTACAGAGGGATGGAGTCAAATATACATAAAATATAATTAATTATAAATTTAGTGAAATATGATTACAATAATAAAATATATAAAAAAAAATTAAATGATCCCACAAAATTTGTTTCTGGCTGAAATTAAAACTACAGGTACAAATGAAGGGAAAGCGTTTTATTCAATGTCCTTGGGTCTTGGGCATGTGACTTTAATGACGGTCAGGTAATGATAGTTCACTGCAAGTGTGTTTGGCTAACACATCTGAGAAACTTTAACTTGTGTGCTTTGATAATTCTTAATAAGAGACTATAGCAACTCATAATACTTGTAAACATTTAGTTATCATCTAAAACCAAGTACTTTACAGATACTATACAGATAGTAACCATCCAAAACCAAGTACTGTACAGGTACTATACAAAAGGTAACCATCCAAAAACAAGACTAAACAGAAAGTAACCATCAAAATACTGCTAGGTAACAACTAAATACAACGTGTCAAGTCCATAAAAATATGACTACTACCCTAAAAAATTTTATATATCTGGATAATCTTCAAAGTCAATATCTATTAAATGCTGGATGGAGCAGTGGAGGCGAAATTTTTACGGAACCCCAATTCAACTTTTCTGTACCATTAAAAAATTTGTTGGGGCTTGCTGAGGATTTCAAAAAAGTTTTGTTAAAATGTAAACATGAAGTTGTGTTGATGCTAACTAAGAATCTTGGTGATGCGTTTGAACAAACCAGAAATGAACAAACTTTTAAACTGGAAATTACGAATAAAACCTGGAAAATTCCCCATGTAACTCTGAGCGATTTTGCAAAAATTAAGATATACGATATTATTAAAAGTGGTGTAAACCTACTCTTCGTATTCCATAGTTGGAATTCAAATGTTAACCCCAAATTGGGGTATGGGAGTCAACACAGCTGAAATGTAAAATTGTCGGCTATCCGCGAAAAACAAAGACTTAAGTTATCACAAGTAACTTATCAAACTTGAAAGTTCACATGAATTCTGAGTCATATCCATATGATAATCTGAATGTTGATTTTAGTAAGAATTAGTATGCTCACCTATATGAAATGTATACAAGATTTCAATCTATTTACTATAATCGTGAACCACAAACATTTTTGACCCCAAATGAATTTAAATTGAAAGTCCCTTATTATTGTGGTTGATCTTTCATATCAAAACGAATCAGTGAATACTGGTCCTATTGATGGGAGAATTTCAATAGAACTGAAGACACCAAGTCATGAAGATACCAAAGCTTACTGTCTCCTCATACATGACCGTTTAGTTGAATATAACCCATTAAACGGACTAGTACAACGAGTTGTTTAACATTAAAAAAATGTTGAAAGATACTGTTTCGATTGATGTTCAAGGTTTCTTTGATAATAATAATAATTATACTATTCTAAAGGAAATTGGAATTGTATTCGAAAAAGATCCAAACATAAATAATAGTTTTTTAATAGAACCACCATATGATTTTACTTTGCTAAATACAAAATCTCGACATTTATCACATCCCAACATTTTTTGGAAAGATGGAGAAAATAGTTTTCCACAAACTCGAAAGTATCTAAGGACAATTACAAGCGGAAGCAAATTAATTTGTAAAGGTGTGGAAAAGAAACGATTTCTACAGACGTTTTTGGGAGTCGACTGCTCATTAATATCGAGGAAATGGGCTGTCCGTCATTAAACAGGTTTAATGGAAACCGGTTTCCCTCTGTGAAACACACCTTAAGGGCGGGGTTTGTGCTCTTAACAATGCTTACATTATTTTGACATTTTGTAAAAGTAGCTCCAAAACAATAAAATAATTTTTATACAATATTTTAAAGTTGAGACTTGATGTGTAAAGATGTGCAAGAAAACAAAAATAACCAAATGAAGTTTCATGAGGAAATTGACCAATTTATTAAATAATTTCAAGGACAGATAATTGGTCAGCGTTTTAAATACCTTCTAAACACAAAAAAGTATGTTCATGAATGGAGGTGGACATGATCTCAAAACTACGAATTTTGGTGAACACTTTACATCTTGTAATTCTGAATTGACGTCGCAAACGTGCGCCTGGCTCTTCTATGCAAATCGCCGGAACGAAGCCAGAAAATTAACTTCAATATATAATAAAACATGTTCGCAATACCAAAATAAATAAATAAATGTATTATTATGCTACAAAATAAACTTCTGACCTTTTATTTCTAGTTAAAATTAAGGGTACGGAAAATGGCAAATATTTCCTTGACTGAGATATGTCGGCTACTTGCGATTTGTTGCGCCGTCGTGATTTTAACCCTTATGGGAACGTATTAGAGCTAGTAGTCAGCCGTGTGATCGTTGGTGTGAGGCACATGATCTTGTCAATGGGCGTGCGCCATCAGACTTGTGCAAATTAAGTTTCTCACTTGTGAATTAATTAAAAAAATGTATTTTTATTTTTACATATTACAATTTACAATTTTTTAATAGATCGAACTTATTTAGTTCACTTCTCGTTTACTTTTTCTCGATTTGTTCTACTGCTCGATTCGGATCTCAAAAACGGACTGCCTGCTCTCTAGTTCAATGATCAAAAATCAAACCTCGGCTTAAGAGATTTTTCCCCAAAAATTGATAAAGAGAATCGGAAAAATCAATGATCAACAATCAAACCTTGGCTTAAGAGATTTTATCCCCAAAAATTGATAAAGAGAATGACTTAAGAGAGTCGGAAAATAGGATGATGCAATTTGCCAATTAAATTTGAAGTCCAATATTGGCCGGAAATTGGTGTTTACATTAGCGGAGTTTAGGGACCGCTTTTGGGGATCTTTTTGTTTACGTTAGCGGACTCAGGGCTCGCTTGGGACTCCGATGTTTACAATATCGGCTTGAATGTTTACAGCATCCGTTTAATTCGGGGTGCGTGAAATTGATCTGGGTGGGAATGATTTGGAGGCCTGGTTCCAAGAAATAGTTGACCACGGATTTATCTCGGGTCTGTCAGAGTTATTTGGAAATTAGTTCTCGGCTCAAAGTCGCTTATAAATTGGGTAAGAGCCCCCAAATAATGAGTCATATAATTCCCCCATTCTAAATATTAAATATAAATAAATAAATATATTGAATGTAATTGATTGGTTAATTCGACAATGATATTTTCTTCTAGGGTATTTTCACTGTCGGGGATATTATTTATTTCATTATCGGAAATATTGCTTTCTGGTTCAATTTCTATATGAATTTGCCATGGTCTGTATATTTTCGAGCTGTGATGTATTCCAATATCTTGTTGTGTACATTGGTGTAGGAAATATTATTAATTTTAGTGGTGCCATTAAAAGTTATTAAATATGACTGTATTTTCTCCATTTACAAAAATGGCTCCATCTTGGATTTCATCTACATTTTTATTTTTTTCTCGGATCTTGTTACAAAAGGATTTTTCTCCATTTAGTAATCTGGTGAAACAAGAACCTTCTGGGTTAAGTGTGCAATAATTATTAAATATCTCTGTCTTATAATTAGACATTACATAGAACTTATTTCTACATTTTGCGACGTGATTATCAATTAATAATTTTTCATCATTATGTGAAATGGATCTTGAATTGTAAATGTCAAAACGATCGGTAATAATAGGGCGTGTTATGTAAATTATAATAAGATCTTGATGCAAAGCGATTTTAAATTCAGGTATATCTAAAAGGTCTGTTATAATTACAGGTCTATCTTCGTGCTCATAAATTTCTTGTATATCATCATTGTTTAGAATTTTAGTATTAAATACATCAATTTTGGCGAGTGCAATTTTTTCCATTAAATTCATAAGATCGTAAGTAAGCAAGCACAGACGATATTTTCTAAGTGGAATTTAAAGGCTGTTTTGAATTCTTCAGATAAAGATTTTATCTCTTTAAATATTTTAGAATTAATAACGAAGTGATCGTTAATTTTTTGTATTAAATCATCGATTTTATTTTGGAATGTTATGAAATCATCATGATCTGGTGTTCGCGCTATCGATTTCCAAATAGTGCCTATTTCATTAATGTCTCTTTTCGATCTACTGGGTATTATTTGAGAGATAAGAATTTGATAATTTTTAAACCGTGGGATATTTCCCAAAGGAAATTCTTGCTGTCGTGACTCTTTAGAAATTTTGTTTCAAGATTAATTATTTCTCTATAAAAACTTATATTAGTTATATGAAATAAATCTGCGTATGATTCATAAATAAGATCATCTTTGGTATCCTTGTAAAGAAGGAAATCATGGTTAGTGTAATCCATAATTTCGGATTTGGTTGTAGCTACCAGCAATAATAAGTACATTATTGAAATCATTATCTGTAATTTGAAACATATTATTATTTAATATTATCTTTATGAATCGTACGGCTTCTTTTACTTATAATAACTTTATCGTGAAGATTTTCCTTAAATACTTGTTTTTATACCTGTTACTCATAGAGTAAAAGGGTATACTAGATTCGTCGGAAAGTATGTAACAGGCAGAAGGAAGCGTTTCCGACCCCATACAGTATATATATTCTTGATCAGGATCACTAGCCGAGTCGATCAAGCCATGTCCGTCAGTCCGTCTGTCCGTATGAACGCTGAGATCTCGGAAACTATAAGAGCTACAATAATGGGATTAAACATGCAGATTCCTGAGATTCCTGCGCAGCGTAAGTTTGTTTCAGCAGAGTGCCACGCCCACTCTAACGCCCACAAACCGCCCAAAACTGTGGCTCCTACAGTTTGGATGCTATAATAAAAATTTTAACTGAAATGTATTGTTCTCATCAATACCTATCGATTGATAACTCTAACGCCCACAACGCTTAAATCTGTCTACCGCCGGTAGGTGGCGCATTTAAGTCTCGCTTTGCTGCTTGCATATCTCAATTTCCCTTTGGTCCCTTAAGCTGAGTAACGGGTATCTGATAGTCGAGGTACTCGACTATAGCGTTCTCCCTTGTTTATATCTAGAATTAAGCTTGTTTCTTTCCCCGTGTTTCTTTTCGTAAATTACCTCTCCTACGTGATAATTCTTATTTTGTCTATCTTTATTGTGAAAATGCAACATTTTCTTTTGAGCTTGTTGCAATAATTTGGGAATATCACCGTGTTTGATTTTATTAAATAATATATGAAAGGGTCGATGGTTGGTTATTGAGTGAATTGTTAAATTGTATTTTTGTGCTGCTCTAATTATAATTTCGGAATAATCAATTAAATTAAGATCATCTTTAATGCAGCGAGCAATTTCTGTTAAGGTAGAGTGTGCCCTTTCTATTTGTCCGTTGGAAGTACTATGCCGAGGATCTGCAAAGAATAGAGATATCCCATTTCTTTGTGCAAAGGATTTAAATTGGGATGAAGAAAAACTTGGTTCGTTATCTATCATCAAAGATTTGGCTAATGGAAATTGTTGAAAAATTTCTGAAACTGTATTTTCTATATTTAGTTTATTAGGGATTTCTTTTACGACTAAGTATTTCGAATACCAATCTATACAGGTAATGAATATAAGATTTTGGGCGTAATATATGTCAAGATGACTGTTTTCACCTTCTCTTTCTGGAATAGGTGCTTTACCGATAGGAATATGTACTGGGTGTCTGTTGTATTTGTTTTGATTGCAGATTGTCCAATTCTTTATAAACTCCTTAAGCTTTTTGTATAAATTAGGCCATTAATAAAGTCTAGTTATTTGTTTGTAATTTTCATCAAGCCCTCTATGAGCTCTATAATGAGTTTCTGTGATAATAAGATATCTGTCTTCAACGTTTTCGACATTCTGGACAAATGTCTTAGTGTATAAAAATGTATTCATAAAATTGTCTTTAAGTGTTTTTAAGTTATTAATTTGGATCCGTGATAAAGCGTCCGCAACAACATTTGTTGCTCCTGGCTTTTAAATAATTTTGGGTGAATAGCTTTCAATAAAGGAATACCATCTTTTCATCTCGATATTTGGATTTTTGTGTTGGTGATCGGTATAGATCTCGATGTTGTTAACCCCGTATAAGTAATTTCGAAGATTTTTAAAAGCCCATACAATGGCTAAAAGTTCCTTTTTATTTGTTGCGTATAATTGTTCGGTTTTGGTCAGAGTTTTTGAAATAAATGTAATTGGCTTTCCTTCCTGAGAAAGAGCAGCACCAATTGCTAAGTCAGATGCGTCAGTTGGTAAGGTAAATTTTTTACTATAGTCCGGTTGTACTAGTTCTACTTGTCCATTTTAATTTTCTTTGTGCTCGTTTAAAGCTCTTACAGCTGAATCATCAAACTGTATTAAAGTTTTACGTGATCCTCTTTTAGATACATTGCCGATTTGGCCTTCTAAATATTTTGTTAAAGGTTTAGCTATCTTTGCGTAATTTTGCACAAATTTTCTGTAATATCCTGTAAGGCCTAGGAAGCTTCTATGCTGTCGAATATTTTTAGGGATCGGAAATTTTACAATTGTAGAAATTTTTTCGGGATCGGTTTTGATCACATTGTGAGAAAAAACGCGACCGAGAAAGTTTGTCTTTGATTTAAGGAACTTTGATTTTTCAATCGAAATTTTCATGTTTGCGTTCAGCAAAATTTAAATAATGACAATTAAATCTTTGCAATGTTGTGCAATTGTTTTGGAAAATATAATTATGTCATCCATATAAACACTTGTTCTCTTAAAATATCATCCATCGCTCGTTGGAATATTCTTGGAGCGTTGGTCAAACCGAAAGGCATTCTTAGGAATTCGTATATCCCGTTGTTTATTGAAAATGAGGTTTTCTGAATTTCTGGTTCATTCATGAGAATCTGATGAACTCCATATTCCAAGTCAATTGTTGAAAAGTATTTGGCTTTTCCAAGATTTGGCAAAATCTTTGAAGGGTCCTGCATTGGATATCAATCAGATACAGTACTTTCATTAAGCCTTTTATAATCAATTACGAGTCTGAGTTTTGCAGTTCCGTCTTTATTGAAACCCTTTTTTGGTACCACTAGTACAGGGGAATTATAAGGACTTCTACTTGGCCTTATAATTTCTTCTTTTAGCATTCGACTTATTTCAGAAATATATTTACGAAATCTGAGGCTGAAAGAGCATAAGAGTATTGTTTGCTGTAAATGGCCCTATCATCTACGATGTTTATTTCACCGCGTATATCGGTCCTAAAAGGAATCTGCATATTTACTTTTGAATATATTTTCGTTCTCCAGATCTATTCTTTGATCTGCAGACGATAATTTTATGTTGTTTATTTTTTGATTGTCGGATAGTTCAACGACGGCGTGTTCAGAATTTTTCAATTCCAAACTTTTATTTTTGTCGGATTTTTCAACGACGGCGCGATCAGGATTTTTAATTCCCAAACTTTTATTTTTGTCGGATATTTCAACGACGGCGTGTTAGGAATTTTTGAATTCCAAACTTTTATTTTTGTCGGATTTTTCAACGACGGCGTGTTCATGACTTGTATATCCCAAACTAAATTCGCTTTGATTACCCATTTCAGATGCGGATCTGATTTGAGCCTTTTCATCAAAGTATTTTTTTAATATAAATTATTTTAGTGGAAGAATGGTGTTTTCTTCTGTTAAAGAATGTTGGTTTAAAATGTTTCCGTTATCATAATTTAATTTTTCTTCTATTTCATTATATTTAATAACTCTTTTAGCTGTATCAATTACAGCTCCAATTTTTTCAATAGGTTGTAGCCGACCAGTAAATCTGAGTCTAGCCCTTTTATTTCATTAAAAGTATATCGCGTATCAAAAATTTTTTCGAAATCAGAAATTTATTCTTCCACTTTGTATATTTATACCCTTGCAGAGGGTATAATGATTTCAGTCAGAAGTTTGCAACGCAGTGAAGGAGACGTTTCCGACCCCATAAAGTATATATATTCTTGATCAGCATCACTAGACGAGTCGATCTAGCCATGTCCGTCTGTCCGTCTGTCCGTCCGTTTCTACGCAAACTAGTCTCTCAGTTTTAAAGCTATCGGGCTGAAACTTTCCCAAAAGTCTTATATCTTTTGCAGGTAGTATATAAGTCGGATCCAGCCGGATCGGACAACTATGTCTTATAGCTCCCATAGGAATAATCGGAAAAAAAAAATGTTAAAAAATTATATCTTTGGTGTTTTTTAACATATTACCTCCTTTCCTTGGAAATACCATTTTTTAATTAGTTCTGAATTTCGAATTTAATTTTATCAAAATCGGACGACTATGTCATATAGCTGCCATAGGAACGATCGGAAAATTGGTAGGAAAATAATATGATACAAATTATAGCTTCGGTGTTTTTTGACATATTATCTTATACTATTGGGAATATCATTTTTTGTGTTTTTAAATATAATAATTATAGCTGCAAGGGTATATAAGCTTCGGCTTGCCGAAGCTAACTTCCTTTCTTGTTATATTTCTTTTCTTACAAATTTCTTATATAATAATAATAATGACAAAAGGTAGTATCGCTCACGAATTGTCCTCCTTATTTTTCTTCTCGTTGTTTTTTGATCCTGTTGGGGTCGTCCTTTTCTTGGATGATGATCCTGCTTGGGGTCGTCCTTCCTTTTTTTGTTTTTAGATTTTATCTTGGGGTCTTCCTCCTTTTATCGGTTTTTAAATTGGGGTCTTCCTTCTTTTCCAATGTTTATATTTGGCGAGGGATTGCCCTTCAGCCTGCTTTCTTTGAATGTCTTTTTGTTGATGATTTCGAAGATTTTTTTGTTAATTTTTGTTTTTAAACATTTGTTTAATTAAATTTTTTTTTTAAAATTGTTATTTGTTTCGATGAAATTTTTTTGTCACTTTTTGATTTTTATATTGTCCGAGCGGTGAATTTATGTTACGATCACTATTTTGTAATTTAAGATTTAAGGGGATTATTTCATTAATTATTTTCCACCTTAGTTTTTTTATCAACACAAACTTTTTATTTTTTTGCCGGTTGTATAGAGTTTAAGTGGATTATTGCATTTATTAATTTCCATTTTATTTTTATCAACACAGGCTTTATTTATTCGTCGGTTGTATCGAATTTTTGGCCGCGCTAAGTTCTTCTGTTACTTAAAACTTTTTTGCGTTTATTTTAAAGCTTTGCTTTTAGCATTTTTTAATCACACGGCCCACGTTGGGCGCCAATTAAGTTTCTCACATGTGAGTAAATTAAAAAAAACTTATTTTTATTCTTTAATCACTTATTCACTATTACAATTTTTTAATAGGTCGAACTTTTTTTATTCACTCAAACGGATCTCAGATCTCAAAAACGGACTGCCTGCTCTCTAGTTCAATGATCAATAATCAAACCTCGGCTTAAGAGATTAATCCTCAAAAATTGATAAATAGAATGACTCAAGAAAGTCGGAAAATAGGATGATTCAATTTGCCAATTAAATTTGAAGTCCAATCTTGGCCGGAAATTGGTGTTTACATTAGCGTAGTTTAGGGACCGCTTTGGGGATCTTTTTGTTTACATTAGCGGACTCGGGGCTCGCTTTAGGGATCTTTTGTTTACGTTTGCGGACTCAGGGCTCGCTTGGGTCTCCGATGTTTACAATATCGGTTTGGATGTTTACAGCATCCGTTTGATTCGGACTGCGTGAAATTAATCTGGGTGGGAATGATTTGGACGCCTGGTTAACAGAAATGGCTGACCACGGATTTATCTCGGGTCTGTCAGAGTTTTTTGGAAATTAGCTCTCGGCCCAAAGTTGTAACTCCCCCCATTCTAAATTGAATCGTCCCGATTTATTGGAACTGATGGGTATATTGAATGTAATTTATTGGTTAATTCGACAATGATATTTTTTTTATTTATATAATTATCGGAAATAATGCTTTTGGTTCAATTTCTATATGAATTTGCCATGGTTTGAATATTAAAAATTTTCTGAATTTTATAATAACCATAATAATTAAATATATGTAAATGTAAATATGATTAATATTAACGTAACTGGTATTTGAGTTTGTTTAATTTGAATAAATGGACTTAGTATGTTAATATTATCAAATTAGAGTTCCGAATCATTAGATATAATATATTCGGATACTAAAAAATTTGTATATTTTCGAGCTGTGATGTATTCCAACATCTTATTGTCTACATTGGTGTAGGAAATATTATTAATTTTAGTGGTGCCATTAAAAGTTATTAAATATGACTGTATTTTCTCCATTTACAAAAATGGCTCCATCTTGGATTTCATCTACATTTTTATTTTTTTCTCGGATCTTGTTACAAAAGGATTTTTCTCCATTTAGTAATCTGGTGAAACAAGAACCTTCTGGGTTAAGTGTGCAATAATTATTAAATATCTCTGTCTTATAATTAGACATTACATAGTACTTATTTCTACATTTTGCGACGTGATTATCAATTAATAATTTTTCATCATTATGTGAAATGGATCTTGAATTGTAAATGTCAAAACGATCGGTAATAATAGGGCGTGTTATGTAAATTATAATAAGATCTTGATGCAAAGCGATTTTAAATTCAGGTATATCTAAAAGGTCTGTTATAATTACAGGTCTATCTTCGTGCTCATAAATTTCTTGTATATCATCATTGTTTAGAATTTTAGTATTAAATACATTAATTTTGGCGAGTGCAATTTTTTCCATTAAATTCATAAGATCGTAAGTAAGCAAGCACAGACGATATTTTCTAAGTGGAATTTAAAGGCTGTTTTGAATTCTTCAGATAAAGATTTTATCTCTTTAAATATTTTAGAATTAATAACGAAGTGATCGTTAATTTTTTGTATTAAATCATCGATTTTATTTTGGAATGTTATGAAATCATCATGATCTGGTGTTCGCGCTATCGATTTCCAAATAGTGCCTATTTCATTAATGTCTCTTTTCGATCTACTGGGTATTATTTGAGAGATAAGAATTTGATAATTTTTAAACCGTGGGATATTTCCCAAAGGAAATTCTTGCTGTCGTGACTCTTTAGAAATTTTGTTTCAAGATTAATTATTTCTCTATAAAAACTTATATTAGTTATATGAAATAAATCTGCGTATGATTCATAAATAAGAACATCTTTGGTATCCTTGTAAAGAAGGAAATCATGGTTAGTGTAATCCATAATTTCGGATTTGGTTGTAGCTACCAGCAATAATAAGTACATTATTGAAATCATTATCTGTAATTTGAAACATATTATTATTTAATATTATCTTTATGAATCGTACGGCTTCTTTTACTTATAATAACTTTATTGTGAAGATTTTCCTTAAATACTTGTTTTTATACCTGTTACTCATAGAGTAAAAGGGTATACTAGATTCGTCGGAAAGTATGTAACAGGCAGAAGGAAGCGTTTCCGACCCCATACAGTATATATATTCTTGATCAGGATCACTAGCCGAGTCGATCAAGCCATGTCCGTCAGTCCGTCTGTCCGTATGAACGCTGAGATCTCGGAAACTATAAGAGCTACAATAATGGGATTAAACATGCAGATTCCTGAGATTCCTGCGCAGCGTAAGTTTGTTTCAGCAGAGTGCCACGCCCACTCTAACGCCCACAAACCGCCCAAAACTGTGGCTCCTACAGTTTGGATGCTATAATAAAAATTTTAACTGAAATGTATTGTTCTCATCAATACCTATCGATTGATAACTCTAACGCCCACAACGCTTAAATCTGTCTACCGCCGGTAGGTGGCGCATTTAAATCTCGCTTTGCTGCTTGCATATCTCAATTTCCCTTTGGTCCCTTAAGCTGAGTAACGGGTATCTGATAGTCGAGGTACTCGACTATAGCGTTCTCCCTTGTTTATATCTAGAATTAAGCTTGTTTCTTTCCCCGTGTTTCTTTTCGTAAATTACCTCTCCTACGTGATAATTCTTATTTTGTCTATCTTTATTGTAAAAATGCAACGTTTTCTCTTGAGCTTGTTGCAATAATTTAGGAATATCATCGTGTTTGATTTTATTAAATAATATATCAAAAGGTCGATGGTTGGTTACTGACTGATTTGTAAGAAAGTGTATTTTTGTGCTGCTCTAATTATAATTTCGGAATAATCAATTAAATTAAGCTCATCTTTAATGCAGCGAGCAATTTCTGTTAAGGTCTTAATGTATAAAAATGTATTCATAAAATTGTCTTTAAGTGTTTTTAAGTTATTAATTTGGATCCGTGATAAAGCGTCCGCAACAACATTTGTTGCTCCTGGCTTATAAATAATTTTGGGTGAATAGCTTTCAATAAAGGAATACCATCTTTTCATCTCGATATTTGGATTTTTTTGAGAAATGGAAAATGAAAGAGGTCGGTGATCGGTATAGATCTCGATGTTGTTAACCCCGTATAAGTAATTCCAAAGATTTTTAAAAGCCCATACAATGGCTAAAAGTTCCTTTTTATTTCTTGCGTATAATTGTTCGGTTTAGGTCAGAGTTTTTGAAATAAATGTAATTGGTTTTCCTTCCTGAGAAAGAGCAGCACCAATTGCTAAGTCAGATGCGTCAGTTGTTAAGGTAAATTTTTTATTATAGTCCGGTTGTACTAGTTCTAATTGTGCATTTAAATTTTCTTTGAGCTCGTTTAAAGCTCTTACAGCTGAATCATCAAACTGTATTAAAGTTTTACGTGATGCTCTTTTAGATTTTTTGCAGTTTTGGCCTTCTAAATATTTTATTAAAGGCTTAGCTATCTTTGCGTAATTTTGCACAAATTTTCTGTAATATCCTGTAAGGCCTAGGAAGCTTCTAAGCTCTCGAATATTTTTAGTGATCGGATATTTTACAATTGTAATAATTTTTTCGGGATCGGTTTTGATCACATTGTGAGAAAAAACGCGACCGAGAAAGTTTGACTTTGATTTAAGGAACTTTGATTTTTCAATCGAAATGTTCATGTTTGCGTTCAGCAAAATTTTGTAACGAACTGATTTTTATTGTCTGCTCGCTACGAGATTCGTGCGGCTAGCTCAGTATATTGTGCATTCGTCCCACCAAATTTATATTAACGTGACCGCCCAGTAGCTCAGTGAGAAAGCACAGAATTCACGGGTTCGTATTGGGTTTATTGTGGGTATATTATTACAAGTGTCTTAGTCGCTTGGTTGGCCTTGACTCGTTGCTTGTGACCCTCGGTACGTCCGATGGTCCTGATTGACTCGACGACCTCTCGCCTTTGAAGACTCGGTGCTCCAGTCCTGTAGCTCTCTGAAGATACTCGCAGCTCCCTGAAGATCCTCGCAGCTCCCTGAAGATACTCGCACCTGAAGACGCTCGCTGCTCCCTGAAGACGCTCGCTCGCTGATCGCTTCGCACGCGTGACTTGGTGACTGCTGGTAACGACTCGGACTCGCGAGGGGGTCAGCCGTACGGGCTTAGGGAAGCGTCACCGTTCTCAGACTAGGGTGAACAGAAGCTGCGCCCTCCAGGATCGCTCCTTTCGACACACCGCCGCCTGTCCCTTGCTCTGTCCCGGATGGTCCCACTGGGGTTTCCGCTCAGCCCGCGCGGACAGTCAAGGCAGAACGCCAGGAAGCTGCCTCGCGCTTTACTTCGCTTCCACGCCTAGTGTAAACGAACGTTCCACCCTAGCCTCACCCTTTTGCTTTTGGTCCTGGACGTTTCCGCGTGGCTTTTGGTACTCGGGGTTCGGGCACGCCGCTCCGGGACCTCGCAAGTCGAATCTGTAGGGCTCTCCTGGACAATTCCACTCGAGACCGTACCGATCGACCGCTCTCCCTTCTGGCTTGTTATATTTGGGGTTCGGGCACTCCGCTCCGGGACCTCGCAAGTCCAATCTGTAGGGCTCTCCTGGACAATTCCACTCGAGACCGTACCGATCGACCGCTCTCCCTTCTGGCTGGTTATACTCTCTCCAGGCGTAACGCCAGGACTTTGTGGATAAAGTTAAACGACCGCCTTGACCTAGCCGTGTGACGCCCTCTGGATCTCAGCTACCTGCGTCTCAATTCGGAGATTCCTGGTATCCCAATCCCGAACGTCTCGACGTAGCAATCTTGCTCCTTGTAGGCTCCCACGGCGCTGTTTCCCTGGCGACTCGACTTGCTGTTGCTCCCTTGTAGATTATCGGGTTGTTTGATTGTTCACTTTGGTATCTGATTGATCTTGACGGTTTGATTCCTTGTGATCGACTAATCCAGCTGCCAGCGCTCTGCGGCCTTATATAGGGCCTCCGGGAACCGTTATTTCCCTTTTGCGCACGGCCCGCTGGATCTCTCCACTCTGGGTCCAAAGTCCGTGTCTCCTGGATGACCCACTTGTCGTTCCCGTACCGCTTCCAATCGATGCTCCGCCCACTGCTGCCATCCCGCTGATTCCCGTGATGCTTGTGGCACGCCTGTGTGCCGCTCCACCGCCGAGATGTGGCACTTCCTCTCCCGGTCCAAAGTTCACGGGAGAGTCCAAAGTCCGATGGAGTCCCGTTACCCGCTTTTGCACACGGCACTCTTGCCTTGCCCGCGAAGTCTCCACTCTCTCTCGATCTCCATCCTCGGTCTCCAAACTCTCTCGCTCTCCTTCATTGGTCTCCAAACTCTCTCGCTCTCCTTCGTTGGTCTCCAAACTCTCTCGCTCTCCTCGCCGCGCCGTTACTACGCGAATTCGCCGCGTATCTGGCAAGCGGCCGGCCATCTGCTGCTGTTTCTATTTGTGGGGAGTTATTCAACTCCTCACATTCCCCCCTCACTTCGGGAAACATTTTAAACTTGTTCCTACTCTCCGGCGTTTTCTTGTTTATCGTGTGCTATCGATCCCCAGCTCGCTGCTCATCGCTGCGTTCTACTCCTTTCATTTGCTTCCTCCGCCTGGTCACACCATTCGTGTGTGATCGATGTGCGATATCGATATCGACGGTGCGGCGTTGCCACCTGCTCGTTGCGATATTTCCACCTTTGGCCGATATTACCATTTGACGTGTACCCATCGATCGCACTTTCATCTAGTGCCAATCGATCGCCTATCGAGGCGCCCCCTTCCCTGGCCCATGGTGATTTTGCAACTTTCTAGGTAAGTTTTCGCATTTCTTTAAAATTTATTTCCTCTCATCTTTTTCTTTCCTTCCGGCCTTCACTCGTCAGCCTGATCATCGCGCATGAGTCGCTGGAAGGCGCTATTGACGCCATCGCCGACTGCGCCCCAGGCTTCAGACTCCACGCTGTCTTGGCGTTCTCCTCCTCCACAAGGCACAACTGGCCAGCACAGCTGGCGCACATCCTCACAGCCGGCCATTAGGGAGTACATGATCGTATCGATGGCCTCGTTTTCCAATCGCAGAGTGAACATCTCAGGGGACACCGACATACCCCACACCTTGCTCCGATTGTCCTCCAGCTGCTGTTCCAGTGGCGATTCCGGCTGCGGTTCTACCAATTTTGACACCGTCTGCAGGATGAACCGATTGCTGAACATCGTGTTGCCCAATGCTCCAGCCGTTTCACCTCCTCGGCGTCATCGTGAGTGGGCGGGGCGTGGTCGAGGCGCTGCTGGCGCTGGCAGAGGCTTGTGGCAGAGACGTCGCTTACCTTGTGAATCGCAATTTCCGCGGGGCACATCGACCGGCAGTGGGCGATAATCAAGTTTTTATTTCCTTCGGCCTCCCCTTCTTCCTACGGATCTACGGATCTACGGTACAGCTCTCTGATCTGTGCCGTCTTCCCCCTTCCCTGGCAGACTGTTGATGCGTGTTTTTCTTCCCTCCAATCAGTCCCAATCGAGTCCTTGGACGCTCTGGTTTGCTCCCTTTGTGTTCTTGACGTTCTCCCGATGTCCTTTATGTGTTTCATTGCGCCTTTGTAGATGCCCTGTAGTATCCTTGGAGACGGTTTGTAGTATCCCTTTCGAATCCTTAGAGGTATCCTTGGAATTTGTTCGTAGTATCCTTTGGGCATCCTTGGAGGTATCCTTGGACTCCTTTCGTAGTATCCTTTGGGCATCCTTGGAGGTATCCTTGGGATCCTTTCGTAGTGTCCTTTGGTCATCCTTGGAGGTATCCTTGGACACCCTTCGTAGTATCCTTTGGCCATCCTTGGAGGTATCCTTGGGATCCTTTCGTAGTATCCTTTGGTCATCCTTGTAGGTATCCTTGGACTGTTGTTGTTTTGCATCTGTTGTGTCTGCTTGCTGTAGCCGCTCGCCTGTGTTTTCCGTTTGTTGCTGTTTCAGCTCGCTTACGTGGATGGTCCGCTCTTTCTTTGTGTTTATGTGTCACCCACCTTTGGCGTCCATTGCCTCCTCCTTAGGTTATAATGCCTAGCCTGGTCCTGGGATGCTTTCTCCAGGTTCCGCCTTACAATCTCGAAGATTTCCCTGAGTTTGTTAGCATTCTCTTCCGGGGTCTCTGTCGGTCGTCCGGTCCCTACGGTTTCTCTGTCGTATAGGGCGCTCGGTAGTCTTGGTTCTCTGCCTTGGGTAATGAACGACGGTGTGTAACCTGTGGATTCTGAAACGCTCGTGTTTACTGCCAGCATGATTTCTGGCCATTTTTCGTCCCAGTCTCTTTGGTTCTGCCCTGCGAACTGCGCAATCATTGTTTTCACCGTCCTATTGGCTCTCTCAGTCGGGTTCTCCTGTGGGGTGTATGGAGCTGTGAACTGTTGCCTGGCTCCCATTTCGGCCAGGAAACTCTTGAAGGTTTTGCTGGTAAACTGGACTCCGTTGTCCGTTATGACTATTTTGGGGACCCCATACCTCGCGATTATGCGTTCTTTGAAAGCTTTCTTTAGGGATTCGGCCGTCGCGCTTCGCAGCGGCACCAACTCAGTCCACTTGGAGAACCTGTCTATCAATACCAGCAGCATTTGGTTGCCGTGTTTCGAACGCGGCAGGGGTCCGACGAAGTCCGCACATACCGTAGCCCATGGTTCCTCTGGCACCTGCGTAAGCATTTTCCCAGCCATTTGCATCTGATTCGGCTTGAACCTCATGCATGTCTCGCATACTCGCACGTGGGCTCGGGCGTCTCTGTGCATTCCTGGCCAGTAGTACCGGGCTGCCAGACGTGCTATTGTCTTTCGGCTGCCTACATGGCCAGCCGCCGGTGAGTCGTGGTTCTCCTTCAGCACCGTTTCCCGTAGAGCTTTCGGGACGCACATCTTCCATGTTGCAACATCTTCGCTGCCCGCTCTATGAGGTATATTCCTGTACAGGGTGTTACCCTCCATCACGTAGTCTGGATACTTTTGCGGCTGGGTCCTTATCTTTTCGCGCATTTCCAGAATCCAGCTGCATGCTGCAGAAGCTTCCGCCGCCGACGTTTCCTTGATCCCTCGAAGCGTTTCCGGCAGTGGCTGCCTTGACAAAGCGTCTGCCACCACGTTGAGTTGCCCTTTCCTGTACGCTATTTCGAAGTCGTACTGCTGCAACTCCAGGGCCCATCTGGCGATCCTCCCTGAAGGGCTCTCTATGCTGTTGAGCCACTTCAGTGCCATGTGGTCGGTTACTACTTTAAAGTGGTAACCTTCCAGATACGGCTTGAGCTTTCGGATTGCCCAGACGATTGCCAAGCACTCCTTCTCGGTTGTTGAGTAATTCTTCTCAGCGCCGTTGAGCGTTCGGCTTGAGTAAGAGATTACCTTTTCGCCTCGTTCAGTTTCCTGGGTCAAGATTGCCCCGATGCCGTAGTCGCTTGCGTCAGTTTGCAAGATGAATGGTTTGTCGAAGTCCGGGCACGCCAGTACTGGGTCTGCGACGAGTCTTGCCTTCACCTCTTCGAACGCCGTCTGATGTTCCTGTGTCCACACCCATTTATTGCCCTTGCGTAGCAGATCGTTGAGAGGTTTGACTATTTTTGCGAAGTCAGGTACAAACCGGCGGTACCATGATGCTACGCCCAGGTACTGTCGGAGCTCTCTTACTGTCGATGGTGGTTCTAGTTCGGCGATGGCTGCTACCTTTTCCGGATCCGTGCCTATTCCTTCGCTAGTCACTCGATGACCGAGATATAACAGCTCTTTCTTGAAAAATTGACACTTCTCCGGGTTTAATCTCAGATTTGCCTCTTTTAGTCGTCGGAAAACTTCCTTTAGGTTGGCCTTATGTTCTTCCAGCGAGCGCCCGATCACTATGATGTCGTCCTGGTAAGCAAATGCGTGCGGCGACATTTCTGGGCCGATCACCCGGTCCAGCACCCGTTGAAAAGTCGCAGACGCCGAATGAAGTCCGAATGGCATTACTTTCCATTGGAATAAACCTTTCCCCGGCACTGTAAATGCCGTATACTGCCTGCTGTCCGCTTTTAGTGGGATTTGCCAGTACCCATCCTTTAGGTCCAAACTGCTGATGTACCGTGCTTCCCTCAGTTGGTCGAGAATATAATTTATTCGGGGCATCGGGTAGGCATCCTTTACAGATTTGGCGTTTATTTGCCTAAAGTCGACGCACAGTCTCCATTTGCCCGTCTTTTTTCTAACCATCACGATGGGAGAACTGTATGGGCTTGTTGAGTGTTCTATGTATCCCATTTGGAGAAGCTCGTCCACCTTCGCATTGATCTCCCCTTGAACTTTCGGATTCTTGGGATAGTATCGCTGCTTTATTGGTTTGTCGTCTTTCATCGTGATCTGATGCTCTGCCATGTTTGATGTTCCCTTCATGCTGCTGAAAGTCGATAGCTCTGCCTCCAGGAATTTCGTCGTGTCGTCATCTTCGCTTGCCCGTTGTACGACTGCCACCGACAACTTTTCCTCGAGCCATCCCTTGTGACGATTCCTGGCCGGTATTATCACTTCGTGTCCAGCGCACTTAATTTCGGTACCGACTTGTGTTAGAAAGTTCCATCCCAACACCAATGAATCCACTACTCCTGGTAGTATCAGCAGGCTCATGCTCAGTCGCTTGTTCCCGAACGCGATTTCCACCTCCAGCTGCTCATCGATTCCGCCACATCTTCCGTCTGCCAACCTAACTTGCCGTCGTATCCTCGTAATCTTTCCGAGGGCAGCCAGGTCGTCCGCCAGCTCTTTGCTTATAAAGCTTGCTGTTGCCCCGGTGTCGATTGTGGCCTTGTATGTGCCCCCACCAATCGTCACCGCTGCGGACAACTGCTGCTCCTCCTCGATCAGCTTTCCCGTTAGTTTGCAGAGGTAGCATCTTGCGACCCCCGCTCGCCTCTCTGCGGCTGAGATCGCTGGGCATTTCCCGCCTGCTGGCAGCATTCAACGCTCCTGACGCCTACTCTCCCGCACACCCAGCAGAACAACAGGCGTTGGTGCCGACATCCCCGCGCCCAGTGTCCATGACCGCCGCACTTTCGGCAGGCCTCCTGGGGGTCTGTGATGTGTGTCGTTTCACGAGGCCTTTGTGTTGTACTTGGTGGCCTCCAAACATTGTTTGCTGGTTGCATCTGTTGCTGTTGTGGTGGTGTCCATTGGCCTCCGCGTGGTGCTCCTGTTGCCTGCTGCCGTGGTACTCGGTTAGGTGGCGACCATTGGTCGTTTCCCCGCGTCTCCTGGATTCCTGTCTCTTCGCATCTTCTGCATGTTACCTGCGCTGGCGATGACGACTTGTTCTTCGAGAATTTGTTTTCTTGCGCGAACGCTTCCCGCTCCTTTTCGAGTTCTTCATACTCGTCTGCTAATATCATCAGCGTGTCCAGGTCCGACACTTTGTATGCCCTTAGGAAGATCCTTAGACTGGGGGTGCAGTTCTCCTTGATGATTCTTAGGGTCTCTATAGCGGAGTAATTAAGTGGCCTCACCATCGTCGATCATGTAGTCTTTGAACGACTCGCTGAAGCCCTGCTTCCGTTGCCTGACCTGATCCGCCAGCCTGGTGAAGAAGTCTCTCGGTAGAAAGTATGTGTGGAAACCAGGGAATAAAACCGGAACCGGAACCGGAACCGATAACCGAAATAAACCGATATCTAATAGAGAACCGGAACCGGTACCGGTACCAAAACCAAAATTAAATTTAGAACTGATTACCGTATTGCTGGTACCGGTACGGTTTTGGTACTTTACTAAATTCATAAAAAATCCGTAACAAAAATACTGAAATCTGCATATGAGGTCCCACTTATTGCCGTGGCGCTTTTTCCCTGTCTCTTTTTAGCATATGTGCTTCTTATGAAAGAAAATGTCTGAGCAGGTTGTAAATCCGGATTTTTTGGCGCATTTCTACGCGGTTTTTTATTATATATGGAGAAAAGAGATAACTAGTCTCAACAACTACCTTAGCCGTCTCCTTTCATCAAGCTTCATTCTAGAATTTAAACAGAATTTCATGTGAAGCAGCTAGGAAAAGTGAAGAAAAGTAAAGAAAGTGAAAAATGCCTCGACCAAAATCGAATCCTCACCGAAAGTATTTCTCCTTTGACATTTTATCAAACACGAGCACGTGCCTAATCAAAAAAGATGATGTGAATTGTGGGCATCAAATTAAAGTAAGTATAAAAATTAACTGCTTACTTACTTACATATATATGTATGCACATAATCCGTATGCATTTTATAGGGTAATCATGGAACTAATTTGTCGAAGCACATAAAGCGATCTCATAACACATTGATAATTGAAACTGAGGAGCAAACGAGTAGCAACCAAACAATTACTAAGAAAAATAGTGTGCCTGCAAAAACGATTCAGGATTTCATAAAACCAATTGTCCGTGTGTCCATTACAAGGGAGGATATACAAAATGCATGTGCTTTGCTGTGCACAGTTGATGGAAGACCATTTTCTTTAATGAACGACATCGGATTTAGGCGGATTCTGAATCCGTTAATTGAAGGATTAGGATGTGAAAACTTTATTAATCCTCAAAACGTCCGTGATGATGTTGTAGCCAAATCAGAGAAGGTCGTCGAAAAAATAAAAGAAGAAACTAAAGGAAAAATGATCGCACTTAAAATCGACGGCTTGACTCATCTGAATCGATCGTTTATTGGTGTGTATGCCTAAAAAATAAATCTTATAAAAATATAAGCTTTAACAAATTATTTTGCAATTTAGGAGTAAACATACAATTTATTTCTGATGGACATCTTGTCCTGCGCACATTGGCAACTGAAGAAATGTTTGCCTGCCATACTGCTGCAAATTTAAAAGACACCATCCTTTTTGTTTTAAATCGATTCGAGATCAGCTCCCAGCAAATTTATTCTTGCACCACTGATAATGGACGGAATATGGTCAAGTTTGTGGAACTTCTAAGTAACGAAAACATTCCGGAGGAGTTGTACGACGACTCTTCATACGAGAATGAAACCGACGTCGACAACGACTTGTCTTTTATGAATGACGTTGTTTTTGAAAATAAGTGCATAAGTATGAAACTACAAAATATTTATAAGCGGCTTATATACTTAACATTTTATTATTTACTTAATTTTAGGTGTTCGTTGTGCAGCACATACTCTTCAGTTGGCGGTCAATGCAGTACTAAAAGACAAAAATTGTTCGAAAACAATTGGTTTTGCCAGGAACTTGGTCAAAAAATTGCGAACACCAACCATGTCTTACATTATGAAGGAGAAAAATCTAAGAAAACCGCCCATTGATTGTCCTACGCGTTGGAGCTCGTCCTACAAAATGTTAGCGTATTTGGTAGAAGATGCAGTATACCATTTTTGCTCAACCTATGCAGTGGCTAATTCCGATTTATATCTGGATCAAAAAGTTTGGGATTCAATTCGCGAAATTGTAAGCCTATTAGATCCAGCTGAGGTTGCCACAACAAAACTTCAAAGCCAAAATTTGGTTTTCGGAGACTTTTACCACATTTGGATTAGTTGTAAGCTACTCGTGCAGAAAAATAACTCAAAGTTGGCCAAATTTTTGTTAACAGAACTGGAAGATCGTGAAATTTTATTATTTGAAAACGATGCATTTCTGTGTGGAATATTCTTAGATCCCAGATTCAATATTACCCTAAGCAAAAATCAAAAACAGACTTGTATTAGTCTATTATCCAAAATTTACTTCCAAATTCTATCGATATCCAATAATTCAATATCACTTCTTGAGAAAAGTTTAGAAGCAAGCCTTTCAGAAAGCTTCGACGAAGTTGATAAATACCTCAAATTGGAAGAAGCAAGATCTGTAGGCTCACCTTCATGTATGTCTACATGCAGCCTTTTAGAATCAATACAAATTTTTCTAAAACAAAGGCGCCTTTCCAAGTCAACAGACATTATTAAATGGTGGTCTGAATCTTCCGAAAAGTTCCCAGAGTTGTTTGCAATTTCTCAAGTGGCCCTATGTGTTCCTGCTACGCAAGTGAGCGTAGAGAGGTTATTTTCCAGCGTTAAGTTTATCATGAATCCGCTCAGAAACCGTTTGGACATGAAAACTTTAAACGCAATCATGCTTTTGAGAACCAATCACATGTTTTCCAAATAATTAACGTTTTTTCGTAAATTTATTATCATTATAAGTATAATCATCTCTATGATTTTGTATCCATTGAACTTTTATTAATGTGCCTTCAAATAAAGTTTTTATTTTCTTAATAAAACACAAATAATTACAATGTATTCATTGCCATAATTAATTCAAATTTGTTTAACTGTACCGGTACGTACCGGTACCAGAACCGGAACCAAAACATCAATACCAAAATTGAATCGTTTACCGAATAAGTCGTTTCGGTATGGGACCGGTACCAGAACCGGAACCGAAATAAGATTCGGTTTGATTCCCTGGTGGAAACTATCTATGAACTCAGCCCAGGTTTTCCATTGTTTGTTGTTGGCGATGAACCACTTCAAAGCCCTTCCCTTCAGTAATTCAGGCATCGCTCGGGGAATCATGTCTAACTCCAAGCCGTATGTGTTGGCGGACCATTCCACCTGCTCCAGGAACTCGAACGGTTTTTCCGCCCCGTCGAATCTGAACGCCCATTCGTGGACCTGTTTAGCGATCCTTGCATAGTCTGATTGATTGGGTCTCGAGATCAGCGCTGTTGTTTTCCTGTCTTGGCTTGATTCTCTCCTGTTTGCCTCCTTTTGTAGGTTGTCAACGCTCAGGCTTGCCACTAAGTTGTCCCCTTCGACGGTTGTTAACGTGATGCTGGGGCCGGCTTTGTCGTGGTATGTGGCTTCCAAATCGGCCCAGATGTCAACGAGTTGTGGGTCATTATCCGTTTCTGAGTAATACTCGGATAATGCTTTTCTCATGTCCTCTAATCTGCCGTCCAGGGTGACATTAAGCCTCTGTGCGACATTGGCGAAATCCTCCTTTTTAAGTCGGTAGATCCACTTCTTCCCCATTCTGTTTAAATTGCTTTCACTGCTGGGACAATCACGTTGGGCGCCAGATGTAACGAACTGATTTTTATTGTCTGCTCGCTACGAGATTCGTGCGGCTAGCTCAGTATATTGTGCATTCGTCCCACCAAATTTATATTAACGTGACCGCCCAGTAGCTCAGTGAGAAAGCACAGAATTCACGGGTTCGTATTGGGTTTATTGTGGGTATATTATTACAAGTGTCTTAGTCGCTTGGTTGGCCTTGACTCGTTGCTTGTGACCCTCGGTACGTCCGATGGTCCTGATTGACTCGACGACCTCTCGCCTTTGAAGACTCGGTGCTCTAGTCCTGTAGCTCTCTGAAGATACTCGCAGCTCCCTGAAGATCCTCGCAGCTCCCTGAAGATACTCGCAGCTCCCTGAAGACGCTCGCTGCTCCCTGAAGACGCTCGCTCGCTGATCGCTTCGCACGCGTGACTTGGTGACTGCTGGTAACGACTCGGACTCGCGAGGGGGTCAGCCGTACGGGCTTAGGGAAGCGTCACCGTTCTCAGACTAGGGTGAACAGAAGCTGCCCTCTCCAGGATCGCTCCTTTCGACACACCGCCGCCTGTCCCTTGCTCTGTCCCGGATGGTCCCACTGGGGTTTCCACTCAGCCCGCGCGGACAGTCAAGGCGGAACGCCAGGAAGCTGCCTCGCGCTTTACTTCGCTTCCACGCCTAGTGTAACAAACGTTCCACCCTAGCCTCACCCTTTTGCTTTTGGTCCTGGACGTTTCCGCGTGGCTTTTGGTACTCGGGGTTCGGGCACGCCGCTCCGGGACCTCGCAAGTCGAATCTGTAGGGCTCTCCTGGACAATTCCACTCGAGACCGTACCAATTGACCGCTCTCCCTTCTGGCTTGTTATATTTGGGGTTCGGGCACGCCGCTCCGGGACCTCGCAAGTCCAATCTGTAGGGCTCTCCTGGACAATTCCACTCGAGACCGTACCGATCGACCGCTCTCCCTTCTGGCTGGTTATACTCTCTCCAGGCGTAACGCCAGGACTTTGTGGATAAAGTTAAACGACCGCCTTGACCTAGCCGTGTGACGCCCTCTGGATCTCAGCTACCTGCGTCTCAATTCGGAGATTCCTGGTATCCCAATCCCGAACGTCTCGACGTAGCAATCTTGCTCCTTGTAGGCTCCCACGGCGCTGTTTCCCTGGCGACTCGACTTGCTGTTGCTCCCTTGTAGATTATCGGGTTGTTTGATTGTTCACTTTGGTATCTGATTGATCTTGACGGTTTGATTCCTTGTGATCGACTAATCCAGCTGCCAGCGCTCTGCGGCCTTATATAGGGCCTCCGGGAACCGTTATTTCCCTTTTGCGCACGGCCCGCTGGATCTCTCCACTCTGGGTCCAAAGTCCGTGTCTCCTGGATGACCCACTTGTCGTTCCCGTACCGCTTCCAATCGATGCTCCGCCCACTGCTGCCATCCCGCTGATTCCCGTGATGCTTGTGGCACGCCTGTGTGCCGCTCCACCGCCGAGATGTGGCACTTCCTCTCCCGGTCCAAAGTTCACGGGAGAGTCCAAAGTCCGATGGAGTCCCGTTACCCGCTTTTGCACACGGCACTCTTGCCTTGCCCGCGAAGTCTCCACTCTCTCTCGATCTCCATCCTCGGTCTCCAAACTCTCTCGCTCTCCTTCATTGGTCTCCAAACTCTCTCGCTCTCCTTCGTTGGTCTCCAAACTCTCTCGCTCTCCTCGCCGCGCCGTTACTACGCGAATTCGCCGCGTATCTGGCAAGCGGCCGGCCATCTGCTGCTGTTTCTATTTGTGGGGAGTTATTCAACTCCTCACAATTTAAATAATGACAATTAAATCTTTGCAATGTTGTTCAATTGTTTTTGAAAATATAATTATGTCATCCATATAAACACTTGTTCTCTTAAAATATCATCCATCGCTCGTTGGAATATTCTTGGAGCGTTGGTCAAACCGAAAGGCATTCTTAGGAATTCGTATATCCCGTTGTTTATTGAAAATGAGGTTTTCTGAATTTCTGGTTCATTCATGAGAATCTGATGAACTCCATATTCCAAGTCAATTGTTGAAAAGTATTTGGCTTTTCCAAGATTTGGCAAAATCACTGAAGGGTCCTGCATTGGATATCAATCAGATACAGTACTTTCATTAAGCTTTTTATAATCAATTACGAGTCTGAGTTTTGCAGTTCCGTCTTCATTGAAACTTTTTTTTGGTACCACTAGTACAGGGGAATTATAAGGACTTCTACTTGGCCTTATAATTTCTTCTTATTTCAGAAATATATTTACGAAATCTGAGGCTGAAAGAGCATAAGAGTATTGTTTGCTGTAAATGGCCCTATCATCTACGATGTTTATTTCACCGCGTATATCGGTCCTAAAAGGAATCTGCATATTTACTTTTGAATATATTTTCGTTCTCCAGATCTTTTCTTTGATCTGCAGACGATATTTTTATGTTGTTTATTTTTTGATTGTCGGATAGTTCAACGACGGCGTGTTCAGAATTTTTCAATTCCAAACTTTTATTTTTGTCGGATTTTTCAACGACGGCGCGATCAGGATTTTTAATTCCCAAACTTTTATTTTTGTCGGATATTTAGGAATTTTTGAATTCCAAACTTTTATTTTTGTCGGATTTTTCAACGACGGCGTGTTCATGACTTGTATATCCCAAACTAAATTCGCTTTGATTACCCATTTCAGATTCGGATCTGATTTGAGCCTTTTCATCAAAGTATTTTTTTAATATAAATTATTTTAATGGAAGAATGGTGTTTTCTTCTGTTAAAGAATGTTGGTTAAAAATGTTTCCGTTATCATAATTTAATTTTTCTTCTATTCCATTATATTTAATAACTCCCTTAGCTGTATCAATTACAGCACCAATTTTTTTCAATAGGTTGTAGCCGACCAGTAAATCTGAGTCTAGCTCTTCTATTTCATTAAAAGTATATCGCGTATCAAAAATTTTTTCGAAACCAGAAATTTATTCTTCCACTTTGTATATTTATATTTCTTTTCTTACAAATTTCTTATATAATAATAATAATAATAATGACAAAAGATAGTATCGCTCACGAATTGTCCTCCTTATTTTTCTTCTCGTTGTTTTCTGATCCTGTTGGGATCGTCCTTTTCTTGGATGATGATCCTGCTTGGGGTCGTCCTTCCTTTTTTTGTTTTTAGATTTTATCTTGGGGTCTTCCTTCTTTTATCGGTTTTTATCCTTCTTTTCCAATGTTTATATTTGGCGAGGGATTGCCCTTCAGCCTGTTTTCTTTGAATGTCTTTTTGTTGATGATTTCGTAGATTTATTTGTTAATTTTTGTTTTTTAACATTTGTTTAATCAAATTTTTTTTACAATTGTTATTTGTTTCGATGAAATTTTTTTGTCACTTTTTGATTTTTATATTGTCTGAGCGGTGAATTTATGTTACGATCACTATTTTTTAATTTGAGATTTAAGGGGATTATTTCATTAATTATTTTCCACCTTAGTTTTTTTTATCAACACAAACTTTTTATTTTTTTGCCGGTTCTCTATACTTTAAGGGGATTATTGCATTTATTAATTTCCACCTTATTTTTATCAACACAGGCTTTATTTATTCGTCGGTTGTATCGAATTTTTGGCCGCGCTAAATTCTTTTTTTACTTAAAACTTTTTTGCGTTTATTTTAAAGCTTTGCTTTTAGCATTTTTTAATCACACGGCCCCACGTTGGGCGCTAATTAAGTTTCTCACATGTGAGTAAATTAAAAAAAATTATTTTTATTTTTTAATCACTTATTCACTATTACAATTTTTTAATAGGTCGAACTTATTTTATTCACTGCTCGTTTACTTTTTCTCGATTTGTTCTACTGCTCGATTCGGATCTCAAAAACGGACTGCCTGCTCTCTAGTTCAATGATCAATAATCAAACCTCGGCTTAAGGGGGTATTCTAGTCTAGAAATTTTAAAAAATCGAAAATTTTTTTTTTCTTAATTCGATAGTTTAGATATTCAAAAATATCTCCCTAAACGGATTTTTCAAAATTCAAATTATTTTTAAAATTATGGCTGACTAAGAGAATGTAATTTATACGTGCTATTCTATCAGTTACACTGCCTGAAATTTAACGTAAAATTTTAAATGCGTTTTTCTCCAAACTACTTTTTCTGATACGGTGCCATAATATTTCAAGTTCTAATCAGCCGATTTACTTAAAATTTGGCATGAATATTCTTTCAATATCTCTCTATCGCATGAACCAAAAAAAATTAAGAATTTAAAATTTGTAATATTTTTAAAAAAATCGATAAAATTAAAAAATTAGTAAAAAAATCGAACTTTTTTTTGAATGGCCGCCATTTTATGGAAAAAATTTTTTTTTTTAGTTTTGCTGGTTCATGACATAGCGACATTCGTACTGATTAAGAATCTTTTTTTTTTATTTTTAAGATGACCACAAGGGTAGAAATCATGGCGACGAGGACACGGCCTTTTTTTTTCCCCCTCTACTTCAAGGACGCATAACTCGATGAAAAAATAAATTTTATTTTTTTAATTTTATTTTATGTACTCTTCTTAGTTAAATAAACAAATGATAAAAAACACGACACTAAAAATATTAATTGTTTAGTTTTAATTAATTGTTAAAAAAGGCTCTAAACTAGAGCCTCTAGACTAGAATACCCCCTTAAGAGATTTTATCCCCAAAAATTGATAAAGAGAATGACTCAAGAGAGTCGGAAAATAGGATGATGCAATTTGCCAATTAAATTTGAAGTCCAATCTTGGCCGAAATTGGTGCTTACATTAGCGGAGTTTAGGGACCGCTTTGGGGATATTTTTGTTTACGTTAGCGGACTCGGGGCTCGCTTTGGGGATCTTTTGTTTACGTTAGCGGACTCAGGGCTCGCTGGGACTCCGATGTTTACAATATCGGTTTGGATGTTTACAGCATCCGTTTGATTCGGGCTGCGTGAAATTGATCTGGATGGGAATCATTTGGAGGCCTGGTTGACAGAAATAGCTGACCACGGATTTATCTCGGGTCTGTCAGAGTTATTTGGAAATTAGCTCTCGGCTCAAAGTTGCTTACAAATTGGGTAAGAGCCCCTAAATAATGTGTCATATAACTTACATTTGTCCCTTTTATTCCGGTCAGGTAATAGTCAGGTGCACATGTACGGGTAGCTCTTGCTTGAATCCCTTTAATGATATGTTTATGACCCGTTTGTGGAAAGGAGAGATCTTGGAAAATTTATCAGAAACATTCTGGGCGCAAAAAAAAAATGTGTGTTTGAAAATATTTGACATCTGAGAATCATTAACTTGTGAAATTTATTTTATTGGGATTCTTTTGATTTCTAAATTAGTTTTACAATCATATGAAACGTTATTCCCCAACATGACATGTCCCCCTAGGCAACCATTTTCAGATGTTTTGGGACTGCGACCTTTCTCACGTGCACAGCCACACCTGCTGAATATTAATTGCTGATAATGAGGAAAAGGATACATGATCAATATTGTCACATGGGGATGTGAGGAAAGTGTGCGACCTTTTTCCCTTGTACAGCATAACCTGCTGAATATTAATTGCTGATAATGAGGGAAAAAGGTCACGTGATTAGTATTGTCACATGGTGGTGTGGGGGTGGGGGCAATTTAGTATACTCTTTATTGTCGTGACATTTTTATGACTTCAAAGCCCATTAAAATCAGTTAATTTATTGGATTATTCTAATTGTCCCAGAACCCGCATACATCAATGAGGAGGCGGGGGTCATTAATATGTTAATTAGTGAGAGGCGGGGGTCATTAATATACTAATTAGTACGGGGGCCATCTTTTCCTACTACTGGTTTCGTTCTTTGAACTGGTGGCCGTTGAGAAATCGCAGTGCAGATACGTTACTATTTATATATATATATATATAAATCTATTAAAAAATCATATTTATACATGTTTGAAATAGTGAAATGATCGAATTATGTACCTCACAATTTCAGATTGCAGACAGCAGATCGATCGCTGGCCTAATAATTTGCATTATTGCGCTTAGATGGATTGTTAAATGTATTATATTAAAGTTCTTATGCATTTATATAAAAAAGTCTTACGACACCTTCGACATATTATATTTAAAAGCAAATACAACAAAATGGGGAACGCGACAATTGTTTTTTTATTCGGATTTAATTAACAAATTATGTAAAACAAGGAAGTGTTTTGTTATACTTTGAAGCTTTTGAAAGCTACTCTCCCATAAATGTTTTATTACAGTATTGATAAAATGGGTCATAAAGATAACATGCAAAATTTTCACCTAGAACAGCCATGACATGTAGGCTGCGTGTTAGTATGTTGGTACTTCGAGCAGTGTGTTGTGTGAAAACTCCTTGTGTTGGAAATGTTAATAATCCTTATCCATTTATTGAGAACACATCCTTTTGAGTAGTTTTATTATATTCTTTATTTATTTGGTTTGCATGATTGGGGCAGCGTTAATGCCGCTTCCAACGTCAAGTTGTTTCTGATTTTACAATTTGCCTTAGGATCTAAGTTAGCCTAATTCTCGTTGCTGCGCTGCTTACAGTTGGGCGGCAGAGAGATGGCTATGTATATCTTATGTATATAAAGTGTATTTAATTATGCTCTCTTTGGCTGGAGCGCGAGGGCATGTGTATGTACTTGAGTTTGGCTGAGCGGCCGGCGTGTGCAACAGAATGCTGACACTTGCACTTTCTTTAAGCGCGCCGATCGACTCATGTTTCGGCCACTTAGGGTTTTTGACCGAGCCTTTTGTTTATAAAAACAATGCAACAAAGTGTTACAGTGTGGTTGTTTCAAGTACTCTTGGTACGGTAGATATTCGATATAAGTGCATACTACATCTCCCTCCTTTTGAAAAATAACGTAATATTATGAAGTTATTTTATTAATATATTTTATTTAAAGGAATATTTATTTTTTTTTTTGTTTTTAATCTTTTTTTTTTTAAATTTCCTATTTATTTTTTTTTAAAGAGAATGGAATTGAGAATAATATACGTATTAAAAGAAGAAGTATTTTTAAACATGGAGTGTAAAAGTATTTCTGAACATGGTTACACTCATAAGTATTTCTAAACATGGCCATGTTAAATGCAATTATGAAATAAACATTTTTAATCTATCTTTATGTACTATTTGTTTTTTATTTTTGTTATTTATTATAGTTATGTTATCTCTATCTCCTATTTGTTCTACCCTATAAGGACCTGTATATTTCGAATCTAACTTATGTCCTGTTTCATTTTTCAATAAAACCTGATCTCCTATTTTTAAATCGAAATCTAAACTAGTTTTGTCGTAACTTATTTTCTGTTTTAGCTTTTGAGATTCTAGCATTAGTCTAGCTCTCTTAATTGCCTGTTCTAATCTAAATTTGGATTCCTTAGCATAATCTTCTATATTATAAAGGGGTTTTATTTTATCTATGCTATTGAAGTGTTTTGGTAGATTTGAAGTTTTACCGAAAACTAGCTCATATGGACAATAGTCATGTGCCATAGATGGGGTTGTATTAAAACAATATACGAAGTATCGTAGCCATACATCCCAATCTGTTTTGTCAACTGAGATGTATGAACGAATGAACTCATTTAGTGTTCTTTGGCATCGCTCCACGGTACCTACAGTCTGGTGGTGGTGTGCGGTTGAAGTTATGTTTTTAATATGTAAGTATTTACATAGATCTTCAATAATTGAATTTTTATATTCTGTTCCCATGTCCGTAATGAACGTCTTCATTGGACCGTACTTTAGAATAAAATCTTCAAATATAGCTTTTGCTACTGTATTTGCACTTTTATTTGGTATAGGTATAGCTACTAGGTATTTAGTTAAATCGCAGATGAGTGTTACTGCGTATTCGTTTCCATTATTCGATTTTGGAAGTGGACCAATAGTATCTACAGTTACTCTATCAAAAGCTCGTTGTGGAGTTTCGGTTATAGTTAGTGGGGTCTTAGTAGTCGTTTTCGACTTTTGGCATTTAGGACATTTCTTTATGTACTCTTTTATGTCTTTGGACATATTTTTCCAGTAATAGTGTCTCTGGACCTTGGCCAAGGTTTTTGTAATGCCTGTATGACCACCTTGTATTGGATCATCATGGAATGTAGACAATATAGCTTCTTTTTCTTTATTATGTTTTATTACGGTCACCGGGTTGAGTAGCGCTACTCTCAATGATTTCAATATTTTATTGCCCATAATTTTAAAATTATCAATTGAAACAAGTTCAAAGATATTTTCCCACGGTGCCACTTTGAGTTGGCTGACTTTGTGAACACCGGCCTGCTTTTCAAGCCTTTGAAAGAATTGACCTAAGTCAATGGTTCCATTAGTATACAAATCGCTAGCATCATAACTTGCTGTAATTTTCTTTCCGTGCTTGAATAAACACATTTTATTATTTACATGCAAGTTCACTACTTTACGTACTTCATCATTGTTTATGACTTCATATACGTTGGGCTTTGAAGCTTTTTCTATAGGTTGCTTATGCAATTCTATTTGATCTTTTCCTGCGCAGGATTTTTGTCCACTTTGGTTTCTGGTAGTGACTTTCAGAATTGTATTGGATGTTTGTATGTTTTTATACCCGTTACTCGTAGAGTAAAAGGGTATACTAGATTCGTCGGAAAGTATGTAACAGGCAGAAGGAAGCGTTTCCGACCCCATAAAGTATATATATTCTTGATCAGGATCACTAGCCGAGTCGATCTAGCCATGTCCGTCTGTCTGTCTGTCCGTCTGTCCGTCTGTCCGTCTGTCTGTCCGGATGAACGCTGAGATCTTGGAAACTATGAGAGCTAGGCTATTGAGATTTGGCGAGCAGATTCCTGAGCTTCTTACGCAGCGCAAGTTTGTTTCAGTAGAGTGCCACGCCCACTCTAACGCCCACAAACCGCCCAAAACTGTGGCTTCTACAGTTTTGATGCTAGAGTAAAAATTTAAACTGAAATGAATTGTTCTTATCAATACCTATCGATTGACCCAAAAAAAAGTTTGCCACGCCCACTTTAACGCCCACAAACCGCCCACAAACTTCAAAAAACCGTAAATATGAACGCGGATATCTCGGAAACTATCAAAGATAGAGTATTGGGATTTCAGATTTAGATTCCGTAGCCTTGTACGCAGCGCAGGTTTGTTATGCGAATATGCCACGCCCAATCTAACGCCCACAAACCGCCCAAGCCTGTGGCGCCCACAATTTTTATGCTAGATAACAAATTTTAACTGAAATGTATTGGTCTCGTCAATACCTATCGATTGATCCAAAAAAAAATTTGCCACGCCTACCCTAACGCCCACAATGCTTAAATCTGTCTTCCGCCGGTAGGTGGCGCACTTAAATCTCGCTTTGCTGCTTGCATATCTCCATTTCCCTTTGGTCCCTTTAGCTGAGTAACGGGTATCTGATAGTCGAGGTACTCGACTATAGCGTTCTTCCTTGTTTAAGTCTGTGATGGTTATTCTAGAGAGCGCATCGGCTACATAGTTGTCTTTACCCTTTAGATACTCTACCGTAAAATTATATTCCTCCAATTCAAGTCTCATTCGTGTTAGTTTGGAACTGGGATTTACCATTGAAAATAAGTAGGTAAGTGCTCTGTGGTCTGTTTTGACAGTGAAGTGTCTACCATAAATATATGGTCTGAAGTGTGTTATAACCCAATGAATGGCTGCTAATTCTTGTTCTGTGGTGCTCTTGTTGCTTTCACCTTTCGTAAAGGATCTTGATGCGTATGCCACTGGAAGCTGTAGTCCATTTTTGTTTTGAGTTAGGACTGCTCCACAAGCGTATTTGCTAGCATCTGTGATTATGCAAAATTCTTTGCTAAAATCTGGATATTGCAACAGAGTGGGATTTATTAATGCTGATTTAAGATGTTCGAAGGCGTTTTGACATTGTGTTGTCCATTCGAATGTTACATCATTCTTACATAATCTGGTTATGTGACGGGAGTATTCAGCAAAATTCTTTATAAAACGTCGGTAATAATTGCAAAATGCAACGAATCTTCTAGCGCTGTCCGCATCATGTGGGACTGGATAATTTTGAATGACGTCGTATTTTTTGTCGTCGGGCAAGATTCCTTTATCTGTGCATTTATGTCCTAAGAAAGTGACTTCATGCATGAAAAATGAACATTTTTCAGGATGTAACTTCAGGTTGTGTTTCCTACATTTCTCGAAAACATCAGTTAAGTTCTTGAGCATATGTTTTTCGGAACAACCTATGACTATTAAGTCATCCATATAAAGAAATGCTTGCGAAGGTTCTAGTCCAGAGAAAGCTATAGTCATCATTCTTTGAAAAGAGTTTGGCGCTATTTTTAAACCGAATGGTAATCGCGTGAAGCGATACGAACCATTGTTTGTTGAAAAAGATGTTATATCCCGTGAACTTTTTTCCAGTTCAATTTGATGGAAACCTGACATTAAGTCAAGGCATGAGAAGTATTTTGCTCTACCTAGTTGATCTAAAATATCATCGATTCTGGGCAGTGGAAAATTATCAGACAAGAGTTTTTTATTAATTTGACGATAGTCAATTACTAATCGCCATTTTTTATTTTCCGTATTTGGAAGTGACTTTTTTGGTACTAACAGAAGTGGTCTATTATAAGGTGATACAGAGGGTTCCACTATTTCATCATTGATGAGTTTTTGGACTTGTTTTTGAATTTCGTCTTGTTGACTATGAGGATTTCTATAATTCTTTATATATACGGGTTCATCATCAATTAATCTCAGCTTTTGTTTATAAAAATTATTGGTAGTGATCGATTCGGTTTCTAGTCCGAACACATCACTATACTGGGTGCATAATGCTGTAAGTTGTTTATTGAATTGAGGCGGGAAGTATTTTGTAAGTTGGGATAATACAATTTTTTGTCTGTCTTTTAAGTTCGTTTTTACTATGTCGTAGTTTGAAAGTGGTTCATGATGAACGTTTTTAATATAGACTACTTGATCTGTGTTTGTAGTATTTAGTAATCTTATATATGCATTTTGGACTGTTGCTATGGTATTTGCGATATAGATACCATGCTGAATTTCTTGATTCGGAATTAATACACTGTCTTCTTCTGAATTTATTTCGATTTTTCGGACGACTTGGGATCTTGCTGGCAGAATTAGGGAGTTGTTGCCAGAACTGTATGCTATTGGAACATAAATTGGATATTTTAGGTTATTTGGTCTTATTATAAGCCAGTCTTGAGACGGCTTGAAGTCTAATTGACAGTTGTATCTTTTGATAAAATCGATTCCTAGTATTCCATCACATGGAATAGCGAATTGCATATTTACGATATGGAAATCATGTTGAATTATGTACTTAGAAGTTTGAATTTCAATAGAATTTAAGCCTTTAGATTTTGTAACTTCCTGACTTATACCCTGTATGTTTATGATGTGATTATCTTGAATGTTTTGAAAATTATCAGAATTTTCCTTCAATAAGGATATTTCCGCACCTGTGTCTAGTAAGAAAACTAATTCTTTTCCTGTTGCTACGTTCGTGAAAGTGACAAATGTGTTTTGACTGAGATTTAAAGTGTGAATTTTGATGTTGTTTACTGTCGTGTATCTAAAGGTGTTTGGTAGTTTCCCGAATTTGTTTGCGCCACTCTAACATTGTTATTGTGGTTGTTGTTTCCCCCACGGCTTTTTCCGCCGCTGGTGTTTCCACCACGGTTTTTGTTTCTGTTATAATTGTTATTTTGGTTATTTCTGTTACAAACATTGTTTTGATTATATCCGTTATTCTGATAATATCTGGTATTGTTATAATTACCTCGATTATTACCTCGATTATTACCTCGTCCGCGATTTCCACCGCGCTGCGGGTAATTTTTGTAATATAGGACAGTGTTTGGCTGTCCGGTTGCTTCTGTGCAACTGCTTACAAATTTGGATATGGCTTCATTCATTGTATTGAGGGTACCGGCTTGCATTATAGTTTTTACCTTATCTATTTGGCAATTTTTAGTCATTGCTTTCACTGCATGCCGAGTGGAATAACGTCTGGCTAACTCTAGGGATAAGCCATCTGTTATAAATGCACCTTCTAAGGATTTCGTCATCTGCTCAACCTCTTGTGTGTACTGGTTGGCAGTTTTATTGCGTTGTTGTAGGCTCATCAGTTTTGCTGACAACACTTCTACAGATTCGCCTTTGACGTTGTTTTTTAATCTGGAAATGACTTCAGCTATTGTTGTTTCATCTCCGATTAGATTTCTGGCGACACCTTTTAGCTTGTTCGCCTTTTATTGATTCTATTATTTCTAATGCATCCATAAAACTTGTTAAGTTTTCAGATTTACCATCGAAAACTGGTATAAGTTTGGATGCTGTGTTAATGAAATCAATATTAGATTGTGCCATTGTGATATTGTTTCTTATTTTATTTTCTATTAAGGAATTATCATCAGAATCTGTAGAATCATCCAGATCTGACATTAAAACAGCTGGAATAGTAAGATTATTTAAATCTTGCTCTTCTATTTTAGGATTTGTTTCTGTAAGGTCTTCTGATTCTGTTTGGTCACTGTCAGTTTGTTTTGTTGATTCCGATTCATCACCAGTTTCAACTGCTAGGGAGGTGTTAAGTATAGTTGGTACCGATATGTCCAACTTAAACTTTTGTTTAATTGATATTAAATTATATCGTAGTCTGATCAAAAATTTTGATACTTGGGACCAATGATCTTGATTTAATTTTTCCTTCTGGCCATATATTAGTATTCGTGCTTCATTAAAGCATTTTACTAGAATTTCCGCATGTTTTTTAATGGTATTCTTTTGAATTGGCCTGTTTTGAGTAAGTGACTTATATGATTTGTCAAAGTCAACTTTTTTGTTATTTAGCTGCTTATATAATTCATTCCATTCCATTATATTGTGGAGATGAATTATTTCTTGAAGACCATCATTACTATTGTTTTACCTAGTATTGGGTGTTCGTCTACTACTGATCTAACCTGTACCCCTGGGATGGTTGATAGGACAATTGCCTTTTGGGTGCTTGTGCAATGAATTAGTGGAGAGGCATCTAAATTAAATGTTTCAATATATAAGTTTTCTAACTCGTAAATGCTTACTGAAGTTGGTGCAACTAATTGCAGAATTCTTTCTCTAAAATAGATGTCCCTATCAAATGTGTTTGCAATTGCTTTTAGCGTAGCCATTTTTAATTAATTTGTTTTAATTTATTTATTTGTTTTTTATTCCATTTTCTTTAACTTTTTTAAAATTTAAATACAGCAATATTTTTCTAATAATGTTGTTTGTGCCAAAATGTTTAAATTTTGTCCAGATCATTTGCCTGGCTCATATATTTTTTTTTAGACATTTATTGTGCAATTTATAAAGTTTATAGAAACAGTTTGCGCACATTATTACAACAATTATTATAAGCAATGTATGAATTAATTCTAAGTCTATGGGGTTTGATTCTACCTTATTAATAACATTTGCAGTGGAATCCACTGTTTTTGTATCTATTAAACCCATCTTTGGGGTTGGTATTCTTAATATATATCTTGGTCTGTCAAATTCTTTTGATTTTTGAATCAATTCGTAAATGTTGTTAATGTTATTCATAAACAACTAGTTTAATATTATTAATTTTGATTTTACTTTTTTTTGTTTTTGACCAATTATTATCATATTTTACATATAATTTCCTGCCTATTTTGTGTATGGTTTTCAGGCCATACTCTAATCGGGCAACTTTTATGTCGCTAAATTTTTACAATTGTTTTTATAAAATAAATGAAAAAATATGCATCGCAGTGCAATTAAAAAAATTTTTGCAACGCAGTGCAAAGATAAAAAAATTATGCGCTCTTGGTAGCGCTGTCGGTTCACACTTCCTTGGTACCGGTGCTGGCTGCACAGGTGTACTTCATGGTGGGGCACCGGTGCTGGCTACACAGGTGTACTCGCAGAACGGGGAGCACAGTGGTCCCTCGCAGTCATCTGGGCACGTCTTCTTTAGTTTTGGGATGGCAACTTTTCCTGGAGGAGGCAATGTGTTTTTATTTTTTGAAATATTTTGGATTACAGGGTAGGTGGATGTGGCTGTAGCTGTGGTCTGATTTTTTCGTTCTGATAGCAAATTTTTTAGGTATTTGACTTCGGCATGTATTTTTACCGAGTCGTTCCACTGTATTGCTTTGCCGCTGTTGAGCAGCTTCAGTAGATGAGCCTTTCTGGCTTTTAATCTTTTGACCACGCCACTTCTTTTGGCACACATCACACTCTACTCACTGCGTTTCTTCTCTTGTTCTTGTTGTTGCTGCCGTTTTTGCTGTTGTTGCCTTTGTTGTTGCTGTTGTCTTTGTTGTTGTAGTTGTCTTTGTTGCTGTTGATTGCTGCTGTCGCCTTGGTTGCTGTTTTATTTTTCGAAGTCCCGATCCATGTCCAGATCCAGGTCCAGATCCTTTAGGACCAAAGTCACGGTCGCCATGTTGTGTGAAAACTCCTTGTGTTGGAAATGTTAATAATCCTTATCCATTTATTGAGAACACATCCTTTTGAGTAGTTTTATTATATTCTTTATTTATTTGGTTTGCATGATTGGGGCAGCGTTAATGCCGCTTCCAACGTCAAGTTGTTTCTGATTTTACAATTTGCCTTAGGATCTAAGTTAGCCTAATTCTCGTTGCTGCGCTGCTTACAGTTGGGCGGCAGAGAGATGGCTATGTATATCTTATGTATATAAAGTGTATTTAATTATGCTCTCTTTGGCTGGAGCGCGAGGGCATGTGTATGTACTTGAGTTTGGCTGAGCGGCCGGCGTGTGCAACAGAATGCTGACACTTGCACTTTCTTTAAGCGCGCCGATCGACTCATGTTTCGGCCACTTAGGGTTTTTGACCGAGCCTTTTGTTTATAAAAACAATGCCACAAAGTGTTACAGTGTGGTTGTTTCAAGTACTCTTGGTACGGTAGATATTCGATATAAGTGCATACTACAAGTGAAAAGGAGATCAATCCCCACAGCAAAACACCATTGTGTACATTCTGAATTTCTATAACATAATTAAACGAATGCTCTTTTTCCTTTTCCTTCTTTCAGTATGTATCCCCTTTTGTATCAACGAATGCATTCGTACATTCATATATTCATACATTCCGGTTGTAAACTTAAAAGCAGAGTTTCCAAATAACCGTCAATTATTTCAAACAGGAACCGAAAGTAATCGTAAATTGGTATTTTTATTTTTAAAAGACTATTAAAAGAGATGAAAAGAAATTAAAAGATGAAGCTGGCTTCGAAAAGCCGAAGATTTTATACCCTTGAAGATCGTTCCCGTGGGAGCTTTGTATGAACAGCGCGTTTTGAGTTTTAGAAAACAAAGCTAATTATAACAATATAAAGATAATGTCCCATTTTAATTTACTACCGTGTATGTTTGCCGAAAATGAAATATAACGGTCTATGTATTTTTTTGTCATTAACTATCCGATCGTTCTTATGGCAGGTACATGATGAAGTCGTCCGATTTGATTTAAATTTTATTCGAATTCTGAAATATTAAAAGAGTGATATTCCCAAGAGCGGAAGTTAATATGTCAAAATACAACAAAATTATAATTTTTGTAAATTTTGTAAATTTGTATACCCTTGTAGAGGGTATTATGATTTCAGTCAGAAGTTCGCAACGCAGTGAAGGAGACGTTTCCGACCCTATAAAGTATATATATTCTTGATCAGCATCACTAGACGAGTCGATCTAGCCATGTCCGTCTGTCCGTCCGTTTCTACGCAAACTAGTCTCTCAGTTTTAAAGCTATCGGGCTAAAACTTTCCCAAAAGTCTTATTTCTTTTGCAATTAGTATATAGGACGGTTCGGACAAAAAAAAATTAAAAAAAACTATAAAAAATTGATTGAAAAGGACGAATTTGTGTAAAAATGTCCTATTTGAACTTTTTTCCTCGACTTGAAAACTAAAATTTTTTGATGCAAAAAGTTTTTTTAAACAAAAATATTAGTAACTGCAAAAAGAATTTTTCAAAAATCATTTTTCTTATATTTTTTATGATTTTTTAAAGGTGACAATGTCGGAAAAAATTTGTATGAAAAAGAGAAAAATATGGCTAAAAAGCATTTTTCTAAGCATTTTCAAAAAATCATAAAAAATATAAGTAAAATGATTTTTGAAAAATTCTTTTTGCAGTTACTATTATTTTTGTTTGAAGAAACTTTTTGCATCAAAAAATTTAAGTTTTCAAGTCGAGGAAAAAAGTTCAAAAAGGGCATTTTCACACAAATTCGTCCTTTTCAATAAGTACTGAATGGGTTAAAAAATGTATTGTATCATTCAAACGGCATTTAAACTACCTTTCCATTGATGCCAAAGTTAACAAGATGTAAGTTCAAATTATGAGTATATTTAACTTTTTTTTTGAGAAAATACTTTTGACCACCCTTGTATAACCACTTACGCTTGGAAATAACATTTCTTAATTAGTTCTGAGTTTCGAATTTAATTTTTTCAAAATCGGACTACTATATCATATAGCTGCCATAGGAACGATCGGAAAATTGGTGGGAAAATAATATGAATAATAATCGGACAAAAAAAATAAAATAAACTATAAAAAATTATGTTGCTTATGTTTTTTAACATATAACCACTTACGCTTGGAAATAACATTTTTTAAATAGTTTTGAATTTCGAATTTAATTTTATCAAAATCGGACCACTATATCATATAGCTGCCATAGGAACGATGGTAAAATCGGTGAGAAAATAATATGAAACAAGTCATAGCTTCGGTGTTTTTTGAAATATTTAGCGTATTCAATTGCGTTGCAAAAGTGTAAACTTTGTAAAAAAAAAATAAAAAAACTATAAAAAATTGTATCGTTTGTGTTTTTTAACATATAACCACTAACGCTTGGAAATAACCATTTTTAATTAGTTCTGAGTTTCGAATTTCGTTTTATCAAAATCGGACGACTATATCATATAGCTGCCATTAGAACGATCGGAAAATTGGTGGGAAAATAATATGAAACAAATCATAGCTTCGGTGTTTTTTTTGGACACATTATCTTATACTATTGGGAATAACATTTTGTGTATTTTTAAGAATTTCGAATTAGATTTAATAAAAATCAGACGACTCTAACGTATAGCTGTCAAAGAAATGGTCACAGAACTACTGAAATAATTATTATACCCTTGCATTTATTTTTATATTATTGTTTGTAAATGATTTTTATACCCTTGTACAGTGTATTATGATTTCAGTCACAAGTTCGCAACGCAGTGAAGGAGACGTTTCCGACCCCATAAAGTATATATATTCTTGATCAGTATCACTAGACGAGTCGATCTAGCCATGTCCGTCTGTCCGTCTGTCCGTCCGTTTCTACGCAAACTAGTCTCTCAGTTCTAAAGCTATCGTGCTGAAACTTTCCCAAAATTTTATTTCTTTTGCAGGTAGTATATAATTCGGAACCAGCCGGATCGGACAACTATATCTTATAGCTCCCATAGGAATAATCGGAAAAAAACTAAAAAAAAATTATATCTTTGTTGTTTTTATACCCTCAAGAGTATACAAGGTGAGTTCCAAAGTAAACAGGACTTTTTGAATCTAGCGCCCTCTAGTGGCGCCATCTATATGTCAACTGGTGCGTTAGAATCTGCTATCGTTTATCGACTTCCAGTAAAAATTTCATGACATTTCATCTATTGGAAGTGAGGTTATTGCGTTTTAAATGTCAGTATGTTTTTGTCATCGGTGCGAAAAAGAGCTTCGAACAAAGAGCCAACATTAAATTTTGTTTTAAAATTAGTAAAACTTCTACCGAAACGTTTCGATTGATGAAACAAGCTTATGGCGATGATTGCCTATCCCGTAGCAGAGTGCGCGAGTGGTTTCATCGTTTTCAAAGTGCCGAGCCGAAACCCAAAAAAACGCGCCTGGAAAAGTCAAAAGTGAAGACAATGCTGATTTGTTTTTATGATTCCAAGGGTATTGTCCACAAAGAATTTGTTCCACCCGGCCAAAACGTTAAAGCGGTATTCTACCTTGGAGTTTTGAAGCGTTTGGTGCGCCGTATTCGACGTGTTCGGCCCGAATATCGCGAAGATGGAAGTTGGCGTTTGTTGCACGATAATGCGCCGTCTCATCGATCGACATTTGTGTCCGACTATTTGACCAAAAATCACATTTTAACCATCAAGCACTCCCCGAATTCACCTGATATGGCACCGTGCGACTTTTACCTTTTCGGAAAAATGCATTTGCCGATGAAAGGAAAGCGTTATGCAGACGTAGAGGCCATTCAAAAGGCTTGCACCGGCATACTGGCGGCCATACCGGGCAACGAGCTAAAACACTCGTTCGACATGCTTTTGGACCGTGCAAAACGCTGTATTAAAGCAGAAGGAGACTATTTTGAATAAAATAAATTGATTTTGCCGAAAAAACTATTTGTTCTGTCTTTTTTTTTAAAGTCCTGTTTACTTTGAAACTCACCTTGTAAATACTTTGTGGGGTCGAAAACGTCTCCTTCACTGCGTTGCAAACTTCTGACTGAAATCCAGTCGAGTCGATCAAGCCATGTCCGTCTGTCCGTCCGCTTCTACGCAAACTATTCGCTGTCACCGTGTCTGCCGATGTTGTTGATTCTGCTGACGTTCTTTGTTATTATTGGCTGTTGATCTTGTTACTGCTGTTGATTGTGCAATCAATGCTTACTCTTACATTTATATGACATTTAATATTTTTTTGGGTGTCAACTCTTCCCTTCTTAAGCGCGACCGTCCTCGGTCGCATCGCAAAAGAGTATTGGTCCGGAAAGATGGGGCTTTTCATGCGTTTCTGGCAAGGAAGGTGGATCACTTTGCGTTGATATCCGACTTTGTAGGAGTTTTGCGATCGATCCTATTACTAATAGTAGAAGGATGATGAATGATCCGTAGCTAACGGAAGATTCTGTGATTGTTTGGCTTCTTAGTTTTTTCAGTGAGAGTATAGTGAGAGAACTTCCTCTAATTTCGACTTCTCTCCCATTAGTTGGAGTAACTGAGGTTCTGATTCGACTACGTTGATTTCCCTCGCCAATTGTTACTGTTGAGTTGCGGTATTGTATTGTGAAGGAACCTTGCTGTTGTATATCTTTTTTCATCCAGCGAGACTGGTCCATTGAAGTCGGTCAGCAGTAATGTGCCTGGGAGTACTTCCTTGAAGTCTGGTATATGTTGTTTGTTGATAATATACAATCTGCTTCTCGAAGGTTCAGGAGTGATTTTACACAAGTATCATTGCTTAAGTCTAATACATTTTCTAAATTATAAATTGTCCTATCATTATGGGACTCGCAAGGTTTTTTTCATTGCAGAAAGTTTTCTCTTACTTTCTAAGAAAATTTTAAATTGAATATCATTATTTATTTCCGATTTTATATTTCTTAAATTTTTAAAGTTATACATTAATCTGTTTTAATGGTTGAGAGGCTAATAATATAATATTTATTCTTACTGAGAATACGCGTCGAATGACACCTCATTTTTTGAAATCCGATGTCCCGTTCAAAAGTAATTCAAAAAACAAGGTTTTCTTCTTCTTCCCAAAATGAAAATGATTGTCCCTTTGTTTCTGGGTTTGTATGCATCCCATCTTAGTTTTAGGGCTTTGGAAACCCTATGTGTGTATAAAGTAGCTTGAAGTAGAAAACGTTTGTTCTACGACTTTTGGAAAAACCCGCTAGTTTAGCGGAAAATCAAATAAAAAAGCCAGATTTAAAATGCTTATAGTATCTAAACAACTAATGCTACAGAAACGTGCTGTATATCTCTGGAAAGATAATTCAATTTTCTAAATACTCTTCATATAATAAAATTGTCTGAATAGTATAGTTATGACAAAAAGTTATTTTTTGAAACCACTCTTGGCCTATTTTCTCAAAATTGAGTCGAACGATTTCTTTTTAAATTTCAAATCATATAGCCGTTGATATTCCTCAACTTTTGATTTAAAACATTTCTTGCCCTAAAAATTACCATTTGGAAGATATTAAGCGATTAAAAGTGCAATTCGTTTCAGCTCCGTATAGGAAATATTTCATACTTATTGGAATAAACAAGAAAAAAACCAATTTGATGAAAAATATTCTTATCAGATTTTTTTAAACGGAAAATCTGTTATGGTTTTAGGGTCCTTTACTTGCCTAAAGCTAATCGAAATAGGAAACTTGATGTATTTGATCTACCACTTTGGAAAAACCCGCTAGTTCGGCGGGAAATGTAAGAAACGACAGATTTCTCTTGGAATCTGAAACTATACAGCCCTTGAGATTCCAAACTTGTGCTATTAAAATAGGTAATTGAAGCGATAAAACTTGTTTTGCCTAATTTAAAGTGGCGTTCAGCTAAAATTAGGGGTCGGATCTGTGTGTTTGGTTTTTCAATAGCCAAGCCATATGGGGACGACTCCTACACTCATAAAATTATTTTTCTAAATACTAGAACAATCGCCCTAAACATGAAATCGCCCTAACATTAACAAAAATCGCCCTAAATATAGGAAAAATCGCCATAGAAAATATGTTTTAGGGTTAATTTTACTCAAATTTCTATTATGTAGGGCGAATTTTTCCGAGCATATACTTTTAATATTTTCTCATATTCAGGGCAAATCGCCTTATTTCGTAGAACAAAAAATCATCCAAAATCGCCCTTGAAACTAGAAAATCGCCCTTGAATTTTGATTTTCGGTTGCCTAGCAGTCTAATGCGTTAAACTTTCAAACTCATCTAAATGGCGCGAGTTCGAGCCCACGAAGAGTCAACATTTATTTTTTTTTTGTGCAAGTTTTTATACCCGTTACTCGTAGAGTAAAAGGGTATACTAGATTCGTTGGAAAGTATGTAACAGGCAGAAGGAAGCGTTTCCGACCCCATAAAGTATATATATTCTTGATCAGGATCACTAGCCGAGTCGATCTAGCCATGTCCGTCTGTCCGTCTGTCCGTCTGTCCGTCTGTCCGTATGAACGCTGAGATCTCGGAAACTATAAGAGCTACAATACTGGGATTAGGCATGCAGATTCCTGAGATTCCTGCGCAGCGCAAGTTTGTTTCAAAAGAGTGCCACGCCCACTCAACGCCCACAAACCGCCTAAAACTGTGGCTCCTACAGTTTTGATGCTAGAACAAAAATTTTAACTGAAATGTATTGTTCTCATCAATACCTACCGATTGATTTAAAAAAAAGTGGGCCACGCCCACTTTAGCGCCCACAAACCGCCCACAAACTTAAAAAAATCGTAAATATGAACGCGGATATCTCGGAAAATATCAAAGATAGAGAAACGGGACTTCGGATTTAGATTCCGTAGGTTTGAGCGCAGCGCAAGTTTGTTACGCGAATATGCCACGCCCACTCTTACGCCCGCAAACCGCCAAAATCTGTGGCGCCCACAATTTTCATGCTAGATAAAAAATTTTAACTGAAATGTATTGGTCTCGTCAATACCTATCGATTGATCTAAAAAAAAGTTTGCCACGCCCACTCTAACGCCCACAAACCGCCCAAGCCGGTGGCGCCCACAATTTTCGTGCTAGATAAAAAATTTTAACTGAAATGTATTGGTCTCGTCAATACCTATCGATTGATCTAAAAAAATGTTTGCCACGCCCACTCTAACGCCCACAAACCGCCCAAGCCTGTGGCGCCCACAATTTTCGTGCTAGATAAAAAATTTTAACTGAAATGTATTGGTCTTGTCAATACCTATCGATTGATTTAAAAACAACTTTGCCACGCCCACTCTAACGCCCACAACGCTTAAATCTGTCTACCGCCGGTAGGTGGCGCATTTGCTGCTTGCATATATCCATTTTCCTTTGGTCCCTTTAGCTGAGTAACGGGTATCTGATAGTCGAGGTACTCGACTATAGCGTTCTTCCTTGTTAGAATTGAATTATTAACCAAATTTGTGTGCAGAGGCAAAAAAAATTTAGAACACGTCAAAATAACAAATAAAAAAATGTATATTACATTAAAATAATAGTTCTTTAATGTATTTAGTCTAATTGGGTAAAATATAAAACATAATTTGTTGTCGTTAGTGAGAATATTTCTTAGAATTAAATTGAGAATTTGTTCTTAGAAAAAATTGAGATATGCACCCTTTATGCGCGTCGCCTAGCGCGATGCGTCTTCGGTGCAGCAGAAGTGCTCTCGACTACGAACCCAGCGGTCGTGAGTTCGATTCTCGCTGCGACCACAAAGTATTTTCTGAAGAAGTAAGTTGTTTTATATTAATGTTATTTCCCTGATTCTGTTTAACTACTACTACTACTACCACTACTTTTCAGTTCATATTGACTCTTATTAGCAGTTTATACCAACATGCGTGGAGCGGCCAAATAATAACCTCGCCCTTTTCTCACCCTCTGAAATTATAGTGAAAAAAGAACACTAAGTCAAATAATTCAAAAAAAAATCCGGGAAAAAATACCGCAGAATAATGTTTGCCGAGAACCAGCAAACATGTCCAAACACGATTTTTTTATAAAAATTAGTTTTAATATTTAGGGCACTTGCTCTTGTTTTTAGGGCGCATCACCCTAATTTCAAGAAATACCGCCGTTGATGCTTAAAATATTTTTTCATATGTTAAGGGTATTTACTTTTGAAAACATAAAAATCGCCCGACTTAAGAAAATTTACCCTAGATCTAAGAAAAATCGCCCTAAATGTAAGACCAATACATGCCTATTTTTAGAAAATGTTGCCCTTATTTTGTTACCCAGTCGCCATTGACCCCCGTTTTAGGGCGATTTTCCTTGTTTTTAGGGCGATTTTACAGTAAAATTTCTATGAGTGTAGTCATGGTATTGGGGTACTTAAGCTCTTAAAAAAACCTCTGATATCAACAAAAACACCTCTTAACGAGATAAAAAGTAGTGGCGAACGCGCCTTTAACAAAAATTTATGATATCAACAATTGTGACGAAAAATGATATTACATTCGATAAAATAAATAAACTATATTAAATTTATGTATTCGGCACGCTACAACGGAAAATCTACGTGTAGGTAAATAAATATTTATTGTTGCGGGCCGAAATCATAAATTTAATGTAGTTTATTTATTTTATCGAATGTAATATCATTTTTCGTCACAATTGTTGATATCAGAAATATTTGTTAAAGGCGCGTTCGCCACTACTTTTTACCTCGTTAAGAGGTGTTTTTGTTTGATCAAATATAGTTGGTTTTTCAATTCATTGATTAGTGCTTCTACTAATAATAAGAGGTTGTGTGACGAGCCTTCGTCGCTATGGATTGTTGCTGAGGAGCTGATTGAATTAATTTCGTTAGTTGCGTAGTTTTCTTTGGTTTTTTATATGGTTCATGAAACAAACGTTATTGGCCTATGATTTTGTTACAACTCTGCACCTATTGCATAACTTGAAGCATCGGTAGTCAGTTGGAATTCTTTGCCGAAATATGGATAGGCAAGGGTTACATCCCTGGAGACGACGGTATTTTTAAGTGTCTCGAATGATGCTATCGCATTTTTGCCCAAGTTAATAACAGTTCTGCTTGACATGGTCTTTGATGGTCTTTCATGGCCTTCTTTGCCTCTTAAAAGAATTGTTAAAGGTTTTGCTATTTTTGCGTAGCTCACCTATAATAACCTGTTGTGCTCAAAAAGGAACGGAGATCTTTTATTGTTTCGCTTTTATTTTATCTATTTTTGTTCTGACTCCATTTTCTGATATTGCATACCCTAAAAAATCTACTTTTTTCCTCGGATTGACCGGACTTTTTCGGAACTACCCAGACCGGTGCGTTGTGCGGTGATTCTTGAAGGTCTGATAATGCCAACTTTTAGCATCTAATTTATTTGTTTTTTAACCTCTTGTTTTGAATATGTTTGGTATGGGTAAGTTTTCCGTATATCGGGGTGTCTGACGATGTTCTGATTTCACCTACTACCTTGGTTGTGTATGCTAACTTTGCATTGGGATCTGCAAAGAGGATTTAACGACTTTGTACGAGGGTATTTATAATTGACTTTTGTGATTCAGTCTTATGGCTAACTTGCGGTCCGATTGTACTTACCGCCAATGCGCCTAGTCGAGTACCTCGACTATCAGATACCCGTTACTCAGCTAAATGCCACATACCCGCTATCTCAATATATGGTGATGAGGCCGGCAGACAGATTTAAGCGTTACGGGCGTTAGAGTGGGCGTGACAAAAGACTAATACATTACAGTTAAAGTTTTTTTCTAGCGTGAACATAGTGGGCGCCACAGATTTAGGCGGTTTGTGGGCGTTAGAGTGGGCGTGGCACCCTGCTGAAAGAAGCTTGCGCTGCGCAAGAAGCTCAGGAATCTGCATGCCAAATCCCATAACGAGATCTCAGCGTTCATACGGACAGACAGACATGGCTAGATTGACTCGGCTAGTGATCCTGATCAACAATGTATATACTTTATGGGATCGGAAACACTTCCTTCTACCTATTACATACTTTCCGACGAATCTAGTATACCCTTTTGCTCTACTAGTAACGGGTAATAAAATAAAGTTCTGACATGTCTTTGTATTCTTGCTGATTGGTATCATTCTGCTAGACACAATCTTCCTGAAGCTCACTTACGGTATTTTCTTCTGCAAATTTATAAAATTCCTGTTTTGAGCTAAATTTAGCTGCCTTTGAATTTTGCTGTTCATAGCTTTCTGTTTCTGGCTGAATATGAAATTGTCTTGGCATCTTGTTATTACTTGGTACATTAGAAACGCTAAGTGGTCTTTTCCCTGTACAATTGTTATTTGCTGGCCTACTCATCACTGTGGACGGCAGTACACGTAGTGGCGAAGCGCGCAAGAGAGCGTGCGAAGGCAACTACTATATATAGCCGCAAAATTGAAAATCTGCCATTATGGTCCGATCGTAACGAGTGATACACCAATCGAAAGGTATCGCAAAAAAAGAAAATTGCTTACCAAGACTTTCGAAATATAGATTTATTTGGGGGAAAATGCGGTGAAAGCGTAAAAGTAAAAATTTAGAAAATTGGAGCTGCTGGATACGGTGGGGATAAAAGCCCCCGTCTGTTTAGCTAATTTTATTCTTACTGAGAATACGCGTTGAATGACACCTCATTTGTTGAAATCCGATGTTCCGTTCAAAAGAAATTCAAAAAACAAGATTATCTTCTTCTTCCCAAAATGAAAATGTTTGTCCCTTTGTTTGTGGGTTTATATGCATTCCATCTTAGTTTTAGGGTTTTGGGAACCCTATGGGTGTATAAAGTAGCTTGAAGTAGAAAACGTTTGATCTAAGACTTTTGGAAAAACCCGCTAGTAAAAAAGCATAAAAAAAAACCAGACTTAAAATGCTTATAGTATCTAAACAACTAATGCTACAGAAACGTGCTATATATCTTTGAAAAGATTAATTAATTTGCTAAATACTCTTTACTTAGTAAAATTGTCTAAATATATTAGATTTAGAGTTGTGACAAAAAGTTATTTTTTAAAACCACTTTTGACTATTTTCTCAAAATTGAGTCGAACGATTTATTTTTAAATTTCAAATCATATAGCCCTTGACATTCCTCAACTTTTGATCTATAACACTTTTATCCCTAAAAATTACCGTTTGAAAGATATTAAGCGATTAAAAGTGCAACTCGTTTCAGCTCCGTATACGAAATATTTCATACTTATTGGAATAAACAAGAAAAAACCAATTTGATGAAAAATATTCTTATTAGATTTTTTGAAACGGAAAACCTGTTATGGTTTTAGGTGACAATATTTCGAACCCTGGCCGCATTCAGTGGGCTGTCAACTCTTTTAAACCCTTCAAATCACCCGGCCCAGATGGGTTCTTCCCGGCCCAGCTACAACGGACACTAGATACATATGTCCCTACCCTGGCTGACAGCCATCTTCCACGGCTGCCTTGCTCTAAACCATATTCCAACAAGGTGGCTGGACGTTAAGCTAATTTTTATACCGAAAGCCGGCAAGCCCTCCCACACCAACCCAAAGGACTTCCGCCCGATTAGTCACTCTTCCTTCTTGTTGAAGATCCTGGAAAGGCTAATTGACACCCATATCAGACTAACCATCGACCATAGCCTACTCTCTGACGCACAGCATGCGTACCGTAAGGGTAGATCAACAGATACCGCCCTCCACTCTCTAGTGTACAGTATAGAGAGAGGTTTCCGCAATAAGAAATACTCTCTTGCAGTGTTTCTAGACATAGAAGGCGCCTTTAACAACGTCACCCCAACGGCGATTACTGGTGCTGAACTGGGCATTGAGCGGCCCATAGTGGGACTCATACACACCATGCTAACCAGCAGAGTAGTGCACTCCACTATGGGATCGGCCCACTCGACCAGGAATGTCAGCAGAGGAACCCCACAAAGGGGCGTACTCTCACCTCTTCTATGGCTTTTAGTGGTCAACAAACTGCTATAACTTCTAGAAGAGGCGGGCACTAAAGTGGTAGCCTACGCGGACGACGTGGTTATCCTACTGCAGGGCAAATTCCCGCAAACCCTTTGCAATCTAATGGAGACAGCCTTATCCACCCTCTCCCGGTGGACTGCTGGCTGTGGACTGTAAGCCCAGAAAAGACCGAACTAGTTATCTTTACAAGGAAGTACCAATTCTAATTCCCCCAAAACTACACCAAACGCGCCTAACCTTTAGCAACCAAGCAAAGTACCTAGGTGTCATCCTTGACAAAATGCTCCTCTGGACAGATAACATCCTAGATCGCACACGCAAAGCGGCCATAGCCCTCTTCGCTTGAAAAAAGCCATAGGGAGGAAGTGGGGTTTCTCCCCCATGATAGTTCACTGGCTATGCACTGCAATAGTCAGGCATATTCTCCTCTACGGAAACATCGTTTGGTGGCCTTCTCTAGATAAGAATTGCAACCTCCGGATCCTTCACAAGATCCAAAGAAGCGCAGAGCTCTGCATCAGTGGGGCGCTTCGCACCACTGCCACTGAAGCACTAAGCACAATTCTCGATCTCCAACCCCTGGACCTACTTGCCAAAGGCTGGGCATCTGCAACAGCGCTGAGGCTCCGCGAATCAGCGGCATGGAAAACAGGCTCTACGGGTCACTCCAATATCCTATCAAAACATACACCCTTACCACGTAGTACAGACTACGTCCCACCCATAGTCAACTTCGAAAGAAGATACAAGATCTTTATACCCACCCGTACAGACTGGGACAACCTCCCACACCAATTCGAAAACGCCGTCAACATATACACAGACGGCTCCAAGCTGAACTCCCAAACAGGTGGGGGAGTCTTTTCCCCCGAACTAGACATAAAAGTCTCATTACGCCTACCAGACCACTGTAGTATTTTCCAAGCGGAAGTCATGGCAATTCAGGAAGCCATGACCCACCTGGACACGTCAGTACATCATGACACAGATATTTTCATCTTCTCTGATAGTCAAGCAGCCCTCAGGGCCCTCGACTCCTACAAAACGAACTCAAAAACAATCTCTGAATGCCGCAAATCTCTTAACGAGATGGCCATCTGAGAATCAACCTCATCTGGGTGCCTGGACACCGCAATATTGGGGGCAACTGCATAGCAGACGAGCTTGCAAGACAGGGGACAACCGCCGACATCCTTCGTGATAAGGACACGGTGGGTATGCCCATGGCTACCTGCAAGCTCCATCTCAGGCAGAGACTGTACACACTTTCCAACAACCGTTGGAACTCAATCTCAACATGCCACAATTCTAGACTCACATGGCCAAACTACAACTCGAAAAGAACTAAAACTCTTCTACAATGTAGCGGGGAGGACATCTCCACTCTCCTAAATGCCATCACGGGATACTGTCTTATAGGGACTCATGCGCTCAGGCTGGGACTTAGTAACCACGACTTCTGCCGCAGCTGCAAACAAATAGACGAAGAAGAGAGCATCGAACACCTCCTATGCTTCTGCCCAGCGCATAACCTAAAGCGCTTTCAAGCCCTAGGTAGCTACACACTTCCGAACCTTGCGGCCATTCAGGACGTAAGCATCCAAAAACTCTTATGTTTCTTAAAAAGAACAGAATACTTCGCGAAAGCAGATAACCCATGAGCTAGGGAAACGGATCTGTTCAGAGATCATGTGGTATCACAAGGGGCCCAATGTGGCCTAAGTGAGGGGATTATTATCTAATCTCCAACCACTCCTACCTAACCTAACCTAACCTAGGGTCCTTTACTTGCATGAAGCTAATCGAAATAGGAAACTTGATGTATTTGTTCTTCCACTTTGGAAAAACCCGCTAGTTCGGCGGGAAATGTAAGAAACGACAGATTTCTCTTGGAATCTGAAACTATACAGCCCTTGAGATTCCAAACTTGTGCTATTAAAATAGGCAATTGAAGCGATAAAACTTGTTGTGCCTAAATTAAGATAGCGTTCAGCTAAGATCAGGGGTCGAATCTGTGTGTTTGGTTTTTCAATAGCCAAGCCATATGGGGACGACTCCTAGTCATGGTATTGGGGTACTTAAACTCTTGAGCAAAAAAAACTTCTAATATCAAACAAATACACCTCTTAACGAGGTAAAAAGTAGTGGCGAACGCGCCTTTAACAAAAATTTCTGATATCAACAATTGTGACGAAATATGATATTACATTCGATAAAATAAATAAACTAAATTAAATTTATGTATTCGGCACGTTACAACAGAAAATTTACGTGTAGGTAAATAAATATTTACTGTTGCGGGCCGAAATCATAAATTTAATATAGTTTATTTATTTTATCGAATGTAATATCATTTTTCGTCACAATTGTTGATATCAAAAATTTTTGTTATGGGCGCGTTCGCCACTACTTTTTACCTCGTTAAGAGGTGTTTTTGTTTGATATAATTTATATGTCGCGAACGAATTGACTCACCAACTTCAAAAGGTACTGGTTTCGGTTGTGGTCGTGGGGGAGGTCTTGGTACGCTGTAGGACGCTACTACCCCAGGTTGCTTTGTATAAACTTGGTAATAGGGCTTGACAAGACCACTTTCGAATTGGGCTGATTAATAATACACAACTATTTCACAATAAGAATTCGTTTTTAATCATGCCGACTGCTCGTGGTTAGGAGGAAGAGAGAAAGCTAGAAATTCGTGAGACCAGACTATCTCAAGGAGGAATATCTTACATGCTATTGAATATATACCAAATTAATATAATTAGTTATCAGGTTCCTTAACAGGGCTGGAATTGATTAGTATAAGTGAAAGTTGTTTTTCTTAATTTGATGTGTTACCTGCATATGATTTGGATTGTGGTATAGATATGGATGGAAGCTTTGCTTTGCGGGTACTATTTAATAGGGTTGTGAAGGTTTGGCTGGTAACATAGGTGCTTTCCTAAATACTAGGTCTTAGGTGTCTGATTATTAATAGTATTTTGGTTCTCGAGCAGACTACACAGATGTAGGGCGTGCCCCATGTCGTGGGGCTCTTTAATTGCCAGTAATTTCGTTAGGCAAAGGTGTCCAATGCTTTTTTCCGAAGTACATCGGTGAACCAATTCTATTTTCATAAATTTGCAGTACCCTTGAAACACTCTTTTTCCATAACGACTATTCAGATTTGTTTCAGAAAGATTTTGTGCTAACTCTCTTTTAGTTAATTGATCTTGATATTTTGAAAAATCTTTATTGGGGTTAAGTATTTTCTTTACTAAGTTACCGAGGTTTGCCTCTATGACAATTTTTTTCTTTTCTTCAACGTCTCTTTTAGTAATGATTCGCGCGTTTACATGTGTGCAATTGGACGATTAAAGTCAAGTAAAGCTTGCTACTCTATCTGCTAGATCTTCAGGCATTTTAATTATAATATATGAGCAATAGAAAGTTGAGTTTTACTTGACTTAAATTACTCAGAATTCGGAAGTTTGTTATTTTGGGAGCTTAATTATAGAATACTGTGGGTTTTAAGTCTGCTTGTTGTTGTAAATCTTTATGTATGTGGTTTTAAATTATTCTTACTGTAATAACATCTCTCAGCGTGCTCTCGTGATGACGGAATCGGCGAGTTCCCTTTTATCCCACGCTGCACCCATCTCTCCTGAGTGTGAGTCTGCTAAGGAACCTCCTCTTCGAATTGGCATGGTCTTTCCACTAGGTACGAGTCCTTTATACAGGAGTTAGCGGCGGTTTTTTCGGCACTCTTTTCCGGTTTCTTCGCTCCTCACTTTTTAAGTGGAGTTATTACTGAATCATCGAAATTTTCTTTACCGATCTACGCGGGACGCGGAACTTGTATCCTTTCGCGGTCCTTACCAGGTCCCAGTTAAAAGGTTGATCAAATTTTTATTTAATAAAATGAAACTTTTTTTCATTGAGTTGGATTAAGAACTAACTTTTCATAGTTCTATCGATTGTTATTTATAACTACGCGTCGCTCCATCGCTGGCACTGTCTGTGCCGATGTTGTTGTTTCTGCTGACGTTCTTCGAAATCATTGGCCACTGCTCTTCTTTTCGTTGCTGACACCTTCGCCGTTGGTCAATCTTAACTGTAATTGACCGGTGCATTTTTATACCCGTTTCTCGTAGAGTAAAAGGGTATACTAGATTCGTCGGAAAGTATGTAACGACCCCATAAAGTATACATATTCTTGATCAGGATCACTAGCCGAGTCGATCTAGCCATGTCCGTCTGTCCCTCTGTCCGGATGAACGCTGAGATCTCGGAAACTATGAGAGCTAGAGAGCGCCCACAATTTTCATGCTAGATACTAAATTTTAACTGAACTGTATTGGTTTCGTCAATACCTATCGATTGACTCAAAAAAAGATTTGCCACGCCCACTCTAACGCCCAGAACGCTTAAATCTGTCTACCGCCGATAGGTGGGGCATTTCAATCTCACTTTGCTGCCTGCATATCTCCATTTCCCTTTGGTCCCTTTAGCTGAGTAACGGGTATCTGATAGTCGAGGTAAGTTGAGGAATCTCAAGGGATATATGATTTGAAATTTAAAAAGAAATCGTTCGACTCAATTTTGAGAAAATAGTCAAAAAATGGTGTTTAAAAATAACTTTTTGTCATAACTCTAAATCTATTATATTCAGAAAATATGACTATATGAAAAGTATTTAGCAAATTAAATTATCTTTTCAGAGATATATAGCACGTTTCTGTAGCTTTAGTTGTTAAGATACTATAAGCATTTTAAATCTGGCTTTTTTTTTTTGATTTTCCGCTAAACTAGCGGGTTTCTCCAAAAGTCCTAGAACAAAAGTTTTCTATTTCAAGCTACTTTATACACCCATAAGGTTTCCAAAACCCTAAAACTAAGATGGGATGCATACAAACCCAGAAACAAAGGGACACACATTTTTTATTTTGGGAAGAAGAAGAAAATCTTGTTTTTTGAATTACTTTTGAACGGCACATCGGATTTCAACAAATGAGGTGTCATTCGACGCGTATTTTCAGTAAAAATAAAACTAGCTTAACAACCGGGGGCTTTTATCCCCACCTATCCAGCAGCTCAAATTTTCTAAATTTTTACTTTTACACACTCACCGCTTTTTCTCCCAAACAAATCTATATTTCGAAAGTCTTGGTATGCAATCTTCTTAGTTCTTCCGATACCTTTCGATTGATGTATAACTCGTTACGATCGGACCATAATGGCAGATTTTCAATTTTGCGGGTATATATAGTAGTTGTCTTCGCACGCTCTCTTGCGCACTTCGCCACTACGTGTACTGCCGTCCACAGTGATTAAGAGAATGATATTCCCAAAAGTAGAAGTTAATATGTCGAAAAACATCAAAATATATATATTTTTACATATTTTTTAAAAGAAGTTATTTGATTAATCCTATGGGAGCTATAATACTAGTAGTTAGTAATAGTAAAACCTTTGGAAGCCTTTAAAACTGAGAGACTAGTTTACGTAGAAACGGACAGACGGACATGGCTAGATCGCCAATTCTTATAGTTTCTTATAGTTTCCGAGATCTCAGCGTTCATACGGACAGACGGACATGACTAGATCGAATCGGCTAGTGAACCTGATCAAGAATATATATTCTTTTTAGGGTCAGAAATGCTTTCTTCTCTCTGTTACATACTTTCCGACGAATCTAGTATACCCTTTTAGTCTACGAGTAACGGCTTTAAATACCAAAGCTATATTTTTCTTAAATTATTTTTTGATCATTTCTATGGGAGCTAAGGGATATAGTTGTCCGATCCGACTCGTTCTGACTTATATACTACCTGCAACATAAATTAGACTCTGGGGATGGTTTTAGAAAGACAGCTTTGAGACTGAGAACGTTTATGCGTATATACGTACAGACGGACGAACAGACGGCCAAAGCTAGATCGAATCGCCTTGTGATGCTGATCAATAATATATATACTTTATGTGGTCGGAAATGTCTCCTTCATTGCGTTGCAATTTCTGACCGAAATCATTATACCCTCTGCGAGGTTAAAAAATAATCTAATATAGAATTAAACATATATGTACCTTGTATATATTGGTATAGATTCTCGTTTGGCTTCTGTCCTTAGAAAAATCGACAACATATTCCAATTTTGTTGATCATAGTTAACCGGGAATGGACCGATTTCCTCTGGGTTAGCAATTATAAACATATTCCTGGTTGGCATATTAGAAATTTGCAAATGCCTTGTCCTATTCATCCATATGCATGGACGATATTTAACGAAGTTTAAAGTGTCTTCCCGGGCTAACGCAATAGGGATCCACCAAAGCATTTTTTCTTGATCGGGTACATCATGGGGCCTTTCTCTAAGATACACCTTTTGATGTATACTTGCAGTTCCTGAATTGTAGTCTCTATTAATAGTGATGAGTGGCAGCCGATCCAGGTTTACCCAAGACTCAGCAATATCCAATATACTAAAAGAACTGTCAAGCACTTCATATTCTATTGCTTGTTTGGAAAGTGCATTCCAAAAGTCAGAGGATTTGTATGTTTTACATTTAAAATCGTTAATAAATCGATGAATTCCGATTTTAAATGTCTTCTCTCCTAAAACGAGTCTAAGCATTCGAATAATGAGCTCAATTTTAATAGACGTGGACTCGTGCTTCATTCCTGTTAATCGCGAGTGGGGATACCTCTTGCTTAACTCATAGTACAATGAGTAAAGAATCGTCATGGGGTACTTTCCATTAAACTCTACTCCGCCATTTATCTGTAAAAATTTGGCATTTTATTTACAAATTGTTATATATAATGTAACTTACTTCAAACACGATTTCTGATGCTATATAATTAATAAGCGCTTTATTAACATTTTCATCAGTCCACCAATCGGGTGTTATCCATATTCCAATCCACTGATAAACAAGTTCCCGAGATACGGCGAAAACACTATTTTTTAATAGTTCAGACTCTCTAAAATGATCAATGTATAATTATTTAATTAAATATTCAATAGAAATAAATAAACTTTGTACCTCACTATCAGTATTCCACATGCACTAGCAAATCGAATTGTAATTAGTTCAGGTAAAGCAATTACTTCAACCTTTGCAATGGCCAATGGTGTACTTAGATATTTGTTTATTGTTTTATGCGCAATGTTAAGTTTGTTTTGGATATCCTAAAACGAATCGGAAGACAACATTTTTGACATTATTGTTGTTTGAATAAAAATATCTTAAATATAATAGTTCTAATATTATTTTCGTCAGGAATTAAATCCTTTTTTAAATGATTTTACTTACCAGTTTTAAGCATGCGTGTAAATTGGCATAGTTCCGACGAAAAATGTTTTTATTCTTCTGTATTTTAGGGTCGCCAAACATTTTTCTGTTCTTAGTTGCTATATTGCATACTTAAGTATAGTATTTTATAAAATGTTCATAGTTTTACAATAAATATTTAATTTATCTTATTTATATATATAAATTCACATGAGTCATTCTTCGCCCGAATAAAAATCAGGAGATTTTTTTATATTTATTGGTTATTCTTTATTAGAACGTTGAAAAAGGACTAACTGTATGTTACAGAATTTGGGATTTTTGGGTATAGTTTTGGTATTTCTTGTAACTCTTGTGTTTATACTGTTGGGTCGTCACCTTTGTTATTGTGTTATTGTATTTAATAAGTATTCTTTTAGTTATTTCTTTAAATTTATAAAGTAGGTACAGTGATATACTTAATATTAAGAGACCCAGTGTTACAGGTACAATTATTTTGTAAATTTGGTTTTCTGTATTTTGTTCAAAAAATATTTCTTTTGCTTGTATGTATGATATTGGGTCAAATTTGGTGACATTATTTCTTGTGTATATACTTTGTGTGTAGTCAGAACTATAATTGCTTATGGATAAATCGTTAATTGCAATTGATCAATTGTGTATTATGATCATATTTTTTCCTTCAATTACAATTTCATTTTTTATAAAATTTTGATTTAGTATAGTTTTTTGACAAATTCCATGTAACTATGATATTTGGTTCGACATAATTAATTTGGGTTGTTAATAGCGTTTTTGTGTACCTGGAGTAGTATCTGTTTGATTAACAAGACCTAAAAGACATGTGTTGGTAACAGGTTTTTTTGTTTCTTTGTTATAAAAACAGTTTCTGTATACGAAATATTTGTTTTGAGTGTTATCTTGTAATATTTTATTATTTTCATCTGGATAAGGTAATATTTCGTATACGGGAAATTTCTTTATTTCTCTGGGTATGTGGGATGTAATTAAAATTTCGTTTGAGTCTGACCTAAGCCAAGTTGATGTTTTTATGCTCAGAAGTATCTCAGAATTAATGTTTGTCAAGTAGTCGTGTTTAAATAACTTTGGATCGAATATTCCTAATCTTGCTAACTGCATTCCTATTTCCAGGTCTTCAATGTATTCTGCGAAATGTTCTAAATTAAAAACCAATAATTCAAGAATTTTTTCGTTTTCGTTGTATTTGAGATGCTTGTAAGTAGTATGGAAACGCGGATTCTTGGACAATTAGCATATTAATGGCCCCCCGGACCCCCTTCCCCCTTCCCACTCATAAACATATGCGGGTTCTAGGACAATTAGCAATATCCAATAAATTAACTGATTTTAATGGGCCTTGAAGTCATAAAAATGTCACGATCATGTCAATAAAGAGTATACTTAATTGCCCCCATCGCCCCCACATCCCCATGTGACAATATTGATCATGTATCCTTCCTCTCATTATGTGCAATTAATAGTCACGTGAGAAAGGTGCACGTGAACAGGGTCGCACAACTATAGTATCCAAAGGTTGCTTTCTTAGAGGAACATATCCGATCATGTTAGGGAAAGGGTACGTGACCCTGTTGCCTCATTATCACAGGTGTTGCTGTGCACGTGAGAACGGTCGCACACCCAAAGTATTTAAAGATGATTATCTTAGAGGAACATTTCCGAACATGTTGTGCAATAATGTTTTCAATGATTGTAAAACTAATTTAGAAATCAAAAGAACCCCAATAAAAAAAATCTCACAAGCTAATGATTCTCAGATGTGGAATATTTTCAAACACACATTTTTGTTTCCGCCCCAGAACGTTTAACTGATAAATTGTCTAAGATTCTCTCCTTTCCACAAATGGGTCATAAACATGTCATAAAAGGGATTCAAGCAAGAGCAACATGCGCACCTGTCCATTACCGGACCGCAATAAAAGGGACACATGCACAGGCCTGAAGGCGCACTCTCTTTGGCAAGCGCAATAAAAGGGACACATCCACAAGCCTGAAGGCGCACGCTCATTGACAAGATCATGGGCTTCACGCCAATGACCTCACGGCTGACTGCTAGCTCTAATACGTCCCATAATAGGGGTTGAAATCACGACCACGCAACAACTCGCAAGTAGCCGACATATCCCAGTCAAGAAAATATTTTCCATTCTCCGTACCTGTAACTTTAACTCGAAATAAAAAGTCAGAAGTTTATTTTGTAGCATAATATAACATTTATTCATTTATTTTGGTATTGCGAACATGTTTTAATATATATTGAAGTTAATTTTTTGGCTTCGTTCCGGTGATTTGCATAGAAGAGGCAGGCGCACGTTTCCGACGTCAATTCAGGATTACAAAATGTAAATTCGTAGTTTTGAGATCATGTCCACCTCGATTCATGAACATACATTTTTGTGTTTAGAAGGTATTAAAAACGCTGACCAATTATCTGTCCTTTAAATTATTTAATAAACTGGTAAATTTCCTCATGAAACTTCATTTGGTTATTTTTGTTTTCTTGCACATCTTTACACATCTAATCTCAACTTTAAAATAATGTATAAAAATTATTTTATTGTTTTGGAGCTACTTAAAAAAATGTCAAAATAATGTATGCATTGTTAAGAGCACAAACCCCGCCCTTAAGGTGTGTTTCACAGAGGGAAACCGGTTTCCTTTAAACCTGTTTAATGACGGACAGCCCATTTCCTCGATATTAATGAGCTGTCGACTCCCAAAAAACGTCTGTAGAAATCGTTTCTTTTCCACACCTTTACAAATTAATTTGCTTCCGCTTGTAATTGTTCTTAGATACTTTCGACTTAGTGGAAAACTATTTTCTCCATCGTTTCAAAAAATTTTGTGATGTGTATTGGTTAACCAAATTGCAGTCTTTCGAGATTTTGTATTTAGCAAAGAAAAATCATATGGTGGTTCAATTGAAAAACTATTATTCAAGTTTGGATCTTTTTCGAATACAATTCCAATTTCCTTTAGAATAAAATTATTATTATTATCAAATAAACTTTGATCATCAATCGAAACAGTATCTTTCAACATTTGTCTAATGACAAACATTTCGTTGTACTAGTCCGTTTAATGGGTTATATTCAACTTAACGGTCAAGTATGAGGAGACTGGAAGCTTGGGTATTTTCATGACTTGGTGTCTTCAGTTCTATTGAAATTCTCACATCAATAGGACCAGTTTTCACTGATTCGTTTCAACCACAATAATAGGGGCCTTAAATTTAAATTCATTTGGGGTCAAAAATGGTTGTGAACCACGATGATAGTAACTAGATTGAAATCTTGTATTCATTTAATATAGGTGAGCATACTGATACTTACTTAAGTCATTGGTTTTTTCGCGGTTAGCCGAATATTTCACATTCTAGCTGTGTTGACTCCCATACCCCAACTTGGGGTTAACATATGAATCCCAACTCCAGAATGCGATTGGTAGGCTTACACCACTTTTATTAATATCGTACATCTTAATTTTTGCAAAATTCCAGGTTATATTCGTCATTTCCAGTTCAAAAGATTGTTCATTTCTGGTTTGTTAAAATACATCGCCAAGATTCTTAGTAAGCATCAACACAACTTCATGTTTACATTTTAACAAAATTTTTTTATAATCCTCACCAATCCCAAAAATTTTTTTAATTTGGTACAGAAAAGTTGAAGTGTGGTCCCGTATAAATTTCATCTCCACTGCTCCATCCAGAATTCAATAGACTTTAACTTTGAAGATTATCCAAAGATATAAAATTTTTTAGAGTAGTAGTCATACCGACAAGACACAATTATTAAAAAAAAAAGTGGTAACATTATCAGTTGTAGGTCCGTTCGGTGAATATTTTCTAATAATTCATTGAAAATTAAGGTAACTTTCGTGATGAAGCACGTACAAGTCTTGATTTTGGATAGTAATTCGAACTTCATCGTTTGGTTTAAATGTTTGAATATACGATGAATAAGTATGAAACTCTTTCTTCGAAATTCTCTCATCAATAGGGCCAGTATTCACTGATTCGTTTTGAAATGAAAGATCAACCACAATAATAGGGGCCTTCAATTTAAAATTATTTGGGGTCAAAAATGGTTGTGGTTCACGATTATAGTAACTAGATTGAAATCTTGTATACATTTCATATAGGTGAGGATACTGTTTCTTACTTAAATCAACATTCAGTTTATCATATGGATATGATTCAGAATTCAAATGAACTTTCAAGTTTGATAAATTATTTAAGATAACTTCTCCATTAAGTGTAAATCCAATTATGGCAAATTTTGGTTTTTTCGCGCTTAGTTGACAATTTCACATTCCAGCTGTGTTGACTCCCATACTCCAGTTTGGGGTTAACATATGAATACCAACTCCGGAATGCGATTGGTAGGTTTACACCACTTTTAATAATATCGTACATCTTAATTTTTGAAAAATCGCTCGGAGTTACATGGGAAATTTTCCAGGCTATATTCGTCATTTCCACTTTAAAAGTTTGTTCATTTCTGCTTTGTTCAAACACATCGCCAAGATTCGTACTTAATCCTCAACAAATCCAATACAATTTTTTAATGGTACAGAAAAGTTGAAGTGGAGTCCCGTAGAAATTTTGTATCCAGAATTTAATAGATTTTGACTTTGATGGTTATCCAGAGATATAACATTTTTTTAGGGTAGTAGTCATATTGACATGGACTTGACACGTTGGACACGTTGTATTCAGTTCTTACCTAGCAGTACTTTGATGGTTACTTTCTGTTTAGTCTTGTTTTTGGATGGTTACTTTGTGCATAGTACCTGTAAAGTACTTGGTTTTGGATGATAACTTTTTGTATAGTATCTGTAAAGTACTCGGTTTTAGATGGTAACTAACTGTTAACAAGTGTTATGAGTTGTTATAGTCTCTTATTAAGAATTATCAAAGCTTACAATCCGAATTGCCGTGAACTATAATTACCTGACCGTCATTAAAGTCACATGCCCAAGACCCAAGGCGCAGGACGTCTGATAAGATCATACATCTCAAGACCATTGATAAGGGATGAAGTTACGACCGTGCAACAACTAGCAAGTAGCCGACGTACCTCATTGAACAAAATACTTTCCCTTCATTTGTAATTGTAGGTTTAATTAAAGTCAGAAACAAATTTTGTAGGATCATTTAATATTTATTTATTTATTTTATTATTGTAATAATTTTTCATTAAATTCATAATTAAACATATATTATATATATTTGTATAAAATTAATTTTCTGACTCCACCCTCTGTAAGAAATATATGGGTTATTAACCTTCGTTACAAACGCATATTTTCGCTTGGTTCCTATAGATAATAGATAATAGATAATAGATAATTAATTAATAATTATTTATTCATTAATCGCATTCAAATAATTATCAGATTAAAAGGAACTACTATTTTGATAGTAGTGAACTGCTGTTATACTAGTATGTAAATTAATATTGTCACTGGTAATATGTTAAAAAAAAATATATTTTATTTTTTATTTAAACTTGGTGTTAAACCTTTTAATTCTTATCATAGATAATAGATAATAGATAATAGATAATAGATAATAGATAATAGATAATAGATAATAGATAATAGATAATAGATAATAGATAATAGATAATAGATAATAGATAATAGATAATAGATAATAGATAATAGATAATAGATAATAGATAATAGATAATAGATAATAGATAATAGATAATAGATAATAGATAATAGATAATAGATAATAGATAATAGATAATAGATAATAGATAATAGATAATAGATAATAGATAATAGATAATAGATAATAGATAATAGATAATAGATAATAGATAATAGATAATAGATAATAGATAATAGATAATAGATAATAGATAATAGATAATAGATAATAGATAATAGATGATAGATAATAGATAATAGATAATAGATAATAGATAATAGATAATAGATAATAGATAATAGATAATAGATAATAGATAATAGATAATAGATAATAGATAATAGATAATAGATAATAGATAATAGATAATAGATAATAGATAATAGATAATAGATAATAGATAATAGATAATAGATAATAGATAATAGATAATAGATAATAGATAATAGATAATAGATAATAGATAATAGATAATTTCTATATGTTTGGTAGATGTATACAAGTTGCTTACTAGATGTTATTAGCTGGTTACTAGCTGTTTAGTATCAGGTGTCTATATGTTTAGTTAATGTATACAAGTAGTTTTCTAGATGTTAGCTGGTTACTAGTTGTTAATAACTTATACGAGCTATTATAGTCTTTTGTTAAGAATGATCAAAAATTCTTGATCACTAGACGACTTTCGATGTGAAGTCAAAACTTACACTCTGATTTTCAATGTGTTTGCTGTGTAAGTGAGAAATATCGCACAACCAAAATATTTGAAGATTGATATATATCTATATCTTAGTGGAACATGTCCGATTATGTTGGGGAAAGATGTATCCTGTGATTGTAAAACTAATTAAGAAATTAGTTGTTCACAAGCCGTCTAAAATGCTGTTTAGAAGCTGTTTTGATAAACAATTTCGATTCATATTGACAGATATTAAGAGCATATAATAATATCATTCACTTTAACTGGTATATTGTAAAAATAAAACATTTCCTTTTTTCATATTCCTTCATCTTATGTAGGTATAATAAGTGAATCCTTAACTACAATAGCTAGCGTTACACCCCATAACTATAGTTATAAGGTACAATAAAATGTCTAGAAAGAAAAAATATATGAATGTCAAAAAACGATTTCAAACTAACTATAATCGGGAAAGTAATTGAAATCGCTACGGCGTAACTCCAGAGTCAAGTTGGTTACCTACAATAAAAAAGGTGGTGGTGTAAAGGATTGCTAAAGTGCCTCGACGCAGGCGCAAAGGTCAAGGATGTCTAAAAAATGCATGGAATATTATCCCTTCATAAATAAGTCACACAAAATATAATTGGAAAAGTATTTTTATTTGCGAACCATTTACAACTATTACCAACATTACAAATAGTGATGTTCAGAAGATTGCTAAAAGGTCTCGACGCAGGCGCAAAAGTCAGGGTAATGGAAAAAATTCATGAAATATTATTATTATTATATTATATATATTATATTATTATTATTATTATATTATATTATTATTATTGCGAACCATTTATAACTGTTACCAAAAAGGATTGCTAAAATGTCTCGACGCAAATTCATGGAATATTATCCCTTGACCAAAAAAAAGGGCATTTCCTCATTTGGATAATAAAACTATATATATTAATTCAATACTTTGATTTTCCATCAACATGCTTGAAAAAAGTTGTTGTTTAATAGTCTGTAACTAATTGAGTAATGAGTTTTCAAGTGCCTATTTAAATTACCAAAAACAGTATTAGTCTTCTCTCATAAAATTGATCTTTTGGATCCCTCTAATTCCCCGCCGGTGAAATATATGTTGCTCATATTTAATAAGGATGGCTTGCCAACCCCAACCAACCTCCGCAACATAGATGGGTACTTGTAATGCCATCTAATTCCATATTTCCATCCTTCTCTAACTAATATCCTTTGATCTATCATGTAAACAATTTTAGAATTGTATTGCATGCTTCAACCCCTAGCCACACCCACCACTGTAATAATAGCATCCTCTTATTTATTTTCGTTATATTTGTGATCTTTTCCTAACAGCAGGTTGTTAAATTTTAATCATTTTTTGGAATTATTGATAACCCCAAATCCCAGATACTATCTCATAACATGTAGCTAGAAGAATATAATTAAAAAAATCAGACTCTTAAAGACAAGATTTTCCTACATTTCAATATACCATCTTCAATCCCAGGAGAACCGTTAAATATTTGCAGTTTAATTTTCAAATTTATTGATTTCACAGATTCCCGGCAGTGAATTTCAATTTTAACAAGGATGACCGCCAGCTCCATATCATTCAGACACATTTACTCCTAAATTCAAACAGAACTGACTTTCAAGGTATCTGTAATGTACAATATAATTACGTCCTTTTCCTTCAAATCAATATTAAAAAATTTCAAAAAGTGGTTTTGGAGTTAATTTTATCTATATAATTAAATTAGAAAAATCATTGAGCCAACAGAGAGAAATATATTATCATTTTGTTTTGTGATAATATCACTAGAATAATACATAATTGTTATTTTCACATTTTCAAAATTATTTGTTTATTATTTATTTATAATTATTTATTCATTAATCGCATTCAAATAATTATCAGATTAAAAGGAACTACTATTTTGATAGTAGTGAACTGCTGTTATACTAGTATGTAAATTAATATTGTCACTGGTAATATGTTAAAAAAATATATTTTATTTTTTATTTAAACTTGGTGTTAAACCTTTTAATTCTTATCACTTATACAAGACACTAATTTATAACTGTCGAACCGATCGCGGTCTCCGACAAAATAGGACTGCCGCTTAATTCTAAAAAATTATCCAACGAACCTCGGACAGAAGCTTTTCTTTCTTAAGCTTCCAGAACTAATTTTTGTTTAAAATAAAAGCTTATGCTGAAACTGTCGCATCTCGTTGTGAAATGAAATTATGCTGACCGATGCAATTTGATTCAAAATCGGAACGCAATATGATCTGAACCTAGAATGCAATACTGTGGGCTTCGAGCGGAAGCTGATGTTTACTTTAAGTAAACAGGTATTAAAAACGCTGACCAATTATATGTCCTTTAAATTATTTAATAAACTGGTAAATTTCCTCATGAAACTTCATTTGGTTATTTTTGTTTTCTTGCACATCTTTACACATCTAATCTCAACTTTAAAATAATGTATAAAAATTATTTTATTGTTTTGGAGCTACTTAAAAAAATGTCAAAATAATGTATGCATTGTTAAGAGCACAAACCCCGCCCTTAAGGTGTGTTTCACAGAGGGAAACCGGTTTCCTTTAAACCTGTTTAATGACGGACAGCCCATTTCCTCGATATTAATGAGCTGTCGACTCCCAAAAAACGTCTGTAGAAATCGTTTCTTTTCCACACCTTTACAAATTAATTTGCTTCCGCTTGTAATTGTTCTTAGATACTTTCGACTTAGTGGAAAACTATTTTCTCCATCGTTTCAAAAAATTTTGTGATGTGTATTGGTTAACCAAATTGCAGTCTTTCGAGATTTTGTATTTAGCAAAGAAAAATCATATGGTGGTTCAATTGAAAAACTATTATTCAAGTTTGGATCTTTTTCGAATACAATTCCAATTTCCTTTAGAATAAAATTATTATTATTATCAAATAAACTTTGATCATCAATCGAAACAGTATCTTTCAACATTTGTCTAATGACAAACATTTCGTTGTACTAGTCCGTTTAATGGGTTATATTCAACTTAACGGTCAAGTATGAGGAGACAGGAAGCTTGGGTATTTTCATGACTTGGTGTCTTCAGTTCTATTGAAATTCTCACATCAATAGGACCAGTTTTCACTGATTCGTTTCAACCACAATAATAGGGGCCTTAAATTTAAATTCATTTGGGGTCAAAAATGGTTGTGAACCACGATGATAGTAACTAGATTGAAATCTTGTATTCATTTAATATAGGTGAGCATACTGATACTTACTTAAGTCATTGGTTTTTTCGCGGTTAGCCGAATATTTCACATTCTAGCTGTGTTGACTCCCATACCCCAACTTGGGGTTAACATATGAATCCCAACTCCAGAATGCGATTGGTAGGCTTACACCACTTTTATTAATATCGTACATCTTAATTTTTGCAAAATTCCAGGTTATATTCGTCATTTCCAGTTCAAAAGATTGTTCATTTCTGGTTTGTTAAAATACATCGCCAAGATTCTTAGTAAGCATCAACACAACTTCATGTTTACATTTTAACAAAATTTTTTTATAATCCTCACCAATCCCAAAAATTTTTTTAATTTGGTACAGAAAAGTTGAAGTGTGGTCCCGTATAAATTTCATCTCCACTGCTCCATCCAGAATTCAATAGACTTTAACTTTGAAGATTATCCAAAGATATAAAATTTTTTAGAGTAGTAGTCATACCGACAAGACACAATTATTAAAAAAAAAAGTGGTAACATTATCAGTTGTAGGTCCGTTCGGTGAATATTTTCTAATAATTCATTGAAAATTAAGGTAACTTTCGTGATGAAGCACGTACAAGTCTTGATTTTGGATAGTAATTCGAACTTCATCGTTTGGTTTAAATGTTTGAATATACGATGAATAAGTATGAAACTCTTTCTTCGAAATTCTCTCATCAATAGGGCCAGTATTCACTGATTCGTTTTGAAATGAAAGATCAACCACAATAATAGGGGCCTTCAATTTAAAATTATTTGGGGTCAAAAATGGTTGTGGTTCACGATTATAGTAACTAGATTGAAATCTTGTATACATTTCATATAGGTGAGGATACTGTTTCTTACTTAAATCAACATTCAGTTTATCATATGGATATGATTCAGAATTCAAATGAACTTTCAAGTTTGATAAATTATTTAAGATAAGTTCTCCATTAAGTGTAAATCCAATTATGGCAAATTTTGGTTTTTTCGCGCTTAGTTGACAATTTCACATTCCAGCTGTGTTGACTCCCATACTCCAGTTTGGGGTTAACATATGAATACCAACTCCGGAATGCGATTGGTAGGTTTACACCACTTTTAATAATATCGTACATCTTAATTTTTGAAAAATCGCTCGGAGTTACATGGGAAATTTTCCAGGCTATATTCGTCATTTCCACTTTAAAAGTTTGTTCATTTCTGCTTTGTTCAAACACATCGCCAAGATTCGTACTTAATCCTCAACAAATCCAATACAATTTTTTAATGGTACAGAAAAGTTGAAGTGGAGTCCCGTAGAAATTTTGTATCCAGAATTTAATAGATTTTGACTTTGATGGTTATCCAGAGATATAACATTTTTTTAGGGTAGTAGTCATATTGACATGGACTTGACACGTTGGACACGTTGTATTCAGTTCTTACCTAGCAGTACTTTGATGGTTACTTTCTGTTTAGTCTTGTTTTTGGATGGTTACTTTGTGCATAGTACCTGTAAAGTACTTGGTTTTGGATGATAACTTTTTGTATAGTATCTGTAAAGTACTCGGTTTTAGATGGTAACTAACTGTTAACAAGTGTTATGAGTTGTTATAGTCTCTTATTAAGAATTATCAAAGCTTACAATCCGAATTGCCGTGAACTATAATTACCTGACCGTCATTAAAGTCACATGCCCAAGACCCAAGGCGCAGGACGTCTGATAAGATCATACATCTCAAGACCATTGATAAGGGATGAAGTTACGACCGTGCAACAACTAGCAAGTAGCCGACGTACCTCATTGAACAAAATACTTTCCCTTCATTTGTAATTGTAGGTTTAATTAAAGTCAGAAACAAATTTTGTAGGATCATTTAATATTTATTTATTTATTTTATTATTGTAATAATTTTTCATTAAATTCATAATTAAACATATATTATATATATTTGTATAAAATTAATTTTCTGACTCCACCCTCTGTAAGAAATATATGGGTTATTAACCTTCGTTACAAACGCATATTTTCGCTTGGTTCCTATAGATAATAGATAATAGATAATAGATAATTAATTAATAATTATTTATTCATTAATCGCATTCAAATAATTATCAGATTAAAAGGAACTACTATTTTGATAGTAGTGAACTGCTGTTATACTAGTATGTAAATTAATATTGTCACTGGTAATATGTTAAAAAAAAATATATTTTATTTTTTATTTAAACTTGGTGTTAAACCTTTTAATTCTTATCATAGATAATAGATAATAGATAATAGATAATAGATAATAGATAATAGATAATAGATAATAGATAATAGATAATAGATAATAGATAATAGATAATAGATAATAGATAATAGATAATAGATAATAGATAATAGATAATAGATAATAGATAATAGATAATAGATAATAGATAATAGATAATAGATAATAGATAATAGATAATAGATAATAGATAATAGATAATAGATAATAGATAATAGATAATAGATAATAGATAATAGATAATAGATAATAGATAATAGATAATAGATAATAGATAATAGATAATAGATAATAGATAATAGATAATAGATAATAGATAATAGATAATAGATAATAGATAATAGATAATAGATAATAGATAATAGATAATAGATAATAGATAATAGATAATAGATAATAGATAATAGATAATAGATAATAGATAATAGATAATAGATAATAGATAATAGATAATAGATAATAGATAATAGATAATAGATAATAGATAATAGATAATAGATAATAGATAATAGATAATAGATAATAGATAATAGATAATAGATAATAGATAATAGATAATAGATAATAGATAATAGATAATAGATAATAGATAATAGATAATAGATAATAGATAATAGATAATAGATAATAGATAATAGATAATAGATAATAGATAATAGATAATAGATAATAGATAATAGATAATAGATAATAGATAATAGATAATAGATAATAGATAATAGATAATAGATAATAGATAATAGATAATAGATAATTTCTATATGTTTGGTAGATGTATACAAGTTGCTTACTAGATGTTATTAGCTGGTTACTAGCTGTTTAGTATCAGGTGTCTATATGTTTAGTTAATGTATACAAGTAGTTTTCTAGATGTTAGCTGGTTACTAGTTGTTAATAACTTATACGAGCTATTATAGTCTTTTGTTAAGAATGATCAAAAATTCTTGATCACTAGACGACTTTCGATGTGAAGTCAAAACTTACACTCTGATTTTCAATGTGTTTGCTGTGTAAGTGAGAAATATCGCACAACCAAAATATTTGAAGATTGATATATATCTATATCTTAGTGGAACATGTCCGATTATGTTGGGGAAAGATGTATCCTGTGATTGTAAAACTAATTAAGAAATTAGTTGTTCACAAGCCGTCTAAAATGCTGTTTAGAAGCTGTTTTGATAAACAATTTCGATTCATATTGACAGATATTAAGAGCATATAATAATATCATTCACTTTAACTGGTATATTGTAAAAATAAAACATTTCCTTTTTTCATATTCCTTCATCTTATGTAGGTATAATAAGTGAATCCTTAACTACAATAGCTAGCGTTACACCCCATAACTATAGTTATAAGGTACAATAAAATGTCTAGAAAGAAAAAATATATGAATGTCAAAAAACGATTTCAAACTAACTATAATCGGGAAAGTAATTGAAATCGCTACGGCGTAATACAGTAAAAACAAAAACACTGTGATTATCCCATTTTCTATCACCATAAATCCTTTGTCCAAAATGTCTGTGACTTTCACTTATAAATTTGTCACCGAAAACTTAAATCCCATTAAGCAAACCACCCATTGCTAACCGTACCATAACTCCAGAGTCAAGTTGGTTACCTACAATAAAAAAGGTGGTGGTGTAAAGGATTGCTAAAGTGCCTCGACGCAGGCGCAAAGGTCAAGGATGTCTAAAAAATGCATGGAATATTATCCCTTCATAAATAAGTCACACAAAATATAATTGGAAAAGTATTTTTATTTGCGAACCATTTACAACTATTACCAACATTACAAATAGTGATGTTCAGAAGATTGCTAAAAGGTCTCGACGCAGGCGCAAAAGTCAGGGTAATGGAAAAAATTCATGAAATATTATTATTATTATATTATATATATTATATTATTATTATTATTATATTATATTATTATTATTGCGAACCATTTATAACTGTTACCAAAAAGGATTGCTAAAATGTCTCGACGCAAATTCATGGAATATTATCCCTTGACCAAAAAAAAGGGCATTTCCTCATTTGGATAATAAAACTATATATATTAATTCAATACTTTGATTTTCCATCAACATGCTTGAAAAAAGTTGTTGTTTAATAGTCTGTAACTAATTGAGTAATGAGTTTTCAAGTGCCTATTTAAATTACCAAAAACAGTATTAGTCTTCTCTCATAAAATTGATCTTTTGGATCCCTCTAATTCCCCGCCGGTGAAATATATGTTGCTCATATTTAATAAGGATGGCTTGCCAACCCCAACCAACCTCCGCAACATAGATGGGTACTTGTAATGCCATCTAATTCCATATTTCCATCCTTCTCTAACTAATATCCTTTAATCCATCATGTAAACAATTTTAGAATTGTATTGCATGCTTCAACCCCTAGCCACACCCACCACTGTAATAATAGCATCCTCTTATTTATTTTCGTTATATTTGTGATCTTTTCCTAACAGCAGGTTGTTAAATTTTAATCATTTTTTGGAATTATTGATAACCCCAAATCCCAGATACTATCTCATAACATGTAGCTAGAAGAATATAATTAAAAAAATCAGACTCTTAAAGACAAGATTTTCCTACATTTCAATATACCATCTTCAATCCCAGGAGAACCGTTAAATATTTGCAGTTTAATTTTCAAATTTATTGATTTCACAGATTCCCGGCAGTGAATTTCAATTTTAACAAGGATGACCGCCAACTCCATATCATTCAGACACATTTACTCCTAAATTCAAACAGAACTGACTTTCAAGGTATCTGTAATGTACAATATAATTACGTCCTTTTCCTTCAAATCAATATTAAAAAATTTCAAAAAGTGGTTTTGGAGTTAATTTTATCTATATAATTAAATTAGAAAAATCATTGAGCCAACAGAGAGAAATATATTATCATTTTGTTTTGTGATAATATCACTAGAATAATACATAATTGTTATTTTCACATTTTCAAAATTATTTGTTTATTATTTATTTATAATTATTTATTCATTAATCGCATTCAAATAATTATCAGATTAAAAGGAACTACTATTTTGATAGTAGTGAACTGCTGTTATACTAGTATGTAAATTAATATTGTCACTGGTAATATGTTAAAAAAATATATTTTATTTTTTATTTAAACTTGGTGTTAAACCTTTTAATTCTTATCACTTATACAAGACACTAATTTATAACTGTCGAACCGATCGCGGTCTCCGACAAAATAGGACTGCCGCTTAATTCTAAAAAATTATCCAACGAACCTCGGACAGAAGCTTTTCTTTCTTAAGCTTCCAGAACTAATTTTTGTTTAAAATAAAAGCTTATGCTGAAACTGTCGCATCTCGTTGTGAAATGAAATTATGCTGACCGATGCAATTTGATTCAAAATCGGAACGCAATATGATCTGAACCTAGAATGCAATACTGTGGGCTTCGAGCGGAAGCTGATGTTTACTTTAAGTTGGGTTTGTTTATCTTGGCTGGACCACCAAGAGCGGACCGCAAAGCCAATAGCGAGGGCAAAGACAAAAGCAAATGCAAAGGCATAGGCAAAGATCGCTTAGATTGAATTTTGAAAATTGTTTATTAATTCCATATGAGGCCCGGTTTCACGGGTTGGATAACTCTCCCCCTTCTAAAATGGATCGTCCCGATTCATTATGGATTTCTTTTAAACGATCTCTTAGTTTTGAAAAAAAAACATTGATCTTGGCTTGTATCTTTTTCTTTCAAAATTTCTTCTTGGTTTGTAATTTCTCCTTTCAAAATTTCTACTTGATTTAGATTTTCTTCTTTTAAAATTATTTCTTGGTTTGTATTGTTTTCTAGTTCTGGCCGTTGTTTTTTGGTTACAAATATAAAATTTCTGTATTTTATATAAAGTATAAATATTAAAAATATAATGATACAAATTTATAATATAAAGGATATTGATATTTTGGTAATATTAATCTTTATAAATGGATTGATAATGTGTATATTGTCAAGAGTTAGTTTCGAATTGTTTGAAGCAATATATTCTAAAATGTCATAATTTATGAATTTATGCTGAGCTATATAGTTCAATATTATGTTTTCGCTGTTAATGTAGGTGTTGTTATTTATAATGATTGAGTCATTGAACAAAATTAAATATGAACCTTTAAGTTGAGTGTGGTCTACTTTATTTGTTCCTGTTATTAAAATAACACCATCCTGTAAGATATCTATTTTCTTATTAATTTCTCTTATTTTAGAGCAGTTGGCTTTTTCGTCACTTAATAATTTTATAAAACAATTAGTTTCAAAACTTAATTTACAATAGTTGTTAAACATTTCTTTCTTAAAATTAGTCATAAGGTAATATTTGTTTTTGCAATTGGCTACTTCATTATATATTAATAATTTTCCATCGGATTGTGCAATAGCTCTTGTTTTGTATAGGTCACATTTACCGTTAATCATGGGATATTTTATGTAAACTACAAGTAAATCGTTATTAAATAAAATTCTAAAAGTTGATATGTCCATTAGGTCAGATAATACTACAGACTGTTTTTCATGATTGTAAATTTCCTTAATTTCATTCTCGTTTAAAATTTTTGTATTAAAAATTTTAGTTTTTGCTAATATAATAGTATCTAATAAATTTTGTAAATCAAATGTGAGCAACCGCAAACGATGTTTTCTTAAAATTGTTTCCTCGTTGAAAACTACATTTTTTAAATTTTCAGTAAGATATTTTACTTTACTCATTAATTCGCGACCGCTGAAGAGAGCGGACGTGTCTTGTGCGAGCTCCGCGAAAAGTGCAAGAAAGTTGATAAATTAAATGCAAACAAAACACAAAAAACTAAACTGGTTAATTTCGAATAAGCGAAAAGACGCTAAAACCCAAAGAAATTTAGGTTTCAACACACAAAATCGGTGTAATGACTTTGACTAGCACATACATTGTCTCATCTTATAATATTAAATAAGTGCCACGCTAATAAAAGCTCAATGAGCTACGAACAGAATAAAGAGCGACTCAGCTCCGCGAGCCGAAGAGACGGTTACTTTTCGTATGTCTCAACGCGTGATAGCGAAGTGCAAAAAACGACCTTACTGTCAGTCGATAACCAAAGAGCACGATCTTGCTCACCATGCTTACTTACGGCTACCCCTTCTCCGACGGCGTGGAGTCAACAATGCAAAACCCCCCACCATCGGTTTCGACCCCTGGCGCACCAACAACATGCAACGGTAAAACTTCTGCATCCGCTCTAAATTTGTCAGCAACAACTACAGCTACGGCAAAAAAACCAACAACAACCACAGCTACGACTATTATTTCGGAATCGACTGCAACCGCAGCTCTAAATACAAGGGCAACAAAAACCACGACAACAAATCAAAACCAAAACAAAATTCAGCAAGCGGGTCCGGCCATACAGACCGGACTAGATCGGTACATCCATATCAAGCGTAAGCTTAGCCCGCAGAACACCGCGGTAGGTAACAAGGCAAAAATAAACCGTGTCCAAATAGAAGATAAATTACCCGGGAGATCCAACAGCAATAGATTTGCGCTTCTAGCGGAAAATGAACCAGAACGGGCTCAGGAGACCCAACCGAAACCTAAGCCCCCACCAATTTACATTAGGGAGAAAATCTCGAACGCCCTGGTCAACAAAATTGTTGCGCTGACCGGGGACGGAAACTTTCATGTTGTTCCGGTCACAAAAGGGGATATCCATGAAACCAAGCTTCAGACCAAATCTGAAAAACATTTCCGAGCAGTATCCAAATACCTGGAGGAAGCTAGGAAAAGCTACTACACGTACCAACTAAAAAGCAGCAAGGGCCTGCAAGTGGTACTAAAAGGAATCGAGCCCGACGTAACCGCCAAGGAAGTTATTGATGCTCTCAAGGAAAAAGGGTTTTCTGCAAGGAACGTCAGTAACATTATAAACAGGAAAAAAGAGCCGCAACCACTCTTCAGGGTCGAGCTGGAGCCAGACAGCAGAGTCTTGAAGAAAAATGAAGTGCACCCAATTTATAACCTGCAATACTTATTGCACCGAAGAATTAACGTGGAAGAGCCACATAAAAGGAACGGCCCAGTGCAATGCACAAATTGTCAGGAGTATGGACACACCAGGGCATACTGTTCGCTTCGAACAGTCTGTGTAGCTTGTGGAGACTTCCACAATTCGTATAACTGCCCTGCCAACAAAGAAGACCCCAAAAAGAAAAAATGCGTTAATTGCCAAGGTAACACCACGGCAAACTACAGGGGCTGTCCGATCTACAAGGAGATGAAGGACCGCATGCGAAAAGTGATAGCAACGCGCCATCAGAATACCCAAAATGCGTACACTTACTCGCGTACGACGCCGGAAGTATTTTTCGGCACGGCTGCAAGATCATCATTTGGTCAACTAAATACCCAGAAGGGATTCTCATACGCCGATGCCCTTCGATCGGGGACGGAAAACCCACTCCAGTCTAATCTAGGAAACGCTCAGCAGATCCAAGTACAGTCGCAAAGCACTCTGGAAACTATGATGGTCACCATGCAACAAAGTATGATGGAACTCATGTCATTCATGAAAACGACCATGCAAACACTGGTTCAAAACCAGAACATGGTGATACAGCTTCTTGTAGCTAAGCAGTCCAAATAATCACATGGCAAATCTACGAATAACCATGTGGAACGCCAATGGCGTTTCACGGCACAACCTTGAACTAACACAGTTCCTGAATGAAAACCATATCGACATTATGCTACTGGTAGAGACGCACCTCACAAACAAATACAACTTTCAAATAAGAGGCTACACTTTCTACCGCACAGACCATCCAGATGGTAAAGCCCACGGCGGAACCGGCATCCTAATCAGGGAACGGATCAAGCACCACTTTCACCAAAGGTTTTCAACTAATTACTTGCAAGCCACGTCTATCAAAGTGCAGTCAGGCAACGGAAACATCACCATAGCCGATGTCTACTGTCCGCCTCGCTTTACAATTTCTGAAGGACAATTTATGGACTTCTACAACTTGCTTGGAGATCGCTTTATAGCTGCAGGGGACTATAATGCCAAACACACGCACTGGGGATCACGCCTTGTGACTCCCAAGGGAAGGCAATTATACAATGCAATCGTAAAACCGAATAACAAATTAGACTTTGTTTCCCCTGGCAGCCCCACATACTGGCCAACAGACCCCAGGAAAGTTCCAGACCTAATAGACTTTGCGGTGACAAAAAACATTCCCCGCAATATAATAAGCGCCAAAGCGCTTTCGGACCTGTCGTCAGACCATTCGCCAGTGCTAATAACTCTTCCTCAAAGCACAAAAACCACAGACCACCCCCTCAGGCTGACGTCGCACAGAACCAACTGGTTAAAATATAAAAGTATGTAAGCTCACACATCAAATTAACCCCTTACTTCAACATCGAAGCGGACATCGACTGCTCTACCGATGCTCTTGAAGAAGTATTCGTGGAGGCGGCCACTATCTCAACACCACAAGGCAGGGACGTGCAAACCAACCACATCAAAACTAATCTGCAAATTGAACGGTTAGTCCTAGAAAAGAGGCGCCTGCGAAGTGCCTGGCAAACCAACAGATCGCCGTCATCAAAACAACGTCTCAAGGAAGCCACTCGCACACTAAACCGAGCTCTAAAGCAAGAAACAGAAAAGGCACAGCTGCAGTACATTAAAAAACTTTCGCCAACCAGTACAAAACATCCTCTGTGGAGGGCTCACCCAAATCTGAGCTCTCCAATCGAAACAGTCACTCCGATAAGAAACTCATCCGGCATCTGGGTCCGCAGCGACGAAGATAGAGCCGAAACTTTTGCTTTACATCTCAGAAACGTCTTCCAGCCGAACCCTGCCACTGGTTCATTTTTCCTACCACAAATCGAACCTGAATCTATTTCCCTACCACCACTGTTTCAGCCAAAGGAGATCGCGAAAGTCATTGGTGAACTGAAACCGAAAAAGGCCCCTGGCGGTGAACAAATAACCCCAAAAATGTTAATAGAACTTCTAAACTCAGCCTTTGAGCATCGGGAATACTGCAGCGCAATATTCCTCGATGTATCTCAAGCCTTCGATCGAGTATGGCTAGAAGGCCTCATGCACAAAATCAAAACACACTTGCCTGATTACACTCACAAGCTTCTTGAGTCGTATCTATACAACAGGACCTTCGCAGTAAGGTGCAATACAACAACATCCGACGACTACATTATCAAAGCCGGAGTCCCGCAAGGAAGCGCGCTAGGGCCTACTCTGTTCCTCCTATACACAGCGGATATTCCCACGAACGAGCAGCTAACAACATCTACGTTCGCTGACGACACCGCAATTTTAAGTCGCTCGAGGTGCCCAGGCCGAGCCACAACACAGCTAGCAAACCACCTCCTCGTCCTAGAGAGGTGGCTATCTGATTGGCGGATTAAAATAAACGAACAAAAATGTAAACACATAATGTTTACTCTCAACAGGCAAACATGCCCTCCACTATTATTGACTAATACGCAGATTCCCCAAGTCAACGATGTAACGTATCTCGGCGTCCACCTTGACAGACGACTAACCTGGAGAAGACACATCGAACGCAAGAAAGTACATCTAAAACTAAAGGCCAGCAGCTTCCACTGGATTCTTAACGCTCGCTCGCCCCTGCGTCTGCACTACAAGGTTTTGCTCTACAACTCCACTCTCAAGCCCATCTGGACATACGGCTCCCAGCTATGGGGAAACGCCAGCAGAAGCAACATAGACATTATACAGCGCGTTCAATCGAAAATCCTGCGAACTATCACTGGGGCACCATGGTATATTCGCAACCAAAACATCCACAGGGACCTAAGCATTCCTACCGTAAAAGATGAAATAGACAAACAAAAAGCGTCCTACAACGAAAAACTCTCTGTGCACCCCAATCGCCTCGCAAGAGGCTTGACTTGGGTTCCCAGCCGATCCCGTCTACAACGCAACGACCTGCCAAGCCAGCTATAACTTTCGGGCCCCTTTAGCACAACAGCAGTAATATGACTGAGAGATAGATTAAGTAGTCTAAGATTTGATACACTTATTGTTAGTATCCAAAGGGAGAAGATTCAATAAATAAATAGCAAAGCATTAAAAAAAAACAAAAATATTTTACTTCATTAAATAATTTAGAATTTATTGTGAATTGCTTGTTGTTGTTTTCAATTAAGTTGTCTATTTTGTACTGAACCGTTAAGAAATCATCGTGATCAGTAGTACCTGCTATCCATTTCCATAAAGTTCCTATTTCATTAATTCCTCTTTTTTGTCTTTTTGGCATTATTTCTGATAAAGTTAATTTTATGAGTTGTAAGTCCATTGAAATTTCCCATTCTATGTCTGTTTTTGATGATTTATTCAAAAAACTTGTTTCAGTGTTAATTATTTCTTCATAAAAACTTAAATTAGTTACGTGAAATAAATCTGCGTATGAATCGTACGTTAATCCGTCTTTATTGTCCTTAAATAATAAGTATTCGTGACTTGTATAGTCAATTATTTCAGAACTTGTTAAAAGTATTAGGTTCAGTATAAGTATTGGAAAATACAATTTTTCTGAAAAAAATAATAAAAAATTGTTGTTTATATTAAGATTACATATTATCTTTATGAATAATTATATTTCTATTGTTGATTATTATTTTGTTAGGCATATTCTCCGTTACTACTTGTTTTTTATATCTTGATTTAAGTTTGTTTTGTTCCCCATGTTTTTTTTCATAAACAACTTGTCCTACATGATAATCTTTTTCTTTTCTGTTCTCATTATGTGTTTCCAACATTCTTGTTTGTGTATTTTTATTATAAAGGATATCAAAAGGTTTTTCGTTTGTTGTGGAATAATTGCTCTGATTATATTTTTGAGCGGCTCTAATAACTATTTCGGAATAATTAGTTAAATTAAACTCTTCTTTTATGCAGCGAGCTATTTCTGTTAATGTCGAGTGTGCCCTTTCAACTTGTCCGTTTGAAGTACTATGTCTTGGGGCTGCGTAATGCAAAGTAATGTCACACCTCTGTGCAAATGATTTAAATTGGGCCGAGGTAAAACTCGGTTCGTTATCGGTCATAATTACTTTTGCCTGGGGAAATTGTTGGAGTAGTTCCATTACCCTAATTTCAATGTTTAACTTATTTTGAATTTCTTTAACAACAAGGAATTTGGAATACGCGTCTATACAAGTAATAAATTTTAAATTTTGCGCGTAGTATATATCTATATGTAAATTTTCTCCTTCTTTAGTTGGAATAGGGGCTTCCCCGATTGGAATTTTTATTGGGTGCCTGTTATATTTATTTTCATTACAAATCACACAATTTTTGATATATTCCTTTAATTTTGTAAATAAGTTTGGCCAATAATTTAACCTACTGATTTGTTTGTAATTTTCATCTAGCCCCCTGTGAGCTCGACTGTGTGTTTCTTCTATTATTATGGCTTTATCTTCATCGTTTTCTATGTCTTGAAGAAAGATTCTTGTAAAAAGAAATTGGTTAGTGAAATTATTTTTTAAGGGTAATTGAATGTGATATAAGTCCTCTAATGTACAGTGAATTCCTACCGTAATGTTAGGTGGAATATACTCTTTTAATAAGTTTATTAAATTTTCTGGTGTGCCATATTCAATTAAGTGTCGTGTCCTGCCAAAAACTTCCAGTGACTCATGTATTGTAAACCTCCCCCTTGTTATTAACAGCTGTTGTTTAAACTGATTTAACGGCCTACGGGTCTCTTGTATTACATTTTCAAAACTGCTTTCAGCTGAATGCTGTGTGATTTGATCTGAGTTTGACTGTTCTACATCACTGTCTGTAATGTTATTTATTTGTATTCGAGATAATGCATCGGCTACAACATTTGTTGTACCGGGTTTATATATTATTTTAGGGGTAAAACTTTCTATGAAAGAATACCATCTTTTCATTTCTATGTTGGGATTTTTATCGGAAATCGGTTTTACTCTCCAACTCTCCCGTGTGCAGTCGCTTTATTGAACGCTCTATAAAATAAACGATATTCCACGGAAAATAACATTTATTAAATTGAAGAAAGTCTATAACCGCCTAATATACCACCAGCTCTATCCGCGAACAACACAACATAGTGCTAATAAACAAAGTTGACTCTATAAACCAGAAAATAAATTCTTGCTGAACAACAAGTGCGGTTGTGCGTGCACCTTCAGTGAGAGACAATCGGTGCGGCAGCATCTTCGGAGTGCAAGAGAGAAAAAGGTTGCCCCATCAGCTACGCTATCGCCGATAATGCAGCTATTCACCATTGTCGATAAGGCAGTTTGTCGGTAAAGCAGTGAGTGCAAGCTAAGCTACAACTTAAACTTAACGATTAAATCCGAAAGATACAATACAAACACAACCGACAAATACACCCAACTTTAATCAAATCAAACAATAAATACACTTAATAAAGTCATGGGTTCTTCTGCTCCACCCACTAAACGTACCTGCAACAATGCTGGAACTGCCAGCGAACGCATCTCGGATGTAAATTCGCCTCAGCTTCTGGAGCTCCTAAAGACTCGCTTCGAGGAACAAACCGAGAAAATTGAGTCGGCCGTTCGGGAAGCTGAACAACGAATGCTCAGAAGCCTTATGGATCGCTTGGACATAATCGCCGGGAAAGTAAAGCAAATGGATGCTCGTGTCCTGACGTTGGAGCGCGAGGTTGCCGATCTTCGCTCCATGAGGGACCGAATGGGTGAGCGGGTTGAGACGCTTAACCGGGAGGTAGAAAATCTACAAGCAGCAGGTGAGAGGGTGGGTGCACTGGAGGCCAGGCTGGCAACGCAATGCAGGAAGACTAGCTCGTGTGATCTAAGGGTTCATGGAGTTCCCTATGTCGAAGGTGAAGATCTCAGAGCTCTCTATCACAAGCTATGCTTTAATCTCCAGCTGACTCCACCACCAAAAGTCTGCGATATCTTCCGAGCAAGGAAATCACAGCAAACACATGTGGATCCAGTGATAATAATTAAAATGCTAAACCCACGCGAAAAGATCAAGCTGCTTGGTCAAGTCGGAATGTACAGGCGCGAGTACAAGAAACAACTTAGCTTGCAGTTTCTGGGATTCAATTCAGAAGCGTTCATTTATATTAATGAGCAATTGTTAAAAGAGCATTATCTTATCTTTAAAGAGGCTATGCGCATGAAAAAACATTAGATTCTTACGGCTGTCTTTACACGACGCGGCCTTGTACACGTGCGCTGCACTCGAAGAGAGGGTGTATGTTGCATTAACAGTATGGAGGAACTTTCGTCCATTAATCATTCGCCCGATCCACTTTCTACATCTCTCACTAACGCTTCGGCTGGACCTGAAGCTGATAGCTTTCGTTCTTAAGCGTATAAGTCGTATCCTCTTAATTAAGATAGGTTTAAAACTAGTTTACTTTAAGAAATGTATAAGATACGAATTGAGTATTGAGATTGCGCCCCTAATAATCATTGATAACAACAATGCAGGATGAGGAAGTTTGTTCCATAGCTAGTGCCATGATAAAAACTATAAGTAGTTATAAAAATGGTCTCAAAATCGTTCACTTAAATGCACAAAGTTTGCTAAATAAGATTGACGAGTTTAGATTCCTTTTCACTCAGTCTAATGTCGATGTGATATGTGTGTCTGAGACGTGGTTTGTAAATGATCTATGTGATTCGTCTATTGTTTGTGAAGGCTTCAATGTTTATCGGTCCGATCGTACTGGTCATGCAGGAGGTGTGGCTATATACGTGAATGTGAAGCTGAAATGTAAGGTGGTACTTAAACAGCCAAGTGACAGTACTATTGAATACATTCTATTAGAACTTCCCAATAAATCCCATGGAAGAACCCTTCTAGGTTGCATTTATAGACCGAATCGGACAATTGACTACGGGTCATTACTTAATGTTGTTTCAGACATTTCGTTGGAATACACTGACATCATATTGGCAGGAGATTTTAACAGCAACCTATTGTCAGAAAGCCATCTCGTAGATAACTTTAAATCCCTAGGTTTGTTTTCCGTAAACGAAACGATCCCCACGCACTATAGCAGCCACTGTGATACATTACTTGACTTATTTCTTATCAATGACCCTAGCAAAATCATACATTATGACCAGGTTTCTGTACCAGCCTTCTCCAGACATGACTTAATATTTTTAACATACGACTTGACCTTTGACAGCAAAATCAATTCTTTTACGTATAGAGATTATAAAAATATAAACTATAATGAATTAAAAACGGAATTTTTGTGTTGTGACTGGTCACGTATTTACCACCTTCGTCATGTAGATTGTCAATTAGAGGTTTTAACCAACAATGTCCAGTATTTGTTCAACAAGTTTGTGCCCCTAAGGACCAAGGTGATTAAGCCAATGCAAAATCCATGGTTCAGTAGTGAAATCAAAAACCTAACCCGTCAGCGAGATGTAGCTTACCTCCGGTGGAAGCGATACAAAACTGATGAATTACGAAAACAATACAAAGACTCTAGGGTAAAAGTAAACATAAAGATAAAATCTGCAAAGAAAGAGCATTATAACATACAATTTAATAACTGTGTTAACTCAAAAAACAGATGGAACAAGCTAAAACGGTTAGGTATTGGAAAATGTAAGCAACAGACAGAGTCTGAGGTGGATGTCGAATTGTTAAACAAAAAGTTTTTGGAAATTGATGTACCTGAAGCAACATGCAATCCGTACCTGAATACTCAACCCCTCTGTGATAATAGTTTTAGCTTTATATGTATAAACCAAAGTGATGTCCTAGCTAGTATTCTGCATGTCAATTCCGATGCTGTTGGTCTCGATAATATGAGTCCCAAATTTGTTAAGCTTTTGCTCCCCTTAATGTTGCCCCATGTTACATATATTTTTAACACGGCTATTACAACGTCTTCATTTCCGACAATATGGAAAAACGCCAAAATTTTCCCAATTCCTAAGCTAAACAATGACTATAGACCTATTTCAATATTACCTTTTCTATCAAAAGTCTTTGAAAACCTTATGTCCTCACAGATTCAACTATACTTAGCTAATAATTCTCTACTTGATGAAAGACAATTTGGATTCCGTAAGAAAAGGAGTTGTATTACTGCAATCACTAATATTGTTGAGGATATAAGACAAAAACTGGACAGTAACTGCGTAACGTTTTTGACGCTACTTGACCACAGTAAGGCTTTTGATTCTGTGAATCATAACATTCTCTGTACCAAGCTTAGGAATATTTTTAATTTCTCAACTAATGCGACGAAGCTTATTAAGTCGTACTTAACGAATAGATATCAAGCTGTCGTCTCTGGGACGCGAGTTTCTTCTCTCCGGAAGTTATCCAGGGGAGTGCCACAGGGATCTGTGCTAGGCCCTTTATTGTTTTCTATATATGTCAATGATCTCCCTAGTATCCTGTCTGAGTGTGAAGTACATTTATATGCTGATGATGTCCAAATATATGTTAGTAGACCCGTAACTGAAATACATGCCTGTGTTCGAATAAGTAATAAAATGTTGTGGCTAATTGAAAAATGGGCAAAGGAAAATGGCTTGGGTATAAATCCTAAAAAATCAAAGTGCTTGGTAATTGGTAAAAAGCAACTTTCAACACTTTCACTCCAAAAATTATATATAAACCATACGCCGATAAGCTATGAAGTGAATGCAGTTAATTTAGGGATAACATTTAACAATACTTTATCATGGAGCAACCATATAGTCAAAGCGACAGGGCGTACCTATGCTCTGTTAAGAAAATTTTCATTCTCTAAATCGTTCCTAACTGAGGAAGTTAGACTATTAATCGCCAAAGTTATCCTCCTGCCCACTCTCTTTTACGGCATAGAAATTTTTGGAAATTGTGATGTGCGGGATTTGCGCACATTAACTGTAGCTTTCAATTCAATTGTCCGTTATGTGTTTAACTTAAGACGTTTTGACCATGTATCAGAACTGACATATAAAATACTTGACCTTAACTTGACCGCCTGGATCGATCTCAGAATTTTAATCTTCTTTCACAAAATAGTCACGAGTGGAGAACCAAAATATCTTTTCAATAAACTTACCCCAGCCACATCTGTAAGAACCAAAAATTACATATGCCCTCGAATACAAACACTGTGTTCCAGAAGGCAATTTTTAATAAATGGTATCCGGTTATGAAACAATCTACCGCACCAATACAAAACAATTAGGAGCGCAACTCAATTTTACAATAAAGTTAAAGATCTTTTAAAATACCAGTACAGATAAGAATAAAAATTAAATGAAATGAAATATAATAAAAAAATAAAAAAATATATTAAAAACAATAACAATAGTAACTAAGAAAATTTGATGTTAGTCATTAATATTAATTAAGAGAGCGAGAGAAATTGTTTAAATGATTTAAAAATAATAATAATATAAAATATCAACTCAATGTGACTAGCGCGATAATTATAAGTGTGCACTTGTAGCGCTGGGATATAAACAAATAAATAAATAAATAAAAATAAATCGTGAAAGATAAAGACTGATGATCTGTTTGGATTTCTATACCAATTACTCCGTACAAATAGTTTCTCAAATTTTGTATGGCCTATACTATGGCTAGCAGTTCCTTTTTGTTTGTGGCATAAAGATGTTCGGTTTTATTAAGTGTTTTAGAAATTAAAGTAATTGGTTTATTATCATGTGATAATACCGCCCCGATAGCTACGTCTGATGCGTCTGTCGTCAAAGTGAATTTTTTTCTATAGTCCTGTTGAACTAGTTCCACTTGTGCTATAGATTATCTTTTAGTTCGTTAAAAGCTTGTATAGCTGAATCGTCCAACTGTATTAAAACTCTTGTTGATATTTTTTTAGAAACGTTTCCATTTTCCCCTCCTCAATATTTTGTAAGAGGTTTTGCAATTTTTTGCATAATTACGGACAAATTTTCGGTAGTAGCCAGTTAGGCCTAGAAAACTTCGAAGTTCTCTAATATTTTGTGGTAACGGATATCTTGAAAATGTGGAAATTTTTTCAGGATCTGTTTTTATTACATTAAATGAAACAATGTAGCCAAGAACCGAGGTTTCTAATTTAAAGAATTTAGATTTTCCGAGAGAAATTTTCATATTTGCTCTTTGTAAAATGCTTATTATTTGAGTTAAGTCCGAGAAATGTTGCTCGATTGTGTTTGAAAAAATTATAATATCGTCCATGTAGACGTGGCATGTTTTTCCTACTTGTTCTCTGAGAATATCATCCATTGCTCTCTGGAAAATTCTGGGCGCATTTGTTAATCCGAAAGGCATGCGTACAAATTCAAATTTTCCGTTGTTAATGGAAAAAGATGTTTTTTCGATATCTGAGTCTTTTATTAAAATTTGATGGAATCCTGATTCCAAGTCAATTGTTGAAAAAAAATTTGCCTTTCCTAAGTTGGCTAATATAACAGAAGGGTCTTGCATCGGATATCTGTCCGGTATTGTGTTCTCATTTAATTTTTTGTAGTCTATAACGAGTCTGTGTTTAAGGCTACCGTCTTCGTTTTGGCCTTTTTTGGGTACCACCAGAACTGGTGAATTGTAAGGCCTTATTATGTTTTCATTTAACATTCTGTTGATTTCGCTATTAACGAAATCTGAAACCGATAAGGCATATGGATATTTTTCGCCATAAATCGTCCTGTCATTAATTGTATTTATTTCGCCCCGTATTTCAGTTCTAAAAGGAATTTGTACGTTTATTTTAGAATGTTCCTCTTCAATTATGTCTATTATTTTTTTCACCAAATCATCTACTTGATTTGAATTTAACATTTTAATGTTATTAATTTTATTTCTTTCAGAATCTTTTGATCCCGAATTTTTTACTTTTTTATTGACGGAAAATTCTTTGTCGGCGTGTTCAGGATATTTAGATCCCAAACTATTTGTTTTTTTGTTGACGGATAATTCTACGTCTGCTTGTTTAGGATTTTTAGATCCCAAACTATTTGTTTTTTTGTTGACGGATAATTCTACGTCGGCTTGCTCAGGATTTTTAGATCCCAAACTATTGGTTTTTTTGTTGACGGATAATTCTACGTGGGCTTGCTCAGGATTTTTAGATCCCAAACTATTGTTTTTTTTGTTGACGGATAATTCTACGTCGGCTTGCTCAGGATTTTTAGATCCCAAACTATTGGTTTTTTTGTTGACGGATAATTACGTCGGCTTTCTCAGGATTCCGTGATCCCAAGCTAAATAAACTTTTTTCAACCATTTGTGATTCTGTTTTGATTCCACTTTGATCTTCAAAATATTTTTTTATAATATATTCTTTTAGTGGAATGATAATTTTTCCTTCAGTTAACGATAATTGGTTTAAAGAACTGTCTTCATCATAAAATAATTTTTCTTCTTTTCCGTTATACTTGATCGTCCCTTTTTGAATATCAAGTACCGCTCCTATCTTTTTTAAAAGATTAAAACCTATAAGTAAGTCGGATTCTAACCCTTCTATTTCATAAAATACTTGTTTTGTGTTAAATATTGTTATTAAATGATAATATTTTATTAATGTAAACCCATAAATGGTTGAAACTCTCTTGTAAATTGGAAGCTCTTTTTTATTTTGATAAATTCTCTTTTTTACGTAACAGGATGTTGCTCCTGTGTCAATTAAAACTTTTAATTCTCTTTCGATTTTTTTGTCTGTGCTCATCAAGTAGGGTAATCCTACTCCGGATTCTGATCTAAAAAATGATCCTCTTCTATATTATTTACTCTCATATTTTTTTGAGCAGGCTGATTAGTTGAACCAGTTGATTCCCGCTTTAACGGGGGATGTGGTTCAGATGGTTTGTTCTGACCGGCGCTTATATTTGTTTTTTGCGCTTGGTTTTAATTGTAATTATTTCTTGGATAATAATTAATTTAATTTTGTCTGTTATTATTACCCCCATTAAAATTGTTATTAGGTCGATTTTGATACTGGATTTATTCATCTATCTCCATGGGTTCAGGAGTAGACTGTACCTGATTGTTATTGGACTTCCAATTATTATTTTGTCCCCACTGATTGTTGTTACTCTGTCCCTGATTCCACTGATTATTTTTTACCTGATGCGGAGATCTTTGATTGTATCTCAAATAATTTGAATTATTGTTATTAGTGGTCTTTTGATTAAAAGAATTATTATTTTGTTCTGGGCCATTACCATAATTTGAGTTATAATTTCTATAACTCATTCCAACGAAATTGTGAGCGAATTTTGCTCTCATATTATTACTTTCCATCTCCTGTACAATCGCCATTGCATTGGGTAAGTCTGTTGGGTTCATGGAATACAGAGTCGATGATATTGGGCCGTTAAGGCCAGTTACGAAAACTCTTAGTGCACTCTGTCTGTGTCTATTATTAATTTCTGAAGTGATTGGCTTATTACGGCCATACGTCATTATAGTTTTGTTAGTTAACAATAGTATGGTTATAGTATTCCATTACACTTAGTTTTCCTTGTGTAAGAATACTTAATTCTTGTTCGATAATGTGTAGCGGTCTTCTATCACTAAAAACGAAGTCTAATCTGGCTAGAATTGCATCAAAATTTAGGACTGTTCCATGGATGGTTAGAGCATCATTTGCTTTTCCGGTTATCTTGTTCCTTAATATTGATAGAGCGGCAAAATATCGCTTACTTTTTCGAATATACTGACTCATAGCGTTTTCTGCTGCTTCCCTCCAACTCACATATTTTTCAAGTTCCCCCTTAAATTCTGGAACTGATTTAATGATTTCATAAGATTCTTTACATTTTATTGAATTGGCAACTTTTTCAATTTGATAATCTTCTACTTTGTTGACATTTGTTTGAAGTTCGGTTTTAAGTGTTTCTATTTCTTGTTTTAAAGAATTTACCTCCGATGAAACACTCTGTTTTATTAATTCTTTAGTCAAAAACGCTTGCCTTTCTAATTCTTGATTCGCCATTTTGCTTGTGCTTGGCGTTTCGGTCACTTCCAAATTATTAAATAGATTCAACAAAGCTTCTAGATCTTCCAGGATGTATTATATAATTTATCTTTCAAATTAAATTTTTACTTAAAATAAATTATATTTATTTAAATTATATTCTTATTTCTAACGATCTTTCAATTTTTAAGTTTTGTCTTCTTTGATGTTTTGGTTGTAGTCGTGATGAATTTTGGCGAGGGATTGCCCTTCAGCCCTTCCTTCTTTGTTATTTTGGTTGTAGTCGTGTTGGGTTTTGGTGAGGGATTGCCCTTCAGCCCTTCCTTCCTTCCTTCTGTAAGTTATTAAAATATTTCCGTCCTTTTCTCTTTGGTTTTCCCAGTCGTTAAGTGTTTATTTTATTTATTTATTTTTTTTTTCAATTATTGTTTAATTTTTAATTTTTATTGTTTTTTTTGTTTAAATGTAATTTTCTTTTTTTTTAAATTGTTTTTGGTTTCCACTGAATTTATTATTTTGTTTTTGTTGTGTGTTCTTGCACTGTGAATTTATTTATTTGGTCCACCTTTATTATATATTACCAGTTATTTAAATGGATTATTACATTAATTGATTTCCATTTAAATTTTAAAATCACGATCACTTCTCACAATGTTAGGTGTCGTCGATTTTTGTGGAGGTTTTGATTTTTCCACTAAAAATGGTTGGGTTTTTTGCGGCGCGAGTTCCGTTTAAATTAACTGGTTATAATTAATATGTTTTTAGAACTTTTTTACGACACCGCCCCACGTTGGGCGCCAATTAAGATTGTCACTGGTAATATGTTAAAAAAAAATATATTTTTTTTTTTTAAACTTCGTGTTAATCCTTTTAATTCTTATCACTTATACAAGACACTAATTTATAACTGTCGAACCGATCGCGGTCTCCGACAAAATAGGACTGCCGCTTAATTCAAAAAAATTATCCAACGAACCTCGGCCAGAAGCTTTTCTTTCTTAAGCTTCCAGAACTGATTTTTGTTTAAAATAAAAGCTTATGCTGAAACTGTCGCATCTCGTTGTGAAATGCAATTATGCTGACCGATGCAATTTGACTCAAAATCGGAACGCAATATGATCTGAACTTAGAACGCAATACTGTGGGCTTCGAGCGGAAGCTGATGTTTACTTTAAGTTGGGTTTGTTTATCTTGGCTGGACCACCAAGAGCGGACCGCAAAGCCAAAGGCGAGGGCAAAGACAAAAGCAAATGCAAGGGCATAGGCAAAGATCGCTTAGATTGAATTTTGAAAATTTTTTATTAATTCCATATGAGGCCCGGTTTCACGGGTTGGATAACTTGTATATATTTATTTATATTTTATATTATATTTGTTGATAATGGTGATTCAATAATAATTATAAATATCATTTCCATATCATGTCAGATCAACACCATACCCCCTAAAACCAATATACATATCAACTCAAACCGAAAACAGATTCAGGGTTTAAGTACAGGTAAAACTTCAAAACCACCTGTAAAGCCTTTGATTATCTACATAATAAACATTCTGCGCTTAAAATAAATAAATTAAGATAGTTTTCTAGTTCAATATATTTCAATATTTTCTCTTAGTAAAGGAGGAAACGGGTATTTGTTTACTTCATATATTTTTGATTTATTTATTATTTGTATGCTAGCGGATGCTCCTCCGCCTGGTGACGGGAAAATTGGATTGCGGAACAGGCCCTGGTATACGGCGGTATACCAGTCCGCCTCTTCCTTCATTCTCTCGTGGGTCGCCATCCATGCTTCATAATTAAGTATGTTTTGCACCTGGCGATCTACCAGAGCGAGGAGCCTATCCTGGTTTACCGGACGATTCGCGAGAACCCTCCGGAGCTGACACGCAGTGGTCCTTAGCGCGTCTATTGCTCTGCTTCATCATGCAGCGCTTCCACCTGTTGGCGTGCCTATTCTTCGGTCGGGTAGGGCTCTCCTTTCGCGCTCAACTCGCGCCTTTGCTCGCTCAGGCGAGCGCGCATTTCAGCGATGTCGCTAGGGAATTCGCTCATCTTTCTGCTGTGGTGTCTTCTGGTGTTCTGCCTGGGTTATCAAGCAACGAACAGCTCTTTAAATATTGTTAGTGCTCGCGAGAAATTTATAACTAACCCTTGTATTACTTTTGAGTCTGTTATTCCATTTAAGTTTAAAATTTGGTTTTTCCAATCTTCCAAGGATTTTATATTGCTTGTGCTTACTTTTTCACCTTCGCTGTGGACTTTCTCGCAACCCTTTGTAACATAACTATTTGTGTTGCTGGTAACAGTTATGACATTGGATTCGCAAATAAAAAATACTTTCCCAATCATATTTTTTAATTACTTTTTTAATGAAGGGATAATATTCCATGCATTTTTTCCATTACCTTGACCTTTGCGCCTGCGCCGACATATTTTAGCAATCCTTTGTAACATAACTTTTTGTGTTGTTGGTAACAGTTATGACATTGGGTGTATGGTTCGCAAATAAAAAAATACTTTCCCAATTATATTTTTTATGACCTTTTTTATGAAGGGATAATATTCAATTAATTTTTTTCCATTACCTTGACCTTTGCGCCTGCGTCGAGGCATTTTAGCAATCCTTTACACCACCACCTTTTTTTATTGTAGGTAACCAACTTGACTCTTGGGTTATGGTACGGTTAGCAATGGGTGGTTTGCTTAAAGGGATTTAAAATATCGTTGAAAAATTTATAAGTGAAAGTCACAGACATTTTGGACAAATCTTCAATCTTTAAAGTCAAAACCTATTAAATTCCGGATGGAGCAGTGGAGACGAAATTTATACGGGACCCCACTTCAACTTTTCTGTACCAATAAAATTTTGTTGGGATTGGCTGAGAATTATAAAAAAGTTTTGTTAAATTGTAAACACGAACTAGTGTTGATGCTAACTAAGAATCTTGGTGAATCTTGAACAAACCAGAAATGAACAAGCTTTTAAACTGAAAATTACAAATAAAATCTGGAAAATTCCCCATGTAAATCTGAGCGATTTTACAAAAATTAAGATGTACAATATTATTAAAAGTTGTGTAAGCCTTCCAATCGCATTCCAGAGTTGGGATTTATATGCTAACCCAAAATTGGGGTATGGGAGTCAACAGAGCTGATATGTGAAATTGTCGGCTAACCGCGAAAAACGAAGATTTGCCATAATTGGATTTACACTAAACGGAGAACTTATCACAAATAACTTATCAAACTTGAAAGTTCACTTGAATTCTAAGTTATATCCATATGATAATCTGAATGTTGATTTTAGTAAGAATTAGTATGCTCACCTATATGAAATGTACACAAGATTTCAATCTAGTTACTATAATCGTGTATCAAAACAGCCTCTATACAGCATTCTTTGACAGCTTGTGAACAACTAATTTCTTAATTAGTTTTACAATCACAGGATACATCTTTCCACGACATAATCGGACATGTTCTCCTAAGACTTATATATCAATCTTCAGATATTTCGGATGTGTGATATTTCTCACGTACACAGCAAACAAATTGAAAATCGGAGTGTAAGTTTTCACTTCACATTGAAAGTCGTCTAGTGATCAAGAATTTTTGATCATTCTTAACAAAAGACTATAACAGCTCGTAGAAGTTAATAACAACTAGTAACCAGCTAACATCTAGTAAACAACTTGTATACATTTACTAAACATAAAGAAACCAGATACTAAACAGCTAGTAACCAGCTAATACCATCTAGTAAACAACTTGTATACATCTACTAAACATATAGTAACCAGCTAATAACAACTAGTAAGCAACTAGTAGACATCTACTTAACAGATAGTAACCATCTAATAATAGATCATAACAGTTAACAACAGCTAGTTATCAAGGTTGAAGCAGGTCAACCGCCATCACGAAAACCAGATGAGTATTGTAATTAAGGAGTTTTTTAAACTTTTTCAAAATCTTAGACAATGATTCCTTACTCATACAAATAGTATACAAATTATAGAACTAGAAAACTAGAACTAGAAAAATAGTTGGCAACAAAAAATAGATATTACCAGGTCACAACACCTCTTATCATAAACTTGAATCAGAAATTAAATTAAAAGACGCTCCTATGTTTGGTAATGATACCGTCGAAATATGTTATAATGTTAATATGGGATGGAACAAATGAATGCTTTAAAAATAATCCAACATATGAGAAACTTTAAATTGTGAGAATTATTTTACATCTATCTATGGGAACCAAGCGAAAATATGCATTTGAAACGAAGGTTAATAACGCACATATTTCATACAGAGCGTGGAGTCAGAAAATTAATGATATACAAATATCTTTAATAAATATTTAATTACGAATTTAATGAAAAATGTTTACAATAATAAAATAAATAAATAAATATTAAATGATCCTACAAAAATTGTTTCTGACTGTAATTAAACTACAAGAACAAATGAAGGGAAAGTATTTTGTTCAATGAGGTACGTCGGCTACTTGCGAGTTGTTGCACGGTCGTAACTACATCCCTTATCAATGGTCTTGAGATGTATGATCTTATCAGACGTCCTGCGCCTTGGGTCTTGGGCATGACGGTCAGGTAATTATAGTTCACGACAAGTCGGTTTGTATGCTTTGATAATTTTTAATAAGAGACTATAACAACTCATAACAATTGTTAACAGTTAGTTACCATATAATACCAGATACAGATACTATTCAAAAAGTTATCATCCAAAACCAAGTACTTTACAGGTACTAAAAAACAAAGTAACCATCCAAAAACAAAACTAAACTAAAAGTAACCATCAAAATACTGCTAGGTAACAACTAAAAACAACGTGTCCAACGTGTCAAGTCCATGTCAATATGACTACTACTCTAAAAAATTTGATATCTCTGGATAATCTTCAAAGTCAAAATCTACTAGTTATTATAATCGTGAATCAAAACCATTTTTGATCCCAAATAAATTTAAATTGAAGGCGCCAGTTATTGTGGTTGATCTTTCATTTCAAAACGAATCAGTGAATACTGGTCCTATCGATGAGAGAATTTCAAAGAAAGAGTTTCATACTTATTCTTCGTATAATACAACATTTGAACGAAACGATAAAGTTCGAATTACTATCCAAAATCAAGACTTGTAAGTGCTTCATCACGAAAGTTACCTTAATTTTCAATGAATTATTAGAAAATATTCACCGAACGGACCGAACTGATAATGTTACCACTTTTTTTTTTTAAATAATTGTGTCTTAATTTTTGGATAAAATTAAGTATGAAATAAATTGATGTGAGATTGAAAAAACACGAATTGTCGGTATGACTACTACCCTAAAAAATTGTATATCTCTGGATAATCTTCAAAGTCAAAATATATTGAATTTTGGATGATGCAGTGGAGATGAAATTTCTACGCGACCACACTTCAACTTTTCTGTACCAAACTAAAAAATTGGTTGGGATTGGTGAGGATTATAAAAAGTTTTCTTAAAATGTAAACATGATTTAGTGTTGATGTTAACTAAAAATCTTTTCGATGTATTTTAACAAACCAGAAATGAACAAACTTTTAAACTGGAAATGACGATGATAACCTGGAAAATTCCTCATGTAACTCCGATCGATTTTGCAAAAAATAAGATGTACTATATTATTAAAAGTGGTGTTAACCTACCAATCGCATTCTGGAGTTGGGATTCATATGTTAACCCCAAGTTGGGGTGTGGGAGTCAACACAGCTGGAATGTGAAATATTCGGCTAACCGCGAAAAAACCAATGATTTAAGTAAGTATCAGTATGCTCACCTATATGAAATGTATACAAGATTTCAATCTAGTTACTATCATCGTGAATCACAACCATTTTTGACCCCAAATGAATTTAAATTTAAGGCCCCATATATTGTGGTTGATCTTTCATATCGAAACGAATCAGTGAAAACTGGTCCTATTGATGTGAGAATATCAATAGAACTGAAGACACCAAGTCATGAAAATACCAAGCTTACTGTCTCCTCTATTAAATTGACTAGTACAACGAGTTGTTTAACATTAGAAAAATGTTGAAAGATGCAGTTTCGATCGATGTTCAAGGTAATTTGATAATAATAATAGTTTTATTCTAAAGGAAACTGAATTGTATTCGAAAAAGATCCAAACTTGAATAATAGTTTTTTAATAAGCAAATTCGATCTCTGTTGTACATGGACGTGTTTTATATTTGCTCCCACATTTATTCGCCTAGTCTCTAAATTACCGATCTGATATATTCCCAAATTTACATTTTCAACTCGGTTGAGGCCGCCGTTTGCTTGCAAATTAGTTATTTGTGTTAAAACCATTATCTTTATTATTATATTGGATAATAGTTAATGACGCGGGGGCTTTGTGCATTGTTGTTGTTTCTTATTTACATTGTTGTTTTGGCGCTCTCTCGCACCGTTCGCTCTGCTACATTCTCCCAACTTCAGTCACCGGCTCTCATTTTCGAGTTAACGGGTCTTTGCTGAATTGGTCTTATCGCTCTCTTTTCTCATCTTTCCTCTGCGCTTTGCTAAGCCACACAGCTGTTTGTTGGCACTCATCTAAAGCTTCCTGCTTTTTCTACTTTTTCTACATTCTACATTTAACTGACTTCAACGTGTAAACAATGACTGCCTGTTGTGTTGTTGGTTGCCAATTTGTTGGTAAAATCACTTCTCGGCAGCCAATTGTTAGTTGCTGGTTATGTGAAAACATTGCGCACGCTAAATGTGCAGACTTTGGGCATAGTGCTGCTCAAATTGCTGATCGCACTAGATCTAATGCTAACCTGGACTGGACGTGCCCTACATGCCTACATATCAAAATTGATATAAGAGCATTTATGAGGCAAACGGAGCTAGAGTTTCAGGCATTACGTGCTGGATTTACGGACTTATTAAGTCGATTTAATGTCTGCGACTCCAACTTTAAAGGTCGGATTCTTCTAAGTCAATCTTCATTAAATATAAATCGTAGTCCTACACTACCTAATATCCCTTTACATGTTCCAGATCTCTCGACCAACCTCTCTCTTCCCAGCCCCACTGCAGGCTATGTGTCGTGCGATGAGGATGATCCCAACGGGCTCGAGTCATCAACGAATGACGCCACGGGGCAATCGCTGCCAGATTCGGCGACTGTAGTTTTGCCGGAGTCATTAAGGCCTACTAACCGTTCACCGGCTGTTGCCACGTCCGGGGCTCTGCCGCACCTTCTACTGCCTCTAGCTAATACCCTTCCACCTCCTCCTGTCCCACTTACTAGCATGATCCCTAGGAAAAACAGCCATAGCCCTGCTCTCTCTTCTCCGGTACCACTCACTGTCATGGTACCTAGAAAATCTATTTTTGTGTCTAGGTTGAATGCAGCAATAACTGTAAAGGACGTGATGCATCATATTGTCACAAACCTCTCTCTTCCCAATCAAAATGGTATTGACATCACCAAATTTAATTTTAAACAGATAAGAGATTACTCTTCATTTAAAATACTTGTTCCGGATGGGCTGTTCTCTAAACTTCTTTGCCCCAATTTTTGGCCTGCTGATATAATTGTCCACGAGTATATAAAAAAAATAGCTCCCTTTCCACGACTTCTTTGTCGGCGCCCAGCTCTGATATAAATTCAAAAAACTAAATTTCCTAATTCACTATCAGAATTTTCGAGGGCTTCTTAGTAAACTCTCTACGCTTTATATAAATAGTTCAATTTTTGAAGCCAATGTTATTGTACTCACTGAGACCTGGCTTAACCCATCCGTACACGATAGTGAGATTTTGTCTAATAACTTTTTTGTTTATCGGAAGGATCGTCAGACCCGTCGAGGTGGTGCCGTTCTTATTGGAGTCAAATCCAATTTAACTTCTGAGTTTGTTGATATTACTGAATCATCAGGTATTGAATTTATTTCCGTAAAATTATCTTTCCCAAAAAGTAACATTTTTTTAACCTGCTCGTATATACCTCCTGGCTCTGAATTTAACGTGTATCTATTGCACCTGTCTGCCATACATTCTATCTCCTTGTTGCTTGCTGAAACTGACCAACTTCTTGTGCTTGGTGACTTTAATCTTCCCAATATCTCTTGGTTGGAGAGTAAGGACTCATTGACAATGATTCCGAAGATGCAAAATGATTTTATTGATGGTCTTGTTGAACTATCTTTGCAGCAAGCTAACAGGATTCCTAATCATATTGGTCGTCTTCTTGACTTAATCTTTGTTTTTGATAGTATCGATGCTGAAGTCAGTCGTATTTCGCCACTATCATTACCTGAAGATTGTTATCATCCTACCCTTCAGCTCTGTATTAATGGATTTTTTAATAATCCTCGGACTGCAATAAATGTACAGCCTAGTTTGTGTTTTAAGAGGACTGATTACGGCAGACTAGTGGAATCTTTATCGACAGTAAGCTGGTCCTTTCTAGTTGACCTTCCTGTTGATGATGCAGTTAGGTACTTTTATGAGATCCTTTACCGTCTACTTCATGAACATGTCCCTCTTTCCTCCAAAAAGGATTCTTACAGCTCTCCATGGTTTACCCGTCAACTATCTTATCTAAAGAATAAAAAAACCAGACTATTTAAACGGTTCAAAATATCCGGCTTACAGACAGACTTCACCAAATATAGCTCAGCTAAGGTGGAATTTCTCCAGTACAATTCTGATTGTTACAAAAATTACCTGTCTCGTTGTAAGCGTGATTTCAAAAGTAATCCTAAGCTTTTCTTTTCTTTCGTCAATTCTAAACGGAAATCTAACTGCTTCCCTCCCTCTCTTTTTCTCAATAATAATGTAGCATCTGATGATAATGATATTTCCGACTTATTCGCAGACTTTTTTCAATCGACATATACGAAATGCAATAGTGTTATTAATAATGATTATCCATACCCACTACCTCATTTGAACTCTATCTTCAAACCAGTGATTGATGTAACTGATGTCCTTCAGAGTCTTAATACTCTCAAGCTCTCATTTTCACCGGGTCCTGATAGAATACCAAGTTGTATACTTAGGAATTGTTCATCTTATCTTGCTCTTCCCTTAACATTGATATTTAATCTGTCCCTAAGTCAATGTAGATTTCCATCCATATGGAAGGAATCCTTTATTATCCCATTGTTTAAAAAAGGGAACAAGTCCGATATCTCAAACTATCGTGGTATTGCTAAACTCAGTTCTATTCCAAAACTTTTTGAAAAAATTATTACCTGTCAGTTGCAGCATCATTGCAGGTCTATTATTTCACCTTGTCAGCATGGCTTTACTAGATGTCGCTCTACTTCTACAAACCTACTTGAATTTACGTCTTTAATTACTAGAGGTTTTCTGACACATCATCAAACTGATGTGATTTATACCGATTTCTCTAAAGCTTTTGATTCAGTGAACCATAGGATTCTTATTTATAAATTGTCTCTTTTAGGTTTTCCACCCAACCTACTAGAGTGGATATTTTCCTACCTTTCTAATAGAACTCAAATGGTCTGTTTTAATAATAAAATATCCAAAATAATTAATGTTACTTCGGGAGTGCCACAGGGTAGCCACCTGGGACCTTTACTTTTTGGCTTAATGATTAACGATCTACCTTATGTCATAAAATCGTCAACTGTTTTAATGTATGCAGATGATGTCAAGCTATGTTTGTCCATGTGTTTACCTAATTCATGTAATGACCTTCAATTAGATCTTGATTGTTTGTATACGTGGTGCATGATTAACATGTTGAATTTGAACTATTCTAAATGTAACTTTATGACCTTTTATCGTTGTAATCCATCTATGTATTCTTATTCTATCGGAAATAACCAGGATCTTGGCGTTCTATTTGATCATAAACTTAGTTTTAAAGACCATATATCTACTATAACTAACAAAGCCAGAAGTCTCCTGGCGTTTATGAAGCGTTGGTCAAGGGAGTTTGATGATCCATACACAACAAAGCTTTTGTATGTTTCTCTTGTTCGTCCGTCAATGGAATATTGCTCGTGTATATGGTCACCTCAAATTAGCTGTAACCAAAATATGTTAGAGTCCGTTCAAAAACAATTTCTTTTATTTGCTTTGAGAGGTTTAAACTGGGACACAGGAAGTCGATTGCCCTCTTGTCATGCGAGGTTACGCCTGCTGGACTTACCAACCCTGAACCATCGTAGAAAGTGTCATGGAGTTATGTTTTTGCATAAATTAATTAATGGTGATGTTGACTCTCCCTTCCTTCTTAGCTCCCTCAACTGGAATGTACCCTGTAGAACAGTTCGTCGTTTTCGTCCGTTGTCTCTGCCAATTTGTAGATCCAATTATGCCCTTCATGATCCTTTTCGGGTTCTTTGTGACGACTACAATGCACTGTGTCACGTCTTACTGTTTGATAGCCCTAATGCAATTAATTATGATAAACTTATGTATTTTCTATCTTCCAATAATTTGTAAATTTCTATTTTACTAGCCATTCTATGTGAGCATGTATTTTAAACTGTCTATTGTTATGTCGTCTTTTTCCATGTCCGCGATTTCGTTTACTTGCCCAAATCGGTTTAGGGCTCCGCGCGTAACAAGCTTTGCTTGGTGTCGTAAGGGCCACTTGTTTGTACTGACCATAGTGCATCAACGTCCAAGAATGAGAAATAGAACCACCATATGATTTTACTTTGCTAACTACAAAATCTCGAAAGACTGTAATTTGGTTAACCAATACACATCGCAAAATGTTTTGGAAGGATGGAGAATACAAACTCGAAAATTTCAAAGGACGATTACAAGCGGAAAACAAATTATACGTAACGGTGTGGAAAAGAAACGATTTCTACATACGTTTTTTTGGGAGTCGTCAGCTCATTAATATCGAGGAAATGGGCTGTCCGTCATTAAGGGAAACCGGTTTCCCAATTGTGAAACACACCTTAAGGGCGGGGTTTGTGCTCCTAACATTGCATACATTATTTTGACATTTTTTAAAAGTAGCTCCAAAACAATAAAATAATTTGTATACATCATTTTAAAGTTGAGACTATATGTGTAAAGACCTACAAGAAAACAAAATTAACAAAATGAAATTTCATGAGGAAATTGACCAATTTATTGAACAATTTAAAGGATAGATAATTGGTCAGCGTTTTTAATACCTTCTAAACACAAAAAAGTATGTTCATGAATCGAGGTGGACATGATCTCAAAACTACGAATTTTGGTGAACACTTTACATTTTGTTATCCTGAATTGACGTCGGAAACGTGCGCCTGGCCCTTCTATGCAAATCACCGGAACGAAGCCAAAAAATTAACTTCAATATAAATTAAAACATGTTCGCAATACCAAAATAAATGAATAAATGTTATATTATGCTACAAAATAAACTTCTGACTTTTTATTTCGAGTTAAAGTTACAGGTACGGAGAATGGAAAAAAATTCCTTTACTGAGATATGTCGGCTACTTGCGAGTTGTTGCCTGGTCGTGATTTCAACCCCTATTATGGGACGTATTAGAGCTAGCAGTCAGCCGTGCGGTCGTTGGCGTAAGGCCCATGATCTTGTCAATGAGCGTGCGCCTTCAGGCTTGTGGATGTGTCCCTTTTATTGCGCTTGTCAATGAGCGTGCGCCTTCAGGCTTGTGCATGTGTCCCTTTTATTGCGGTCCATTACCTGGACAGGTAATGACATGTTTATGACCCATTTGTGGAAAGGAGAGAATCTTAGACAATTTATCACTTAAACGTTCTGGGGCGGAAACAAAAACTAGTTTTACAATCATTGAAAACATTATTCCCCAACATGATCGGACATGTTCCTCTGAGATAATCATCTTTGATTACTTTTTGTGTGCGACCTTTCTCACGTGCACAGCAACACCTGTAATAATGAGGCAACAGGGTACGTGATCACACCTTTCCCCAACATGATCGGATATATTCCTCTAAGATAACAACCTTTGGATACTATGGTTGTGCGCCCCTTCTCACGTGCACCTTTCTCACGTGACTATTCATTTCACATAATGAGGGCAATATTGTCACATGGGGATGTGGGCGCGATGGGCGCAATTAAGTATAAGTATGGACATGATCTTGAAATTTATATGACTTCAAAGCCCATTAAAATAAGATAATTTATTGGATTATGCTTATCGTCCTAGAACCCGCATACGTTAATGAGGGGGGCCGGAGGGCTATTAATATGCTAATAATTGTCCCAGAATCCGCGGTTCCATACTAATCTTGTTTATTATATCGATGCCTTTGTTAGCTGTATCGATTATATTATTTAGTACGTTTACACAGTGTACAGGTAAACTAACTTATTGATTTATTCTTCTAATTCTTCTTTATCATTATCTTATGTTCCAAACAGATATTTGTAAGCTTATCCTACAAAATTACCTAATCCTCTTTTGTTTCCTTAAAGCCAAACGCTTGTAATAGCAAGTTTTTGTAAGTTTCTTCCTTTTTTGTAATATTAATTGTGTGGCAATGGTATCTGGGATCTTGATTGTGTCGGTCATAAATAACAAATAGCCATTGTATGATTTTATAGGGTTAATTTCTATAAATTGGTTGTTACCCATTGGCATCATTATTATTAATGTTGATGTCAAAAGATGAAAGTCAAAGCGCTGGATCTTGATCTGGATCCTCCTGCAAATATTTACTTTTATAAACTCTCTTTTGTCTCTGGATCTGTTTTGTAATGTTTTGTTTTTCGACCTCTGTTAGTTTCCTCAAAATGATCATTATCTATTTGTTCTATATTTCATGACTTTTTATAAGGATTGTGTAATTTCCCGTGAAATATGATAGCCTTTCTAAATTTGGTATTTACCTCAAAATGTTGTCGTATTTTATTAAGTTGTTCTATTTTAGCTTCTTTTATAATTTGGTTCTTATATGCAGGGGAACCTGCATAAATTAAAATATCAGCTGGTGTTTTACCTGTTGCATTGTGTTTTATTTTATGATTGTAAGTATACAGTATTACATCCATTTCCATAAGTTTATTTTCCGTATTGTCGCTGGTCTTGATCACACGTATTTTTTCGTTAATTGTTTTGTGTAATCTTTCTAAATCTGATACTCCATTTTTATACCCTTGCAGAGGGTATAATGATTTCAGTCAGAAGTTTGCAACGCAGTGAAGGAGACGTTTCCGACCCCATAAAGTATATATATTCTTGATCAGCATCACTAGACGAGTCGATCTAGCCATGTCCGTCTGTCCGTCTGTCCGTCCGTTTCTACGCAAACTAGTCTCTCAGTTTTAAAGCTATCGGGCTGAAACTCTCCCAAAAGTTGTATATCTTTTGCAGGTAGTATATAAGTCGGAACCAGCCGGATCGGACAACTATATCTTATAGCTCCCATAGGAATAATCGGGAAAAAAATGTTAAAAAATTATATCTTTGGTGTTTTTTAACATATTACCTCCTTTCCTTGGAAGTAACATTTTTTAATTAGTCTTGAATTTCGAATTAAATTTTATCAAAATCGGAAGACTATATCATATAGCTGCCATAGGAACGATCGTAAAATTGGTGGGAAAATAATATGAAACAAATTATAGCTTCGGTGTTCCTTAACATATAACCTCCTACGCTTGGAAATAACAAGTTTGCAACGCAGTGAAGGAGACGTTTCCGACCCCATAAAGTATATATATTCTTGATCAGCATCACTAGACGAGTCGATCTAGCCATGTCCGTCTGTCCGTCCGTTTCTACGCAAACTAGTCTCTCAGTTTTAAAGCTATCGGGCTGAAACTCTCCCAAAAGTCGTATATCTTTTGCAGGTAGTATATAAGTCGGAACCAGCCGAAGCGGACAACTATATCTTATAGCTCCCATAGGAATAATCGGAAAAAAAATGTTAAAAAATTATATCTTTGGTGTTTTTTAACATATTACCTCCTTTCCTTGGAAGTAACATTTTTTAATTAGTCTTGAATTTCGAATTAAATTTTATCAAAATCGGAAGACTATATCATATAGCTGCCATAGGAACGATCGTAAAATTGGTGGGAAAATAATATGAAACAAATTATAGCTTCGGTGTTCCTTAACATATAACCTCCTACGCTTGGAAATAACATTTTTTAATTAGTTCTGAATTTCAAATTTAATTTTATCAAAATCCGACGTCTATATCATATAGCTGCCATAGGAACGATCGTTAAATTGGTGGGAAAATAATATGAAACAAATTATAGCTTCGGTGTTCCTTAACATATTACCTCCTACGCTTGGAAATAACATTTTTTAATTAGTTCTGAATTTCGAATTAAATTTTATCAAAATCGGACGACTATATCATATAGCTGCCATAGGAACGATCGTAAAATCGGTGGAAAAATAATATGAAACAAATTATAACTTCTGTGTTTTTTCACATATAACCTCCTACGCTTATAAATAACATTTTTTAATTCATTCTGAATTTCGAATTTAATTTTATCAAAATCGGACGACTATATCATATAGCTGCCATAGGGACGATCGGAATATTGGTGGGAAAATAATATGAAACAAATTATAGCTTCGGTGTTTTTTGACATATTATCTTATACTATTGGGAATATCATTTTTTGTGTTTTTAAATTTAATAATTATAGCTGCAAGGGTATATAAGCTTCGGCTTGCCGAAGCTAACTTCCTTTCTTGTTACGTGTTGTTATCTGAATACTTACGTTTTCTGTGTCATAAAGGGACATTTTAAATTTTTGATCGTTTAAATATCTGCGATGTAAATTTCCCTACAAAATTCTGTTTCTGGAGTTGTTTTTAATAAAAGCGAGGTTTTTTTATGTTCGGTTTTTGCTTGGTTAAAAACATTACACTCATTAATAAAATTCTGAATTAAATTCTGGTAGTCGGGATAATAATAGGTTTCTTTGAAGAGCCTTACCATTTTTTCAATTCCTGGGTGCAATAGTTTTTCGTGGTTGCTAACAATAATTTCTTTAAGTTCAGCGTATGTTTTAATGTCCTGTAATTTAATTATTGCTCTTACAATTTTTGTAGTAGAGTTCATGTCCTGTTTAAAAGCTTGTTTTCAATAGCTTTTGTTGTGGTTTCCTAAAGCTGTCTGTAATCTCTCTCCCGATTCTTGTGGCTTAAATTGTTGTTTTGTATATTTTGTTTGTGTTTTGCCAGCCACGCTCAGTCGAAAGCCACTTTCTTGATCTCGCAGTCTCTTCGCACTCCTATACTTTTGTGATTTGTGTGATTACAGTTGTATTTTTTTGGACCCAGTCTTTTGATTCTTATAAATATCTTTTTTTTACATATATATTTAATCTAAAGCTGAGATCTTGATTCTTGATAGTTTCCGAGATATCCACGTTCATATTTACGATTTTTTGAAGTTTGTGGGCGTAAAAGTGGGCGTGGCAAACTTTTTTTTTAATCAATCGATAGGTATTGATGAGGACAATACATTTCAGTTAAAATTTTTATTCTAGCATTAAAACTGTAGGAGCCACAGTTTTGGGCGGTTTGAGGGCGTTAGAGTGGGTGTGGCACTCTACTGAAACAAACTTGTGCTGCGTAAGAAGCTCAGGAATCTGCACTTCAAATCTCAAAATCCTATCTCTCATAGTTTCCGAGATCTCAGCGTTCATCCGGACAGACGGACATGGCTAGATCGACTCGGCTAGACGTCCGGATCAAGAATATATATACTTTATGGGGTCGGAAACGCTTCCTTCTGCCTGTCACATACTTTCCGGCGAATCTAGTATACCCTTTTACTCTACGAGTAACGGGTATAAAAATATAATAATACAATAATAATAATTTCAATCGACTACTGAATAAAACTACTACTGAATTCAAAAGCAAAAACAATCAAATTATACACGTAACCCCTACCCTTACACTAATTTGTACAACACCCAACAATTTAATCCTGGCCCAGCTATTTCAATTCAACCACACCCCAATCAACCCCAAAAAATGGTTCCACAAAATTATAGGTTCAATCGAATAACAGAAATAATACTTTTGACCAAAATAGGAAAAGTTACCAAGAGTTTCGAAGAAATTTAATTTAGGGACAGCAAAAAAATATAATGAATTAAAGCCAACAGCCAAGTGGACGATCGGTCTCAGTACCCAAGCAATCACAAAAGAGAGTCAGAGAAAGTAATAGTGGACAATCAAGAATGCAAGTAGACGAAGATTATCAACAAAATAAACAGTACAAAGAAGAAGATGTTTATGGTGAAAATGAAATTTTCCAATGCAAGCCGCGGACCAATTACATAGATAGAAATAACTATAAATAATCATTATTATCGTTGCCTCGTCGATTGATGAACATTAACTTAATGAAAACAAATTTTCTTAACGGGAGCATACATAAGGATCCGACAATTATACGCACTATGAAAGGTCATTATGAACTAAATGAATTTGTAAAAGTTGCACCTAATAATTTATTTACTCAAGAAAAAATATTTGATATTCACGACTTTTCTTTCAATTATGACATACTTCTAGGGCGAAAATTTACTAGAGGCAAACCAGGCAAATATTGATTATTTAAATAATCGGACTACTATTAGTGGGCGCCTTTTTATACCCGTTACTCGTAGAGTAAAAGGGTATACTAGATTCGTCGGAAAGTATGTAACAGGCAGAAGGAAGCGTTTCCGACCCCATAAAGTATATATATTCTTGATCAGGATCACTAGCCGAGTCGATCTAGCCATGTCCGTCTGTCCGTCTGTCCGTCTGTCCGTCTGTCCGTTTGTCCGGATGAACGCTGAGATCTCGGAAACTATGAGAGCTAGGCTATTGAGATTTGGCGAGCAGATTCCTGAGCTTCTTACGCAGCGCAAGTTTGTTTCAGTAGAGTGCCACGCCCACTCTAACGCCCACAAACCGCCCAAAACTGTGGCTCCTACAGTTTTGATGTTAGATAGAAAATTTTAACTGAAATGTATTAGTCTTGTCCATACCTATCGATTGACCCAAAAAAAATTTTTCTACGCCCACTCTAACGCCCACAAACCTCCCAAGAAAAAAAGCTATGACGTCAGAGCCAGACAGTGCGAAATGTTTTTACGCGTGTATGTGTGTGTATGTAAATAGTTGCCGGCCGAACTTAGCGGCAAAGAGAAAAGCACTGCCGGCGCTCAGAGAGAGCAAAGTGCGCGGATAACTTATTCTATTGAACAATGAATTTGTCACGCCTACCCCAACGCACACAACGCTTAAATCTGTCTTCCGCCGGTAGGTGGCGCATTTAAATCTCGCTTTGCTGCTTGCATATCTCCATTTCCCTTTGGTCGCTTAAGCTGAGTAACGGGTATCTGATAGTCGAGGTACTCGACTATAGCGTTCTCCCTTGTTTTACATAAAAACATTAGTTTGAAAAATCCAACACAAATAAATGATTTTGAGGCATTGCTAAAATCTAAAAATTATACTGATGAAATAAATTATGCTGTTCAAAATGAATTAGCAGAGGGAAAAAATTATCGTTTAGAACACTTAAATGAAGAAGAAAAAGTTAAATTAGTAAAATTAATTAACCAATATAAATATCGTGATGGTGAAAATTTGACTTTTACGAATGTTGATAAGCATGAAATAAAAACTCATCCTGAAAATCCAATTTATAAAAAACCGTATGGATATCCTTTTTCATTTGAAAAAGAAGTTGAGTCTCAAATACAGGATATGTTAAAGCAAGGAATAATTAGGCACAGCCAATCACCTTATTCCATTGTGGATAGTATCAAAAAAGAAATATGCTTCAGGTAAACAAAACTTTAGACTTTTAGTAGACTATAGGGGCTTAAATGAGATCACTATTAGTGATAAATTTCCCATTCCCAATATGGACGAAATACTAGGCAAACTAGGACGGTGTCAATATTTTACCATCATTGATTTGGCTAAAGGCTTCCACCAGATCGAAATGGACCAAAATTCAATAAACTAAACAGCGTTTTCCACAAAGTACGGACACTACGAGTACACACGAATGCCATTTGGATTAAGAAATGCACCTGCACCTTTTCAGCGATGCATGAACAACGTCCTTCGTGAATTAATAAACAAGCATTGCCTTGTATACTTGGATGATATAATTGTTTTCTCTACGTCTCTTGACGAACACCTTACTTCATTAAAAATGGTTTTTGAAAAACATAAAAACGCTAATCTAAAATTACAACTAGACAAATGTGAATTTTTGAAAAAAGAAACAGAATTTTTGGGACATAGTTGAACGAAACGGTGTAATGCCAAATCCAGAAAAGGTTAAGGCTATCAATAAATATCCAATTCCCAAAACTCAAATAGAAATAAAATCATTTCTTGGTCTTTGCGGTTATTACAGAAAATTCATTCCAAACTTCGCAGACATTTCAAAGCCTTTAACTAAATGTTTAAAAGCTGGTTCTAAAGTGACATTCAAAGATGATTCATTTATTGCAGCATTCATTAAATTAAAACAACTTATCATAAACGATCCCATACTGATTTGTCCAGATTTTGAAAAAAGGTTTCAATTAACTACTGATGCTAGCAATTTTGCATTAGGAGGAGTTCTTTCTCAGGATAACAAACCAATCAGTTAAATTAGTAGGACTCTAAATGTACATGAAGAAAGCTATAGTACAATTAAAAAAGAATTATTAGCTATAGTATGGGCGACAAAAACCTGAAGACCCTATCTATACGGAAGAAGGTTTTAGATATTAAGTGACCATACGCTGTTAGTCTGGCTAAACAATATCAAAGAACCTTATATGAAACTGCAAAAATGGAAGACAAGGTTAGGCGAATATGACTTCGAAATAATATATTTAGAAGGAAAGCAAAATCACGTAGCCGATGCATTGTCAAGAATCAAAATTAACGAAGTATACTATGGCAATAACAAAGCAACAGCACATAGCGCTGAAGAAGATAATGAAAACTTAATAACAATTACTGAAAAACCAATCAATCATTTCGCAAGACAGGTAGAAATGATTTGAAGCAATACAGAAGGTGATGAAAGTGAAAATTATTTTAAGAAAGTCAAGACTAAAATAATGTTTAATGAATTAAACATCGAAGAAGCTAAGCAAATATTAATAAAACACTTTTGTACCAAGTCAAGTGCACTTTACATCGAACACGATTCTGATTTTGAAATCGTTTAACAAGCTTTTAAATAGGACATGAACTCTACTACAAAAATTGTAAGAGCAATAATTAAATTACAGGACATTAAAACTTACGCTGAATTTAAAGAAATTATTGTTAGCAACCACGAAAAACTATTGCACCCAGGAATTGAAAAAATGGTAAGGCTCTTCAAAGAAACCTATTATTATCCCGACTACCAGAATTTAATTCAAAATTTTATTAATGAGTGTAATGTTTTTAACCAAGCAAAAACCGAACATAGAAAAACCTCGCTTTTATTTAAAACAACTCCAGAAACAGAATTTTGTAGGGAAATTTACATCGCAGATATTTAAACGATCAAAAATTTAAAATGTCCCTTTATGACACAGAAAACGTAAGTATTCAGATAACAACACGTAACAAGAAAGGAAGTTAGCTTCGGCAAGCCGAAGCTTATATACCCTTGCAGCTATAATTATTAAATTTAAAAACACAAAAAATGATATTCCCAATAGTATAAGATAATATGTCAAAAAACACCGAAGCTATAATTTGTTTCATATTATTTTCTTACCAATATTCCGATCGTCCCTATGGCAGCTATATGATATAGTCGTCCGATTTTGATTAAATTAAATTCAAAAAAAATTCAGAGCTAATTAAAAATATTATTTCCAATTTTACGATCGTTCCTTTGGCAGCTATATGATATAGTCGTCCGATTTTGATAAAATTAAATTCGAAATTCAGAATGAATTAAAAAATGTTATTTACAAGCGTAGGAGGTTATATGTGAAGAAACACAGAAGTTATAATTTGTTTCATATTATTTTCCCACCAATTTCACGATCGTTCCTATGGCAGCTATATGATATAGTCGTCCGATTTTGATAAAATTTAATTCGAAATTCAAGACTAATTAAAAAATGTTACTTCCAAGGAAAGGAGGTAATATGTTAAAAAACACCAAAGATATCATTTTTTAACATTTTTTTCCGATTATTCCTATGGGAGCTATAAGATATAGTTGTCCAATCCGGCTGGTTCCGACTTATATACTACCTGCAAAAGATATACGACTTTTGGGAGAGTTTCAGCCCGATAGCTTTAAAACTGAGAGACTAGTTTGCGTAGAAACGGACGGACAGACGGACAGACGGACAGACGGACATGGCTAGATCGACTCGTCTAGTGATGCTGATCAAGAATTCACAGCGTTGCAAACTTCTGACTGAAATCATTATACCCTCTGCAAGGGTATAAAAATGCACCACAGCGTAAGAAGTGAGCAAGAACATCGAATATAAGCAAAGAGAGAGGAGTGGACAGGTGTGCGGTTCTTTAGCCAATCGAGATACAATTTGGTGATCGGTTTCCATTTTTCATTAATATGGCAGTTTTGAGAGGCATAGGCGACAATAGTGTTAAAACCAACTTGCAAATTCTGTCCACCGAACCAGTTTCCCGTAGTAAATAGAAATGCCTCAAATACGACATGATAATTAGATCAGACATATTTCCACTTGGCTGATTCGCTATTTATAGAACTCAAGCTGTATAGTCGGTAATTGATGATAACATATTAAATAAGATAGACGTAATTGATAGTAACAAGCTAATCAAAGCTAAACGCCATAGCAACAGGTGCTAGCAGAGAGAAGGGGTAGGTAGAGCGTGTCATGAATGTGCTAAAGGGGATGTTAGCCATAAACTGCACATCTTATTGGGTCCCATAGAATTGCTAATTGGGAAAGAGGCGAGGTCCATGGGAATGATTATCATAAACGAAGAAATGTGTATAGATCTGGATAGAGCTAGAGAAAATGCCAAGGAGACTATTAATAAGAATGCAATGTATGATAAAGCAAGAGGAAAACCTAGGATTGGCGATCATGTGTAATTGAAGAGCTAAGAACGACACCAAATTAAATTTGATCTTAAATTCAAAGAAGCATTTGTTCTAGTTGAACTGCTTGATATTGATCGTTATATGTTAAAGTCATTAACTAATAAGCGAATCTATAAGTATTCACATGATAGTGGCGAAGTCTACCTGATGAGCGAGAGACTTTTGAGTTGATGAAAAAGCTTGATCAAAAGATCCCTGTGACCTAAAAGAGGCGCAGGTTGAGAAATATACAGGGACTGAGTTTGAACGATTGTTATCATGTGTCGTAGGTCAAGTGGCACAGTAGTGCGTAGCGTCCCAAAAGTGCGGCATGAGTCTGATACTGTGATATGAGCGGATTGTTATCCAAATGGTTGAACTTTGATGATCGGTGAATAGGTATCCAGACGATTGAGCTTGAGAAAAAGACAGCTTGTACTCAAAATGTTATGTTAATGTCTTATGAAATGTATGGTGGATATCCAAATTGACGTGTTTGTGCGGAAGAGAGCTTGTAGTCTAGGAAAAATTGGAGTCTAGAAATGTAAGCGAATTTGTTCTGAAAAATTGAGTTAAATAGCACAGGTGAAAAGGTCAAGTGCATTACTAAAAGATTATGAGCAATGAAATTTTATGCCAATTGTTCGTACACAAGGGTAGCCAAGTTGGGAACAGTACCAGGCGCTCAGTAGCACCCACTGCAAATGACAATTGCTGATCAGCATTTTATATGTCTCACTAACTCACCATTTCACCGACTCAACGGTACACTGACCCAGTCAGCACATTTTGAAGTGTCAGCCGAGCCAACAACGCAAGCTGCCACCATAATCAAAACTCCCTTACCTACTTTCCTACCTACCTACTTTAGAATAAAGCTTATTTCACTAATCATTACACTAAGCCTCCGAGTTCCAAGTAGTATATAAAGATGTATCAACTTAAGAATAAATCAGTTATAAACGCAACTCATAGCTCCGCGGCTCTACTTTCCACCTCTGGGAATAGGGCTCGGAATACACTATCTCAACTAGCAGCTTACTACGTTAGCTCAACCTCAGCGCAGTTCCCGCATCGCCAGTGGTCCGGCATCGTAGTAACCATCGTTACCATTGCCACGACGCGACCGTCTTGCGAGTGTCTACTTCGGTTAGGCACAAACATTGGTGACCCCGACGTGATCCCTTACCAACAAAGGATCACACTCCAGAAACCCCCTTTCCACCAAAAGCTGAACCTCTAACTGGTGAGAAGACCCGTTAAGTTCACACTACATCCACCCGCCTTGGGAACCATAGCTCCTCCAGCTTCACAGGATACTCAGCTTCATCCAACTTCACAGGATACTCAGCTTCATCCAGTTTCACAGGATCGTCAGCATCATCCAGCTTCACAGGATACTCAGCTTCATCCAGCTTCACAGGATACTCAGCTTTATGCAGCTTCATCCAGCTTCACAGAACTCAAAGCTTCATCCAGCTTCACAGGATCGTCAGCTCCATCCAGCTTTACAGGATACTCAGCTTCATCCAGCTTCACAGGATACTCAGCTTCATCCAGCTTCACAGAATACTCAGCTTTATCCAGCTTTACAGGACTCACAGCTTCATCCAGCTTCACAGGATCGTCAGCTCCATCCAGTTTCACAGGATAGTCAGCTTCATCCAGCTTCACAGGATACTCAGCTCCATCCAGCCTCACAGGATACTCAGGATAGGATAGAATAGTTAGCTTAATCCAGCTTCACAAGATTCACAGCTTCATCCAGCTTCACAGGACACACAGCTTTATCCGGCTTCACAGGATTCATTCATAGAGGAAACAAGTCACAGAAGAATCAATTTACACAATCGATTACTAGACAACCAAGCAAAGCTGCAAGGGAACATCTAACTGCTCATTAAGAATTATGGCAGGGATTCTGCCGACCGACGCCACCGAGACGGCTATTATTCCGGTAACCTAAATTAAACAATCTCTGGCAGCAGTTTTGGGACCTAGGTGAAGAAGTCCAGCAAGCAGCATTACCCACTGGAAGTGAGTACTCTTCACGACTATTAGCACTTAAGGAGCTGGTCGAAAAATATCAGAAAATCTTTCCTGACAACATGCCGACTGGAAGCGGACTTCCGAAGGCCCCAAGACGAACTTCGGCCAACTTCAAGATCACAACAGGAGATCAAGTCAAATTAGACTCCGCAAATGACACGGTGATCCGAAAGTTGCAGATAAAATGCAACGAATTGAAATCATCATAACCATTAGCCTCGAACGCCTCAACCGTCACCCCAGCCTTACAAAGGCACGTGGATCTCCATTGGGCGTTACTGAGGCCAGCCCACGACGAATAAGATAGCGCACCTGGAGCCGCAGCTCTGGCAGAAGCAGAGCTAGCCCAATTCCACACATTATACGAGGAATACGAAATGAACCTGCTTCGAGAAAAAGGCGCGCCAATGAGCTTAAACTTGGCACTTCCGCCAATTAGCATTCCGGAGTTCAACGGCAAGTATCTAGACGGTTCGATGATCTCTTTGCGGAATTGGTACATAATAAACCATATTCGACCAGTCAAAAACTACATATTCTACAGAGTGTGCTTCGTGGTGAAGCGAGGAACGTTTTGACAGACACAGTCTTCTCACAGGGTGGCTATGACGACACCGGGTTGCGATTGAAAGCCAGGTACCAGAACGGAAAAATACTAGTATTCGCCGCCATAGCAAAAGTTATTATATTTTATTTTTATTAATTATTGACCATAAGCCTATAGACGGCTTCTCGCGCCAACTAAGGGCCTTACATGATATTATCAAAAACTGAATGAGTACTCTTAAAAAGCTCGATGTCAGCACAAAATCATGGGATACAATCCTGCCTTTTATTATCAGAAGAAAACTAGACCAACAGTCTCTAGCTGCTCTGGGAAATTCAGCGGATGCACCAACGGAAGTTCCAACGTTAAGGAGTGTACTGAGATTTATTGAGCGGCGCGCTTGCATGCTGGAGACAATAAGCGCTCAACCTACAGCACCACTCCGCCATCAGTCAGTTCACAACGAAGAGAGCTGTATGATTTGCCACCAAGGAAATTTTGTACTATGTTTACTTAAATAAAATTAAAAGTAATAAATATACCTTTTACAAACTCAAAATAATTTTCATTTATATTTTCCAAAGTCTCGATCATAATAAAACCTCTTCAATTCAACTGATGTATAAAATAATTCTTTTTCAATATGTTCGTTTTGAAATTTAAGGCTATCTAATGATTCTCCATCGTTCACATTAGTATTTTGTATCATCTCACCCAAGCAAAATTAATTTAATTCTAGCCATTCAACATTTTCTAAAATATCTTTATCGATTAATCTCTGATGTTTTATTGATGTCGTACCAGGGTCTTGATTACTTAACTCTAAAAATTGTGTTTCGTTAACATTACTTTTTGTTTTGTTTTTTTTTTTGCCACAAAGAATTTTTTTATTAACTTTAATTGTAGTTATTTTTTGTGCTTTTGATCTTAACATTGTTCTACTACCATGTAGAGGGGTCCCAGATAATAATACGTGGTTGCCCAAAAAGTAATTGCGGATTTTTCAAAATCGGCGTTTATAATTTTTTTAACTGCTTGTGACTCTGTAATTGCATTCTTTCTTTTGTCAGTTATTAGCTGTCACTATTAGCTTGCTTTAGAAAAAAAGTGCGCGTAATTTTGTTTACATTTGTTTGATTGGCGCCCTTTTTAATATGGAGTCCACAAAAGAGCATTTTCGTCATATTTTACTTTATTATTTCCGTAAAGGAAAAAGCGCAGAGAGAGTTGCTAAAAAGTTACGTGATGTGTATGGTGATAAAGCCTTAAAAGAAAGACAGTGTCAAAATTGGTTTCGCAAATTCCGTTCTGGAGATTTTTCACTTAAAGATGAGCCACGTTCAGGTCGGCCAAATGAAGTTGATGATGACCAAATCAAAGCATTAATCGAATTGGATCGTCATGTAACTGAGCGTGAGATAGGAGAGAAGTTAAATATACCAAAATCAACCGTTCATTATCACATACAAAGTCTTGGACTGGTGAAAAAGCTTGATATTTGGGTACCACATGAATTGAAAGAAATTCATTTAACAAACCGAATCAACGTTTGTGATATGCATCTTAAACGCAATGAATTCGATCCATTTTTAAAGCGAATCATAACTGGAGATGAAAAATGGATTGTTTACAATAACGTTAATCGAAAACGATCATGGTCCAAGCATGGTGAACCAGCTCAAACCACTTCAAAGGCTGATATCCACCAAAAGAAGGTTTTGCTGTCTGTTTGGTGGGATTGGAAGGGTGTGGTATATTTTGAGCTGCTTCCAAGGAACCAAACGATTAATTCGGATGTTTACTGTCAACAACTGGACAAATTGAATGCAGCCATCAACGAGAAACGGCCAGAATTGATCAATCGTAAAGGTGTCATTTTCCATCATGACAACGCCAGACCACACACATCTTTGATGACCCGGCAAAAACTGGGACAGCTTGGCTGGAAAGTTTTGATGCATCCACCATATAGCCCTGACCTTGCACCATCAGACTACCATTTATTTCGATCTTTGCAGAACTCCTTAAATGGTAAAACTTTCGGCAATGATGAGGCTATAAAATCGCACTTGGTTCAGTTTTTTGCAGATAAAGGCCAGAAGTTCTATGAGCGTGGAATACAAAATTTGCCGGGAAGGTGGCAAAAGGTTATCGAACAAAATGGAAATTATATATTTGATTAAAGTTCATTCTAAGTTTGATTAAAAATGCATTTACTTTCTTTTAAAAAATCCTTAATTAAGTAATTGCGGATTTTTCATATAGTCGGCGTTTATAATTTTTTTAACTGCTTGTGACTCTGTAATTGCATTCTTTCTTTTGTCAGTTATTAGCTGTCACTATTAGCTTGCTTTAGAAAAAAAGTGCGCGTAATTTTGTTTACATTTGTTTGATTGGCGCCCTTTTTAATATGGAGTCCACAAAAGAGCATTTTCGTCATATTTTACTTTATTATTTCCGTAAAGGAAAAAGCGCAGAGAGAGTTGCTAAAAAGTTACGTGATGTGTATGGTAATGAAGCCTTAAAAGAAAGACAGTGTCAAAATTGGTTTCGCAAATTCCGTTCTGGAGATTTTTCACTTAAAGATGAGCCACGTTCAGGTCGGCCAAATGAAGTTGATGATGACCAAATCAAAGCATTAATCGAATTGGATCGTCATGTTACTGAGCGTGAGATAGGAGAGAAGTTAAATATACCAAAGTCAACCGTTCATTATCACATACAAAGTCTTGGACTGGTGAAAAAGCTTGATATTTGGGTACCACATGAATTGAAAGAAATTCATTTAACAAACCGAATCAACGTTTGTGATATGCATCTTAAACGCAATGAATTCGATCCATTTTTAAAGCGAATCATAACTGGAGATGAAAAATGGATTGTTTACAATAACGTTAATCGAAAACGATCATGGTCCAAGCATGGTGAACCAGCTCAAACCACTTCAAAGGCTGATATCCACCAAAAGAAGGTTATGCTGTCTGTTTGGTGGGATTGGAAGGGTGTGGTATATTTTGAGCTGCTTCCAAGGAACCAAACGATTAATTCGGATGTTTACTGTCAACAACTGGACAAATTGAATGCAGCCATCAACGAGAAACGGCCAGAATTGATCAATCGTAAAGGTGTCATTTTCCATCATGACAACGCCAGACCACACACATCTTTGATGACCCGGCAAAAACTGGGACAGCTTGGCTGGGAAGTTTTGATGCATCCACCATATAGCCCTGACCTTGCACCATCAGACTACCATTTATTTCGATCTTTGCAGAACTCCTTTAATGGTAAAACTTTCGGCAATGATGAGGCTATAAAATCGCACTTGGTTCAGTTTTTTGCAGATAAAGGCCAGAAGTTCTATGAGCGTGGAATACAAAATTTGCCGGGAAGATGGCAAAAGGTTATCGAACAAAATGGAAATTATATATTTGATTAAAGTTCATTCTAAGTATGATTAAAAATGCATTTACTTTCTTTTAAAAAATCCGCAATTACTTTTTGGGCAACCCAAGGTTAATCAACCCAAGGTTGCCCAAAAAGTAATTGCGGATTTTTTAAAAGAAAGTAAATGCATTTTTAATCATACTTAGAATGAACTTTAATCAAATATATAATTTCCATTTTGTTCGATAACCTTTTGCCATCTTCCCGGCAAATTTTGTATTCCACGCTCATAGAACTTCTGGCCTTTATCTGCAAAAAACTGAACCAAGTGCGATTTTATAGCCTCATCAAATATATAGTCGGCGTTTATAATTTTTTTAACTGCTTGAGACTCTGTAATTGCATTCTTACTTTTGTCAGTTATTAGCTGTCACTATTAGCTTGCTTTAGAAAAAAAGTGCGCGTAATTTTGTTTACATTTGTTTGATTGGCGCCCTTTTTAATATGGAGTCCACAAAAGAGCATTTTCGTCATATTTTACTTTATTATTTCCGTAAAGGAATAAGCGCAGAAAGAGTTGTTAAAAAGTTACGTGATGTGTATGGTGATAAAGCCTTAAAAGAAAGACAGTGTCAAAATTGGTTTCGCAAATTCCGTTCTGGAGAATTTTCACTTAAAGATGAGCCACGTTCAGGTCGGCCAAATGAAGTTGATGATGACCAAATCAAGGCATTAATCGAATTGGATCGTCATGTAACTGAGCGTGAGATAGGAGAGAAGTTAAATATACCAAAATCAACCGTTCATTATCACATACAAAGTCTTGGACTGGTGAAAAAGCTTGATATTTGGGTACCACATGAATTGAAAGAAATTAATTTAACAAACCTTGGGTTGCCCAAAAAGTAATTGCGTATTTTTCATATAGTCGGCGTTTATAATTTTTTTAACTGCTTGTGACTTTGTAATTGCATTCTTTCTTTTGTCAGTTATTAGCTGTCACTATTATCTTGCTTTAAAAAAAAAGTGCGCGTAATTTTGTTTACATTTGTTTGATTGGCGCCCTTTTTAATATGGAGTCCACAAAAGAGCATTTTCGTCATATTTTACTTTACTATTTCCGTAAAGGAATAAGCGCAGAAAGAGTTGTTAAAAAGTTACGTGATGTGTATGGTGATAAAGCCTTAAAAGAAAGACAGTGTCAAAATTGGTTTCGCAAATTCCGTTCTGGAGATTTTTCACTTAAAGATGAGCCACGTTCAGGTCGGCCAAATGAAGTTGATGATGACCAAATCAAGGCATTAATCGAATTGGATCGTCATGTAACTGAGCGTGAGATAGGAGAGAAGTTAAATATACCAAAATCAACCGTTCATTATCACATACAAAGTCTTGGACTGGTGAAAAAGCTTGATATTTGGGTACCACATGAATTGAAAGAAATTAATTTAACAAACCTTGGGTTGCCCAAAAAGTAATTGCGTATTTTTCATATAGTCGGCGTTTATAATTTTTTTAACTGCTTGTGACTTTGTAATTGCATTCTTTCTTTTGTCAGTTATTAGCTGTCACTATTATCTTGCTTTAAAAAAAAAGTGCGCGTAATTTTGTTTACATTTGTTTGATTGGCGCCCTTTTTAATATGGAGTCCACAAAAGAGCATTTTCGTCATATTTTACTTTATTATTTCCGTAAAGGAATAAGCGCAGAAAGAGTTGTTAAAAAGTTACGTGATGTGTATGGTGATAAAGCCTTAAAAGAAAGACAGTGTCAAAATTGGTTTCGCAAATTCCGTTCTGGAGATTTTTCACTTAAAGATGAGCCACGTTCAGGTCGGCCAAATGAAGTTGATGATGACCAAATCAAGGCATTAATCGAATTGGATCGTCATGTAACTGAGCGTGAGATAGGAGAGAAGTTAAATATACCAAAATCAACCGTTCATTATCACATACAAAGTCTTGGACTGGTGAAAAAGCTTGATATTTGGGTACCACATGAATTGAAAGAAATTAATTTAACAAACCTTGGGTTGCCCAAAAAGTAATTGCGTATTTTTCATATAGTCGGCGTTTATAATTTTTTAACTGCTTGTGACTCTGTAATTTCATTCTTTCGTTTGTCAGTTATTAGCTGTCACTATTAGCTTGCTTTAGAAAAAAGTGCGCGTAATTTAGTTTACATTTGTTTGATTGGCGCCCTTTTTAATATGGAGTCCACAAAAGAGCATTTTCGTCATATTTTACTTTACTATTTCCGTAAAGGAAAAAGCGCAGAGAGAGCTGCTAAAAAGTTACGTGATGTGTATGGTGATAAAGCCTTAAAAGAAAGACAGTGTCAAAATTGGTTTCGCAAATTCTGTTCTGGAGATTTTTCACTTAAAGATGAGCCACGTTCAGGTCGGCCAAATGAAGTTGATGATGACCAAATCAAGGCATTAATCGAATTGGATCGTCATGTAACTGAGCGTGAGATAGGAGAGAAGTTAAATATACCAAAATCAACCATTCATTATCACATACAAAGTCTTGGACTGGTGAAAAAGCTTGATATTTGGGTACCACATGAATTGAAAGAAATTAATTTAACAAACCTTGGGTTGCCCAAAAAGTTTTTTTTTTTTTTTTAACTGCTTGTGACTCTGTAATTGCATTCTTTCTTTTGTCAGTTATTAGCTGTCACTATTAGCTTGCTTTAAAAAAAAAGTGCGCGTAATTTTGTTTACATTTGTTTGATTGGCGCCCTTTTTAATATGGAGTCCACAAAAGAGCATTTTCGTCATATTTTACTTTATTATTTCCGTAAAGGAAAAAGCGCAGAGAGAGCTGCTAAAAAGTTACGTGATGTGTATGGTGATAAAGCCTTAAAAGAAAGACAGTGTCAAAATTGGTTTCGCAAATTCCGTTCTGGAGATTTTTCACTTAAAGATGAGCCACGTTCAGGTCGGCCAAATGAAGTTGATGATGACCAAATCAAGGCATTAATCGTCATGTAACTGAGCGTGAGATAGGAGAGAAGTTAAATATACCAAAATCAACCATTCATTATCACATACAAAGTCTTGGACTGGTGAAAAAGCTTGATATTTGGGTACCACATGAATTGAAAGAAATTAATTTAACAAACCTTGGGTTGCCCAAAAAGTAATTGCGGATTTTTCATATAGTCGGCGTTTATAATTTTTTAACTGCTTGTGACTCTGTAATTTCATTCTTTCGTTTGTCAGTTATTAGCTGTCACTATTAGCTTGCTTTAGAAAAAAGTGCGCGTAATTTAGTTTACATTTGTTTGATTGGCGCCCTTTTTAATATGGAGTCCACAAAAGAGCATTTTCGTCATATTTTACTTTACTATTTCCGTAAAGGAAAAAGCGCAGAGAGAGTTGCTAAAAAGTTACGTGATGTGTATGGTGATAAAGCCTTAAAAGAAAGACAGTGTCAAAATTGGTTTCGCAAATTCCGCTCTGGAGATTTTTCACTTAAAGATGAGCCACGTTCAGGTCGGCCAAATGAAGTTGATGATGACCAAATCAAAGCATTAATCGAAATGGATCGTCATGTAACTGAGCGTGAGATAGGAGAGAAGTTAAATATACCAAAATCAACCGTTCATTATCACATACAAAGCCTTGGACTGGTGAAAAAGCTTGATATTTGGGTACCACATGAATTGAAAGAAATTCATTTAACAAACCGAATCAACGTTTGTGATATGCATCTTAAACGCAATGAATTCGATCCATTTTTAAAGCGAATCATAACTGGAGATGAAAAATGGATTGTTTACAATAACGTTAATCGAAAACGATCATGGTCCAAGCATGGTGAACCAGCTCAAACCACTTCAAAGGCTGATATCCACCAAAAGAAGGTTATGCTGTCTGTTTGGTGGGATTGGAAGAGTGTGGTATATTTTGAGCTGCTTCCAAGGAACCAAACGATTAATTCGGATGTTTACTGTCAACAACTGGACAAATTGAATGCAGCCATCAACGAGAAACGGCCAGAATTGATCAATCGTAAAGGTGTCATTTTCCATCATGACAACGCCAGACCACACACATCTTTGATGACCCGGCAAAAACTGGGACAGCTTGGCTGGGAAGTTTTGATGCATCCACCATATAGCCCAGACCTTGCACCATCAGACTACCATTTATTTCGATCTTTGCAGAACTCCTTAAATGGTAAAATTTTCGGCAATGATGAGGCTATAAAATCGCACTTGGTTCAGTTTTTTGCAGATAAAGGCCAGAAGTTCTATGAGCGTGGAATACAAAATTTTCCGGGAAGATGGCAAAAGGTTATCGAACAAAATGGAAATTATATATTTGATTAAAGTTCATTCTAAGTTTGATTAAAAATGCATTTACTTTCATTTAAAAAAACCGCAATTACTTTTTGGGCAACCTTGGGTAAAAGGGTATACTAGATTCGTTGGAAAGTATGTAACAGGCAGAAGGAAGCGTTTCCGACCCCATAAAGTATATATATTCTTGATCAGGATCACTAGCCGAGTCGATCTAGCCATGTCCGTCTGTCCGTCTGTCCGTCTGTCCGTCTGTCCGTATGAACGCTGAGATCTCGGAAACTATAAGAGCTACAATACTGGTATTAGGCATGCAGATTCCTGAGATTCCTGCGCAGCGCAAGTTTGTTTCAAAAGAGTGCCACGCCCACTCAACGCCCACAAACCGCCTAAAACTGTGGCTCCTACAGTTTTGATGCTAGAACAAAAATTTTAACTGAAATGTATTGTTCTCATCAATACCTACCGATTGATTTTAAAAAAAGTGGGCCACGCCCACTTTAGCGCCCACAAACCGCCCACAAACTTAAAAAAATCGTAAATATGAACGCGGATATCTCGGAAAATATCAAAGATAGAGAAACGGGACTTCGGATTTAGATTCCGTAGGTTTGAGCGCAGCGCAAGTTTGTTACGCGAATATGCCACGCCCACTCTTACGCCCACAAACCGCCAAAATCTGTGGCGCCCACAATTTTCATGCTAGATAAAAAATTTTAACTGAAATGTATTGGTCTCGTCAATACCTATCGATTGATCTAAAAAAAAGTTTGCCACGCCCACTCTAACGCCCACAAACCGCCCAAGCCTGTGGCGCCCACAATTTTCGTGCTAGATAAAAAATTTTAACTGAAATGTATTGGTCTCGTCAATACCTATCGATTGATCAAAAAAATGTTTGCCACGCCCACTCTAACGCCCACAAACCGCCCAAGCCTGTGGCGCCCACAATTTTCGTGCTAGATAAAAAATTTTAACTGAAATGTATTGGTCTTGTCAATACCTATCGATTGATTTAAAAACAACTTTGCCACGCCCACTCTAACGCCCACAACGCTTAAATCTGTCTACCGCCGGTAGGTGGCGCATTTGCTGCTTGCATATATCCATTTTCCTTTGGTCCCTTTAGCTGAGTAACGGGTATCTGATAGTCGAGGTACTCGACTATAGCGTTCTTCCTTGTTTTGTTTACATTTGTTTGATTGGCGCCCTTTTTATTTTATTTTTTACTTTATTATTTCCGTAAAGGAAAAAGCGCAGAGAGAGTTGCTAAAAAGTTACGTGATGTGTATGGTGATAAAGCCTTAAAAGAAAGACAGTGTCAAAATTGGTTTCGCAAATTCCGTTCTTGAGATTTTTCACCTAAAGATGAGCCACGTTCAGGTCGGCCAAATGAAGTTGATGATGACCAAATCAAAGCAGAGAAGTTAAATATACCAAAATCAACCGTTCATTAGCACATACAAAGTCTTGGACTGGTAAAAAAGCTTGATATTTGGGTACCACATGAATTGAAAGAAATTCATTTAACAAACCGAATTAACGTTTGTGATATGCATCTTAAACGCAATGAATTCGATCTATTTTTAAAGCGAATCATAACTGGAGATGAAAAATGGATTGTTTACAATAACGTTAATTGAAAACGATCATGGTCCAAGCATGGTGAACCAGCTCAAACCACTTCAAAGGCTGATATCCACCAAAAGAAGGTTATGCTGTCTGTTTGGTGGGATTGGAAGGGTGTGGTATATTTTGAGCTGCTTCCAAGGAACCAAACGATTAATTCGGATGTTTACAGTCAACAACTGGACAAATTGAATGCAGCCATCAACGAGAAACGGCCAGAATTGATCAATCGTAAAGGTGTCATTTTCCATCATGACAACGCCAGACCACACACATCTTTGATGACCCGGCAAAAACTGGGACAGCTTGGCTGGGAAGTTTTGATGCATCCACCATATAGCCCTGACCTTGCACCATCAGACTACCATTTATTTCGATCTTTGCAGAACTCCTTAAATGGTAAAACTTTCGGCAATGATGAGGCTATAAAATCGCACTTGGTTCAGTTTTTTGCAGATAAAGGCCAGAAGTTCTATGAGCGTGGACCACCTTGGGTTGCCCAAAAAGTAATTGCTGATTTTTCATAAAGTCGGCGTTTATAATTTTTTTAACTGCTTGTGACTCTGTAATTGCATTCTTTCTTTTGTCAGGTATTAGCTGTCACTATTAGCTTGCTTTAGAAAAAACGTGCGCGTAATTTTGTTTACATATGTTTGATTGGCGCCCTTTTTAATATGGAGTCCACAAAAGAGCATTTTCGTCATACTTTACTTTATTATTTCCGTAAAGGAAAAAGCGCAGAGAGAGTTGCTAAAAAGTTACGTGATGTGTATGGTGATAAAGCCTTAAAAGAAAGACAGTGTCAAAATTGGTTTCGCAAATTCCGTTCTGGAGATTTTTCACTTAAAGATGAGCCACGTTCAGGTCGGCCAAATGAAGTTGATGATGACCAAATCAAAGCATTAATCGAATTGGATCGTCATGTTACTGAGCGTGAGATAGGAGAGAAGTTAAATATACCAAAATCAACCGTTCATTATCACATACAAAGTCTTGGACTGGTGAAAAAACTTGATATTTGGGTACCACATGAATTGAAAGAAATTCATTTAACAAACCGAATCAACGTTTGTGATATGCATCTTAAACGCAATGAATTCGATCCATTTTTAAAGCGAATCATAACTGGAGATGAAAAATGGATTGTTTACAATAACGTTAATCGAAAACGATCATGGTCCAAGCATGGTAAACCAGCTCAAACCACTTCAAAGGCTGATATCCACCAAAAGAAGGTTATGCTGTCTGTTTGGTGGGATTGGAAAGGTGTGGTATATTTTGAGCTGCTTCCAAGGAACCAAACGATTAATTCGGATGTTTACTGTCAACAACTGGACAAATTGAATGCAGCCATCAACGAGAAACGGCCAGAATTGATCAATCGTAAAGGTGTCATTTTCCATCATGACAACATCATAACAGTAAACCTTTTTAGCAGAGACCTACAAATTCTGTCATGAAGTTACCGTTAAGCTCATCTTTAAAGAACCCTAAACTTTTTTTATTAACTCTTTTGAAGTTATACAGATTAATTCTTTCATCTGAATAGTCCGATGTATCAAATTTTGCTTCAAGATAATTACGAATATCTTTATAAAAATCCTCAGTTTTTCTTGTATAGATAAAGGAATCAGTAACCATATAATTTAAGAGTAACTTTTCCTTAAACTTCGGCTTCATATATTGGTAGTGAAAATCATACATTTTCCATTTCGATAAGTCTAATACCGCAAAACGGGTTGACAATTTAGGGACAATCAGCAGCGGCGGGACCCTTAAAACGGTAGCTCATTCCGGGTGGGGTAGGTTCTTGCTGATGCCTAAACTCGACACTACGAATTTTTTTATATAGAGTCCCTCAAAACAACAAAACCTTATTTAATGTGAAATGACAAGGTCAAATCCATGTAATTAGTTAATAGGAACGGTCTTTAAAGAATTGTAAGGGGGCGGCGTTTATGTTTCTTACCCCACCCGACCATGTTTTTCTCTCTAAAAAAAAGAGGAAACGCAAATATTAATGTCCCCTGTTATTTAGTTTATACCCCCATGTCTAATAAAAACTTAAAATTTCATCGTAATATGCATTTCAATTAAAAATAATTTAATTCATAATATAAATCGTACAAATATTTGCGTGATATTCCTTCCAAGGCTGGTTCCAATAATTTCTGATATTTACATAAGTTTAAGAGTGCTTTTTCTTTTTTGGTTTATCACACACTTAAACAAAGTTTTGGAAAAAAACTAACCCACTCAAGTTGCTTGATGAAGGCCTTCATGTTGCTGCAGAGTTGTAATTTAGATGGGTTGGTATTCAGGGAGTTGGAAATAACAATATTGCTCTGCACATTGATCTTTATTCAATAACCCATCGGCTGGCTTGTTGTTATGGTAAGTGGTATTAGATATTACGTATTTAATATTTTAATTCAATTTCTGCTTGCCCTTAGGGAGAATTTTAGTTGGCTCCACCAATGCACAGTTAGAGGCCACTGGGGCCCACCACGTTTCCGTGAGGTTAAAACCTGGGTGCCCAATTTATGGCCTGCCCGATGATCTGGGTTGCGGTCTTTTCGCAAAAGCAGAACTCCGGGGAGTAAATTGATGGGGCTTGCGATTCACTAATTAAAGAGGATAGTGTTAAAGTCATATGGCAGGTTATATTATGCAACAACTTACGCAATACGATATTCGGGGTCGGTCAATATAAAAGATGTAGATTTAACTACACGTCCACGTTCAGCGAGATATACTCTGCTGTGAAATGGTGACAATTTTAGAGTCGAATAAATAGGTTAGAATATAGTTATATTTAAATTTGAAAAAAATATATTTACCTTGTAGGATGGTTTAGGAAAAGAACAGTCTTTATTGCGCCGCCACAGTCACTGGTAAACTTCAGTTTAATTGATGCCGACTTTAAAATTTTTCTTTTCAAAACATGCCATGCCATGCTTTATCATGTTTATACCAAACAGTGCCTTATAGGGTGAACATCCAATAGATTGGTGCAACGGCGTTCGTAAAGCACAGGAAATATGAGTCAGATACTGATCCCATTGTCTCTGGTCTTGGCTGATGTAGGCTCGGACCGCGGATAGCAGTGACCTCTTTACGCGCTCAGCCGCATTACTCTGCGGGGAGTAAAGAGCAGTAAACACATGGCTTGTACCAAAGTTGGTTAAGAAAGCTTCAAAGTCTTTGGCTTTAAATTGACTTCCATTGTCGCTGACGACTACTTCAGGAACTCCGTAGCAATGAAAAATACTGTGCTCTAAATATTCTTGTATTTTCTTGGACGTAAACTTCTTTAGTGGGCTAACCAATGATACCAACTTAAGTGATCTAATACGATTAAAAGGCCAATATACCCAGTTTTACTTCTAGGGTAAGGACCGAGTATATCAATATATAATTTCTGAAAGGGTCTATAAGACACGCTCTGTTGACCCATTGGTGGTCGTAGAATGTTTGTTTCTTTACATGAGTCGCACGCATGAATGTAATCGCGAATATCCTTCGGGAGACCTGCCTGCGGACGGCATCAATGGTTTTGTGCATTCCTGGATGAGCTGATAAGACACTATCATGGGCCTGGCTGATAACCTTGGGTCTTAATTTCTTGGGTACCCACCCAACCATAATCTTTTCGGCTATTTGACGAAGATACCCAAGAGATACTTCCGATTCATAATTTAAGTTGCCATGTCAATTCAGGAAACAACACACTTTTAGCCGTTCATGATTTTCTTCAAGGTATTATCCATATTTATTTGCAAAGGGGCGTTTGTTGATTTAACATTTTCTTTCTTTCAAGTAGGTAGTATTCCATTATCTTTAGTTGAATCTGATTAATTAGTGTCTACCGACACCAGAAAATTTTACACGTTTTCTTACGTATGTACAAAGTATTTGTTCGCCGTATTAAATTTATTGAATTGGATATCGGCAACATTATTGGGTTTTATAACTTAGTATTTCTTTCTATAACTTAATTATTGTGCGCTTACAAATCAAGGTGCGAAGATTTGAGTGATATGGTGTCTAAACAGCATTACGATTTGTTTTTGGGTCATTATTTTTCTTGGGGGGGTTCGGAGTTATTAATATTGCGGAACCGAGCGAATCTTGTTTTTAATTCGCACGAGATTAATGATACATTTACTTGGTTTTTTTCTTTCTTTAGGGTAGAATACTTTCTAGGTAATAATCTTTATAAGCTTGTAAGTGGTCACCAAGCTCTCAGTATATATTCGCAAAACACAAAACTAATAAAGCTCCCGATCGGAGCTTACACCACGCGCTGTGGGAAAACACACGAGAGATTGGATCGACTTACAAATAGATCACAAAATAGGTGTGCAAGGGCGCATAAGTATGACTCACATGGTTAAACTTCCAGCGTTGAAAGGCCTTCCAGCGCGATAGTAATGAGACGGTGTTGTTGTTAGCTGTGGCATTTTGGCATCTACACTAATAAAGATTATATGGGCTAACGATGATTTTGTTCAGTGATGGTCGGGTTCCACAAATTATTAAATTCCGCAACCACTACTCTTAAAATATTTTTTTTTGTTAGAAGGCTACGTAGAGTTAGAAGAGTCTCTGTTCTCCAGGGGTCAGTCGCGATTCCTAGGGGGGTAGACAATCGACTCGCTGTTCTGCTTCGAGTCTGCTACTTTATTCCTCCGGGGCATTAATAGATGGGACTGCCTTGACTGCCGGTATTTGGTGGGGACGGATAAGATCTCCCAGACCCGTAAAATCCCTACGCCAGACGACTAATACTGGCTCATGAGATGGTTGGCTTTAGCATTTTAGTGTTTGCAAGCCGCTGGCGTATTGGAGCTTGAGCCCGGGCAGCCCTCGAACTGCCAAGAAAGCTGATTTAGTTTAGAATACGGATATACCAAAAAGGTGGCCCATACCTGTGATCTAAGAAGTTTTTCCAGGAAGTGAAAATAAAGCAGCAGCGGAAGAGATCTTCCGGAAAAGTTTCCACTACCCAGCACGTGTTTGGGGCACATGAGATTATGCCATTCCCGAACGGACTGCAATCTGCCCCATCCGGTAGGAAATTCTCTTTCACTTATGCAAAAACGACCATGTTTTGGACTTTGTGCAATTTAATTGGCGTGCTAGACTTTATCAATGGCGCGTCGAACTTAACCTGGTAGCGTTTTTTGAAGATCAATTAGACGACGGTCGGATAAGAATACGTTTGCGGGTTGTGAAAGAGACTGATTGCATCCGCGTGGGCGTTTATATACCGAAAATTTCCAGACTTCTCGAGCTTTCTTTCTTGGAACGTCATGGATTTTTGAACCCAGTTGGCGGCGCTGAACAATGCAGCTGATACGCAAAAGCTAAGCTAAGATTACCCCTCGCTGCCGCAAAGTATACTTTAATAGGGGTTTGCTAAAACTATTGGCTTTGGTTTTTCTGGCTGCAAAATGATAGGCGAGCATTCCGTTCAGAATGACGACCATTACACCACCCGATAATATTTCTTCTTTAGATGCAATATTAGCGGGAATTAGCTTCGAATGTCCTTAGCATGATAAGTTCCTACCTCTTTTCCTTGCAAGTTTTCAAGTTGGTAATAACAATTTCCAAGTTTTTTTCAAATCCTACATTTCACAAATTGGGGACCTAACTTTGCGTTAAAATTCTGTACGAATTTACTCTGAGCAAAATTTCGACGATACACTTCCTGTCATTCCCGGAACGATGTCGGCTTTTCCCGCAAATTGTATTGCCGGACATTGCGATCATAGGCCCGACTGATATTGCATTGAATATCTTTTCGCAAAAGAGCTAGGTTATCTGATAGAGATATAGGAACTATAGGTTCCTCTAAAAGCGATAAGTCTTTGAGTAGCTTATAATCGGAGCCGTGCGTTATCATATCCAGTCTGAATAAAGCACGGTATGGGGAACATCCTAACGATTGATGCAAAGATGATCTCAAGGAACAGGTTATACTAGTAATGTGCATGTCCCACTCGGTTTGATCGTTTTTTAAGTACGAACGGACCGCAGCTAATAGGGAACAGTTTACCCGCTCGGCCGTATTGCTTTGTGGCGAGTAAAGCGCGGTATATACGTTGTTTATGCCTAATTCGGTAATAAAAGCGTTAAATTCCGATGCCTCAAATTGTGTACCGTTGTCTCTTACTATAGTTTCGACGACTATAAATTTCGACGTATCTTTGCTATGGTCTTTTCCATTCCCGCATGAGAGGAAGTAACGCTATCGTGAGATTGTCGGATAACCTCTTCTCTTAAGGTTTCGGGAACCCACAGTTTCCATGCCTGCTTATCTTGCATTTCGTTTCCATCTGCATGTTCGGTACGAATATACAGTACCGACACCAGAAAATTTTACACGTTTTCTTACGTATGTACAAAGTATTTGTTCGCCGGATTAAATTTATTGAATTGGATATCAACAACATTATTGGGTTTTATAACTAAGTATTTCTTTCTATAACTTAATAATTGTGCGCTTACAAATCAAGGTTCGAAGTTTTGAGTGATATGGTGGCTAAATAGCATTACGATTTGTTTTTGGGTCATTATTTTTCTTGGGGGGGCTCGGAGTTATTAATATTGTGGAACCGAGCGAATCTCGTTTTTAATTCACACGAGATTAATGATACATTTACTTGGTTTTTTTCTTTCTTTAGGGTAGAATACTTTCTAGGTAATAATCTTTATAAGCTTGTAAGCGGTCACCAAGCTCTCAGTATATATACGCAAAACAGAAAACCAATAAAGCTCTGCACATTGATCTCCATTCAAAAACCCATCGGCTGGCTTGTTGTTGTGGGAAAACGTATTAGGTATTACGTATTTAAAATTTTAATTCAATTTACAATTTTGACTTTTTCAAGGTTCTGAATTGCTTGTTAAACTTTGTTTGTGGGTTTTTTAGTTAGTTAGTTCTGCTTGCCCGTATTGAGAATTTTAGTTGGCTCCACCAATGCACGGGACAGTTAGAGGCCACTGGGGCCCACCACGTTTCCGTGAGGTTAAAACCTGGGTGCCCAATTTATGGCCTGCCCGATGATCTGGGTTGCGGTCTTTTCGCAAAAGCAGAACTCCGGGGAGTAAATTGATGGGGCTTGCGATTCACTAATTAAAGAGGATAGTGTTAAAGTCATATGGCAGGTTATATTATGCAACAACTTACGCAATACGATATTCGGGGTCGGTCAATATAAAAGATGTAGATTTAACTACACGTCCACGTTCAGCGAGATATACTCTGCTGTGAAATGGTGACAGTTTTAGAGTCGAATAAATAGGTTAGAATATAGTTATATTTAAATTTGAAAAAAATATATTTACCTTGTAGGATGGTTTAGGAAAAGAACAGTCTTTATTGCGCCGCCACAGTCACTGGTAAACTTCAGTTTTCTTTTCAAAACATGCCATGCCATGCTTTATCATGTTTATACCAAACAGTGCCTTATAGGGTGAACATCCAATAGATTGGTGCAACGGCGTTCGTAAAGCACAGGAAATATGAGTCAGATACTGATCCCATTGTCTCTGGTCTTGGCTGATGTAGGCTCGGACCGCGGATAGCAGTGACCTCTTTACGCGCTCAGCCGCATTACTCTGCGGGGAGTAAAGAGCAGTAAACACATGGCTTGTACCAAAGTTGGTTAAGAAAGCTTCAAAGTCTTTGGCTTTAAATTGACTTCCATTGTCGCTGACGACTACTTCAGGAACTCCGTAGCAATGAAAAATACTGTGCTCTAAATATTCTTGTATTTTCTTGGACGTAAACTTCTTTAGTGGGCTAACCAATGATACCAACTTAAGTGATCTAATACGATTAAAAGGCCAATATACCCAGTTTTACTTCTAGGGTAAGGACCGAGTATATCAATATATAATTTCTGAAAGGGTCTATAAGACACGCTCTGTTGACCCATTGGTGGTCGTAGAATGTTTGTTTCTTTACATGAGTCGCACGCATGAATGTAATCGCGAATATCTTTCGGGAGACCTGCCTGCGGACGGCATCAATGGTTTTGTGCATTCCTGGATGAGCTGATAAGACACTATCATGGGCCTGGCTGATAACCTTGGGTCTTAATTTCTTGGGTACCCACCCAACCATAATCTTTTCGGCTATTTGACGAAGATACCCAAGAGATACTTCCGATTCATAATTTAAGTTGCCATGTCAATTCAGGAAACAACACACCTTTAGCCGTTCATGATTTTCTTTAAGGTATTATCCATACTTATTTGCAAAGGGGCGTTTGTTGATTTAACATTTTCTTTCTTTCAAGTAGGTAGTATTCCATTATCTTTAGTTGAATCTGATTAATTAGTGTCTACCGACACCAGAAAATTGTACACGTTTTCTTACGTATGTACAAAGTATTTGTTCGCCGTATTGAATTTATTGAATTGGATATCGGCAACATTATTGGGTTTTTTAACTAAGTATTTCTTTCTATAACTTAATTATTGTGCGCTTACAAATCAAGGTTCGAAGATTTGAGTGATATGGTGTCTAAACAGCATTACGATTTGTTTTTGGGTCATTATTTTTCTTGGGGGGGTTCGGAGTTATTAATATTGCGGAACCGAGCGAATCTCGTTTTTAATTCGCACGAGATTAATGATACATTTACTTGGTTTTTTTCTTTCTTTAGGGTAGAATACTTTCTAGGTAATAATCTTTATAAGCTTGTAAGCGGTCACCAAGCTCTCAGTATATATACGCAAAACAGAAAACTAATAAAGCTCCCGATCGGAGCTTACACCACGCGCTGTGGGAAAACACACGAGAGATTGGATCGACTTACAAATAGATCACAAAATAGGTGTGCAAGGGCGCATAAGTATGACTCACATGGTTAAACTTCCAGCGTTGAAAGGCCTTCCAGCGCGATAGTGATGAGACGGTGTTGTTGTTAGCTGTGAATTCTATTTTGGCATCTACACTAATAAAGATTATATGGGCTAACGATGATTTTGTTCAGTGATGGTCGGGTTCCACAAATTATTAAATTCCGCAACCACTACTCTTAAAATATTTTTTTTTGTTAGAAGGCTACGTAGAGTTAGAAGAGTCTCTGTTCTCCAGGGGTCAGTCGCGATTCCTAGGGGGGTAGACAATCGACTCGCTGTTCTGCTTCGAGTCTGCTACATTATTCCTCCGGGGCATTAATAAATGGGACTGCCTTGACTGCCGGTATTTGGTGGGGACGGTTAAGATCTCCCAGACCCGTAAAATCCCTACGCCAGACGACTAATACTGGCTCATGAGATGGTTGGCTTTAGCATTTTAGTGTTTGCAAGCCGCTGGCGTATTGGAGCTTGAGCCCGGGCAGCCCTCGAACTGCCAAGAAAGCTGATTTAGTTTAGAATACGGATATACCAAAAAGGTGGCCCATACCTGTGATCTAAAATAAAGCAGCAGCGGAAGAGATCTTCCGGAAAAGTTTCCACTACCCAGCACGTGTTTGGGGCGCATTAGATTATGCCATTCCCGAACGGACTGCAATCTGCCCCATCCGGTAGGAAATTCTCTTTCACTTATGCAAAAACGACCATGTTTTGGACTTTGTGCAATTTAATTGGCGTGCTAGACTTTATCAATGGCGCGTCGAACTTAACCTGGTAGCGTTTTTTGAAGATCAATTAGACGACGGTCGGATAAGAATACGTTTGCGGGTTGTGAAAGAGACTGATTGCATCCGCGTGGGCGTTTATATACCGAAAATTTCCAGACTTCTCGAGCTTTCTTTCTTGGAACGTCATGGATTTTTGAACCCAGTTGGCGGCGCTGAACAATGCAGCTGATACGCAAAAGCTAAGCTAAGATTACCCCTCGCTGCCGCAAAGTATACTTTAATAGGGGTTTGCTAAAACTATTGGCTTTGGTTTTTCTGGCTGCAAAATGATAGGCGAGCATTCCGTTCAGAATGACGACCATTACACCACCCGATAATATTTCTTCTTTAGATGCAATATTAGCGGGAATAAGCTTCGAATGTCCTTAGCATGATAAGTTCCTACCTCTTTTCCTTGCAAGTTTTCAAGTTGGTAATAACAATTTCCAAGTTTTTTTCAAATCCTACATTTCACAAATTGGGGACCTAACTTTGCGTTAAAATTCTGTACGAATTTACTCTGAGCAAAATTTCGACGATACACTTCCTGTCATTCCCGGAACGATGTCGGCTTTTCCCGCAAATTGTATTGCCGGACATTGCGATCATAGGCCCGACTGATATTGCATTGAATATCTTTTCGCAAAAGAGCTAGGTTATCTGATCGAGATATAGGAACTATAGGTTCCTCTAAAAGCGATAAGTCTTTGAGTAGCTTATAATCGGAGCCGTGCGTTATCATATCCAGTCTGAATAAAGCACGGTATGGGGAACATCCTAACGATTGATGCAAAGATGATCTCAAGGAACAGGTTATACTAGTAATGTGCATGTCCCACTCGGTTTGATCGTTTTTTAAGTACGAACGGACCGCAGCTAATAGGGAACAGTTTACCCGCTCGGCCGCATTGCTTTGTGGCGAGTAAAGCGCGGTATATACGTTGTTTATGCCTAATTCGGTAATAAAAGCGTTAAATTCCGATGCCTCAAATTGTGTACCGTTGTCGCTTACTATAGTTTCGGGAACGCCTACACTGTGAAACACCTGTTTTAGTAGAAACTCTATTATTGCCGCCGACGTAAATTTTTTCAATTGTTAGAGACAGGGATATTTACTAAAATGGTCCAGTACTATTAGTAGACCAACATGTCCCTGTTTACTACGCGGGTAAGGGCCTAGCAGATCGATATACAGACGTTAAAATGGTCTGTACGTTGGACAGTGCTCACCCATTGGGGGGAGTATAGTATAGTTAGGCGCCTTGTTCTCCTTATAGGCGTCACAAGATCGAATATAGTCTCTAACATCTTTTGATAAGCCTGGCCAAAATAAATTTCGACGTATCTTTGCTATGGTCTTTTCCATTCCCGCATGAGAGGAAGTAACGCTATCGTGGGATTGTCGGATAACCTCTTCTCTTAAGGTTGCCTGCTTATCTTGCATTTCGTTTCCATCTGCATGTTCGGTACGAATATACAGAAATTGATCAACTATTTTAACGTCTGGGAATTTATCTATATTGTTCGTAAACTTGGTTTTAACGCCGTGTATGTATCTTCCTGAAAAGCCTCGGAACTTAGGTCTATTATGGGAGCCATATCTATTGCCGATATTTCGTTTTCACATAACCTAGATAGGGCGTCAGGAACAACATGGTCTTTTCCTTTGCGATGTGAAAAAGTTAATTTTAATTGCTGCAAGCGAAAAATCCACCGAGCAAGTCTGCCAGACACGTTTTGCTGCCTCATAAGCCAAAGTATGCTTGAATGGTCAGTAACTACTTCAAATTCTTATAATTCTAGATAGCAACGAAACTTTTCAATAGCTAATACTACAGCCAAACACTCGCGCTCGGTTACGCTATAGTTGCGTTGCGAACGACTCAGTTTTTTCGACATGAATGCGATGGGCTTTTCAGCATCCTCTTCTGACAGTTGAACCAGCACGGCACCAATGCCAAAGTCGCTAGCATCACAGTGAAGATAAAAGTTTTTATCAAAGTTCGGATTTGTTAGCACGGGAGCCGAGGTCAAAATGGATTTTAACTTATACATTGCTACTTGGGCTTCGGCAGGCCAGCAAAACTTTACCTTTTTAGAAAGCACATCTGTGATTGGGCAGGTGAGATCAGCAAAATTATGTATGAATCGTCGATACCACCAACAAACTCCGAGAAATCCGCGAACTTGTTTTAGGTTTTTTTTGGCGATGGCCAATTTATAATACACGAAATTTTGGCCGGGTCGGTGCAGATACCTCCACTACCAATGACATATCCTAAGTAGTTGATGCTTGTTACCCCAAATTCACTTTTGTCTACATTTAGAGTAAGATTGGCCTTGCGGAATTTCTCTGCCAGCCGAACCAATACTGACAAATGGGATGCAAAATCTTCCGTAACAACGCAAAGGTCGTCTAGGTAACCAAAGACACAATGGCGAAGATCTGGGGGTATAATCTGATCCATTAAACGACACATTGTGGACGGCGCGTTACATAGGCCGAAAGGCATAACTTTGAACTGGTATAACGGTCGACCAGGCACCGTGAATGTCCTTAAAGGCTTTGATTCTGAGCTGAGCTGGATCTGCCAGTAGGCATTTTTTAAGTCTAGCTTTAAAATGATATTAGCTTTGGGTAACCTCGAGAATATCCCGTCAATGCTAGGCAAAGGATATGCATCCTTTTTGGTAACCTCATTAAGTCTGCGCGCGTCAAGGCAAAGTCGAATTTTGTTAGGCTTGACTACCAGACGCATCGGGGAGCTCCACGGGCTCACGGACGGCTCAATAACATCCAACTGTAGCATACGGTCAATTTCCGCATACACCAGTTTTTCTACTGCGGGACTTACAGGGTAGAAACGTTGTTTTACCGGTAATGCATTTCCCACCTCGATTGTATTTTCTATTAGGGACTACGACCTAACCCCTCTGATGCTTTTGGAAATAATTGCTTAACTACTGCTAGCTGTTGACTTTGCGTGGCATTTAACGGATATAGGTTTTCACCTGAAAGCTCACTGATTTCCTTAGACGCCTGTAATGACGATATAATATTTGGAGCTATTTGGAAGATTCTTCAGAAGTCATGGCCTAGAATTAGTTTTTGTTTAATGCTGGGAATAATATATAATCTCATAGGGACTTTAATATTGTTGTAGCTAATTTCGGTATCAAGTAAACCTGTTATAGTTTGATTTTCCCCGCCAGCTGTTTTCGCTCGCGACTTTAAGGGCTTGTACTCCGACAAATTTGAAAAATCTTGCAGTGCCAGCTCTGCTCCAATGCAACTAATGTTTGCCCCCGCGTCCAACAGACCAAGTTCTTCATACTGTAGGAACGACACTTCGGCATAACTTCGCAAGTCAGTGGAGTTGTTAAGAATAGTCGAAATCTATATTTTTTTATTTCTCTTAACCTCAGCATAATATGACTTTAATCTATTAGTGCGCCTATTTGTTTGTGGATATTTATCCTGAAATATACGGCTTATATAGTTTTGCATTCTCTCTTCATATGGGCGACATCGCATTGGAACTAGATCTCCGTTCGCTTGCTGTGTTTTGACTTACATTTGCGGGGGCATTCGGTTTTTGGCGAATGCACCAACTCGTCGGTTTTTCGACTGGTTTTGGAGGCAATTTGGTATAACAAAAGATACGACGCTCCGATAAACAGTTCCGCCAGATATGTCCTACTTCTTCGCAGTTCCAACACTTAAGCTTATCATGAAAGCTTTGTAAGGCAGCAAGCGACCCCGCGAAACTGGGTCGGGCGGTGGAGGCACTCATTGCGAACGAGAGCGCGAGCAATTTCCTACAACTACTTTAATTTCTTTTCTGGTTATCGGGGCACTACAGGTATAACCACAAGAACTCTCTGTTAACCATGCTTCTACACAATTTTTGTGAAAGACATGCTTGCACGCTAGATAATAACAAGGATTGGTATTATCCATGACAGTTGCACATAGTGCGCAATTATTCTCCATATTACCAGAAGAGGCGCTTGGAGGCGAATTTGTAACTGGCATTTTAATTTTTTTGTTTTTTTTTCTTGATCTATGTTTTGACTGTTCCTGAATTTGACATATAATGGCAGCTTAAAAAATCGGGTATACTGACTTAGGCTGCAGTGTAAATTTATGAAAAATGTCGCTTATTGAAACTAACTATGATGGTCTCGAACTATCAGATTTTAACTATCTACGTAACTTAACTATCTACGTAAGTAAACGCATTGTATCGCATTCGGACAAGTTCCAGAAAAGATACATCGTCGATTTACTGACTATAAGACAAATTTGTGTTTGCCGCAGTAGTACCTTGACAGAAAAATAACCAGCTTCGCGATAATTAAGTATTGGGATGTGATCTTAGGCCCCTTCTCAATATTCTATAAATATGCGAGCTTGACTTTATGCTCTTATTAAGGTATCCTACAGCAAACTCCTAAATCAGAAAAATGTGAGCAATAATTGTGAATACACAATATTTCCTATAGCTGATGTTTTCGCTATATTTTCCCATTGGTGTATGTCAATCCTCGTAGGTTTCTCGGTCTGTTATCCATATCCAAATAACAGCGTAGGCCTTGTAGAGGGTCGACCTCTTCCCGTACCTTATAATGCGATAGGTAGACCAATCAAGTCCAACTACTTCAGCACAACTAATACTAGCATTGGGATGATCTAAACACTACTGAATGGAATTAATCTATGTTCTTAAAGTTTATATTCTTAAAGTGGCCCCACGTTTTGGGCGCCAAAAATTATGTAATAATTGCCTCAGAATGAGGAGCGGCTATTTCGCGACAAATAAAAGTGTTGCCAGCACGCGATACACAAGATAAGTTGTGATTAGCGATCTCTTCCTTCTACCCAGTTTGAGAACGGCGGGTGGAATCCTCTAGTGCCTTAGCTCTTTCGGCAATGGGGTGAGTCGGTGTGCCGTCTCTAACTGTCCATACATACTTAAGTGTTTAGGATTCCTACAGAAACTACTTTATAGAACTTAACATTGAAAAGAAAAGAAGAAAAAAAAGAGAGATCAAAACTTAAATATACTACTGACAGGCTAACGTTTCACAAGGCCTTAGCTGATATTCGACACTTGCTTTCTCTACCCACCCAACCATAATCTTTTCGGCTATTTGACGAAGATACCCAAGAGAAACTTCCGATTCATAATTTATGTTGTCATGTCAGTAGATAGTTAATACGGGAGCTGGCTCACTAGGTAATAAATCATGTCAAAAAAGGGGGTGGGGGTGACCCTAATTAGTCACGCATGGTTGCACACAGGTGTTTTAATGACCTAATTAGCATGATTAAGTAATAAATCATGTCAAAAAAGGGGGTGGGGGTGACCTAATTAGCATAATTAAGTAATAAATCATGTCACAAAAAGGGGTGGGGGTGACCTAATTAGTCACGCATGGTTGCACGCAGGTGTTTTAATGACCTAATTAGCATGATTAGAAAAAGGGGTGGTGGTGGCGACCCTAATTAGTCACTTAATGAGGTTAGAAAGGGGTGTGTAGGAGTCTGAGAGAGGGGTGTTATGATATGTCTTGTTTTGTCTTGTCTTTTTCTCACCCTAAAGGTGCGTGAGTGATAGGGTGTTTTGTCATGCGTAGGATTTTGTGGTTGTTTAGAGTGATTTTTACCCGAATAGAGTGTGTAGGAGTGCAATGGTTGCACACAGGTCACTATGTTGCTTCTAACTTGCGTTAGAACGCGTTATGCGTGGGCGTTTTGTTGATTCAATTAGGGTTGTAGGTGACACCTGTCTACGGTCTTGTGGTCAAAAGGTGTTGGTTAGACCGCATACTTTTGTGGTGTTGGTTTGAGGGATATTAGACCGCATACTTTTGTGGTGTGAAACAAGCGTGAGTTCGGTAACCTACCCCTCTTTAGCGAGCATTAGATGGGAAAGTGAGCGTAGGAGTGTAGGAGGGGTGTTGGTGGTGGTGGTTCCTAACAAAAACGTTGTTTTGTTATGCGTGGGCGTTTTGTTGATTCAATTAGGGATAGTTTTAATAGGGTAGATTCAATTAGAGTTCCAGTTGACATCTGTTAGTGTAACCTGTCTACGGTCTTGTGGTCAAAATGGTTATTGTGGTGGTGGTTCCCAACAGAACAAAAACAAATGAGATCGTTTATTTAGTCAAATACGTTTTTCTTTAATAATATTTGAAAATTTTTTCTCACGCGCTTACATGAGAGAGAAAACGGTTACCTTCTAAGTTTTGAAAAAATGTATGTGTTAAGGAGAAATGTGGAAAGTAGTTCAGTTTTAGAAAACTATTCGTTTTACAAGGGGTGTTTTGTCATGCGTATGAATTTGTAAATCTATATTTAGGCGGAGGAGGAGGAGGAAGGGAAGTTGTTTTGTTATGCGTGGGCGTTTTGTTGATTCAATTAGGGTTGTAGGTGACACCTGTCTACGGTCTTGTGGTCAAAAGGTGTTGGTTTGAGGGATATTAGACCGCATACTTTTGTGGTGTGAAACAAGCGTGAGTTCGATAACCTCCCCCTCTTTAGCGAGCATTAGATGGGAAAGTGAGCGTAGGAGTGTAAGAGGGGTGTGGGTGGTGGTGGTGGTTCCTAACAGAATATATACAAAAACGTTGTTTTGTTATGCGTGGAGAGAAAACGGTTACCTTTTAAGTTTTCAAAAAAATGTATGTGTTAAGGAGAAATGTGGTTCTACGTTCTGACTTTTCCTGGTTGATGAGTTTACAAAACCTAAAACAATACAAAATTTAAATCGAAAGACAAAAGATGACTGAAATCAACAGCCAAATCAACCACTCTGACTTTAAAATAAATGAAGATTTGTTGATTGAAATAAGAATCTTTAAGGAAATTTTAAAGGTTTCCAAGGAGTTGCGACGGGAATTCGGTAGTATCTATTACGATACTATAGAAGAGTTGGAAATCCTGAAATGGCGCTTGGTGGATTTGCAGAGCGAAAACAATATCGATTCCCATCTCTTTGATATTGAAAACGTGGAAAATCGAATCACCGAGCTGATGATGGAGACAACCAAATTACAACACCAAATTGATCTTCACGATGCGGAAATCGAAAATAATCTGCTGTCACGACTGCTACGTGAAGTTAAGGAGATGATTTTTCGTATAAGGGATTTAATATCAGACTTAGAATGTCTTAAACTTAATGGTGAGGCAGACCAATGTGAGTTGGTCAGCGCTATGTCTCGCGAGGACGACCCTATCTTAATATTTAATCTTAAAAATAGATATGATGCAACATCATGTAATATTAATAATTGGGAAACTCTATTGATAAATCTAAAAAATTGTAAGATATTTTATGAATATTATTTGAATGCGATTAATGAATAATTTTCTGAAATAAATAATTTTGAAAATATACAAATAAGAATTATGTATTATTCATGGGATATTATCACAAAAACATTATTATCTCTGTTGGCTTAATAATTTTTAAAAATTTAATTCTAATGAATGAATGAACTCCAAAACCAGTTTTTGAAATTTTTTAATATTGATTAGAAGAAGACGAGATTGTGCATTACAGATACCTTTAGAGTCAGTTCTATGAGGTTGTAAACCAGTGTCTGAATGGTATGGAGTTGGCAGTCAGTTGTTAAAAATTGGTATTCACCAGCGGGAATCTGTGAAATCAATAAATTAGAAAATTAAACTGCAAATACTAAACTCTTCTCCAGGGATTGTAGATGGTAAATTGAATTGTAGGTAAATCTTGTCTTTTTAGAGTCTGATATCTTTGTCTATATTCTGCTAGTTACATGTTATGAGTTAATATCTGGGATTTCGAGTGCTCAATAATCCCATAAAATTATAAAAGTTTAACAACCTACTGTTACGAAAAGATCAGAAATATAACGAAAATAAAGTAGAGGATGCCATAAAAGAGGGAGGTCAGAACCAGTTTAAAAATTGTGTACATTGCTTAGAAAGAAAAAGAGAAAATCAAAAGAAATGTACAGTTTAGGTAGCTGGGGCAGCCATTGGAAAAGTCAAATCTGTTAAAGTGGTGGGTGTGGCTAGGGGTTGAAGCATGCAATACAATTCTAAGCCTGTTTACATGATGGATAAAAGGATGTTATTTAGAGAAGGATGGGAATATCTTAAATATGAATTACAAGTACCCATCTATTTTGCGGAGGTTGGTGGGGTTGACAAACCACCATTATTAAATATGAGGAACATATATTTCACCGGTGGGGAATTAGAGGGATCCAAAAGATCAATTTTATGGGAGAAGAGTAATACTGTTTTTGGTAAATTAAATAGACACATGAAAACGTATTACTCAATTAGTTAGTTAGAGAATAGTTAGAGAGTTAGTAAGTTAGAGAATATCAAACAACTAGATTTATCAAGCATTTTGATTGAAAAATCAAAGCATTGAATATATATATTTTTTTATTATCCAAGTAGAAGAAATTTTTGTTTTTGTCAAGGGATAATATTCCATGAATTTTTCCATTACCTTGACCTTTGCGCCTACATCAAGGCATTTTAGCAATCCCTTGTAACAACTATTTGTGTTGTTGGTAACAGTTATAATTTGTTCGCAAATAAAAAATACTTTCCTAATTATATATTTTATGACCTCTTTTATGAAGGGATAATATTCCATGAATTTTTTCCAATACCTTGACCTTTGCGCCTGCGTCGAGGCATTTAAACAAATCCTTTGTAACAACTATTAGTGTTGTTGGTAACAGTTATAAATTGTTCGCAAATAAAAAAATACTTTCCTAATTATATATTTTATGACCTCTTTTATGAAGGGATAATATTCCATGCATTTTTTCCAATACCTTGACCTTTGCGCCTGCGTCGAGGCATTTAAACAAATCCTTTGTAACAACTTTTAGTGTTGTTGGTAACAGTTATAAATTGTTCGCAAATAAAAAATACTTTCCTAATTATATATTTTATGACCTTTTTTTTATGACCTTTGCGCCTGCGTAGAGGCATTTTAGCAATCCTTTACACCACCATCGGTGTTTATTGTAGGAAACCAACTTGACTCTGCGGTTATGGTACGATTAGCAATGGGTGGTTTGCTTAATGGGATTTAAATTACCGGTGACAAATTTATAAGTGAAAGTCACAGACATTTTTGGAGAAAGGATACAATTGGTCATTTAGGTGTGGGTATACGTTATGGTGATAGAAAATGGGATAATCACAGTGTTTTTTTTTTACTGTATTACGTCGGAGCGATTTCAATTTCTTTCACAATTATAGTTAGTTTTAAATCGTTTTTTGACATTCATATATTTTGTTCTTTCTAGACATTTTATTGTAACTAATAACTATAGCTATGAGATAAAAGGCTAGCTATCGTAGTTAAGATTTAATTTATTATACCTACATAAGATGAAAGAACATTTAAAATGGAAATGTTTTATTTTAAAAATAAACTAGTTAAAGTGGATGATATTAATATATATTCTTAGTATCTGTCATTATGAATAAAAATTGTTTATCAAAAGAGCTTCTAAACAGTTTTTAGACAGCTCGTGAACAATTTATTTCTTAATTAGTTTTACAATCACAGGATACATCTTCCCCCAACATAATCGGATATGTTCCTCTAAGATTTATATATAAATCTTGAGATATTTTGGCTTTGCGTTCTTTCTCACGTACATAGCAAACACATTGAAAATCAGAGTGTAAGTTTTTACTTCACATCGAAAGTCGTCTAGTGGTCAGAAATTTTTGATCATTCTTAACAAAAGACTATAAAAGCTCGTAGAAGTTAATAGCAACTAGTAACCAGCTAATAATAATAAGTAAACATCAAGTAAACAGATACTAAACATATAGAAACCAGATACTAAACAGCTAGTAAACAACTTGTATACATCTACTAAACATATAGAAACCAGATACTAAATAGCTAGTAAGCAACTTGTTTACATCTGGTAAACAACTTGTATACATCTACTAAACATATAGAAACCAGATACTAAACATCTTGTATACATCTACTAAACATATAGTAACCAGCTAATAAAAACTAGTAAGCAACTAATAGACATCTACCAAGCAGATAGTAACCATCTAATAATAGCTCATAACAGTTAATTACAGCTAGTAATCAAAGTCCAAGCAGCTCATCATGAATCACGAAAACCAGATGAGTATTGTAATTAAAGAGTTTATTAAACTTATTCAGAATCTTAGACAATGATGCCTTACTCATACAAATAGTATACATATAGAAAAGAACTAGAAAACTAGAACTAGAAAAATAGTTGACAACAAAAACCGATATTACCAGGTCCCAACACCTCTATCATAAATTTGAATCAGAAATGAAATTGAAAGATGCTCCTATGCTAGCTAATGATGCTTTCGAAATATGTTATAATATTATTATGGGTTAGAACAAATGAATGCTTTAAAAATAATCCAACATCTGAGAAAGATTATATTGTGAGAACTATTTTACATCTATCTATGCGAACCAAGCGAAAATCTGCGTTTGGAACGAAGATTAATAACCGACATGTTTCTTACAGAGGGATGGAGTAAGAAAATTAATTATATACAAATATATATAAAATATAATTAATTATGAATTTAATGAAATATGTTTACAATAATAAAATATATAAAAAATATTGAATGATCCTACAAATTTTGTTTCTGACTGTAATTAAAACTACAGGTACAAATGAAGGGGAAGTATTTTGTTCAATGTCCTTGGGTCTTGGGCATGTGACTTTAATGACGGCCAGGTAATGATAGTTCACTGCAAGTGTGTTTGGCTAACACATCTTAGAAACTTTAACTTGTGTACTTTGATAATTCTTAATAAGAGACTATAGCAACTACAATACTTGTTAACATTTAGTTACCATCTAAAACCAAGTACTTTACAGATACTGTACAGATAGTAACCATCCAAAACCCAGTACTGTTCAGGTACTATTCAAAAGTAACCATCCAAAAACAAGACTAAACAGAAAGTAACCATCAAAATACTGCTAGGTAAAAACTAAATACAACGTGTTCAACGTGTCAAGTACATGTCAATATGAGTACTACCCTAAAAAATTATATATCTCTGGATAATCTTCAAAGCCAAAATCTATTAAATTCCGGATGGAGCAGTGGAGATGAAATTTCTACGGACCCACCTTTAACTTTTCTGTACCATTAAAAAATTTGTTGGGATTTGCTGAGGATTATAAAAAGGTTTTGTTAAATTGTAAACACGAACTAGTGTTGATGCTAACTAAGAATCTCGGTGAATCTTGAACAAACCAGAAATGAACAATTTTTTAAACTGGAAATTACGAATAAAACCTGGAAAATTCCCCATGTAACTCTGAGCGATTTTACAAAAATTAAGATGTACGATATTATTAAAAGTGGTCTAAACCTACCAATCGCATTCCAGAGTTGGGATTCATATGTTAACCTCAAATTGGGGTATGGGAGTCAACAGAGCTGGAATGTGAAATTGTCGGCTAACCGCGAAAAACCAAGATTTTCCATACTTGGATTTACACTAAATGGAGAACTTATCACAAATAACTTATCAAACTTGAAAGTTCACTTGAATTCTGAGTCATATCCATATGATAATCTGAATGTTGATTTTAGTAAGAATCAGTATGCTCAGCTGTATGAAATGTATACAAGATTTTAGTCTAGATACTATAATCGTGAATCACAACCATTTTTGACCCCAAATTAATTTAAATTGAAGAACCCTATTATTGTGGTTGATCTTTCATATCAAAACGAATCAGTAAAAATTGGTCTTGTTGATGTGAGAATTACAATAGAACTGAAGACACCAAGTCATGAAAATACCCAAGCTTGCTGTCTCTTCATACATGACCGTTTAGTTGAATATAACCCATTAAACGGACTAGTACAAGGAGTTGTTTAACATTAGAAAAATGTTGAAAGATACTGTTTCGATTGATGTTCAAGGTTTCTTTGATAATAATAATAATTTTATTCTAAAGGAAATTGGAATTGTATTCAAAAAGATTCAAGCTTGAATAATAGTTTTTTAATAGAACCACCATATGATTTTACTTTGCTAAATACAAAATCTCGAAAGACTGCAATTTGGTTAACCAATACACATCACAAAATTGTTTGGAACGATGGAGAAAATAGTTTTCCACAAACTCGAAGGTATCTAAGGACAATTACAAGCGGAAAACAAATTATTTGTAAAGGTGTGGAAAAGAAACGATTTCTACAGACGTTTTTTAGGAGTCGTCAGCTCATTAATATCGAGGAAATGGGCTGTCCGGCAGGTTTAAAGGAAACCGGTTTCCCTATTGTGAAACACACCTTAAGGGCGGGGTTTGTGCTCTTAGCAATGCATACATTATTTTGACATTTCTTAAAAGTAGCCCCAAAACAATAAAATAATTCTTTCATACATCATTTTGAAGTGGAGACTAGATGTGTAAGGTCCTGTAAGAAAATAAAATTAATTTTATGAAATTTCATGAGGAAATTGACCAATTTATTGTACAATTTAAAGGGCAGATAATTGGTCAGCACTTTCAATACCTTCTAAACACAAAAACTATGTTCATGAATCGAGGTGACATGATTTCAAGACTACGAATTATGGTGAACACTACGTTATGTAATCCAGAATTGATTTCGGAAACGTGAGACTATATCATATAGCTGCGATCGGAAAATTTGTGGGAAAGTAATATGAAACAAATTATAGCTTCGGTATTTTTGACATACTTGGGGAATATATTTTGTATTTTTCAGAATTTCGAATTAAATTTAATAATTAGAACTGCAAGGGTATACAAACTTCGGCTAGCCGAAGTTAACTTCCGTTCTTGTTTTATAGTATTATTGATCACCCCAAATCCTAGATACTAACTCATAACATGTAGTTAGCAGAATATAATCAAAGATATCAGACAATTAAAGAAAAGAACCGTTTAATATTTGCAGTTTTATTTTCTAATTTATTGATTTCACAGATTCCCACCGATGAATACCAATTTATATCAAGGATGGTTGCCAACTCCATCCCATTTAGACACATTTACTCCTAAATTGAATCATGATTTACAGCGTCATAGAACAAAATATTTCCGTCTCTTTTCTATCAATGTTAAAAAATTTATAAAATTGGTTTTGGAGATAATTTCATTCTTATAATTAAATTAGGAAAAATCATTAATCCAATAGAGAGAGAGAAATATATTATCATTTTGTTTTGTGTTAATATCCAAAGTGTTCAAACCAAAAGGGTGTTTAATTTCTGGGGGCAGTGACGAGCGGCAGATTTATCCAGATGTCTACAACTCGCGTGCCCGCACTGCCCTCTGCTCTCCGTCACCATCTCTCCCCTAAGCTACGCTCCGCTCTGGAGCGCTTAAGTTATGTAAGGCTTTACTAGTTCAATTTTCAAAGTGACAATAAGAACCCCAACGTACTCCCGTGTGTTTCGTACCTGCGTTCTTGGGACTCCGTTGTTCTAATTTAAGCAATCAAGCCACCCCACCCCAACACCAAGAATAATACATAATTCATATTTTCAAAATTATTTATTTCAGAAAATTATTCAATTATCGCATTCAAATAATTACCAGATTAAAAGGAACTACTATTTCGATAGTAGTGAACTGTTCTTATACTAATATGCATTTATTTATTTATATTTTATATGACATTTGTTGAAAATGGTGATTATATATAATGATGATTATAAATATTATGAAATATGAATATCAACTCAAACCGAAAACAGATTCAGGGTTTAAGTACAGGTAAAACTTTAAATCTACCTGTAAAACCTTAGACTATCTACATAACAACCCTTTTTTCTTTTTTACTTTTAGGTACTCTTATTTTAATATCATGTGTATCATTAATATATTCCTTTTTATTCAATTTTTATTTTCAGTGAGTAATTCATGTAAAGGTTCTGTAATAGGTTTAAAAGTTTCCTCCAAATTTGATACGTTCTCATTTTTTATTTGTTTCAATTCATCAAATTTTCTTTTTAATGAATTTCTACTTTTCGTCAACTGTTCTAAAAGTTTAGGCTTCATTGTTGTCGTTTTCTCTGATACTCATGTGCTACTGGGAAAAATGTAGTATAATTTAAATATTTATAACAAAGGGTTTAAGTTTGAGTTTTATAAAACTTTATTTTTATTTTTATTTTTATTTATTAAAATAGATACATTAATAATATTAAAAATGAAAACATTTTAAGCTTTCTTTAATTCTAAATAGAGATTGTTATCATTCTTTTTAATAATACAAAAAAGATTATCTTTTATATATTCAATTGTTGAATCCTCTAAAGTTGAGTATCGTTCCGGCAAGTACAGCATATACTCTTCAAGTTCAAAAGTGAGGGCCATCCCAAAGCGGGTTTTCTTACGTTGAGCACGTCGAATAAGTAGTAGGGAAAGATGGGTTCTGGGACAATTAGCATATTAATGGCCCCAAGCCCCCCTCCCCCTGGTTCTGGGACAATTAGCATAATCCAATAAATTAAGTGATTTTAATGGACTTTGAACTCATAAAAATGTCACGATCATGTCTATAAAGAGTATACTTAATTGCCCCCATCGCCCCCACACCCCCATGTGACAATATTGATCATGTATCCTTCCCCTCATTATGTGCAATTAATAGTCAGGTGAGAAAGGTGCACGTGAGAACGGTCGCACAACCATAGTATCCAAAGGTTTTTATCTTAGAGGAACATATCCGATCATGTTGGGGAAAGGTGTGGTCACGTACCCTTTTGCCTCATTATCACAGGTGTTGCTGTGCACGTGAGAAAGGTCGCACACCCAAAGTATTCAAAGATGGTTATCTTAGAGGAACATGTCCGATCATGTTGAGGAATAATATTTTCTATGATTGTAAAATTAATTAAGAAATCAAAAGAACCTCAATAAAATAAATCTCACAAGTTAATGATTCTCAGATGTGAAATATTTTCAAACACACATTTTTGTTTCCGCCCCAGAACGTTTAAATTCTCTAAGATTCTCTCCCTTCCACAAATGGGTCATAAACATGTCATAAAAGGGATTCAAGCAAGAGCTACCCGAACATGCGCACCTGTCCATTACCTGACCGCAATAAAAGGGACACATGCACAAGCCTGAAGGCGCACGCTCATTGACAAGCGCAATAAAAGGGACACATGCACAAGCCTAAAGGCGCACGCTCATTGACAAGATCATGGGCCTCACGCCAACGACCTCACGGCTGACTGCTAGCTCTAATACGTTCCCATAATAGGGGTTGAAATCACGACCGCGCAACAACTCGCAAGAAGCCGACATATCTCAGTCAAGGAAATATTTTCCATTCTCCATACCTGTAAATTTAACTCGAAAAAAAAAGTCAGAAGTGTATTTTGTAGCATAATAATTCATTTATTCATTTATTTTGGTATTGCGAACGTGTTTTTTACGTTATTTAATCTTTTTCATTCTTTTTTCAAGATTATAGTATATATTCATAATGTTGAGTGCTTCCTTTTTGTAATCCGAAATTCGATGGCATACACAAGTATCAACTCCCTCGGTGGCTGCATCATTGCTCCACACGCAGGTGTTCATATGATTTCCATGAATAGATATTTTCATATTACCTCCATCACGTTCAAAAAGTTTTGATTGTATGAACTGGAGCCGAACATAGTGTGCATTGAACAGAATTCCGTCAAATACATTCAGAAAGTTATTTATTTTAACTGAATGCATGTTGTCTATCTGAGTCAACAATCTCGTCTTACCCTTTTAAATATTCTTACACAATTTATAAGGAAATTTTATATAGTTTTTCCTCTTCTTCTTTTACCCAAAAATATGCATTCTCAAAATTCAACAAATGAAAATCGTTGATTTTTCCTCTTCTTTTACCCAAAAATGTGCATTCTCGAAATTCAACAAATGAAAATCTTTGATTTTTCCCAAACTCGAAATGATTTTTACCAAACTGTCCCCTATTGGCTACCTGAGTATGATTGTGTGTATAAATTGACAAGATCTTTCCTTTCCCACCTGCAGCAAAGTATGTGCGACCTCCTGATTGCAATAAAAGGGACACATGCACAACCCAGAAGGCGCACGCTTATTGACAAGATCATGGGCCTCACGCCAACGACCTCACGGCTGACTGCTATCTCTAATACGTTCCCATAATAGGGGTTGAAATCACGTTATTTTGTAGCATAATAATACATTTATTCATTTATTTTGGTATTGTGAACATTTTTATTATATATAGAAATTAATTTTCTGCTTTGATTCCGGCGATTTGCATAGAAGAAGCAGGCGCACGTTTCCGACGTCATTTCTGGATTACAAAATGTAAAGTGTTCATCATAATTCGTAGTTTTGAGATCATGTCCACCTCGATTCATGAACATAGTTTTTGTGTTTCGAAGGTATTGAAAATGGTGACAAATTATCTGTCCTTTAAATTGTTCAATAAATTGGTCGATTTCCTCATGAAATTTAATTTTTTTAATTTTGTTTTCTTGTAGGTCCTTACACATCTAGTCTCAACTTTAAAATAATGTATAAAGCTACTAGCTAATGTATGAGCTACTTTTAAAAAATCTCAAAATAATGTATGCATTGTTAAGAGCACAAACCCCGCCCTTAAGGTGTGTTTCACAATAGGGAAACTGGTTTCCTTTAAACCTGTTTAATGACGGACAGCCCATTTCCTCGATATTAATGAGCTGACGACTCCCAAAAAACGTCTGTAGAAATCGTTTCCTTTCCACACCTTTACAAATAATTTGTTTTTCGCATGAGATTGTCCTTAGATACTTTCGAGTTTGTGAAAAACTGTTTTCTCCATCGTTCCAAAAATTTTTGTGATGTGTATTGGTTAACCAAATTGCAGTCTTTCGAGATTTTGTATTTAGCAAAGTAAAATCATATGGTGGTTCTATTAAAAAACTATTATTCAAGTTTGGATCTTTTTCGAATACAATTCCAATTTCCTTTAGAATAAAATTATTATTATTATCAAAGAAACCTTGAACATCAATCGAAACAGTATCTTTCAACATTTTTCTAATGTTAAACAACTCCTTGTACTAGTCCGTTTAATGGGTTATATTCAACTAAACGGTCATGTATGAGGAGACAGCAAGCTTGGGTATTTTCATGACTTGGTGTCTTCAGTTCTATTGTAATTTTCACATCAATAGGACCAGTTTTACTGATTCGCTTTGATATGAAAGATCAACCACAATAATAGGGGTCTTCGATTTAAATTCATTTGGGGTCAAAAATGGTTGTGATTTTCGATTATAGTAACTAGATTGAAATCTTGTATACATTTCACATAGGTGAGCATACTGATTCTTACTAAAATCAACATTCAGAGCTTCAAATTTGATAAGTTATTTGTTATAAGTTCTCCATTTAGTGTAAATCCAATTATGGCAAATCTTGGTTTTTCGCGGTTAGCCGACAATTTCACATTCCATCTGTGTTGACTCCCACACCCCAACTTGGGGTTAACATATGAATACAAACTCCGGAATGCAATTGGTAGGCTTACACCACTTTTAATAATATCATACATCTACATTTTTTGCAAAATCGCTCGGAGATACATGGGGAATTTTCCAGGTTATATTCGTCATTTCCAGCTTAAAATATTGTTCATTTCTGGGTTGTTCAAACACATCACCAAGATTCTTAGTTAGCATCAACACTAATTCATGTTTACATTTTAACAAAACTTTTTTTACAATCCTCAGCAAATCTCAACAAAATTTTATTGGTATAGAAAAGTTGAAGTGCTCCATCCAGAATTTAATAGATTTTGACTTTGAAGATTATCCAGAGATATATAATTTTTTAGGGTAGTACTCATATTGACTTGGACTTGACACGTTGGACACGTTGTATTTAGTTGTTACCTAGCAGTATTTTGATGGTTACTTTCTGTTTAGTCTTGTTTTTGGATGGTTACTTTGTGTATAGTACCTGTAAAGTACATGGTTTTGGATGAATACTTTTTGTAAAGTATCTGTAAAGTACTTGGTTTTAGATGGTAACTAACTGTTACAAGTGTTATGAGTAGTTATAGTCTCTTATTAAGAATTATCAAAGCATACAAACCAACTTACCGTAAACTATAATTACCCGACCGTCATTAAAGTCACATGCCCAAGACCTAAGGAGCAGGACGTCTGATAAGATCATACATCTCAAGACCATTGATAAGGGATGAAGTTACGACCGTGCAACAACTCGCAAGTAGCCAACGTATCTCATTGGACAAAATACTTTCCCTTCATTCGTACTTGTAATTTTAATTATAGTCAGAAAGAAATTTTGTAGAATCATTTAATATTATTTTATTTATTTTATTATTGTAAACAAATTCATTTAATTCATAAATAAATATAAATTATATAATTAATTTTCTGACTCCTCCCTCTGTATGAAATATATGGGTTGCTAACCTTCGTTCCAAACGCATATTTTCGCTTGGTTCCCATAGATAGATGTAAAATAATTCTCACAATTTAATGTTTCTCAGATGTTGGATTATTCTTAAACCATTCATTTGTTCAGTCAAAAACAAATTTTGTAGGATTATTTAATAATATTTTATTTATTTTATTATTGTAAACATATTTCATTTAATTCATAATTAAATATATATTATATATATTTTTATATAATTAATTTTCTCACTCCTCCCTCTGTAAGAAATATATGGGTTGCTAACCTTCGTTCCAAACGCATATTTTCGCTTGGTTTCCATAGTTAGATGTAAAATAATTCTCACTTATATATATATTATATATATTTTTATATAATTAATTTTCTGACTCCTCCCTCTGTAAGAAATATATGGGTTGCTAACCTTCGTTCCAAACGCATATTTTTGCTTGGTTCCCATAGATAGGTGTAAAAAAATTCTCACAATTTAATGTCTCTCAGATGTTGTATTATTTTTAAACATTATAAGTATTTCGAAGGCATCTTTAGCTAACATAGGAGCGTCTTTTAATTTAATTTCTAATTCAAGTATATGATATAGGTGGTGTTACCTGGTAATGTTGCCAACTATTTTTCTAGTTCTAGTTTTCTAGTTCTATTCCATTTGTACATATACTATTTGTATGAGTTAGACATCATTGTCTAAGATTTTGAATAAGTTTAATAAACTCTTTAATAACAATACTCATCTGGTTTTCTTGATGGCGGTTGAGCTGCTTGAACTTTGATTACTAGCTGTTGTTAACTGTTATGAGCTATTAATAGATGGTTACTATCTGTTTAGAAGATGTCTACTAGTTATTATTAGCTGGTTACTATATGTTAAGTAGATGTATACAAGTTGTTTACTAGATGTTATTAGCTGGTTACCAGCTGTTTAGTATCTGGTTTCTATATGTTTAGTAGATGTATACAAGTTGTTTACTAGATGTTATTAGCTGGTTACAAGCTGCTTAGTATCTGGTTTCTATATGTTTGGTAAATGTTTACAAGTTGTTCACTAGATGTTAGCTGGTTACTAGTTGTTATTAACTTCTACGAGCTGTTATAGTCTTTTGTTAAGAATGATCAAAAATTCTTGATCACTAGACGACTTTCAATGTGAAGTAAAAACTTACACTCTGATTTTAAATGTGTTTGCTGTGTACGTTATAAATATCACACAACCAAAACATTTAAAGATTAATATATAAATCTTAGGGGATCATGTCCGATTATGTTGGGGAAAGATGTATCCTATGGTTGTAAAACTAATTAAAAAATTAGTTGTTCACAAAATGTCTAAAAGCTGTTTCGAAGCTGTTTTGATAAACAATTTCGATTCATGTTGACAGATATTATGAACATATAATAATATCATCCACTTTAACTATTATATTGTATAAATAAAAAATTTTCGTTTTTCATGTTATGTAGGTATAATAAGTGTATCCTTAACTGCAATAGCTAGCCTTACACCCCATAACTATAGTTATTAGCTACAATAAAATGTCTAGAAAGAACAAAATATATGAATGTCAAAAAACGATTTTAAACTAAATATAATTGGGAAAGTAATTGAAATCGCTCCGGCGTAATACAGTAAAAAACAAAAACACTGGGATTATCCCATTTTCTATCACCATAATAAAAGTGTATACCAACACCTATATGACCAATTGTATCCTTTGTCCAAAATGTCTGTGACTTTCACTTATAAATTTGTCACCGATAATTTAAATCCCATCAAGCAAACCACCCATTGCTAACCCAACCATAACCCCAGAGTCAAGTTGGTTACCTTCAATAAAGTCAGGTGATGGTGTAAGGGATTGCTAAAATACCTCGACGCAGGCGCAAAGGTCAAGGAAAAAAAAAATTCATGGAATATTATCCCTTCATAAAAAAGGTCATAAAAAATATAATTGGGAAAGAATTTTTTTATTTGCGAACCATTTGTAACTGTTACCAACAACACAAATAGTTATGATACAAAGGATTGCTAATTACCTCGACGCAAGCGCGTTGGGACCTGGTAATATCTGTTTATTTTATTTATATATATATATTTTTATTTTTTTTACTTATTATATATATCTTTATTTATTATTATTATTTTTATAATTATTTTATTTATTTTTTTTTTCTTTTGCTAAGTTACTTAATTTTCCTTAGAAGGAAAATCGCCGAAATGTGCCTTCTCCCGGGAAGAGTGGCTCGGTCGGGAATAAGGCCATACCTGGGCGGATGCTCCTCCGCCTGGTGACGGGAAAGATCGGGAACAATGGGTTGCGGAACAGGCCCTGGTACACTGCGGTATACCATTCCGCCTCTTCCTTCATCCTGTCGTGGGTCGCCATCCATGCTTCATAATTCAGCATGTTTTGCTCCTGACGATCTACCAGCGCGAGCAACCTATCCTCGTTTACCGGATGATTTGAGAGAACCCTCCGGAGCTGGAACGCAGTGGTCCTCAGCGCGCCTATTAGTGGGACTTCCTCCCAATACTGTTGCTCTGCTTCATCCTGCAGCGCTTCCGCCTGTTGGCGTGCCCATTCTTCTGTCGGGTAAGGCTCTTTCGCGGCCCACTCGCGCCTTTGCTCGCTCAGGCGAGCGCGCATTTCAGTGATGTCGCTACGAATTTCGCTCATCCTTCTGCTGTGGTGTCTTCTGGTGTTCTGCCTGGGTTATCAAGCAGCGAACAGCTCTTTAAATATTGTTAGTGCTGGCGAAAAATTTATGTCTAACCCTTGTTTTAGTTTTGAGACTGTTATTCCACTTAAATTTAAAATTTTGTTTTTCCAATCTTCCACGGATTTTTTATTGTTTGTGTTTACTTTTGCACCTTCGCTGTGTACCTTTTCGCAATCCCTTGTATCATAACTATTTGTGTTGTTGGTAACAGTTACAAATGGTTTGCAAATAAAAAAATACTTTCCCAATTATATTTTTTATGACCTTTTTTATGAAGGGATAATATTCCATGAATTTGTTTTTCCATTACCTTGACCTTTGCGCCTGCGTCGAGGCATTTTAGTAATCCTTTGTATCATAACTATTTGTGTTGTTGGTAACAGTTACAAATTGTTCGCAAATACAAATATACTTTCCCAATTATATTTTCTATGACCTTTTTTATGAAGGGATAATATTCCATGAATTTTTTCCATTACCAGGTCCCAACGCGCCTTCGTCGAAGTATTTTAGCAATCCTTTGTATCATAACTATTTGTGTTGTTGGTAACAGTTACAAATGGTTCGCAAATAAAAAAATACTTTCCCAATTATATTTTTTATGACCTTTTTTATGAAGGGATAATATTCGATTTTTTCCATTACCAGGTCCCAACGCGCCTGCGTCGAGGTAATTAGCAATCCTATATATCATAACTATTTGTGTTCTTGGTAACAGTTACAAATGGTTCGCAAATAAAAAAATACTTTCCCAATTATATTTTTTATGACCTTTTTTATGAAGGGATAATATTCCATGAATTTTTATTTTCCTTGACCTTTGCGCCTGCGTCGAGGTATTTTAGCAATCCCTTACACCATCACCTGACTTTATTGAAGGTAACCAACTTGACTCTGGGGTTATGGTAGGGTTAGCAATGGGTGGTTTGGATGATGGGATTTAAATTATCGGTGACAAATTTATAAGTGAAAGTCACAGACATTTTGGACAAAGGATACAATTGGTCATATAGGTGTGGGTATACACTTTTGTGTATGGGATAATCCCAGTGTTTTTGTTTTTTACTGTATTACGCCGGAGCGATTTCAATTACTTTCCCAATTATATTTAGTTTAAAATCATTTTTTGACATTCATATATTTTGTTCTTTCTAGACATTTTATTGTAGCTAATAACTATAGTTATGGGGTGTAAGGCTAGCTATTGCAGTTAAGGATACACTTATTATACCTACATAACATGAAAAACGAAAATTTTTTATTTTTACAATATAATAGTTAAAGTGGATGATATTATTATATGTTCATAATATCTGTCAACATGAATCGAAATTGTTTATCAAAACAGCTTCGAAACAGCTTTTAGACATTTTGTGAACAACTAATTTTTTAATTAGTTTTACAACCATAGGATACATCTTTCCCCAACATAATCGGACATGATCCCCTAAGATTTATATATTAATCTTTAAATGTTTTGGTTGTGTGATGTTTATAACGTACACAGCAAACACATTTAAAATCAGAGTGTAAGTTTTTACTTCACATTGAAAGTCGTCTAGTGATCAAGAATTTTTGATCATTCTTAACAAAAGACTATAACAGCTCGTAGAAGTTAATAACAACTAGTAACCAGCTAACATCTAGTGAACAACTTGTAAACATTTACCAAACATATAGAAACCAGATACTAAGCAGCTTGTAACCAGCTAATAACATATAGTAAACAACTTGTATACATCTACTAAACATATAGAAACCAGATACTAAACAGCTGGTAACCAGCTAATAACATCTAGTAAACAACTTGTATACATCTACTTAACATATAGTAACCAGCTAATAATAACTAGTAGACATCTACTAAACAGATAGTAACCATCTATTAATAGCTCATAACAGTTAACAACAGCTAGTAATCAAAGTTCAAGCAGCTCAACCGCCATCAAGAAAACCAGATGAGTATTGTTATTAAAGAGTTTATTAAACTTATTCAAAATCTTAGACAATGATGTCTAACTCATACAAATAGTATACAAATGGAATAGAACTAGAAAACTAGAACTAGAAAAATAGTTGGCAACATTACCAGGTCACACCACCTATATCATATACTTGAATTAGGAATTAAATTAAAAGACGCTCCTATGTTAGCTAAAGATGCCTTCGAAATACTTATAATGTTTAAAAATAATACAACATCTGAGAAACATTAAATTGTGAGAATTTTTTTACACCTATCTATGGGAACCAAGCAAAAATATGCGTTTGGAACGAAGGTTAGCAACCCATATATTTCTTACAGAGGGAGGAGTCAGAAAATTAATTATATAAAAATATATATAATATATATATAAGTGAGAATTATTTTACATCTAACTATGGAAACCAAGCGAAAATATGCGTTTGGAACGAAGGTTAGCAACCCATATATTTCTTACAGAGGGAGGAGTCAGAAAATTAATTATATAAAAATATATATAATATATATTTAATTATGAATTAAATGAAATATGTTTACAATAATGAAATAAATAAAATATTATTAAATAATCCTACAAAATTTGTTTCTGACTGAACAAATGAATGGTTTAAGAATAATCCAACATCTGAGAAACATTAAATTGTGAGAATTATTTTACATCTATCTATGGGAACCAAGCGAAAATATGCGTTTGGAACGAAGGTTAGCAACCCATATATTTCATACAGAGGGAGAAGTCAGAAAATTAATTATATAATTTATATTTATTTATGAATTAAATGAATTTGCTTACAATAATAAAATAAATAAAATAATATTAAATGATTCTACAAAATTTCTTTCTGACTATAATTAAAATTACAAGTACGAATGAAGGGAAAGTATTTTGTCCAATGAGTTACGTTGGCTACTTGCGAGTTGTTGCACGGTCGTAACTTCATCCCTTATCAATGGTCTTGAGATGTATGATCTTATCAGACGTCCTGCTCCTTAGGTCTTGGGCATGTGACTTTAATGACGGTCGGGTAATTATAGTTTACGGTAAGTTGGTTTGTATGCTTTGATAATTCTTAATAAGAGACTATAACTACTCATAACACTTGTTAACAGTTAGTTACCATCTAAAACCAAGTACTTTACAGATACTTTACAAAAAGTATTCATCCAAAACCATGTACTTTACAGGTACTATACACAAAGTAACCATCCAAAAACAAGACTAAACAGAAAGTAACCATCAAAATACTGCTAGGTAACAACTAAATACAACGTGTCCAACGTGTCAATATGAGTACTACCCTAAAAAATTATATATCTCTGGATAATCTTCAAAGTCAAAATCTATTAAATTCTGGATGGAGCACTTCAACTTTTCTATACCAATAAAATTTTGTTGAGATTTGCTGAGGACTGTAAAAAAAGTTTTGTTAAAATGTAAACATGAATTAGTGTTGATGCTAACTAAGAATCTTGGTGATGTGTTTGAACAACCCAGAAATGAACAATATTTTAAGCTGGAAATGACGAATATAACCTGGAAAATTCCCCATGTAACTCCGAGCGATTTTGCAAAAAATGTAGATGTATGATATTATTAAAAGTGGTGTAAGCCTACCAATTGCATTCCGGAGTTTGTATTCATATGTTAACCCCAAGTTGGGGTGTGGGAGTCAACACAGCTGGAATGTGAAATTGTCGGCTAACCGCGAAAAACCAAGATTTGCCATAATTGGATTTACACTAAATGGAGAACTTATAACAAATAACTTATCAAATTTGAAGCTCTGAATGTTGATTTTAGTAAGAATCAGTATGCTCACCCATGTGAAATGTATACAAGATTTCAATCTAGTTACTATAATCGAAAATCACAACCATTTTTGACCCCAAATGAATTTAAATCGAAGACCCCTATTATTGTGGTTGATCTTTCATATCAAAGCGAATCAGTAAAACTGGTCCTATTGATGTGAAAATTACAATAGAACTGAAGACACCAAGTCATGAAAATACCCAAGCTTGCTGTCTCTTCATACATGACCGTTTAGTTGAATATAACCCATTAAACGGACTAGTACAAGGAGTTGTTTAACATTAGAAAAATGTTGAAAGATACTGTTTCGATTGATGTTCAAGGTTTCTTTGATAATAATAATAATTTTATTCTAAAGGAAATTGGAATTGTATTCAAAAAAGATCCAAACTTGAATAATAGTTTTTTAATAGAACCACCATATGATTTTACTTTGCTAAATACAAAATCTGGAAAGACTGCAATTTGGTTAACCAATACACATCACAAAAATTTTTGGAACGATGGAGAATACAGTTTTTCACAATCTCGAAAGTATCTAAGGACAATCTCATGCGAAAAACAAATTATTTGTAAAGGTGTGGAAAGGCAACGATTTCTACAGACGTTTTTTGGGAGTCGTCAGCTCATTAATATCGAGGAAATGGGCTGTCCGTCATTAAACAGGTTTAAAGGAAACCAGTTTCCCTATTGTGAAACACACCTTAAGGGCGGGGTTTGTGCTCTTAACAATGCATACATTATTTTGAGATTTTTTAAAAGTAGCTCCAAAACAATAAAATAAATTTTATACATTATTTTAAAGTTGAGACTAGATGTGTAAGGACCTACAAGAAAACAAAATTAAAAAAATTAAATTTCATGAGGAAATCGACCAATTTATTGAACAATTTAAAGGACAGATAATTTGTCACCATTTTCAATACCTTCTAAACACAAAAACTATGTTCATGAATCGAGGTGGACATGATCTCAAAACAACGAATTATGATGAACACTTTACATTTTGTAATCCAGAAATGACGTCGGAAACGTGCGCCTGCTTCTTCTATGCAAATCGCCGGAATCAAAGCAGAAAATTAATTTCTATATATAATAAAAATGTTCACAATACCAAAATAAATGAATAAATGTATTATTATGCTACAAAATAACGTGATTTCAACCCCTATTATGGGAACGTATTAGAGATAGCAGTCAGCCGTGAGGTCGTTGGCGTGAGGCCCATGATCTTGTCAATAAGCGTGCGCCTTCTGGGTTGTGCATGTGTCCCTTTTTTTGCGATCAGGAGGTCGCACATACTTTGCTGCAGGTGGGAAAGGAAAGATCTTGTCAATTTATTATATGATGGACGTTGATGCACTACGAGCAGTACAAACAAGTGGCCCAACGACACCAAGCACGTGCTTGTTACGCGCGGGGCCCTTCTATAAATTTGGGCAAAAATGCGAGTTCGCGAGGAAGATACAAAAAACAAATAGAGACGGGACACAAATGAAAATAAAAGAAGCAACTAAGAATGAAGCAAATGAGTTAAAATATTAGTTTTTAATACCGGGATAGAAGATGATGTGCAAATTAAATGGTAAAGATTGTTATAATTATTACATAGAACGCGAAAGGGCTCGTGCAGACAAAAATTTGATGTACATCGTGGCAAATTTAGGGGATAATAATTTCGTGTTAGTCTAGCAGGGACATTGAAAGTTAGGCGGTTTACAAGTTCTACAGAATCAATATCACCTCTAATAAGATTTTGCATAAAAATAGTACCAAGCATTGTTCTACGATTTACAAGTGTAGGTAAATTAAGCAATAGTAATCTACTCTGATAGGAAGGTAGCCTTACGTTTTGATCCCAGTTCAAACTACGAAGGGCAAAAAGAAGAAATTTTTTTTGTACCGACTCAATACGGTCAATGTGCACTTGATATTGTGGACTCCAAACCGAAGAACAATATTCCAAAATAGGACGGACAAGGGAGGTAAATAATAATTTGGTTGTATAAGGGTCATCAAAATCTTTTGACCAACGCTTTATAAACCCAAGAACACTCATGGCCTTGTTGACAGTGGACATTATGTGGCAGTCAAATTTAAGTTTTGGGTCCAGAAGAACGCCTAAGTCATTAACGGAATATATATGGTCGAGTGACGTATTTTGAAGAGAGTAACTAACAAAAGTAGGAGTACCCCTATAAAAAGTCATAACGTTGCATTTCAGACAGTTCAAATTTAAAAGGTTATACTCACACCATCCCTGAAAACAATCAATATCTGACTGTAAGTTGAAACCCGACGCTATATCGTTATATGATAAACAAAGCTTAACATCATCAGCATACATTAGTACACGAGAATGTTTTATGGTAGAGGAAAGATCGTTAATAAACAAAGTAAACAGCAAAGGACCCAAATGACTACCCTGAGGCACTCCAGATGTCACGTAGATCAATTTTGAAACAGCGTTCTTGAATATAACCCTCTGAGTCCTACCATTCAAATAACTTGAAATCCAAGTTAATAGCTTACATGGAAACCCAAGCTGATTTAATTTGAATAATAGAAGAGAGTGGTTGACAGAGTCAAAGGCCTTACTAAAATCTGTATATATAACGTCAGTCTGCATTTTTTTCTTAAATCCATTTATTACAATAGATGACAATTCAAGAAGGTTGGTGGTGGTCGATCTTCGCTTAACAAAACCATGCTGACACGGTGATATAGCGAGGAACATAAATGTTGCAAATGAGAAGTAATAATACGTTCAAATGCTTTAGGAATTGCCGACAATTTGGAAATACCTCTATAATTCTGGGCATCCGCCTTCGCACCCTTTTTATGAAGTGGAATGATAAAAGAGTCCTTCCAGATAGTAGGAAAAACTGATGATGAAATAGACAAATTAAAAAGTTTAAGAATCGGTTTACATATGGTTGACGCACAAAACTTAAGCACACACCCGGGGAGTCCATCTGGACCGGGAGAATAAGTTGGCGTTGTTGTTGCTAAGTCTCTTATGAGAGAACTTTCCGTAATTTCAGGGGTAAAAATACAGTTTGCCCTATTTAAGGGATTAGGGTAGTTAGAATTTGACCAAGCAACCGAACTATAAGTAGTTTGGAAAAACTCGGCAAATAAATCAGCAATTTCAGAATCCGTCGATGCCTCCATTGAGTTAAAACGTACAGATGAAGGCAATGCCGACGACTTACGCTTGGCATTAACAAAGTTATAAAACTGCTTCGGATCATTTGAAAATTCGAATTTACATCGACTTAAATACATAGAATAGCAATGACTATTGAGAACATTAAAGTCCGATCGAGCCACCACATATTTCGAAAAATCAGATGGCTTACCCGATTTTTTATACTTTTTATAGGTGTTTGTTTTAAGGTTTTTAAGTCTTTGAAGCGCATTGGTAAACCAAGGAGGCCTGTTTATCTTTGAAGGAAGCCTATCAGGAACGCATTCATTAAAAAAAGTATTTAACACTATATAGAATAGTTCAGTGGCACTTTCAATATCCATACAATTGTACAAGTCTGTCCAATTATATTGAGAAATTATATCGTTAAGTTATTTATAGTCACATTTTCGAAAACATCTCATTTTAGTTTGAGGAACTAAAGGAGAGAGGGTATCAACGCATGGGAGGCAGATTGTCAATTCCATTGTTGGATGATATCGGTCTTCAGGTACAACAAGAGCGTCAATTCTAGATACCGTGACTTCAGACGGGTCTGAAACAAACACAAGATCTAGTTGTCTATTTAATGAATTCCGTATAAAGCTTACTTGCTGTAACGATAATTCTAAAAGACCATCTACAAAATCATGGACGGATAAGGGTATAGCGACAAGTGAGTCAGTAGGAGAAGACCAAGAGATATCAGGGAGATTAAAGTCACCTAAAACAATCAAAAGGTCTCTGTTAGAAAGAAGGGATAGAACAGATTTTATGGCAGACAGATGGTGCTCATAAATTATTAAATCAGAGCCAGGTGGAATATAGGAACATGTTACAAAAATAGATATGGATTGCAAGGAAACTTTCACACTAACAAATTCAATTTCGTTATGGGTATTAAAGTAAATTTTTTCAGATGTGAGGCTAGTGGTAACGGCAATCAGCACACCGCCTCCCCTACGTGAGGAGCGATCGGTCCTATAGGCATTAAAGTTATTTGACAGAACTTCAGAGTCAGATATCTCTGGTTTTAGCCAAGTTTCCGTAAAAGCCAAAATATCTGCAGTAAATGCAGAGGAGTCAGCATAAAGCTTGGGTAGCTTCATATTTAGTCCCCTAACATTTTGATAAGCCAAAAATAAACTTTTTAGTTTTTTGGCGCAGTGGAGGGTCTGTTATTTGTTCTCGGTTTATTGGGAACAAATTCTTTTATTACTAAATAATCATTTAGCCAAAAGCTTTCAGAAAGTAGTACCTTAAACACATCAGGCGGTGCAAATATTTTAAAAGAGGATATACTACGAGCGTATGAAAATCGAAATTGTTCAACTGAAATATTCTCGGATGGGAATTTTTCACGTATAAATTCCAAAACATCCTCAGATGTAGTATCTGGGGTGAATCTAGAAACAAATAATTGCTTTCTATGAGGAACAACTGACAGTTTCTTACGTCCCCCAGCAGCAGATTGAACCACACTAAGCTGAGAGCCAGAATCGGTTCCTACTGTACCTATAGGTACGGTCGGCACCGTAGCCAGCACTGAAGATTTTTTTACCACCAGACTTCGAGAAACAGTGACTCCACCTGAATCAGCTGTATCCCTAGGCGCAGTTGGTTCGCTTACCCCAGTGTCGACAGAAACTGCTGCAGCTACCAAGTTCGGATTAGGGGAGGATACCGTGACCGTGTTAACTGCCGCTAAGCTGGCTTTTTTGCGTTTAGGCGACTCAGTTAGTAATTTTTTATTATTAAATTGGGCACACAATCATACTCAGGTAGCCAATAGGGGACAGTTTGGTAAAAATCATTTCGAGTTTGGGAAAAATCAAAGATTTTCATTTGTTGAATTTCGAGAATGCACATTTTTGGGTAAAAGAAGAGGAAAAATCAACGATTTTCATTTGTTGAATTTTGAGAATGCATATTTTTGGGTAAAAGAAGAAGAGGAAAAACTATATAAAATTTCCTTATAAATTGTGTAAGAATATTTAAAAGGGTAAGACGAGATTGTTGACTTAGATAGACAACATGCATTCAGTTAAAATAAATAACTTTCTGAATGTATTTGACGGAATTCTGTTCAATGCACACTATGTTCGGCTCCAGTTTATACAATCAAAACTCTTTGAACGTGATGAAGGTAATATGAAAATATCTATTCATGGAAATCATATGAACACCTGCGTGTGGAGCAATGATGCAGCCACCGAGGGAGTTGATACTTGTGTATGCCATCGAATTTCGGATTACAAAAAGGAAGCACTCAACATTATGAATATATACTATAATCTTGAAAAAAGAATGAAAAAGATTAAATAACGTAAAAAACACGTTCGCAATACCAAAATAAATGAATAAATGTATTATTATGCTACAAAATACACTCCTGACTTTTTATTTTGAGTTAAATTTACAGGTATGGAGAATGGAAAATATTTCCTTGACTGAGATATGTCGGCTTCTTGCGAGTTGTTGCGCGGTCGTGATTTCAACCCCTATTATGGGAACGTATTAGAGCTAGGAGTCAGCCGTAAGGTCGTTGGCGTGAGGCCCATGATCTTGTCAATGAGCGTTCGCCTTTAGGCTTGTGCATGTGTCCCTTTTATTGCGCTTGTCAATGAGCGTGCGCCTTCAGGCTTGTGCATGTGTCCCTTTTATTGCGGTCAGGTAATGGACAGGTGCGCATGTTCGGGTAGCTCTTGCTTGAATCCCTTTTATGACATGTTTATGACCCATTTGTGGAAAGGAGAGAATCTTAGAGAATTTACCAGTTAAACGTTCTGGGGCGGAAACAAAAATGTGTGTTTGAAAATATTTCACATCTGAGAATCATTAACTTGTGAGATTTATTTTATTGAGGTTCTTTTGATTTCTAAATTAATTTTACAATCCTAGAAAATATTATTCCTCAACATGATCGGACATGTTCCTCTAAGATAACCATCTTTGAATACTTTGGGTGTGCGACCTTTCTCACGTGCACAGCAACACCTGTGATAATGAGGCAAAAGGGTACGTGACCACACCTTTCCCCAACATGATCGGATATGTTCCTCTAAGATAACAACCTTTGGATACTATGGTTGTGCGACCGTTCTTACGTGCACCTTTCTCACCTGACTATTAATTGCACATAATGAGGGGAAGGATACATGATCAATATTGTCACATGGGGATGTGGGGGCGATGGGGGCAATTAAGTATACTCTTTATAGACATGATCGTGACATTTTTATGAGTTCAAAGTCCATTAAAATCACTTAATTTATTGGATTATGCTAATTGTCCCAGAACCCGCATACGTTAATGAGGGGGAGGGGGGCTTGGGGCCATTAATATGCTAATTGTCCCAGAAGCCGTCTTTCCCTACTACTCGAATAGGGTAGCACACCTCCTTGAGTACTTTCATCATTCCCGGATTGACCATTTGTAGTTGTTTCTTCTTGTAGTTGTTTTCGTTGTTTTTGTTGTTTTTACCTGTTTTTGTTGTTGATTTTAGTTGTTTTTCTTAGCAGTTGTAGCTGTTTTTATACCCGTTACTCGTAGAGTAAAAGGGTATACTAGATTCGTCGGAAAGTATGTAACAGGCAGAAGGAAGCGTTTCACATAAAGTATATATATTCTTGATCAGGATCACTAGCTGAGTCGATCTAGCCATGTCCGTCTGTCCGTCTGTCCGCCTGTCTGTCCGAATGAACGCTGAGATCTCGGAAACTATGAGAGCTACCCTATTGAGATCTGGCGTGCAGATTCCTGAGCTTCTTACGCAGCGCAAGTTTGTTTCAGTAGAGTGCCACGCCCACTCTAACGCCCACAAACCGCCCAAAACTGTGGCTCCTACAGTTTTGATGCTAGAATAAAAATTTTAACTGAAATGTATTGTTCTCATCAATACCTATCGATTGATAAAAAAAAAGTTTGCCACGCCCAGTTTTACGCCCACAAACTTCAAAAAATCGTAAATATGAACGTGGATATCTCGGAAACTATCAAGGATAGAGAATTGGGATCTCAGACTTAGATTCCGTAGCCTTGTGCGCAGCGCAAGTTTGTTACGAAAATATGCCACGCCCACTCTAACGCCCACAAGCCGCCCAAGCCTGTGGCGCCCACAATTTTCATGCTAGATACAACATTTTAACTGAACTGTATTGGTCTCGTCAATACCTATCGATTGACCCAAAAAAAAATATCCACGCCCACTCTAACGTCCGTAACGCTTAAATCTGTCTACCGCCGATAGGTGGCGCATTTCAATCTCGCTTTGCTGCTTGCATATCTCCATTTCCCTTTGGTCCCTTGAGCTGAGTAACGGGTATCTGATAGTCGAGGTACTCGACTATAGCGTTCTTCCTTTTTGTTGTTGAATTTACCTGTTTTTTAGCAGTTGTAGCTGTTTTTGTTGTTAATTTTACTTGTTTTTTTAGCAGATGTAGCTGTTTTGTTGTTGTTGTTTTACAGTTTTAACTGTTTTTTATGTTGTTCTTGTTGTTGTTGATTTTGATGATTGATAGATTTTTAGGTTGAAACTTTAGGCTGAGAACGTTTTAGCTTGAAACTTTTAGGTTGAGACTGTTTGCAGGTGGTTTTTAAATGTGTGTTAGAATAACTTTTGATCGAGTTTTTATACCTTGAGGTAAACTAACCCTCCCTGTTCTTTCTCATTCTTGATTTAGAATCGACCAATCATAGCAGTGAATAGCATGTAAATAGGGTGGGTTTCAAGAATCATAGAGAAATTACTTGATCATAAAGAAAAAGTTAGGGTGGGATAGAGAGTAAGAATTGGAGGGACAGGTGTCCACAGTTGGTACTATTAAGGGCTTGTTTTCTCTCATATTTATAGTTAATGTTATTCCCCAAGTATTTCACAATTTCTTTTGGGGGTTGTAAATTTTCAAAACTATCAAAGTAATGTATACTTTTTTTATTTTTGTTATAAGCTACCCAATGTGTACCATTTGATGAACTATCATCCAGGTTTATAATTCCTGACTCTTCTCTCCAAGAAGATTTGGGCAGTGAGTCATTCATAAACACACCTCGGAAATGTGGAATGTACTTTTGAGCAAAATTCAAAATTTCGAAATTTGAAAGAGGTTTTTTAGGTAGCTTAGTAATTAGTTTTTTGGATTTCCTCTAAATGGATTAAGATATAATCCATAACCTTTTCTATAAGGTTTAAGAAACATACCTTCACCCACCTTAATACTTTCCATTTTCTTATTATGTTGTTTACTCTCTTCTAATTGTTTTTTCCCCATATTTGCATTATTGATAGTTTTAGCAATGGCTGCACTACCAGAGGCGTGACTACATAATGCACCTAGTGCAGTCAAAATGGGTACAATAGGTAAAAAACCATCAATTTTCGGTAACTTAATAATACGAGGAATCTTAATATTTTTTTTATTTCTACCAATTGATTTATTGACTGCTTTACGTGCAACCTTAATCGCACTCATTAGATCTAGTGGCTTCTGAGTTTTCAATGCCCGCATTCCTGTTTGGATAACATTTGAAAAACTCTTTACCTTTGATTTCCTTTTCTTACACTTTCTCTTTGTTCCCTTTTTCACACCCATTCCGAATTTCTTTTTTCTTTTCATAATATTTGTAATCAAGTATGCTGCTGTTTTCTCTGCAATACTACTATCTTTTGAACCAACACGTTCCCACGCTTTATTTATTAGTACTGCGTCAGCCTTATGTCGATCAGCTAGATCCTTATATTGCGAATATGCAATATCATGTACTCTACAAGCTTCATCCAATTGATTTATCCCACGATCACCGCGCTCCAACCTTTGTTTTAGCTTTGTTCCAGGTCCACAAAAATTATAACCAGGAATATGTACTTCAAATGGAAGTGTGTTAATTATTTTGTTGATAATACCACTACCTCGTTTCAAGTTTGAACTCTGACTGCAACAATTATAAAAACTTTTACCCATTTTATATAATGTTTAATCAAGGAGCACTTCTCATCGAATGAAGTACATTACACACGTGAATATGCGTTTAATACGTCAAAAACAAGAAATCTGTGTTAGAAATATCGAGGGTGGTGATCATTCATTAACAAATTCAGTTCCACGACATAGTTCTTTTTTACCCAATACAATAAGAGCATTGGTTGTCGGTCCCTCAAACTGTGGAAAAACAAATGTTATGCTCAGCCTTATTGAAAGTCCAAACGGGCTAAAATTTGAGAATATATATGTATTCTCAAAGAGTTTATATCAACCAAAGTATGAGTATTTAGAGAAACTAATTAAACCGATAAAGGGAATGGGATACTATACGTTCTTACAAAATGATGAAGTTTTACCACCCGCTAAGGCTAAAGAAAACTCTATTATGATTTTTGATGATGTTGCTTGTGAAAAACAAAACAACATTCGTTCATATTTCTGTATGGGACGTCATAAAAATATAGATTCTTTTTACCTATGTCAAACATATACTCATATTCCAAAACATCTAATACGTGATAACGCGAATATGATTATAATGTTTAAACAAGATGATTTAAATATGCGTCATATATATCGTGATCATGTAAATACTGATATGTCCTATGATTCATTTATGAAAATTTGTCAAAAGTGTTGGAGTGATAAATACGGATTCCTCATAATAAGTAAAGATAACGATATGGAAAAAGGAAGATACAGGAAGGGTTTTAATGAATTTATAATTATTTGAGAATATAAGTTTCATTCTTTAAGCTATATTTTCCCAGTACATTATTAGATCCCAAAATGAGTAGATCATTCACTCTTACATTAAATGGCAATTGACCCACTACAAACATTTCTTATTTCCCACCCATTGAACTGACAAATGGTGAATATGAGTGTGCACTCATTGACTTTCATATGTACAACTCTATACCCAATGTTGATATAAATAATAATCTATTTCATATTGGTGATAAAGTAATTCAACTTCAAATTGGATCATATGAACTCAATGATATTTATGATTTTCTAAAAAATAAACTAAAAGATTATGATCTTGAGAAAACATTTCAAATGGAGAGTAATAATAACACACTTCAAGTTCATATTACAACTTCCAAGAAACCTATTTATTTTAATAGAAACAACTCCATTGGACAATTGCTTGGTTTCAATAAAAAAATAATTTACCCCGACTTGAAAAAAACATTTATATCTGATCAACCTGTCAACATTTTAAAAATAAACACAGTACGCTTAGTATGTAATATTGTAAGCGGGTCATATATTGATAGTAGACAAGATCATTCATTATACGAATTTGCAATTAATGTTTCACCAGGCTATAAAATGAATATCACACCACACAATCTTATTTACTTACCAGTCAACACTAGAGAAATAAGTACAGTCTCTATACACATAACTGATCAGAACGGCGAATTAATAAATTTACGCGGTGAAAACTATACAATTCGTTTACACTTAAGATTAATACAATGATTATATACAATAAAAGAGGTGATACTTACCATCATCAGCACACTTTAAAACATAAAGTTATAGGAAGAGGATCGAAACCAAAAAGACACTTACTTACATTAAAAAATAAGTTAATTCTTAAATCATTGGGCTTCAAAGTGCGAGTTTAACTATAGTCATGGGGTTGAATGAAATATTGGCAGTACGAGAAAAACCTTTCTCTGATGAAAGTATATCAAAGAAAGAATATCACAGTTATTCATCCTATCAACAATCATTTAAACCAAATGATGAGATAAGAATTACAATCCAAAATCAAGATTTATATGTACTCCCCCATGAGAGTCTTCTTAATTTTCAAGGAGATATTACCCTAATTAAGGAAAGGGGAGCGGTAGAAACTCAAAATGTAATTGGGAGAATGAGAAATAATTGTATGGCATACTTTTTAGATGAAATACGCTATGAAATAAATGGTGTTGATATAGATAGAACAAGAATTAGTGGTATTACTTCTACAATAAAATACTTTGTTTCTTTAAATCAATTTGAAAGCAAGAGACTTTACAATTCTGAATGGAGTGGAGGAGCCGATTTCAATTTAAGCCCCCACTTCAACTTTTCAATACCCCTTAAAAATCCAGTTGGATTTGCTGAAGATTTCAAAAAAGTATTATTAAATTGTAAACATGAACTAATATGAATTAATATCAAAAAATTTTAATGATGTACTTGAGCAAGATAAATTTGAGAGTGCACAATTAGTCGGAAAATATCAACTCAATATGACTAATATTACATGGAAAATTCCTCATATAACACTCAGCGATTCAACGAAAATTAAAATGTATGATATTATTAAAAGTGGAACCAATCTACCGATTGCATTCCGTAGTTGGGATACATACATCAATCCTAAACTAAGTAATGGAACAAATCATGTTTGGAATGTTAAATTAGCTGCTAACCGAGAACGTAAACGATTTGCTTTAATTGGATTTAAAGATAACCACCATCTGATTACAAACAATTTAAGAAATCTAAAGGTCTACTTAAACTCTGAAACATATCCCTACGATGACTTTAACTTGGACTTTGAAAAAGATCGATTTGCACACCTATATGAAATGTATTGCAAGTTTCAATCTAGCTACTATAACCGAAGTGAATCTCCTTTACTATCACCTACAGAGTTTAAAACTAAAGCTCCTATTATCGTAATTGACTTATCATATCAAAATGAAATGGTTAAATCGGGACCCATTGATGTTAGGATTTCAATTGAACTTACCAAGCCCACTATCGAAAATGTTCAAGTGTATTGCGTGCTCATACATGATCGTTTAGTTGAATATAACCCGTTGAATGGTCTAGTTCAGCGGATTGTCTAACAAATAATCAATCAATCATGAGTGAATTTATTGTTGCAATTGATGTTCAAGGAATTCTTGGGAATAACAATAAATTTATTCTAAAAGAAATTGGAGTCGTATTCAAAAACGAGACAATCTTGAATTCTAATTTTATTATACACTCTCCACATGATTTTATTGAATTGAATAAGAAATGTAGAAAAACAGCTACTTGGCTAACAAAAAAACATCACAAAATTTATTGGAGTGATGGAGTATACTTTTTCAAAGAAACACAAATGTATTTAAGAGAAATAATTAGAAAACAGGAAATAATTTGTAAGGGATATCAAAAAAGGTTATTCCTACAAAAATTTTTAAAAATTGATAATGTAATTAACATTGATGAAATTGGTTGTCCCTCTCTAAAAATAATGGATGGAAATCACTTTCCATATTGTTCATTACATGCTCGGGATGGTGTCTGCTCTCTGAACAATGCTCATAAAATCTTAAACTTTTACACAAACGAAAACTCCTAAACACCTTTTAACCATTCATTCACATTTTGAGAGCCGGGAAAATAAGTTTACGAAATGACTGATTCTAATAACAATCTTAATATACCGACTTATTCATCTTTAATAAATAAAATTAATTTTTTTATTAATACATTTGGAAATATGATTTCAAAAGAGGACTTGAAATTACTACTTAATGTATATTTTCTAATGATAATATAGAAACTTGTGCTTGTTTTCATTTTGTAATTCAACAATATAGAGTTAGAAAATGAATTTCATCATATATTGAAATTTTAAAATAAAGAGAAAACCAAAAAAAAAAATTTTCTATTGTTTTGAATTTGTTTTCGAGGGTGGGTCTATCATCAGCTGTTGCATTTGTTAACATCTGTTTTCTAAGTATAATACAACGATTTATCTCTACCAAACTTTAGTTTAAGATAAACATTCAGACTATTACGTTGAAAGAAAAAAAGATTTCCTCAAAAATTGAAGAGTTCTTAAGGAAGCATGGAAGTGAGATCTTCAAGGAACATGCTACGAAATTGAAATCATTTCATACATTTTTTAAAGATGTAGAAGCCACCCCAGTAATTCATTCAAAGTATGGAGAACACCTATCATCCTGTGCATGGGCATATGATGATTGTAAAGTTGGACCTGACACTTGCAGGTGTATGCATGTTGAAAAGAGAGAAGAAGACGCCTTAAAATTGATGGAAAGATACATTCATTTATTTAAAAGACTCAATGTAAGCTAGTTTAACACGAATATGATTAAATAAAAACGTATTTGACTAAACATACGATCTCATTTTTGTGTATAAATGTGTATATTCTGTTAGGAACCACCACCACAAGCACCACCACCACCAACATGCCTCTTACACTCCTACGCTTACTTTCCCATCTAATGCTCGCTAAAGAGGGAGAGGTTATCGAACTCACGCTTGTTTCACACCACAAAAGTATGCGGTCTAATATCCCTCAAACCAACACCACAAAACTATGCGGTCTAATATCCCTCAAACCAACACCTTTTGACCACAAGACCGTAGCCAGGTGTCACCTACAACCCTAATTGAATCAACAAAACGCCCACGCATAACAAAACAACTTCCCTTCCTCCTCCTCCTCTGCCGAAATATAGTTTTACAAATTCATACGCATGACAAAACACCCCTTGTAAAACGAATAGTTTTCTAAAACCGAACTAGTTTCCACATTTCTCCTTAACACATACATTTTTTCAAAACTTAGAAGGTAACCGTTTTCTCTCTCATGTAAGCGCGTGAAAAAAAATTTTTAAATATGATTAAAGAAAAACGTATTTGACTAAATAAACGATCGCATTTGTTTTTGTTCTGTTAGGAACCACCACCACAGTCACCATTTTGACCACAAGACCGTAGACAGGTTACACTAACAGGTGTCACCTACAACCCTAATTGAATCAACAAAACGCCCACGCATAACAAAACAACGTTTTTGTTAGGAACCACCAACACCCCTCTTCCACTCCTACGCTCACTTTCCCATCTAATGCTCGCTAAAGAGGGGGAAGTTACCGAACTCACGCTTGTTTCACACCACAAAAGTATGCGGTATAATATCCCTCAAACAAACACCTTTTGACCACAAGACCGTAGCCAGGTGTCACCTACAACCCTAATTGAATCAACAAAACGCCCACGCATAACGCGTTCTAGCCCAAGTTAGAAGCAACATAGTGACCTGTGTGCAACCATTGCACTTCTACACACCCTATTCGGCTAAAGATCACTCTAAACGACCACAAAATCCTACGCATGACAAAACACCCCTATCACACACGCACCTTTAGCGTGAGAAAAAGACAAGACAAAACAAGACATATCAAAACACCCCTCTCTCACACTCCTACACACCACTTTCTAACCTCATTAAGTGACCTGTGTGCAACCATGCTCATCTAACTAGGGTCAGCAACACCCCCCTTTTTGACTTAATTATGCTAATTAGGTCATTATAACACCTGTGTGCAACCATGCGTGACTAATTAGGGTCACCCCGCCCCCTTTTTTGACATGATTTATTACCTAGTGAGCCAGCTCCCGTATTAATCTACTACTCATGTCAATTCAGGAAACAACACACCTCTAGCTGTTCATGATTTTCTTCAAGGTATTATCCATATTTATTTGCAAAGGGGCGTTTGTTGATTTAACATTTTCTTTCTTTCAAGTAGGTAGTATTCCATTATCTTTAGTTGAATCTGATTAATTAGTGTCTACCGACACCAGAAAATTTTACAAGTTTCTAACGTATGTACAAAGTATTTGTTCGCCGGATTAAATTTATTGAATTGGATATCGGCAACATTATTGGGTTTTATAACTAAGTATTTCTTTCTATAACTTAATCATTGTGCGCTTACAAATCAAGGTTCGAAGTTTTGAGTGATATGGTGGCTAAACAGCATTACGATTTGTTTTTGGGTCATTATTTTCCTTGGGGGGTTCGGAGTTATTAATATTGTGGAACCGAGCGAATCTCGTTTTTAATTCGCACGAGATTAATGATACATTTACTTGGTTTTTTTCTTTCTTTAGGGTAGAATACTTTCTAGGTAATAATCTTTATAAGCTTGTAAGCGGTCACCAAGCTCTCAGTATATATACGCAAAACAGAAAACTAATAAAGCTCCCGATCGGAGCTTACACCACGCGCTGTGGGAAAACACACGAGAGATTGGATCGACTTACAAATAGATCACAAAATAGGTGTGCAAGGGCGCATAAGTATGACTCACATGGTTAAACTTCCAGCGTTGAAAGGCCTTCCAGCGCGATAGTGATGAGACGGTGTTGTTGTTAGCTGTGAATTCTATTTTGGCATCTACACTAATAAAGATTATATGGGCTAACGATGATTTTGTTCAGTGATGGTCGGGTTCCACAAATTATTAAATTCCGCAACCACTACCCTTAAAATATTTTTTTTTGTTAGAAGGCTACGTAGAGTTAGAAGAGTCTCTGTTCTCCAGGGGTCAGTCGCGATTCCTAGGGGGGTAGACAATCGACTCGCTGTTCTGCTTCGAGTCTGCTACTTTATTTCTCCGGGGCATTAATAGATGGGACTGCCTTGACTGCCGGTATTTGGTGGGGACGGATAAGATCTCCCAGACCCGTAAAATCCCTACGCCAGACGACTAATACTGGCTCATAAGATGGTTGGCCTTAGCATTTTAGTGTTTGCAAGCCGCTGGCGTATTGGAGCTTGAGCCCGGGCAGCCCTCGAACTGTTAAGAAAGCTGATTTAGTTTAGAATACGGATATACCAAAAAGGTGGCCCATACCTGTGATCTAAGAAGTTTTTCCAGGAAGTGAAAATAAAGCAGCAGCGGAAGAGATCTTCCGGAAAAGTTTCCACTACCCAGCACGTGTTTGGGGCACATGAGATTATGCCATTCCCGAACGGACTGCAATCTGCCCCATCCGGTAGGAAATTCTCTTTCACTTATGCAAAAACGAACATGTTTTGGATTTTGTGCAATTTAATTGGCGTGCTAGACTTTATCAATGGCGCGTCGAACTTAACCTGGTAGCGTTTTTTGAAGATCAATTAGACGACGGTCGGATAAGAATACTTTTGCGGGTTGTGAAAGAGACTGATTGCATCCGCGTGGGCGTTTATATACCTAAAATTTCCAGACTCTCGAGCTTTCTTTCTTGGAACGTCATGGAAATTTGAACACTGTTGGCGGCGCTGAACAATGCAGCTGATACGCAAAAGCTAAGCTAAGATTACCCCTCGCTGCCGTAAAGTATACTTTAATAGGGATTTGCTAAAACTATTGGTTTTGGTTTTTCTGGCTACAAAATGATAGGCGAGCATTCCGTTCAGAATGGCGACCATTACAAACTATTACAACGTCTTCCTTTCCGACAATATGGAACAACGCCAAAATTTTCCCAATTCCTAAGCTAAACAATGTTCAATATTACCTTTTCTATCAAAAGTCTTTGATAACCTTATGTCCTCACAGATTCAACTATACTTAGCTAATACATCTTCTTGATGAAAAACAATCTGGATTCCGTAAGAAAATTAGTTGTATTACTGCAATCAATATTGTTGAGGATATAAGACAAAAACTGGACAATAACTGCGTAACGTTTTTGACGCTTCTTGACCAGAGTAAGGCTTTTGATTCTGTGAATCATAACATTCTCTGAACCAAGCTTAGGAATATGTTTAATTTCTCCACTAATGCGACGAAGCGTATTAGGTCGTACTTAACGAATAGGTATCAAGCAGTCGTCTCTGGGACGCAAGTTTCTTCTCTCCGGAACTTATCCAGGGGAGTGCCACAGGGATCTGTGCTAGGCCCTTTATTGTTTTCTATATATGTCAATGATCTCCCTAGTATCCTGTCTGAGTGTGAAGTACATTTATATGCTGATGATGACCAAATATATGTTAGTAGACCCGTAACTGAAATACATGCCTGTGTCCGTATAAGTATTAAAATGTTGTGGCTAATTGAAAAATGGGCAAAGACTTGGGTATAAATCCTAAGAAATCAAAGTGCTTGGTAATTGGTAAAAAGCAACTTTCAACACTTTCACTCCAAAAATTATATATAAACCATACGCCGATAAGCTATGAAGTGAATGCAGTTAGTCTAGTTCAACAATACTTTATCATGGAGCAACCATATAGTCAAAGCGACAGGGCGTTCATATGCTCTGTTGAGAAAATTTTCATTCTCTAAATCGTTCCTAACTGAGGAAGTTAGACTATTAATCGCCAAAGTTATCCTTCTGCCCACTCTCTTTTACGGCATAGAAATTTTTGGAAATTGTGATGCGCGGGATTTGCGCCCACTAACTGTAGCTTTTAATTCAATTGTCCGTTATGTGTTTAACTTAAGACGTTTTGACCATGTATCAGAACTGACATATAAAATACTTGACCTTAATTTGACCTCCTGGATCGATCTCAGAACTTTAGTATTCTTTCATAAAATAGTGACGAGTCGAGAGCAAAAATATCTTTTCAATAAACTTACCCCAGCCAAATCTGTAACAACCATAAATTACATATGCTCTCGAATACAAACACTATGTTCGAGAAGGCAATTTTTCATAAATGGTATCCGGTTATGGAACAATCTACCGCACCAATACAAAACAATTAGGGGCGCCACTCAATTTTAAAATAAAGTTAAAGATCTTTTAAAATACCAGTACACATAGGTATAAAAATTAAATGAAATAAAATACAATAAAAATAAAAAAAATATATTAAAAACAATAATAATAGTAACTAAGAAACTACGAAAATTTGATGTTAGTCATTAATATTATTTAAGAGAGCGAGAGAAATTGTTTTAATAATTTAAAAGTAATAATAATGTAAAATATCAACTCAATGTGATTAGCGCGAATATTATAAGTGTGCACTTGTAGCGCTAGGATATAAATAAACAAATAAAAAAATAAATAACTTCTCATATCATCTTTATTTTGTGTAATTGTATTTATTACTAAATTTTTGTTACATATTTTCTTAAAATAATTTCGCATTCTAAGGGTATTTCTTTTCGGACTTCTTTCACTTTCACAAAATATTCTCTTTCTTACCTAGAAATAGTTCTTTAGGCGCTCATGGTAAGTAACGCATGGGTTACTACTGAACGATCGTTGATTTGTTTTGTTCCTTTCCGAACGAAGTTTTGAGTCTGTAGATGAGTAAACTATTGTTTCGGGAGCATTGGCTGTTCTGCTGAGATGCTCCTTTCTGACGGTTTTCCGACCTACGTAGACAAGTTTGACAGTCAGGACTGTATACATTCTTAAGTCCGCATCTGTAACAAAATACGTTTTTTATGCCACGACAATTTTCATAGACATGCCCTTCCTTATCGCAATTCCAGCAAATGACGCGAGTTAAGGGTTTTTGCATGGCAACGGTATCTCCGGTGCATTCGTCTGAGTTTTCGTCCTCACTGAGAGTTCCTTCAACGGTAAAAACCTTAAACGACGCTGGCTCTCTGCCCTTTGAAGGTAAGGTTAGTGTTTTTCCTAACTCCATGAGGAAGTTTTCCCTTCGTTGCACCAACTTACGCAGTTGAGCTATTGAAGAGATATCTTCGAATAACAATCGATCCTTAATATCAGTCAGCAAGTTTCCTTGGACTATCTCCACTATTTCACTTTCATCTAGGCTAACTGCAAGTTTATCCATAAGTTTTCAAATCGTTTCGTAATAGGACTCGAAGGATTCACCTACTTTTTGTTTTCGAGCGCGAATTTGTTCTCGTATTTCGTTATTTGATCTACTTTCCTTATACTGAAATCGTATAGCCTTACAAAAATCTGTCCAATTAATCTGAGTTGTGCCGTTATGGTATCGCCAATACCAATCTTTGGCTTTTCCAACCAGTAGTGCATGAATGTTTTTATTAACTGCAGCAAAATCATTATTAAGATTCTGTGCAGTCAGAGTCATGATTCTGTAAGAAATTCTTCTACCGGTAAGCCTGTAGCTGACCCATTGAAATAAATTCCCCACTTCTGCATAATATCAGCAATCTTCGCTGTCGGAATATTCGAATTTGTATTACCCTGAAGAGATCGTTGATCTTCTTCTTGACTGTCCTGTCGGTAATTATTTCGTGACAAAGGCTCAGTACTAATTTGACAATTCTCGTTTGGTTGGCCTCTTCTTGGAATAGATGGCTGCTGAAAATTCTGGTAAACTGTTGGATACTGAGACTGCAAGGCTCGGGCTAGTGCTTGTTGAATCCACGACTCAATTTGGCCAAAGTCTAATGTGTTAGGACTCGTTGGATTAGTATCTCTTGGTGGCTGCACCCGTGTGTTTCCTTTTCTCCCTGGAGGTTTGCCTCTTGCGCCTCTCCTATGTAGATTTTCTGCTCTATTAGTGCTATGACTAATGTCTAATGGCGCTAGGTTTTCCATGCTTAAATTGGACGGAGCTGGATTTGAATTGCCTGTTGTTTCCCGATTCTGATCTCTCTTAGCTGATCTAGTAGTTACTCTTCCAGGCTTTTGAACTGGAGCTTTTGGATTCGGTGAGCAATTTCCAGCCACTAGTTTTAAATCTCTTGTGTAAACTACGGCAAAGCAAGCTGGACAATCAGCATGTGATTGTAATCGGCTCTCAATGCATGTCTTGTGGTATATATATTTAAAAAGTGTCATTGAACATGTCTGAATGTCTGACATAACTTCGCTGCACACAAGGCAAACATTACCTTCCTCATTAGAGGGACGATCTTCAAAACAGTGTTGTAAAACCATTTTAATTGTAGTAAATTTAAAGACATTCTTGGGGCAAAACTAAATTTTAAGGGGGATTTTTCTTTACCCTCACATTTTCTTTAAAGATGAGAATGTATATTGGGCGATTGGAATTAAGATGGAGTTTGATGTTACTAAATTACATAGAAATTTGCAAGGTGTATGCTAACGGATGCACGTACTTTTGCTAATATAAATTCCAGTTAAATACACCTTAGCAATTTTCTTTTATGGATTTACAACTTTATAACAATCAATAAGATAAAGACAGGTAAATTGTAAGAAAGATTAAAAGTACAGACGACAGCCGTGCACCGATATTGAGGTCGATTAGATTCCAATCGCTAAGTCTTCGAGTTCCAGAAGACGTACACGAACTTCGCCTATATCTTGTAATTCTCATCCATTAAACCTTTCTATACCCGAAGACAAAAGAGCTTTTTTCCATTCATCATTGCTGCAGCTCTGCTTTTATTGGGTCGACATTTCTTATAGAATAGAAAAAGAATTACAACAACTTAAAATGGCGGGCTTTGTAATCCAAACCCTGTTCTATTGGGACTAAGAATTCCGTCTACATGCCCCACGTTGGGCGCCAAAAAGTTGTAGCTCGTTGAGTGGTGGTGTTGCAAGACAACGGGTTAACAATTTAGGGACAATCAGCAGCGGCGGGACGCTTAAAATGGTAGCTCATTCCGTATGGGGTAGGTTCTTGCTGATGCCTAAACTCGACACTACGAACTTTTATACAGGTAACTCGTAGAGTAAAAGGGTATAATAGACTCGTCGGAAAGTATGTAACAGGCAGAAGGAAGGGTTTCCGACCCCATAAAGTATATATATTCTTAATCAGGATCACTAGCCGAGTCGATCTAGCCATGTCCGTCTGTCCGTCAGTCCGTCCGTCCGGATGAACGCTGAGATCTCTGAAACTATAAGAGCTAGGCTGTTGGGACTTGACATGCCTATTCCTGAGCTTCTTACTCAGCGCAAGTTTGCGCCCACTCTAACGCCCACAATCCGCCCAAAACTGTGGCCCCTACACTTTTAATGGTAGAATACAATTTTTTGCTGCATTGTATTGTTCTCATCAATACCTTTCGATTGACCCATAAAAAGTTTGCCACGCCCATAAGCCGTCCACAAACTTCAAAAAATCGTATTTATGAACGCGGATATCTCGGAAACTATCAAATATAGAGAATTGGGACTTCAGATTTTGATTACGTTGCCTTGTACGCAGCGCAAGTTTGTTACGCGAATATGCCACGCCCACTCTAACGCCGTCAAACCGCCCAAGCCTGTGGCGCCCACAATTTTCTTCTTAGGTACAAAATGTTAACTGAAATGTATTAGTCTCGTCAATACCTATCGATTGATAAACAAAAAGTTTGCCACGCCCACTATAACGCCCACATAACCATATATTGAGATCGCGTGTAGGTGGCGCATTTCAATCTCATTCTCTCATTTAAACATTTCCCTTTTGTCCCTTAAGCTGAGTAACGGGTATCTGATAGTCGAGGTACTCGACTATTGCGTTCTTTCTTGTTTTATATAGAGTCCCTCAAAACAACAAAACCTTATTTAATGTAAAATGGCAAGGTGAAATCCATGTAATTAGTTAATAGGAACGGTCTTCAAAAAATTTCAAAGGGATGGCGTTGATGTTAGCGGCAACAAGTTTTCTTAACCCACCCGACCATGTTTCGCTCTCTAAAAAAAGAGGAAACCCAAATGTTAATGTCCCCTGTTATTTAGTTTATACCCCCATGTCTAATAAAAACTTAGAAATTCATCGTGATATGCATTTCAATTAATAATAATTTAATTCATAATATAAATCGTAAAAATAATTGCGAGATATTCATTCCAAGGCTGGTTCCAATTATTTCTGATATTTACATACGTTTTAGAGTGCTTTTAAACTGGGGAGTTAGGTATACATATTTGTTTAAGTATTTCTATTCAAGTTAATTTTACTTTACTTTGCGTTTAAATTACAATAATAATCATTTCCTTTCCCACAACAATAACAGCTGAAACAAATCGGGGTTAGCACAGAAATATGGGAGAATAACAATTTGAAAAATCAATAGTCGTTATCCGCCACGCAAAAGGTAAACCGTGCAGAAAGATCATGAGAATCAAAACATAACCAAGTACCATAACTTTACAGGTACCCTTAGGCAAGCTGGCGACCGAAGATTACATTTACATATCTCTTATCTCTTTCTGCATGGTTTCGGAAAAGTCACAATGAATATTGTTGGTATGGTTCTTTTATTTTTTATGCCAGTATTTAATTTTTAATTTGCTGATTGATCGGTTTCCGTTGGCTTTTAGTTTTTCTTTTTGTTTATCACACATTTATGCGAAGTTTTGAAGAAAAACTCACCCACGCAAGTTGCTTGATAAAGGCCTTCATATTGCTGCAGAGTTGATGTTTAGACGGGTTAATGTTCAGGGAGTTGGAAATAACAATATTGCTCTGCACATTGATCTCCATTCAATAACCCATCGGCTGGCTTGTTGTTATGGTAAGTGGTATTAGATATTACGTATTTAATATTTTAATTCAATTTCTGCTTGCCCTTAGGGAGAATTTTAGTTGGCTCCACCAATGCACAGTTAGAGGCCACTGGGGCCCACCACGTTTTCGTGAGGTTAAGACCTGAGTGACCAATTTATGGCCTGCCCGATGATCTGGGTTGCGGTCTTTTAGCAAAAGTAGAACTCCGGGGAGTAAATTGATGTGGCTTGCGATTCACTAATTAAAGAGGGTAATGTTAAAGTCATATGGCAGGTTATTTATGCAACAACTTACGCAATACTATATTCGGGGTCGGTCAATATAAAAGAGGTAGATTTAACTACACGTCCACGTTCAGAGAGAAATACTCTGATGTGAAATGGTGACAATTTTAGAGTCGAACAAATAGGTTAGAATATAGTTCTATTAAAATTTGAAAAAAAATATTTACCTTGTAGGATGGATGGTTTAGGAAAAGAACAGTCTTTATTGCGCCGCCACAGTCATTGTTAAATTTCAGTTTAATTGATGCCGACTGATTTCGGAATGTCGGACTTACAAACTTTCCACGTTTCTATTTTATGTACCGTATATGTATAATGACTTTGAGATAAGAGCGGTTAATACTGCTTATGAGCACGACTTGAAACGGAAAGACAGTAAGCTGGTGTTTCGAACTTTATCTCGACTCTTCATATGTTGTAGGGATGCTTTTAGGGATGCATAGAAATTTTCAATTAATTTTGTTGCGCTATGAAAATTGGATTTTGATGTTAAAATTTTGACACAATGTGCTTTTCGTCCGGTCTTGGTGCTATCCGGAGCATCCCATGTACTAACAAGCTTAATATCGACCCTGCGCTCGTGATTTTCCATTGTTTTTCCGTAAACAGAATTATTTATTTATTTCAAAAAATTATTTTCAAATTTATTTTTTGCATTTTGCCTACGTAAAGTATTTAGATCAATGTAACTCTTTAACCAAGGCTTTTCTAAGAACTGAACTCCTCTATGGATCTTTTTCAGTACTAGTCCATTCTGAATACATTGTTGCAAATTGCGATAATGTATTACATCACCAGGTCAGCAATTAATTTTCTTCTGGCCTCAAAAGAGGATATTTGAGGACAGACAAATTGACGGACAAAATGTAAGCTCATTATGAAGATCATGTAAACGGTACGGATAAATTAAGGCTAATTCCAAAAAATAACCGTATTTGCTATCAATTGGAATATGATGAATATCAAAATTGTCTATGTCTGTGGTAGACATCCACTTAAAGTCTTTTTATGGTAAAGGGTGTGACATAGCCCAACTATATAAGTTATTCGCATGCACATACATTAAAAATAAAGACTCCTACAAGGAATCATAATCTGACAAATATTTATTATTTGGTCTTGTATATCTATGACAACATTGAACTAAACCACTTCGAATGCTACTGTGTATAAATCTATACATACCTATATCTGTCAGCAACTCAAGTTTAATATTCGTAGTTTTCAACATTGCCACCAAGGATAGACATTTTACGACAAATACTGAGCTGAGTTAAGTGAATAAATTTGCATACCAATTTTTCGGAAATTTTCTAAAATGTCAGTTAAAAGGAACACATCAGTTTTCAAATATCTTTAAATAATCTTTTAGAGTGGAACATGAGAAACGAGACCAAGCTTTAAGAGCGTGATCATAATCCTCCTGAGAGCATTCACTTTCCATTAAAATATTATAGAATGGTTCCCTTGGTAGAGGGAAGTTTTCTCGAGTCTACTAGCGGAATCTAAATATTCATAGATAAATTTTTTATCATTACTGTAAAATGACTTTACAGTATTCAATTGATAATCAACTAAATTAGATGCTAGGGTATCTAAACTTGAGGCCAAAAATCTATATGTACCGAGAAAGCGAATTTCAAAACTATTTCCAATAAAATACTTTATTTTTTCTTAAACAGAAATATTATTTATTGGTATTATGGAAATTTCACCGAGAGTGTTTCCTAAGTCTTGAATAAATAAATGACAGTCGTATTTCGAAAAATTATGAAAAAAACTTGTATAAATTTGTTTACTTAATAATCCAAGTTACATTTAGAGTGGGCTGCACCTCAAAAGCGACATGTGATATGACGATGATCTCTAACCCTATCAGTTCCTAGAACTTTCTGACAATTAGAACAGTTCAATGAACTATCAAATATTTGTTGGTCATCTAAAGTAAAGAGTAAGTACTCATCTCTAAATTAAGTTCCATTTTGTATCAATGTAACGAATGGAACTTGAAGCTGATGTTTAACTTCGGTAAATTTCAGTGCATTATTCTGGGGGTGCGGCATTTTTGAGACCTTTCTAGTGCAGGGCGTCTTGTGTTTCAATGCAGCTTCCTGAGTTTCGGAAAAATTAAGACATACATTGCAGAAAAATTGCGCCCTCTTCTGATTTCCTCTTTAAGGAGTCATTAGTCCTTGAATTTAAATATGTACAAATTATTTAATTGCTTAAAAGAGATTGTTTAGAGGAAGACAACCAATTTGCCACCCTTAGTGTCGATATAATATTTTAAAGGCACAATAGGTTTAAATTGCGAAAAGCAGTGTTTTCTTATTCAAGATCGGAGCTGCACTAAAGACAACAACGTATATGCAACAGTCGGCAGCTATTCTAAGCAGCGATCGGCTTACAAAGATAATAGATAAACGAAATCTCTGGCATGTAAAAGCTTCAAGTACTGTGGGCTTCTTTCGCATAATTCAATACTAACATATTTATGGCAAAACAAACATAGCCAATGGCACTTACATTTAAGCAATTTAACTTTGGTTCTGCTCCGAACATCCTCCCCCTGTTGGAAGGGTTCCGTTTTAAATCAACTCAGTTTCGTAGGGCAGAACAGCTAGTTTGGCAACGGCCCTCTTGGCAAGACCCGCTGCGGTTCGAACCATAGCAACTCTGATGATGCCATCCTGGCCAGATATAACCTCATCGACGCGTCCCATATGCCATTTAAGGGGTGGCAGATTTTCATCCTTCAGCAATACGACGTCACCCACTCTTATGTTGGCTTGCCCAGATTTCCACTTGTTCCTCTCTCGCAACAATGACAAATACTCTGTGCTCTATTTCCTCCAGAAGGTGTGCTGCATCTGGACCAATTGTTGCCATCGATTGAGACGAGCAGCCTTGAGATGAGTTACGTCTGGCTCTGGAAACGAATTGAAGCTCGAGCCTTTTAGAAAGTGCGCCGGTGTGAGCACTTCCAAGTTATTTGGGTCTTTTGAAATTGGGCAAAGTGGACGAGAATTAAGAATCGTAGACCTTTCGTAGACAAGAGTTCGGAGTTCATCGAATGTCAAGATTGTGGGACCGCCAACTCTGTAAAATGAAATTTCGCTGCTTTGACGGCCGCTTTCCATAGTCTGCCGAAGTGGGGTGAACGGGGAGGTATAAACTTCCAGTCGATACCCTAGGAGAAACAAGTTGCAAGTTCGACATACTGGATTCACTCTTGAACAATTCCTTTAGTTCTGCACTTTTATTTTTTGCACCCACAAAATTAGTGGCATTATCAGACCCACAACGTTCTTGGCTTTCCCCTAAGGCTGATAAATCGCCTTAACTCTGCGATGAATGCGGATGTCGATAAGTCATGAACGGTTTCCAGGTGAGCGGCCTTGGTTGAGAAGCAGACGAAAATCGAAATATAGCATTTGTGGGGTGGCTTGTTTTGAGCCTCAGCTTTGTAAAAAAAGGGTCCACAAAAGTCGATTCCCTGTTGTGTGAAAAACTGGGTTTGACCGGACCCGATCAGCTGGCAGACTGCCCATAATGTGTTGAAAAATCGTTGGCTTGATCCGGAAACATCTATCGCATTTGTTTAGGACAATGGCCACAAATTTTCTTCCTCCGATTGGCCAATATTTCGGTAGGATACCGGGATGCCTGGCGTAGTAGTCCAAATCTGAATTTTGCAGCCTTCCTCCAACTCTCAAAAGCCCATCGTTTCCAAGCCTGGGATTTAGAGACAGCAGCTGGCTCCTGTTTGGTAGAGGCTTATTGGCGCGGAGTGTGGCGATATCGTCAGGAAAATGGCACCGCGAGCCACCAATTAAATCTTGTACGGTGAGAGGACCAACTCGTCGAGGACAATCCTTGTTCCGAAGAGAGATGAAACGATTTATATAAGCAAATACACGGTGAAGTTTTCCAAAGGAATTTGGTACTTGCTGTTACTTGAAATGTCCATCGCAGCCGAGCTTTTCAAGGTGACGTGTCTTTGTTCGGGTAGATCGCGAAGATGTTCCACGCTTGCTGGCCAGGCTGTCGAATCTAAAAGTAGGAATGGTGGTCCATGTTTCCAGAGCTTTGAGAATAGTAGTTAACTCGGAGAAGTCCGTCGGAACGTGGTGCCATGACATTCCATCCGTTAATTCCTGGATTTGCGCAATTCTGTTGGATCCGAAAATTTTAAAGCTTGATGGTGCTTCTCTTATCTAAGACAACACGATAGTTGAATCAGACCAGTGAAAGTCACAGGGCATGGCGAAGATATGCTTTATACTGGAGATGAGTTCTGCCAGTAGTAATGCAGCTGACAATTCCAACTTAGGTATAGTTAGCGTCTTCAAAGGTGCTACCTTAGCCTTTGAACATAGTAGATAAGACGTTACTGATCCGAACGCTTCTGCTCTCAAATAAATACAGGCTCCGTAAGATGTAATGCTGGAATCAAAAAAGGCGTGCACTTGCACGGAAGCATTTGGCATCATGGCAAATCTAGGGAACTTGATATTCTGAACTATGCGTAGCTGAGAGGCAAGCTCTATCCAAACTAAAGACAGCGTTTCGGGTAATGGGTCATCCCAGCTTAGATTTTCCTTCCACAATGCCTGCAAGAATATTTTGGCTTTAACTGGAATCGGAGCTATAGGGCCAAGGGGGTCATAACATCTTGCGATTACCGACAAATCGCTTCTTTTGGATGAAGGACCATCTGGAAGCATTGGTGAGAAGTTGAATAAGAAATTGTCCGAACTTGGCTCCCAAATTAGTCCTACAGTCTTGGCAATGTCGGTTTCGTCATGAAACGGAAAGGAGCCCCTGGAAAGCAAAGATTTGACTTGCCTTCGAATTTCCTGTACTTCTTCAATTGTATTTCCACCAGACATTAGATCGTCGACGTAGAAGGCCCTTTTTACGATTTTAGCCCCAATGGGAAACGAAAATTCCTCATCATCAGCTAACTGGTGCATGGCGCGAATAGCCTGGAACGCAACAGGCTATATTCTCCTCAGGGCTATTCCTCCAGAGAATACACTGCAGATATTCATCTGGATGCGAGATTCGCACACAGCAGTACATTTTGCATATATCCCCGCAGAGTGCAAACCTGTATAGGCGAAAACGAATAAGTGTGTGGAAGATTTCTGGCTGAATTGTAGGGCCAAGCTATCCAGCTTCTGAACGCAAAAATGGGACAAAAAGAATTGCTTGTGGTGATCCTGATGGGGTGCCAACGACATATGGCCGAGATCGATATATTCTTTTAGAAATGCGCTATACTGAGTCTTTAGGACAGGGTGTCTTGACAATGTTGCTTCTAAACTCTTAAAACGCCTTAGCGCGAGACCAAAGGAGTCACCCAGGGCATTGAATCCAGTGCTGTTTAAGAGTCGACCGAGTATTGCCCGCTCTCTAACCGAGTTACGTTTTCCTGAAATAAACGCTCATAAAGAATATCCTCATTGGTCAGAGAAATATGGGACGAATAGCAATTTTCTATCTGCCAAAATCGTTTTACAGCTTCAGTGAGGCACTTATTTATACGCTGCGTTTTGTAAAATTGGGGGTACGCTAAGGAAATATTCTTTGTTTATATCAAACTGCGGCTGATAATCTATTTATATTAATGAGCAATTTGTTACGTGGGCATATTAGTGCCCGAGTCCTGACAGGGACTTGGGCCGAGGGAGAGGCGTCCGATATTCTGGCACCATTTGCCGGCATAAGCTACGTCGTATTCGGGTCGTGGGATATTGGTAAGCCTCTCTCCTCTCCAACATAACGAGAATAAATATTAAAAGTGCCTGGAAAATAATATTAGTCCATAAAGTTCGTCAGTCGTCAGTCCACACTGCCCCACAAGCTTAGCTGTCGCTTGATCGCAATACGATCGGGCTGTGTTTTGGCCATATTCCCTCCCCTTCACACATTCGTGTGCCAATGGATCGTCGCGGGCCGCGCAATAAGATCCCCTATTGTCAAGGTTGTCCGTCAAAAGTTATGTCATTGTTCTTGACCTACTCCACTTCTCGCGTCAGCACTCCCCTTTAATAGAGCTCTAGCACTTCATGTTTTGATATCCTTTTACTTTACAAATTTATTGGATTATATTTATACCGGCGAGTGCCGTGGATGAATAACATAATGTTGGCTAAATCATATGGAAATTAAACTAATTGACAATATTTGGTTAGCGGAGAGTATCGAATTTACCACCTGTGAAGGTGCACACATCAGTAAATTGCTGACTATTCACGACTACAAAACGTCGCTCAGAGAGCTCTTGCAATTGTACATACAACAACAAGGCTGATACTCGCCGCTGAAAAAGTTTATAGTAGATATAGATATTTATATATGTATGTTTATAAGAAAGTAACCGTGTTCCGACAAACTTACCCCCTCTTTAAATCCTGGGCGATGAGATCTCGACGCTCCGGATCCTGGGCTTTGGAAAATATTATATTGTATATATATATATATAAATATACGTGCACCAAAATACGGCTGTTCTTAAATATACCAATTCACTTAAGCACAAAATATATAGTTATATGCGACTTCTTCAACGGCTCTTCATCATGATTCGCACTTTGTCTATCGATTCGGTTGGTTTAAATGTATTTCAGTGCATGTTTGAATGCTTCCAATGTTTTTTTGTTGATTTTCACTTGTTCTCCAATTGTTTTACTTGAGGATATTGATCTTTGGTTATGCATGAGTTCACTTTAGCTTTAGTTGGCTGGATTAACACATTTATATTGCACCACTACTTTCTCGGAAGAACGTTATTGGTCACCACGCTTTCGATCGGATGGCTCCTACAGCTGAACAATTTTCAGGAGCATGGGGATCACGGGTACAGGGGCTACAAACATCACAGTATGTCAGATGTCTTCCTCATTGTTGATCCTCTCTACGTTCTTTGATGACAATGGCGGCGCTGGTCCAACACATAAGGATGTTTCGAGCGGCGATTTGTGTCCTTCTCAAGGACTATTGGATATGGTGGCAGGTCCTGGTGGCAAAAGTTTCCGTGGACGACTACCCCAGGGAAAGTCGTCATCCCTCGGAGCTGCCGGCTTCCGTCAGCAAGACACACAAATGGATTCTCCCCCTAAGCTCTATTTGTCTAAGGTCTTTTATACCAGACTAGAGCTTTTACTTGGCTGCCGGTATGGATCGGATCACCTAGGTGTTCCCAGCTAGGACTACTATTCCTCGATATCTGCTATCTTGGGAGTCAACGGCCGGCTGTTGCACTTTGCCAGCTAATGGAGTATGGTTACCAGTAGGTTGATCGTGGCCGTTGTTCTGGCCACGCGACACCCGAGAATTGCCCAATTGCATTTTCTTCTGCCTTTACCAGTATGAGTCTCGTTAGTCACATGCACCCCTCCCCCTGGCTAAAGATTCGTCGGTGTTTCTCTATGTGAATCTTTCTATGTGGAGGGCTTACGTAACAAATTGTTAAAAGAGCATTATATCATCTTTAAAGAGACTATGCGTATGAAAAAACATAAAATCCATACGGCTGTCTTCACACGACGCGGTCTTGTGCACGTACGCTGTATTCGAAGAGAGGGTGTCTGTTGCATTAAAAGTATGGAGGAACTTTCGTCCATTAATCATTCGCCTGATCCACTTTCTACATCTCTCACTAACGCTTTGGGTGGATCTGAATCTGATAGCTTTCGTTCTTAAGCATATAAATCGTATCCTCTTAATTAAGATAGGTTTAAAACTAGTTTACTTTAAGAAATATATAAAATACGCATTGAATATTGAGTTTGCGCCCCTAATAATCATTGATAACAACAATGCAGGATGAGGAAGTTTGTTCCATAGCTAGTGCCATGATAAAAACTATAAGTAGTTATAAAAATGGTCTCCAAATATTTCACTTAAATGCACAAAGTTTGCTAAAGAAGATTGATGAGTTTAGATTCCTTTTCACTCAGTCTAATGTCGATGTGATATGTGTGTCTGAGACGTGGTTTGTAAATGATCTATGTGATTTGTCTATTGTTTGTGAAGGCTTTAATGTTTATCGGTCCGATCGTACTGGTCATGCAGGAGGTGTTGCTATATACGTGAATGTGAAGCTGAAATGTAAAGTGGTACTTAAACAGCCAAGTGACAGTACTGTTGAATACGTTCTATTAGAACTTCCCAATAAATCCCATGGAAGAACCCTTCTAGGTTGCATATATAGACCGAATCGGACAATTGACTACGGGTCATTACTTAATGTTGTTTCAGACATTTCGTTGGAATACACCGACATCATATTGGCAGGTGATTTCAACAGCAACATATTGTCAGAAAGCCATCTCGTAGATAACTTTACATCCCTAGGTTTGTTTTCCGTAAACGAAACGATTCCCACGCACTATAGCAGCATCACAGTGGCTGACATTACTTGACTTATTTCTTATCAATGACCCTAGCAAAATCATACATTATGACCAGGTTTCTGTACCAGCCTTCTCCAGACATGACTTAATATTTTTAACATACGACTTGACCTTTGACAGCAAAATCAACTCTTTTACGTATAGAGATTACAAAAATATAAACTATAATGAATTAAAAACGGAATTTTTGTATTGTGACTGGTCAAGTATTTACCATCTTCGTCATGTATATTGTCAATTAGAGGTTTTAACCAACAATGTCCAGTATTTGTTCAACAAGCTTGTGCCCCTAAGGACCAAGGTGATTAAGCCAATGCAAATTCCATGGTTCAGTAGTGAAATTAAAAACCTAACCCGTCAGCGAGATGTAGCTTACCTCCGGTGGAAGCGATACAAAACTGATGAATTTCGAAAACAATACAAAGAGGCTAGGGTAAAAGTAAACAAAAAGATAAAATCAGCAAAGAAAGAGCATTATAACATACAATTTAATAACTGTGTTAACTCAAAAAACAGATGGAACAAACTAAAACGGTTAGGTATTGGAATATGTAAGCAACGGACAGAGTCTGAGGTAGATGTCGAATTAATAAACAAAAAGTTTTTGGAAATAGATGTACCTGAAGCTACATGCAATCCGCACCTGAATGCTCAACCCCTCTGTGATAATAGTTTTAGCTTTATATTTATAAACCAAAGTGATGTCCTAGCTAGTACTCTGCATGTCAAGTCCGATGCTGTTGATCTCGATAATATGAGTCCAAAATTTGTTAAGCTTTTGCTCCCCTTAATGTTGCCCCATGTTACATATATTTTTAACACGGCTATTACAACGTCTTTATTTCCGACAATATGGAAAAACGCCAAAATTTTCCCAATTCCTAAGCTAAACAATGACTATAGACCTATTTCAATATTACCTTTTCTATCAAAACTCTTTGAAAACCTTGTCCTCACAGATTCAACTATACTTAGCTAATAATTCTCTACTTGATGAAAAACAATCTGGGTTCCGTAAGAAAAAGAGTTGTATTACAGCAACCACTAATATTGTTGAGGATATAAGACAAAATCTGGACAGTAACTGCGTAACGTTTTTGACGCTCCTTGATCACAGTAAGGCTTTTGATTCTGTGAATCATAACATTCTCTGTACCAAGCTTAGGAATATGTTTAATTTCTCCACTAATGTGACGAAGCTTATTAGGTCCTACTTAACAAATAGGTTTCTTCTCTCCGGAACTTATCCAGGGGAGTGCCACAGGGATCTGTGCTAGGCCCTTTATTGTTTTCTATATATGTCAATGATCTCCCTAGTATCCTGTCTGAGTGTGAAGTACATTTATATGCTGATGATGACCAAATATATGTTAGTAGACCCGTAACTGAAATACATGCCTGTGTCCGTATAAGTATTAAAATGTTGTGGCTAATTGAAAAATGGGCAAAGACTTGGGTATAAATCCTAAGAAATCGAAGTGCTTGGTAATTGGTAAAAAGCAACTTTCAACACTTTCACTCCAAAAATTATATATAAACCATACGCCGATAAGCTATGAAGTGAATGCAGTTAGTCTAGTTCAACAATACTTTATCATGGAGCAACCATATAATCAAAGCGACAGGGCGTTCATATGCTCTGTTGAGAAAATTTTCATTCTCTAAATCGTTCCTAACTGAGGAAGTTAGACTATTAATCGCCAAAGTTATCCTTCTGCCCACTCTCTTTTACGGCATAGAAATTTTTGGAAATTGTGATGCGCGGGATTTGCGCCCACTAACTGTAGCTTTTAATTCAATTGTCCGTTATGTGTTTAACTTAAGACGTTTTGACCATGTATCAGAACTGACATATAAAATACTTGACCTTAATTTGACCTCCTGGATCGATCTCAGAAGTTTAATATTCTTTCACAAAATAGTGACGAGTGGAGAACAAAAATATCTTTTCAATAAACTTACCCCAGCCACATCTGTAAGAACCAAAAATTACATATGCTCTCGAATACAAACACTATGTTCGAGAAGGCAATTTTTCATAAGTGGTATCCGGTTATGGAACAATCTACCGCACCAATACAAAACAATTAGGAGCGCAACTCAATTTTACAATAAAGTTAAAGATCTTTTAAAATACCAGCACACATAGGTATAAAAATTAAATGAAATAAAATACAATAAAAATAAAAAAATATATTAACAACAATAATAATAGTAACTAAGAAACTACGCAAATTTGATGTTAGTCATTAATATTAATTAAGAGAGCGAGATAAATTGTTTTAATAATTTAAAAATAATAATAATGTAAAATATCAACTCAATGTGACTAGCACGATAATTATAAGTGTGCACGTGTAGCTCTAGGATATAAATAAATAAATCTCAGGAATCTGCATGCCTAATCCCAGTATTAAAGCTCTTATAGTTTCCGAGATCTCAGCGTTCATACGGACAGACGGACATGGCTAGATCGACTCGGCTAGTGATTGATCAAGAATATATATAAACTTTATGTGGTCGGAAACGCTTCCTTCTGCCTGTTACATACTTTCCGACGAATCTAGTATACCCTTTTACTCTACAAGTAACGGGTATAAAAATGCCTTTAAAAGAAGTGTATTAATTACCTTCTTTATTAAAAAAAAGTAAAACGAATTTTGCTTATAGTGGCCATCGGCCAAGCTTGATCTTTATTCTTCTGCTTTCAATATTCGAGTGACTTACAGCTAGCTAATCGCGGCTGCGCTGCCTGCAAACATTGGCAACGGCCGTCATGTATATATCGAAGTATGTGCTCAAAATTGTATTTGTGCTGGTAGCACCAAGAGCGCGAGAGAAGTTGTATATGCATGCCTTGTATGTGTCTGCACTCAGGCAGTAAGTTGGGCTCTGAGGCGCATTCATATTTCGGCTGGCCGCAAGAGTTTAGCGGCCGGCACTTTTGTATTTGGTGAAGTACACTGTAACACAACGTTGGTGTCGGTACAGCTGCACTCGCTACAATAATACATGCATACTACATCTCCCTCCTTTTGAAAAATAACGTAATGTAATGAAGTTTTTTTTTTAATTTTAAAAAGTAATAAAAATGAAACTATTTCTAGTTATTAAAATTATCTTCTAGTACTTATATATTTGAAAATTTAAAAGTTATAGAAATTATTTTGTGTCGTAAAAGAAATATAAGAAAGTTGGAAAACATGTTATTCAAAAATGTTGTTGTAATCAGAAAATATTGATATCATGTTGTTTTTTTATATTTATATTTTTTTTATACATTTTTTTTTGTTATTTATTTATTTATGGTATTTATTCTATGTATGGCCATACGTAAAAATTGTATAAAAATTATTTTGAAATAAAAATTTCTAACCTATCTTTATGAACTTTTTGTTCTTTGTTTTTAATACTTGAAATTCTAATATTATCATTATCTCCAATACCAATTACTGTATATGGTCCCGTATATTTGTATTCTAATTTGTGACCTGTTTCAATCTTTAATAAAACTTTATCTCCAATTTTTAGTTCAAAATCTAAACAGTTTTTATCATAGTGACATTTTTGTTTTATTTTATTTGATTCTAATATTAATCTGGCTCTATTGAAAGCTTGCTCTAATCTAAACTTTGTTTCTTTTGCGTAATCATCTATATTACAAATAGGTTTTATTCCCTCTACGCTATTAAAATGTTTTGGTATATTCGAAGTCCTACCAAATACTAACTCATATGGACAATAATCATGTGCCATAGAGGGTGTCGTATTGAAACAATAAACAAAATATTTTAGCCATATGTCCCAATCCGTCTTATCAGTTAAGATGTATGTACGTATAAATTCATTAAAGGTTCTGTGGCTTCGTTCCGCAGTTCCGACAGTCTGATGATGGTGTGCTGTCGATGTTATATGTTTGATATTTAAGTTCTTGCATAGGTGTTCGATTAAAGAATTTTTGTATTCTGTTCCCATGTTCGTAATGAACGTCTTCATTGGACCGTACTTTAGAACAAATTCTTCGAATATAGCCTTTGCTACTGTTTTTGCATTTTTATTAGGTACTGGTATGGCAACAAGGTATTTTGACAGATCACATATTAAGGTGACTGCATATTCATTTCCATGATCTGATTTCGCCAGTGGACCGATCGTATCCACAATTACCTTATCGAATACCATTTCTGGTGTTTCTGTAAGTGTTAAAGGAGTTTTAGTATGTCTTGTCGTTTTTGACATTTGGCATTTTGGACATTTACGTATGTACTGGGTTATGTCTTTACTCATTCCTTTCCAATATTAGGCCAAGGATTTTGTTATACCTGAATGTCCTCCTTGAATAGGATCGTCATGTAATGTAGACAATATTGCTTCTTTTTCATTATTAGTTGTTATTAGGGTCACCGGGATGAGTTGAGCGCTACTCTTAATGATTTTAATATTTTGTTGCCCATTTTTTTAAATTTATCTATTGAAATATTTTTAAAGATATTATTCCATGGTGCCACTTTGAGTTGGGTAATTTTTTGTTTACCAGCCTGCAGTTCAAGCCTTTGGAAAAAGTGACCTGAGTCAAGACTTCCATTAGTATACAAACCTCCAACATCATATCTTGCTGTAATTTTTTTTCCGTTTGTAAAAACATATATTATTATTCACATGCAAGATCACTACTTTACGTACTTCGTCATTGTTAATGACTTCATATACGTTGGGCTTAGAAGCTTTTACTTGAGATTGCCTAGGCAATTCTACTTTATCTTTTCCTGCGCAGGAATTTTGTCTACTTTTTTGTCTTGTAGTGACTTGTAATATATTTGCCGTAATATTTTGAAGATCTTTAATTGTTATTCTAGAGAGGGCGTCTGCCACGAAGTTATCTTTTCCCTTTAGATACTCGACTGTGAAGTCATATTCCTCTAATTCGAGCCGCATGCGTGTTAGTTTTGAACTAGGATTGACCATTGAAAATAAGTATGTTAGTGGTCTGTGATCGGTTTTAACTGTTAAATGTTTGCCATAAACATATGGTCGAAAGTGCGTAATTGCCCAATGAATTGATGCTAGTTCCTGTTCTGTAGTGCTTTTATTGCTTTCAGCTTTTGTAAATGAACGTGATGCATATGCTATCGGGAGTTGGAGTCCGTTATGGTTTTGAGTTAATACCGCTCCACATGCTTATTTACTAGCATCCGTTATTATACAAAATTCTTTAAGGAAATCAGGATATTTTAATAAAGTTGGTTCTATAAGTTTATTTTTTAAATATTGGAATGATTTTTGGCATTCGGAAGACCATTGAAATGGAACATTCTTTTTACATAATCTAGTTATGTGCCGTGAATAGTCGACGAATTTTTTAATGAAATGTCTATAATAATTGCAAAATGCTATAAATCGTCTAGCGCTATCTGCATCATGTGGGACTGGATAGTTTCTTATGACATTATATTTCTTGTCGTCTGGAAAGATTCCTTTGTCTGTGCATTTATGACCAAGGAAGGTCACTTCATGCATAAAAAATGAACATTTTTGTGGGTGTAATTTTAAGTTGTATTTTCTGCATATGGGCCGTTTTTTTACAAACCGAACACCTTTTTTAAGTTGACATTTTTGATTTGCCTGAAACTTTTTTTACATATACTATTTGGTAAATAAGCAAACGGGTGTATCAGGATTTGGCCAAAAAAAAATTATATTTTTAGTTAGAATTTTTTAAAGTTTGTAAAAAAAAGCTAGTTTTCAAAAAGTACCCTCTGTTTGCAAGAAAATAAGCTATAGCTAAGCACTATTCATTACAAGAAAAATCGACTTGTGTTAAAATAATTACATAATAAATGTAGTAAATATATTAAGAAAATACCTATAAAAACAAATAAAATAAACTTAAATTAAAAATTTAGAATTGGTAAAATAAATACTTATTTGATCTTAATTAAATATATTTCCTTTTTTATTTAGAAATTATCAACAGATTGTTAAACAACTCAGAAATACAAACGGCATAAGGTTCTAGTGAGAGCGAGCGAAATGGCTGCTGAAAATATCAGAGGGCTTATTACATTAAATTCGATATCTTGAAAACAAAAAATGGCTCCAACCTATAAAAAAAACTGATTGTAGGTGACGAATAGGGGCACATTTTAAAATTAAAAAAAAAAATTAAAATGCAATAGTCATCATTCTCTGAAATGAATTTGGGGCTATTTTTAAACCGAAAGGTAATCGCGTAAAACGATATGAGCCATTGCTCGTTGAAAACGACGTTATGTTTCTTGAGTTTTCTTCTAGTTCAATTTGATGGAAACCTGACATTTAATAAAGGCATGAGAAATACTTTGCTCTACCTAGTTGGTCCAAGATGTCATCAATTCTTGGGAGTGGAAATTTATCAGACAGAAGATTTTTATTGATTTGACGATGGTCAACTACTAGTCGCCATTTCTTTTCGTTTGAACACTGAAGGGTTTTCTTTGGGGCAAGTAGAAGTGGGCTGTTGTATTCTGATACAGATGGCTCGACTGTATTGTCTTTAATTAATTTTCCTACTTGTTTTTGAATTTCCTCAAGTTGGCTGTGCGGGCTTCGATAATTTTTTATATAGATCGGTTCATCGTCCTTCAATCTCAATTTCTGCTTGTAAAAATTGTTTCTTGTTATTGATTCGGTTTCAAGACCGAATACGTCAGTATATTTTCCACATAGTTCCGTTAATTGTTGTTTAAATTGAATTGGAAAATTTTTCTTCAGTTCTTCTATGATGTTTTTTTCTCTATTACTTGAAGTGTTTTGAATTACATTATAATCGGAAATTGGTTCACATTTTAAATTTGTTATACTAATCAATTGATCAGTACTGGTTGTATTGAGTAATCGGATAAATGTATTATGTTTTGATGTAATAGTATTGGCAACGTAAATACCAGGTTGAATCTCCTGATTTGGTATTAATATAGTATCAGTATCGGACATTATTTTGATTTTTCGTACTACTTGAGATCTGGCTTGTAGGAGAATTGTGTTATTACCAGAAGTATATGTTATTGGAATATAAATATGAATGTCTATATTATTTGGTCTTATTATAAACCAATCCTCTGTAGGGTTAAGATCTATTTGGCAGTTTAATTCTTTTATAAAATCTATTTCTATTATTCCATCACATGGAATCGCAAAATGGAATTATATCTTTGTCTGTTTTGAGTTCTACTGGTGCAAGTCGATTGGATTTTATGATTCCCTCGCCAATTCCTTGAATATTTATTGTATTTTTTGTATATTTGTATATTGCTAAAGGTATCTGCATTTTCTCTTAAAAGTGATATATTTGCTCCCGTATCCACAAGGAACGTAAGCTGCCTTCCTGTTTCTGAATTAATAAATGGTACGAAGATATTGAGATTGAGGTTAATGGTATATACCGTTGATATTTTTAATTTATCGTATCTAAAGGGGTCTGTGAGTTTCCCGAAACTGGCTGTGTAAAGCGGACATTATTGTTGTGTTGTGTGTTGCCGTAATTGCTGGTATTTTGGTTATTGTTGTTTTGTCTATAATTTCCACGACCTCTATTATAGTTATTGGTCTGGTTATTATAGTTTCGATTAAAACCATTATTTTGGTTGTAACCGCCATTTCTGTTGTAGCAGTTATATTGGTAATACCCATTATTTTGGTAGTTACCACGAACATTTCCTCTACCTCTACCACGGTAGTTACTTCTGAAGTTGTTACCTCTATAGGCCTGTCCTTTTCTGGCAAATAGTATTGCGTTGGCATTACCCGTCATGTCAGTACTGCACTGTATATACTTGGTGACAGCCTCATTCATTGCTGAGAAGTTGCCTGCCTCAAGGATTGTTTTGAGTCGGCCATGCTCACAATTTTTGACTATTGTGCTTATAGCCTCCTTGGTGCTGAATTTGTCTGCATGTTCAGCGGGTTATCCTTCATCAATATACGAAGCTCCGAGTAGCTTTCGTAAGTTGTCAACTTCAGTTGTGAATTTTTCAGCTGGTTTTCCTTTTTGAGTAGTTTTAGCCATTTTTACTTTGACTACATCGGATGTTTCGCCGATAATTGTGTCTTGTTATTATACCCGTTACTCGTAGAGTAAAAGGGTATACTAGATTCGTCGGAAAGTATGTAACAGGCAGAAGGAAGCGTTTCCGACCCCATAAAGTATATATATTCTTGATCAGGATCACTAGCCGAGTCGATCTAGCCATGTCCGTCTGTCCGTCTGTCTGTCCGGATGAACGCTGAGATCTCGGAAACTATGAGAGCTAGGCTATTGAGATTTAGCGTGCAGATTCCTGAGCTTCTTACGCAGCACAAATTTTTTTCAGTAGAGTGCCACGCCCACTCTACGCCCACAAACCGCCCAAAACTGTGGCTCCTACAGTTTTGATGCTAGAATAAAAATTTTAACTGAAATGTATTGTTCTCATCAATACCTATGGATTGATAAAAAAAAAATTTGCCACGCCCACTCTAACGCCCATAACGCTTAAATCTGTCTACCGCCGATAGGTGGCGCATTTCAATCTCGCTTTGCTGCTTGCATATCTCCATTTCCCTTTGGTCCCTTTAGCTGAGTAACGGGTATCTGATAGTCGAGGTACTCGACTATAGCGTTCTTCCTTGTTTTTTTATAATTCCGTTTATAGTGGATTCGTTTTGAACTTTGTACAAGGTTGAGCCCACTATTTTTGATTTTATGACTTCAACTGCTATTTCTTCAAGTGTTCCTTTGGTTAGGTTTACTAATTTCAAGGCTGTTATGAATCTTTGAAGGTTGATTTTTTGTCCATTGAATTCAGGGATAGCATTTGCTATATCCTTAATATATGCCCATTGGGCAACAGTTTCGTCTGTCATTGTTTTTATTTGGTGTTGTTCGATTTCGCAGTCGGAATAAATTGTTTCCTGATCTGATAATTCAGATTGAAAAAGTACAGCTGGAATTGTGAGATTATTTAAATCTTTCTCCTCTACTTCTGGGTTGTCAAATTCAGATTCTTCTACCTGTACTGAGTCGAATTCTGGTGGATCTGATGATTCCAATTTGTCCCCAGTTTCTACTTTCAAAGGGGTGTTCAGAATAGTCGGTATTGAAATATTTAAGTTATACCTTTCTTTTATAGTTATTAGGTTTGATCGAAGTCTGGTCAGAAATTTTGATACTTCAGACCAACGATTTTTATCTAGTCGATCTCTTTGCTCATGTATTTGTATACGCGCATTGTTAAAGCGAGTTACTAATATTTCTGCATGTTTATTTATAAAGGCTTGTTGTATTGATCTATTTTGCGTTAACGATTTATATGATTTATCGAAATTGGTTTAGATCCTTATATAATTCACTCCATTCCATTATAATATAGATATGAATTATTCTTGTACACCACTGAAATTCTAGTACTACCTAATATGTCATGTTCGCTTAAAATTGTTCTCACATGGACACCCGGGATGGTGCTCAATACCATCGCTTTTTGTTTATTAGAGCAATGTATTAATGGTGAGCTTTATAGATTATATGTTGACATATATAAATTTTCTAACTCATAGATAGTAATTGGGGTCGTTGAGACCAGTGTGATTATTCTTTCACTAAAATGTTGGTCTTCATATAGGTATTGAAAAATGCCTCTGCATTCATTCTGTTTGTTTTGTTTATCTACCTATACTTGTGGCCATAACAGAAGAAATTGTAATATTTTGTTTTTTTTTTATTTAATTTGTTTTCTTTTAAGTAATTTTTTTTTGTTTTTTCATTTACTTTCAATAATTTTTGGAATTATAAGCCGCAAGTTTTTTTGTATCCCTTTTTTTTTAAATTTTATTCAGGTCGTTTGCTCGACTCTGGTATCCCTTCTTCAAACACCTATTGTGTAACTTATAGATTTTTAGAAAAACACTTGCTGACATTATAATTACAATTATTATTAAAAGTATTGTTATCGTCTCTAAATACATATTTTTAGATTCTACTTTATTAACGACGTTCGCCGTTGAACCGACAACTTTTGTGTCTACGAAACTTATTTTGGGAATGTTTTCCAAAATTCTATATTTTACGCCAAATATATATGGCGAATCTTTTGATTTAGATATACTATTGTTCATAAAAAAAAATTTGGAAAGTAAAGAAAATATTTTGGAAAGTAATTTTTTTCTTCACATGGCAGATTTACAATTTGTCGCTCTATATAATTAAAATATCTGCCATATGATTTTAGTATAAAGCCTAGCAAGGGGTTAGTAGTTTTCAAGCAGCGTTTTCACGCATCGGCTTGAGTGTAAGATTTTAATATTAAAGGTAACTTAGGCATTGGCAATTAATGCAGCCTTGTTACGTTACTTCGCACCAGTACGAAGTTTGTTTTCAATCTTAGTTAGCTCGGACTTGTGTAATTGTGCTTATTCAGGTGTCCCTGCCGTCTTTATTAAATCCTTAGCCAACCTCCGTTGGCGCAAGAGTTTATTTCTCTTGCCGCTCCTCTTCTTTTTGGGTTTGTTCTTCTTTTGCTGGCGTGCCCTGTACTCAGCTATTGTGAGGGGGCGTGGTCCATCGTTTGGATACACCTCTAGAGCTTCTTTTAGACTCGGTGCATCCCTTTGCTCGACAGGAGCAGCTTTGTCCAGTCCAACGTCGTCGTTTATGCTCATTACCTTTCCATCGTAGGTGTAGGGGGAATTGCCATGCCTCCCACACTTTTTTATCCTCTTTAGTCGTTCTTGGCCTATGGGTTTAGGCGGCGCCGGTGCTGGTCCTCGCACAGGCAGTAACGTAGATTATCTCATCAATAGCTTTTTCTCAGCATTTGCATTTTTCTAGCATTTTTTTTGGTTGCACACAATCTGTATCAGTTTTTTCTTCAGTTTTTGTTGCACTTATTTTTGTTGGTTGTACACAATCTGTATAATAATCATTTCCTTCAGTTTTTGTTGCACTTAATTTTGTTGGTTGTACACAATCTGTATAATAATCATTTCCTTCAGTTTTTGTTGGACTTATTTTCAACTTTGTTTGTCTCCGGCTGCGACATAACTGTCACGGTCGCCATGTATTAATTATCTTTTTTATTAAAAAAAAGTAAAACGAATTTCGCTTATAGTGGCCATCGGCCAAGCTTGATCTTTATTCTTCTGCTTTCAATATTCGAGTGACTTACAGCTAGCTTATCGCGGCTGCGCTGCCTGCAAACATTGACAGCGGCCGTCATGTATATAGCGAAGAATATGCTCACAATTGTATTTGTGCTCGTAGCACCAAGGGCGAGAGAGAAGTTGTATATGCATGCCTTGTATGTGTCTGCACTCAGGCCATGGGAATATGCTGACACTAGCACTTCCCATAAGTTGGGCTCTGAGGCGCATTCATATTTCGGCTGGCCGCAAGAGTTTAGCGGCCGGCACTTTTGTATTTGGTTAAGTACACTGTAACACAATGTTGGTGTCGGTACAGGGGTACTCGCTACAATGATACATGCATACTACAGTAGATAAAAATGAAAAAAAGTATATTTTTTGAGTTTTCAGGGAAATTTCTTCAACAAAACAAATGAAATATGCTTTGGTTCCACTGTATTATTAAAATATGGCCATTTATTTGTGAAAATACGCAAAAAATACGATGACTATGAAGATTTTTTTGTTTCGGTCCTGGTTGACTATTTTAGATAACGAGAGAGGCACGAAATCTCTGGCATGTAAAATCTTCAAGTACTGTGGTCTTCTTTCGCATAATTCAATATTCACATATTTATGGCAAAATAAACATTAGCCAATGGCATTTACATTTAAGCAATTTAACTTTGGTTCTGCTCCGAACAGAGATAAAAATGAATAAAGGATTTTACCTTCACCTACCTACCTTCATTGAAGATACAATCTAAATCAGAATCTTTATTAATGATCGTCATTTTGCTTTGAATACTTTTCATTTTAATTTCTTCAGACTCATCTTTAAAAAGTATATACTCTGCAAACATTTCAAAGTTTAATTTTGCTGAAGTATAACTTACTAAAAAAATGCTGAGATGGGGCAGCAACGACTATCTAGCATCGATCAAGAAATTCTCAGGTTATATTAAGTCCGATCAGTCATTTACATGCATGTAATGTAGTATTCTTCCTTTGAATACCTCAGAAATTTTCTTGACTCTTCCGTCAAGGGGTTGAATTGCATTTCACTTATGCAAGTCCGAACGAACATGGTTTGCCCTCTTGTTCTTTTGCAAGAAACACTAGCAGGATTGACAAAACTGATTTTGGTTATTCATTTTAGATTTTATTTCGTTCTTTTTTTTCACGATCACTCATTCACTTTATCTTAAGTTGTGTTTTACGTAGCAGAGTATCCCACTTCAATACTATTTTTGGTAGACTAACTATTGTCCTCGATCATTTATAGTGTTTGAAGTGGGCGTGTACAATAATATTGGAGACGAGAGATGTATATTTTAGATTTTTGTAAAATCGAAACAATATAGATAATTATAGCTAGTTAGATTGAGTAATCATTGACGAGAAGATATGAGATGTATTGATTTTGAAAAATATTTGATACAAGTGTAACCAATAACCAATATAACCAATCATAGAATAAGGGAGGGTGTTGGTTAGAAGAGGTCGCAGATACTTTGCTCGCAGGTGGGAAAGGAAAGTTCATTTTTTATACAGACCATCATACTCAGTTTGTACAAACTCATTTAATTTTTTGGAAAAGTCAAGCATTTTCATTGGGTGAATTTCGGGAATGCACATCTTGGGGTTAAAGAAGAAGATGAAAACCTATATAAAATTTCTTTAAAAATTGTGTAAGCATATTTAAAAGTGTAAGACAAGATTGTGGACTTAGATAGACATCATGCATTCAGTTAAAATAAATAACTTTTTGAACGTGTTTGACGGAATTCTTTTCAATGCACACTATGTACGTCTCCAGTTCATACAATCAAAACTCTTTGAATATGATGGAGATAATTCGAAAACATCTATTCATGGAAATCAAGTAGACACCTGCGTGTGGTGCAATGAGCAGCCACCGAGCGAGTCGATTCTTGTGTATGCAAAAAGGAAGCACTCAAAATAATGAATATATATTATAATCTAGAAAAATGAATGAAGAAGACTAAATAATATAATAAAATAGTTCACAATACCAATATAAATGAATAAATATATTAGAATGCTACAAATTAAACTATTGACTTTTATGTCGAGTTAAAATTACAGGTCGGAGAATGGACAACATTTTCTTGACTGAGATATGTCGGCTACATGCGAGTTGTTGCGAGGTCGTGATTTCAACCCTTATTATGGGACGTGTTCGAGCTAGCAGTCAGCCGTGAGGTCGTTGGCGTGAGGCCCATGATCTTGTCAATAAGCGTGCGCCTTCAGGCTTGTGCATGTGTCCCTTCTATTGCGGTCAGGTAATGGACAGGTGCGCATGTTCGGGTAGCCCTTCCTTGAATCCCTTTTATGACATATTTATGACCCGTTTGTGAAAAGGAGAGTTTATTTCTCTTGCCGCTCCTCTTCTTTTTGGGTTTGTTCTTCTTTTGCTGGCGTGCCCTGTACTCAGCTATTGTGAGGGGGCGTGGTCCATCGTTTGGATACACCTCTAGAGCTTCTTTTAGACTCGGTGCATCCCTTTGCTCGACAGGAGCAGCTTTGTCCAGTCCAACGTCGTCGTTTATGCTCATTACCTTTCCATCGTAGGTGTAGGGGGAATTGCCATGCCTCCCACACTTTTTTATCCTCTTTAGTCGTTCTTGGCCTATGGGTTTAGGCGGCGCCGGTGCTGGTCCTCGCACAGGCAGTAACGTAGATTATCTCATCAATAGCTTTTTCTCAGCATTTGCATTTTTCTAGCATTTTTTTTGGTTGCACACAATCTGTATCAGTTTTTTCTTCAGTTTTTGTTGCACTTATTTTTGTTGGTTGTACACAATCTGTATAATAATCATTTCCTTCAGTTTTTGTTGCACTTAATTTTGTTGGTTGTACACAATCTGTATAATAATCATTTCCTTCAGTTTTTGTTGGACTTATTTTCAACTTTGTTTGTCTCCGGCTGCGACATAACTGTCACGGTCGCCATGTATTAATTATCTTTTTTATTAAAAAAAAGTAAAACGAATTTCGCTTATAGTGGCCATCGGCCAAGCTTGATCTTTATTCTTCTGCTTTCAATATTCGAGTGACTTACAGCTAGCTTATCGCGGCTGCGCTGCCTGCAAACATTGACAGCGGCCGTCATGTATATAGCGAAGAATATGCTCACAATTGTATTTGTGCTCGTAGCACCAAGGGCGAGAGAGAAGTTGTATATGCATGCCTTGTATGTGTCTGCACTCAGGCCATGGGAATATGCTGACACTAGCACTTCCCATAAGTTGGGCTCTGAGGCGCATTCATATTTCGGCTGGCCGCAAGAGTTTAGCGGCCGGCACTTTTGTATTTGGTTAAGTACACTGTAACACAATGTTGGTGTCGGTACAGGGGTACTCGCTACAATGATACATGCATACTACAGTAGATAAAAATGAAAAAAAGTATATTTTTTGAGTTTTCAGGGAAATTTCTTCAACAAAACAAGTGAAATATGCTTTGGTTCCACTGTATTATTAAAATATGACCATTTATTTGTGAAAATACGCAAAAAATACGATGACTATGAAGATTTTTTTGTTTCGGTCCTGGTTGACTATTTTAGATAACGAGAGAGGCACGAAATCTCTGGCATGTAAAATCTTCAAGTACTGTGGTCTTCTTTCGCATAATTCAATATTCACATATTTATGGCAAAATAAACATTAGCCAATGGCATTTACATTTAAGCAATTTAACTTTGGTTCTGCTCCGAACAGAGATAAAAATGAATAAAGGATTTTACCTTCACCTACCTACCTTCATTGAAGATACAATCTAAATCAGAATCTTTATTAATGATCGTCATTTTGCTTTGAATACTTTTCATTTTAATTTCTTCAGACTCATCTTTAAAAAGTATATACTCTGCAAACATTTCAAAGTTTAATTTTGCTGAAGTATAACTTACTAAAAAAATGCTGAGATGGGGCAGCAACGACTATCTAGCATCGATCAAGAAATTCTCAGGTTATATTAAGTCCGATCAGTCATTTACATGCATGTAATGTAGTATTCTTCCTTTGAATACCTCAGAAATTTTCTTGACTCTTCCGTCAAGGGGTTGAATTGCATTTCACTTATGCAAGTCCGAACGAACATGGTTTGCCCTCTTGTTCTTTTGCAAGAAACACTAGCAGGATTGACAAAACTGATTTTGGTTATTCATTTTAGATTTTATTTCGTTCTTTTTTTTCACGATCACTCATTCACTTTATCTTAAGTTGTGTTTTACGTAGCAGAGTATCCCACTTCAATACTATTTTTGGTAGACTAACTATTGTCCTCGATCATTTATAGTGTTTGAAGTGGGCGTGTACAATAATATTGGAGACGAGAGATGTATATTTTAGATTTTTGTAAAATCGAAACAATATAGATAATTATAGCTAGTTAGATTGAGTAATCATTGACGAGAAGATATGAGATGTATTGATTTTGAAAAATATTTGATACAAGTGTAACCAATAACCAATATAACCAATCATAGAATAAGGGAGGGTGTTGGTTAGAAGAGGTCGCAGATACTTTGCTCGCAGGTGGGAAAGGAAAGTTCATTTTTTATACAGACCATCATACTCAGTTTGTACAAACTCATTTAATTTTTTGGAAAAGTCAAGCATTTTCATTGGGTGAATTTCGGGAATGCACATCTTGGGGTTAAAGAAGAAGATGAAAACCTATATAAAATTTCTTTAAAAATTGTGTAAGCATATTTAAAAGTGTAAGACAAGATTGTGGACTTAGATAGACATCATGCATTCAGTTAAAATAAATAACTTTTTGAACGTGTTTGACGGAATTCTTTTCAATGCACACTATGTACGTCTCCAGTTCATACAATCAAAACTCTTTGAATATGATGGAGATAATTCGAAAACATCTATTCATGGAAATCAAGTAGACACCTGCGTGTGGTGCAATGAGCAGCCACCGAGCGAGTCGATTCTTGTGTATGCAAAAAGGAAGCACTCAAAATAATGAATATATATTATAATCTAGAAAAATGAATGAAGAAGACTAAATAATATAATAAAATAGTTCACAATACCAATATAAATGAATAAATATATTAGAATGCTACAAATTAAACTATTGACTTTTATGTCGAGTTAAAATTACAGGTCGGAGAATGGACAACATTTTCTTGACTGAGATATGTCGGCTACATGCGAGTTGTTGCGAGGTCGTGATTTCAACCCTTATTATGGGACGTGTTCGAGCTAGCAGTCAGCCGTGAGGTCGTTGGCGTGAGGCCCATGATCTTGTCAATAAGCGTGCGCCTTCAGGCTTGTGCATGTGTCCCTTCTATTGCGGTCAGGTAATGGACAGGTGCGCATGTTCGGGTAGCCCTTCCTTGAATCCCTTTTATGACATATTTATGACCCGTTTGTGAAAAGGAGAGAGTCTTTGACAATTAAGCAGATAAATGTTCTAGGGCGGAAACAAAAATATGTGTTTGAAAATATTCCACATCTGAGAATCATTAACTTGTGACATTTATTTTATTGGGGTTCTTTTGATTTCTAAACTAGTTTTACAATACATAGGAAACATTATTCCCCAACATGATCGAACATGTCCCTCTAAAATAACCATCTTTGGATATTAATATGCTAATTGTCCCAGAAACCAACTAGCCACACGAATTTCGTATCGAGCAGACCATCAAATCAGTTCGTTACATCTGGCGCCCAACGTGATTGTCCCAACAGTGGGAGTAACAGAATCAGAATGGGAAAGAAGTTGATTTACCGCCTCAGGAAGGAGGAAATCGCCCATGTCGCACAGAGGCTTAATGTCGCCCTGGACGGCAGATAAAACGACATGAGAAAGGCATTGTCGGAATATTACTCAGAAACGGAGAACGGCATCTCGGGCCGAGGTGGAACTGCATACCACGACAGAGCTGGCCCAAGCATCACGCTAACGAACGCTGAAGGTGACAAGGACCGGCAAGCCTGAGCATTGTTAACTGTCCAAAAGAGGCCCACAGGAGAGGGGCAAGCCAAGATAGGAAAACAGCGGCGCTGACACTGAGACCCAGTCAGTCAGACTATGCAAGGGTCGCTAAAAAGGTCCGCGAGTGGTCGTTTAGGTTTGACGGGGCGGAGAAACCATTCGAGTTCCTGGAGCAGGTAGAATTGTCCGCCAACACATACGGCTTGGACTTAGACATGATGGGCGATGCCGGAATTGCTTAAGGGAAGGTCTTTAAAGTGGTTCATCGCCAACAACAACCAATGGAAAACCTGGGCAGAGTTTATTGACACCTTCCACACATACTTTCTGCCGAGAGTCTTCTTCACTAGGCTGGCGGAGCAGGTCAGGCAACGGAAGCAGGGCTTCAGCGAGTCGTTCAAAGACTACATGATCGACATGCAGACGATGGTGAGGCCACTTAATTACTCTTCTAAAGACTCTTAAGGGTCATCAAGGAGAACTGCACCCGAAGTCTAAGGATCTTCCTAAGGGCGTACAAAGTGTCGGACCTGGATACGATAATGATATTAGCCGATGAGTACGACGAACAAGAACAAGTTCTCAAAGACCAAGCCGGCATCACCAACGCAGGTCACATGCAGAAGATGCGAAGAGACAGACAATCATGAGATACGGGAAAATGACCAATGGTCAATGACAGGCGCACCACCAACAGGCGCACCACGCGACGGCCAATGGAGGCCTGTCGGAAATGTGGTGGGAACGGACACTGGGCTCGAGGATGTCAAGTCCAACGGCTGTTACTCTGCTGGGTATGCGGCAAGGTGGGTGTCAGGAGCGTCGAGTGCTGCCAACGATCGGGAAATGGCCAGCGTACTCAGCCGCAGAGAGGCGAGCGGGGGTCGCACTGGCTACCTCTCCAAACTAACTGGCAGGCTATCCGAGGAGGAGCAGCGGTTGTCCGCAGCGGTGATGGTTGGTGGGCACAGCTACAAAGCCACAATCGATACCAGGGCAACGGCAAGTTTCGTTAGCGTAGAATTGGCGGACAAGCTTGCTGCTCTAGGAAGGATCACAGGGACGAGCCAGAAAATTAGGTCGGCAGATAGAAGATGCGGCGGAATAAATGCACAGCTCGAGGTGGAGGTCAAATTCGGCAACAAGCAATTGACCATGATCCTGTTGATTTTACCAGGAGTAGTGGATCCGTTGGTGTTGGTATGGAACTTCCTTACACAACTCGGAACAGAAATAAAGTGTGCTGGACATGAGATCATAATACCATCCAGGAACTGACATGGTATGAGCTATCGGTAGCAGTCGTTCAACAGGAAATTGGACGCATGCTAGAAGAACACAAGGAAAACCTAAAAAAAAGTGTTCCGGCGTCTAATATCCCCTTCCCATAGAGTCCATCCGTTCGAAACGGTTGGGATTTTTGACAAATGTGAAACTCCCACAGGGCACTTCCACCATCTACCATCCGACAACAGCTATTAGATCAGCTGTGGCTTATAAAAACACAAGCAAAAATTGTTAATGTGGATTTTGCCAGACCAATATGAACAATTTACCAAGTATTTTGGCTGTTGTACAACAGCAAAATCTGAAGTTGAATCAGCTTTTATTGGCTATTGGATTTGTACGAAAGCATTTTTTCTGCAAAAGAGCAAATGCCACGTAGTGTGTATATTGGTAAATTGTATTAAAAATACTATTAAAGAATGCGATTTATATTAAACAGAAGCGATACGGGACTTTTTGGGAAAAGGATATACCGGAAAACAACGACAAGCTCTTCAAAGAGAGCTTTCGTATGGAGAAGTGTACCTTTTCGTTTTAGGTGGACCGACTTGGTGTTTTGCGGAAGAAGGACACCAACTGGCGAAATGCCATTCTTCTTGAAAAGCGGATCGCTATAGACGTGTACACCTTGGGATCATCAGCGGAATATCGTTCCATCGGAAGGCTTTTTGGAGTTCCACAAAACACTGTGTGCACTTATTTTTGAGTTTGCCAGCGATGCATATTTTAGCCAACCTGCAAAAAAAATTAGAGCAGCTATTTCCCAATTTGATACCAATGGTAACAAATAAAGTTAATAAATTATAAATCTGTTTGTTTTTTATATAATTATAATATCACAATTCATTTTGGTCTATTTATTATACATTTTAGGAATTCGTTGGTTTTCTTAACAGCTTCAACAAATCCGATTGGAATTTAACTTGGCTGTCTGCCATTCTCGACAATATTTCTGCCTGCGCTCGCTGCTCCTCCAGTCTTTCTCGAGCTATCTCCACAAGCTCCGACTTGTGGTCCACCTTTGCGCGCTTAGCAGGGGGCGCAGTGCTGCCTGAGCGTTGACTGCCGCTACAGGTAGAGGCTTCCCTATCTACATCCAAGAGCTCCACAAAGCATTCCCTAGTATCTGCAATAAATACATTTTATTAGATCATTTTAAACCAAAAATATAGGTGTGGGGACATACTCTCGTTCTCCAAGGTGTTCTGCTCCATGTTGTGGATGCGGTATGCGCCTAGAAACGTGTGAAGCAACTCATAATGCTGCCACGCGGAAGAAGAGCCTCCGCTTGGCCCCATTTTATTTTTTTCTTGCCTGCAAGGAATAATATCGTTGATTGGATTTCCAATATGTACAGTTTCCTGTACTTTTTGGTCAGGTTCTCCATTTTTGTCCAGACGTCCTTGTAGGACACATCAAACCCATCTTCCATTAAGGTCTGGGCCATCTCCATGTATATATGGACATTTTTTCGGGCTCTCCGCAACTGCTCGATGTTCTCCTGCCAAATATCGGTCAGCAGGACCTCCATCTGCAAGTCCACCTCAGCTTGCCACCGGCAGTTCGCGTATTATTGACTGTAAATTTAAAAGCAATGAATTATTACAAATATAAAGAGCATTTATGTTCATACCTATTGCTTAGTCGCCTTCCATTTTCAAAAGTTTCCCGTCATCATTGTTTACGTTTTCGTAGTGAATGTTACACTTTCAAGAAGATGAGTTTAGGGTTTCCACCCAAAATTATCGCCTAACTATCGCATAAAATAGTCCGTCAAATTTGGATGGGGAACTACAGAGAAATTTTCGGAACGGCAAAACCTTATGGACCATTCGTTCAACGGATGGTAGATGGTGGATGGATCTCTGTGGGAAGACTCTATAAAGGAAGCAAACCTTAGGCTGAATACAGTAATACCCCCTTCCCATACAGTCCACTCCGATTCCCACAGGGCACATCCACCATCTACCATCCGACAACAGCTGTCAGTTTAGCTGTGGCTAATAAAAACACAAGCAAAAATTGTTAAAGTGGATTTTGCCAGACCAAAATGAACAATTTACCAACAGCAAAATCTTAAGTTGAATCAGCTTTGGACTTTGGCCATTTTGGACTTCTAAATATTTTGTTAAAGGTTAAGCTATCTTTGCGTATTGTTGCAAATTTTCTGTAAAATCCTGTAAGGCCTAGGAAGCTTTAAGCTCTCGAATATTTTTAGGGATCGGATATTTTACAATTGAAGATATTTTTTCGGGATCTGTTTTGATCACATTGTGAGAAGCAACGTAACCGAGAAAGTTTGTTTCTAATTTAAAGAACTTTGATTTTTCAATAGAAATTTTGATGTTTGCGTTCAGCAAAGTTTTTATTATGACATTTACATCTTTGTAATGTTGTTCAATTGTTTTTGAAAATATAATATGTAACGAGTCGCCACATTCAAATTAACTTCAGGCGGAGGTGGTACCGTGGTGGTCAAGCGCACGCGGGTATACTCGGCTGGCTGCTTGTCGGCTGTGGAAGATGTGTGAAAAATGCTTAACCCCATGAAGTGCCTTTTTTTTAATGATAATTGAAATCTAAATTCGCGTGCTGGACAAGCTAAACTCGGAAATGAGCTACAACACCTAAAATCGAAAGGAAAGTCCAAAATTCCCATAATACCCTAGCCGAATCTCAAATTCACCTCGTTAGATGTCCCCGAGGTTCTTTACTGCCCACCCAACCATTGGTCGTTCTCTCCCATACGTCCGAACGACCCCATCAATACGAGCTACCCTATCGCGGAATCATCCTAGCTGCGGCAACAGACTGCTAACTTAGCACATTACAAAAGTTTTATTAACAGCTAAAAAGAGTAAATAAATCGAACACATCTTAAGTCTAAGCATGCAGGAATATATAATAATACGATTTAATTAAACGGGCATAGCTTTAAATTAGATTATGATTATGCGGCGGAAATTCAATTTAAATTTACTTTACGACTTTATTTGACTAATAATGCAAGGGGGTAAGAAACAAATAATCAAAAAAGTAAAACTCTCAATAAAAAATCGCAAGGAGAGGATCTGTCATCACGATTTTTCTGACTGCAGGCCAATTGGGTGCAGTGTGACTTAGTTTTTTGTCTTTCTCTTTTCTTTACATCGCCTTGAGTTTTTTTCTGATTTTTCAAATATAAAAATTTAGGCACTCACCGCTTGCAGGAACATCCAACGAGGAAAGCGCTTTCGCCGAAGATGCTTGTGGCTAGCTGCGGGAAAATATGTAGATAATAAAAAAAACTCAAAACTATTTAAGAATGCACGACCGGAATGCACTGCTCAAAAATAAACGGAAGCCGACTCTGCCTCCTTGTACGATTTTAAATCGCTTCGCCATCAATCAACAAATAAACTTTTTTATCTTAAACAATTCACTTAAACTAACGTGTTGCATAACACGCCCCAGAGGCAATGCTGTTGGCGGGGCCCGGAACTGAGCCTCTTTTCCGCTACTCGACGTAGTTTTTCGGGCAGCTTGTCCGCCTCCAAATATAATGGGGATGACCTCCACCGATCTCCCTCGAATATACGGCGGCTGCGCAGGAACCTTTTGAGGACGGCTGGTAGCCTAATCCGTAATAATTCTCCTGAATATATATTTCCTTTTCTTTTTTTTCCTTCCGGTGGCCCAGCAATATGAACAGGCTGATCTAGAAACTCGCGCTAAACTTTGCGGGTTGATCACTTGAAGAGAAACTTTCACTTCTGCTTGCCTCGGCTGCCAAAACGGAAAATACCGACTCTGACGCCATAATTCAGGCGGTAACCCAAGCCCCGGAGTATGAGGTGAAAAACTAGACCAGAGAAAGCCTGACATTTGCCCCTGTTTCTCTCACTTACTCCGAAAACTGCTGCAGAACATTTCTTCCCACGAATACTAGATGGCGCCACCCCTGTGTCTCTATGAACCACAGATGGAGCCACCTTAAGATCATACTTGGGAGTCAAATTCCCAAGGATGAGACTACCAGCGATTGCTGTGGATACGCTATTGTTTCATGTCCTTCGCATGATATCTTCCTATATATCTGCCCTGCAAATCCTCTAAATCGTAATAGGCCTGCCCGATTTTCTTTTTGACTCGAGCTTTAATAAATGCTGGTCCCAATTTGGCGTTGTAGCCGGCCTGGAAATTGCTTTGCTTGAAATTCCTCCTGAATATTTCCTGGCCCTCTTCATAGGATACCGGCCTCGAGCGCAGATTATACTGTCGTTCATTTTTCTCGTACTGCTTTTTCATCACTTCCAACGCCTTATTGCGTACCAACTCAAATAAATCCTTCCGCGAAAAAGCCATGGTCCTGTCCTCCAGTAAGTTCAAGGCCCTCAGCAATTTAAAGGTTGCCCCTGACGCAATGAAGTGCTGGCCAAACACCATATAGTACGGAGTTGTCCCCAGGCTGGAATGGATCGCCGATCTGAGCGCACAGCAGATGCTGCTAAGTTGTACATCCCAGTCTTTCTGATCGCTCCGTACCTATGACCTGATGGCTGCAATGACAGATCGATTAACCCGTTCTGAAGCATTCGCTTACGGTGAGTATACCGCCGTAAGGGTGTGAGAAATTCGGTACTCTCTAAGCAGCTTCTGAAACGCTTCAGACTTGAATTGCGACCCGGTGTCGGACACAATTGTCTCAGGGACCCCAAAAGTAGGAAAAAGATCTTGCTGCAAATACTTTACCACCACATCGGCTGTCAACTTCTTCACTGCTTTTAGGAACACAAACTTGCTATAGTGATCCAGAACTATAAAAATTCCGATATTACCACTCCTTGAGCGAGGGTAGGGCCCTAGAAAATCTACGTACAACTTCTGGAAAGGTCTACTAGATTCTGGCTGCACACCCATAGGTGGACGTAATGTCTTATTCGGTGCCTTTGTCGTTTTGCAAGTGATGCACCCTTTAATGTACTGTTTGACGTCCTTTACCAGCCCTGGCCAATAATAATATCGCCTCAATCTTTCTAGCGTTTTGTGAACACCCCCATGAGATGCCAAAGGGTCATTATGAGCCTTCTTTAAAGCCTCTGGAACCAAACCTTGAGGTACCCACAATTTCCAACAGAAGGTATCGTGAATAGCTTCTCCTGTAGTGTGTTCCCCTCTCCGATACACTAGACCGTCTGATACTTTTAGATCCGGAAGCTTGTCAGCGTTGGCCTCTACTCTCAAAATCAGCTCTAAGTAATCCGCATCCTTAAAATGCGGCGAATCCAAGTCCACCAGTAATCCGTGACTAGCGTCTAATGCTGCTACCTCCTCCTCATTTACCCTCGACAAAGCGTCCGGGACGACATTGAGCTACCGCTTCGGTGCTCAATTTTGAAGTTAAAAGCCTGCAACTTTAACGCCCATCGTGCTAACCGAGAGTGCAGATCTGTCTGCGACATAAGCCACTTCAAAGATGCGTGGTCAGTAACTATGGTGAACTCATGGCCCTCTACGTATGCTCTGAAACGTTTAACGCATATAATGGCAGCTAGACACTCTTGCTCGGTCACCGAATAATTTTTCTGCGCCTTATTCAGCTTTTTAGACACAAAGGCTATGGGGAATTCGTCTCCATTCTCGGATTTCTGTACTAGAACACCGCCCACACCTGTCTTGCTCGCATCGCAATGGATGCAAAAAGGTTGGCTGAAATCCGGGCTGCGCAATACTGGAGCTGAACTCAACATCTTTTTCAATTTCTCGCAAGCCTGCTGTCCTTCTGGTGTCATCGAAAACTTTCTTTTCGGCTTCAATAGGTCAGTAAGGGGTGCTGAAACAGCAGCGAAATTGTTTACAAACTTTCGATACCAACCCACCATTCCCAAAAACCTTCTAAGTGCTTTTAACGACTTGGGCAATGGAAATTCCGTCATAGCTGCTATTTTCTCTGGGTCCTTACGTACAACACCTTCACCCACGATATGCCCAAGGTACTTCACGCTCTTCATGCAGAACTTGCTTTTCTCCACATTTAGAGTTAGACCCGCTGATTTAATGCATCCTGCCACTTCACTTAACACTTTTAAATGCCCCTCCAAGCTATCGGAGACAATAATCAAATCGTCCAAATAGACGAAGACTGCGTTTCTGAGATGGGCAGGTATCACCTTATCCATGAGTCTTGTCATGGTCTGCGAAGCATTGGTCAAGCCAAATGGCATAACCTTGTACTGATACAGGGGCTTCCCCGGTATCGTGAATGCAGTTTTATCACGCGAAGCGGGATTCAAAGGTATCTGCCAATAGGCGTCCTTCAAATCCAGACTAGATATAAAATTTGCCTTAGGTAACCTACTTAAAATACCATCTATCTGTGGGAGAGGGTAAGCATCTTTTGTGGTAACCTGTTCACTTTCCTGCTATCCAGACATAACCGTACCTTTCCTAGTTTCTGGACTAGTACCACCGGCGATGACCACGCACTATCTGACTCTTCGATGACCTCAAGCTTGAGCATTCTATCAACCTCAGCGTATAAAAGTTTTTCGACCGCTGGAGATACAGGGAAATGCCGCTGCTTAACCGGCTTTGCATCGCCAATGTCGATTGAATGTGATATGAGGCTCGTCTTTCCCAAACCAGAGATTGCGAAGGACGGAAATTTGTTGATCACTGCCTTCAACTCGTTGCTCTGCTGGTCAGACAAGGCATGAGAATTATCTGCTAGTTCATCTATATTCATATCGGGTGGCAGGAGGTCGAAAGCCTTCCAAAAATCGATTCCTAAGTACAGCTCCTGACAAAGAGATGGGATTATGTGTAGATCCAACTCTTTGACAACGTCATCATATTGGACTATTGTCTTTAACCGGCCAACCACGTCCTGCTTCCTACCATCTGCAGTACTAGCAGATCCCAGAACCTTTTTAAACCTTATCCGGTTTCTAATAACATGTTCAGCCAATTTTCCTCCTATGGCACTTATTGCGGCCCCCGTGTCTAAGAGACCTAACACACTTTGACCCAACAAACGAACTTCCGCATACGGCCGCTTATCGTAGCTCTTATGTCTTATGGTTTCTATTGTTTTGGTTGCTTGCCAAAATGTTCTAATTCTGTTTACATTTCTGGAACAGCGCTTTCTTTGACCTGGATCCATACTAGTCTGCCTTTTCTGTACGAGCTGTGGCCAGAACCGAATGGGTTTAACAACTGCTTCGCATTCGTTTGTCTTAGCTAGTGTCGATGAATCTATGTCGGTTATTGAGTTATCTCGGAAATTGTCGACTTTTGGCGAGGAACACACGACTGTTGACGTGGCCGTGTGCTCGTCATCCCGTTTAATTTGACATTTAGAGCATGACGGCCTATAAATATTCAGAAGACCACAACCATAACAAAAGATTTTCTTCTTTTCGCCACAATCGACATAACGATGGCCTTCTCCCCTGCAATTCCAACAAACCAATGCAAGGGCGTCGACCTCGACTGTTAATTCGCCATCGGAAAACTCTGTTGCTTCCTCCCCCAGTCTCTCCTGCACCAACTCTGATACCTGCCGACGGAATGGTGTGGGCTTCTGGTAACCATAACTTCGCCTCACATCCTCGAGAAAGCTCTCTCTGCGTCGACAAATATCCCGAAGTTTTGCTATGGAATCTACGCTCACGTTCAGTAGTTCATGCCTAATCTCTGGCCTGAGATTCCTGCGAAGCGTCTCTACCAAGTCCTTCTCCGGCATAGGTACCTCTAGACAATCAGCTATCTGAACAACCGCATCATAAAAGCTATCGAAATTTTCTCTTTCCTGTTGTTTTCGATCTCGGATCGCTTCCCTGAAGTCTACATCGGTTCGAGTATCTCTAAACTGCTTGCGTAAAGCTTCACACAAAGAGATCCACCCTAAATTCCTCGAAGATTTGTGATACCTCCAATTGAACTCCCGTGCCTTTCCGTCGAACAACATACTAGCATTGCTGCACAACACAGAAAAATTTCCCTCTAGAGTTCGGTGAGTCAACGCCTCTACTCTATATATGAAGTTATCAACGCTTAACCCATCGTGACCATTAAACCTCAGCTTCCATCCATTGATAATATGGCCAACTTTATCAGGCCTCTGTCCTAAGTCCGAACCCACTGCTGAATGCGGTCTCAAGGACTGAAATTCCTGCACTTGTTCTTCCGGGACATTCTGCTCAGACACTTGGGGAAAACGTGCGCCAATATTAGTTTCGATCAATTGCGCCATTTTTTCCGAAAGCTGTGTCAACAAACTATTACTAATGATTTTTACATGCTGCTCAACAATTTTGCTTATATTTTGCATGGTAATTCCCGATGCCTCTGACGCTGTTTGACCCACTGGTGAGGTTTGCATCCTACTTTGCTGACCCCTTGTTACAGGAGGCACCTTCTCGAAACAGATCGATTTACAAGTCGGGCAAGTGCTTTGGGTTTAACCATAGTTCTCTATGCATATTTTGTGGAACTCATGTCCACAATTAGTCCTGGCCTGCGGTGCAGCCGCTAAAGGCTTTTCACAGAGAACGCACTTGGTCGAAGGAGACGCATCCATGCTTTCTTCTGAAGTGCTCATCATTAATTAAATGGGATTAAAACGAATAAACCTTTTAATATAAAGGAAACAAAGTGAATGAATTTTAAATCGGAAACTAACTATAAATCAACTCTTAAGAAAAATAAAATAAATTTAAGACACAATAATTCTAAGCTTGGAACTCGACAAATGAAACAATTATAATAATTCCTCAAAAATAATATTAATATAATAATTATAATTACATAAATATAAATAGGGCTAAAAAAAATAACTCAGATTAACTTATAAAATCAATTCTTTGTGAACTTTCAGCTGTGCATAAGCCCGAGACCGATTTATAAAACCAATGTCTTTGGAAATTGTCAGCTGATAATAATGCCAGAGAGTGTAAAGCTCCTAAGCTTTCCCTTTCTGTTTGGGGTTAACGACCTTGCTTGCGATCAGCGTTCAATCGTTGAGCTCTCTTGTATCGCGTCAACTCTTTCTACTGAACTGCTAATCACTGCTACACCGAGAGAAATCTCGCTGCATGAAAATAGAATTTTGTATTGACCCCCAGCGGCTGACGTGTATATGTCAGCTCGCCGATTTCAGAAAATGTGATCCAAAGGTTTTAAATTGTAAATTTTGAATTTAAAAACAAATTTACAAACATAAAATTTATAATAAACACCAATTAAATTAAATAAACAAGATAGATATATATCGGCAACAATTAAAATCTTCTACAATATTTCATAAAACGATTATGCCTGCAAGCATGATTCCCTCAAAAATAACTCGCTTTCCTTTTGAGACATAGTTTCGGCAAGACCAAAAGAGAACGAAAAGTAAACGCAATGCAATGCAGCTGCAATTGCACTTGCATGACAAACACGAGCTATTGCCAGCTGTGGCCAGCGGAAAGCTCCACGCTGTTCTCCAAACGTCTGATAAAGTTCTCTATGTTTGCCGTCGGGCATACGACACTTGCCATCATACGTGGCCTGCGCTTCCTTTCATATAAGAGAAGCACAGTAATCCTAGGCGGATGAATAACAATAGTTTATGCCTACTTTGTTTTGTTCTGCAACCTTCCGCTTTAGAGATCACCTGTGGCCATGAGTTTCCTTCTGAAAGTGAATCCCCATGTATGTCCTATGCGTTTGATCTCCAACGCTTTGGGTCGCTAGTCTCTAGGGTATACAAAAGTTGGTTTGTGTCGCTTTCTAAGTTCCTCAAAGTGGTCGGTTAACCAAATTACTGATAATTAGTTCTTCCGTCTTCCTATTCTTTGACAACTAAAAAAAAATAACAAAAAAAATTATGGTTTGCTAAGTATCAGCAGCAACTTGAAATAGGTAATCCTACTGACTGCATCAAAACTGGATTAAAAATTCCGCCGCTTGACTTTGGCCAAACCGGAATTAATTAATTAAACTGAATCCAACCGAATTTATTGGTGTATGTGAGTCACATAATGTTTATGTGGCCCTTAAAGTTGGGCGCCAGGACTTATTATCATTTTTCTTGAAATTAATTATTTATAAATGTAACGAGTCGCCACATTCAAATTAACTTCAGGCGGAGGTGGTACCGTGGTGGTCAAGCGCACGCGGGTATACTCGGCTGGCTGCTTGTCGGCTGTGGAAGTGGATGAAAAATGCTTAACCCCATGAAGTGCCTTTTTTTAATGATAATTGAAATCTAAATTCGCGTGCTGGACAAGCTAAACTCGGAAATGAGCTACATCACCTAAAATCGAAAGGAAAGTCCAAAATTCCCATAATACCCTAGCCGAATCTCAAATTCACCTCGTTAGATGACCCCGAGGTTCTTTACTGCCCACCCAACCATTGGTCGTTCTCTCCCATACGTCCGAACGACCCCATCAATACGAGCTACCCTATCGCGGAATCATCCTAGCTGCGGCAACAGACTGCTAACTTAGCACATTACAAAAGTTTTATTAACAGCTAAAAAGAGTAAATAAAGCGAACACATATCTTAAATCAAAGCATGCAGGAATATATAATAATACGATTTAATTAAACGGGCATAATCGCGAACTCTCTCATTACTGTTTCAGTCGGACGGGGTCACAAACCGATGGAGGGCTTATTTTTTCCGATTTCCCTCCTTTGAACTTTATTTTAGTTTTCCGGCATTTTTACGCCAAATTCACGGCTCTTGAAGAAAATCTCCGCCGCGGTTCCGCGACGGACCGAACGTCTTGCAGCGCGATCGAAAAACTGCCCTTGGCTCTCGCTTAAACGAAGAACGATGCCCAAGCAAAAGCTTTTACTTATAAGCTAGCAGACGAAAATGGTGAGGTAGGTCGGGTCTTCTCTCATCGCCCCAGAGGCAATGCTGTTGGCGGGGCCCGGAAGTGGGCCTCTTTTCCGCTACTCGACGTAGTTTTTCGGGCAGCTTGTCCGCCTCCAAATATAATGGGGATGACCTCCACCGATCTCCCTCGAATATACGGCGGCCGCGCAGGAACCTTTTGAGGACGGCTGGTAGCCTAATCCGTAATAATTCTCCTGAATATATATTTCCTTTTCTTCTTTTTCCTTCCGGTGGCCCAGCAATATGAACAGGCTGATCTAGACACTCGCGCTAAACTTTGCGGGTTGATCACTTGAAGAGAAACTTTCACTTCTGCTTGCCTCGGCTGCCAAAACGGAAAAGACCGACTCTGACGCCATAATTCAGGCGGTAACCCAAGCCCCGGAGTATGAGGTGAAAAACTAGACCAGAGAAAGCCTGACATTTGCCCCTGTTGCTCTCACTTACTCCGAAAACTGCTGCAGAACATTTCTTCCCACGAATACTAGATGGCGCCACCCCTGTGTCTCTATGAACCACAGATGGAGCCACTTCTGTAAAGCAAGCGCTACAAATAATGTCATCCAAATAAGCAAGAAATGTTTTACCCACTTGTTCTCTTAAAATATCATCCATCGCTCATTGGAATATTCCAAAAGCGTTTGTCAAACCGAAAGGCATTCTTAGAAATTCGTATTTCCCATTGTTTATTGAAAATAAGGTTTTCTGAATGTCTGGTTCATTAATGAGAATCTGATTAAATCCAGATTCCAAGTCAATTGTTGAAAGGTATTTGGCTTTTCCAAGATATGACAAAATCACTGAAGGGTCCTGCATTGGATATCTATCGGGTATAATATTTTCATTAAGTTTTTTATAATCTATTACGAGTCTGAGCTTTGGAGTTCCATCTTCATTAAAACTTTTTTTGGTACCACTAGTACAGGTGAATTATCAGGACTTCTACTTGACCTTATAATTTCTCCTTTTAGCATTCAACTTATTTTAAGCATACGGGTATTGTTTGCTGTAAATGGCTCAATCATTTAAGGTGTTTGTTTATGCCTAACCGAAGTAGATACACGCAAGACGATCGCGTCGCGGCAATGGTAACGATGGTTACTGCGATGCCGGACCACAGGCGATGCTAAGCTGCGCTGAGGTTGAGCTAACGTGGTTAGCTGCTAGTTGAGATGGTGCATTATGAGACCTTTTCCCAGAACCGCGGAGTTATGAGTTGCGTTAATAACTGATCTATTCATAAATTGGTACATGTCTATATACTTCTTGGAACACGGAAGTTTAGTGTAATGATTAGTGAAATAAGCTATATTCTAGAGTAGGTCAGGGAATTATGATTATGGTAGCAGTTTTCGTATTTTTCTCGGTTGACACTGCAAAATGTGCTGACAGCATAAGCGGGTCAGTGTGCCGTTGAATCGGTGAGACGGTGAGTTAGTGAGACATATAATGTGCTGATCAGCAATTCTCATCTGCAGTGGGTGCTACTGAGGGCCTGGTACTGTTCCCAACTTGGCTACTGCTTGAATTGTTGGTACTGGTCATGTTGAGCACCCTTGGGTAAATATACAAATGTTGAACAAAAGTCAGACTTCTTGTAGGTTTGTGAGGAGTTGAATAACTCTCCAAAAATCTCAGCAGCAACAGATGGCTGACCGCTTACCAGATACGCGGCGAATTTGCGTAGTAACAGCGCGGCGAGGAGCGGTTGAAGAGGAAGAGAGTTTGGAGACTAAGGTTTGAGAAGAAGAGAGTTTGGAGACCAATGTGGGAGAATAAGAGAGTTTGAAGACCAAGGATGGAGAATGAGAGAGTTTGGAGACCAAGGTGCGGAGAATAAGAGAGTGGAGACTTGGCGGGCAGTAGAAGAGTGCCGTGTGCAAATGGAAATAACGCAACTCCACCGGACCGGGAGAATAAGTGCCACATCTCGGAAGCGGAGCGGCACACAGGCGTGCCACATGCATCGCAGGAACCAGCGGAACGGCAGAATTCGGCAGAACCTTGCTTGAAAGCTGTGCGTAAAGGACAAGTGGGTCAAACAGGAACCACGGACCTTGGACCCGAAGTGGAGAGATTCAGCGGTCCGTGCGCAAAAGGGAAATAACGGTTTCCCTATATAAGGGCGCAGAGCGCTGGCAGCTGGATCAGTAGATCACGAGGAGTCAATCCGCCACGACCAGTGAATTGTAAAAGTCAAAGTACAAAGTCAACCAGCAGCAGCAACCAATCCAGTCGTCGGGATTGGGACATCAGGAATCTCCAAATTGAGACACAGGTGGCTGAGGTCCGGAAGGCATCACACGGCTAAGTCAAGGCGCGACGGACGACCGTATGACCGATTTGTGGTTTCAAGATACGTTATCCTGGAGAGCACTGCGATTACCGCGAAGTCCCCGAGCAGCAACTGCCCAAAACCCCAAGTGCCAGAACGCCAACTGCCAGTCAGCAAGGGCGAGCGATCGACCCGTTGAGGCATTGTACTGTAGAAGCTCAGCGGTTCAGCAAGTCTCGAAACGACGGTTGCCCAAGGGCACGCAAGACAAGAAACAGCGCAGAGGACATCGGCAGCCACGCCGGCAGACATCACCGGCAGCCACGTCACCATAGCCACGCGGAGCTCATTGGGGAGCGCAGGAACGTCGCGGACGTCAAGCATTAGGGTGAAGCCGGGAAGAACGTTCGTCTGCGCCTTGCGTAAAACAAAGTGAACGGCTTGGCAGCTTCCTGGCGTTAGCCTTGACTGTCTGCGCGAACTGAGCAAGAACCTAGCGGGACCGTCCGGGACAGAGCAAGGGACAGGTATTACCTCGAAGGGCGTTGCCCTGGAGAGCATGGCTTATTCACCTTAGTCTGAGGACGGTGACGCTTCCCTAGGCCCGCAAGGCCGAACTCTCTGCGAGTCCAAGGCGCGACAAGCGACCCCGAGGCAGCGCGTCGGCAAGCAAGCAGAGGTCACTACGAGCATCCCCAGACACAGGAACCAGCAGTCGTCAAGTCGACAAGCCAGGACGAGGAACATCAGCAGCCTGTTGAACTAGCGCGAGGAGACACCGAGGCTAGCCCAGCCACACACCCGCTGTATTAATAACACAAGAATAAAGCCCACTGTTACCATTCGAACCCTGTGTTTTCTCACTGCTCTACGGGGCAGTCACGTCATATAAATTTGCTGGAACGAACACACAACCTTCGGAGCTAGCCGCACGAATCTCGTAGCGAGCAGACCAACAAAATCAGTTTGTTACATCTGGCGCCCAACGTGAATACTAACACAATAAAAACCTGGGAGGAGTTTGAAGAGCAAGCTTCCACACCTATTTTCTGCCGAGAGATTTCTTCACAAGGCTGGCGGATTAGGTCCGGCAACGGAAGCGTTCGCACAGGAGAACAAGTTATCGAAGACCAAGTCAGCATCATGAACGCAGGTCACATGCAGAAAATGCGAAGAGAGAGACAACCAGGAGACACGGGGAAATGACCAATGGTCACCACCACACCAAGTCAGACGGCAGCAGGCAACAGACGCACCACGCGGAGGCCAATGGACACCACCCCACAGCAACAGAGACAGCCAGACAATACCTTGTGGAGACCGCCAAGCAACACACAGAGGCCATAAGATGCCACCCATATCACAGACCCGCGGAGGCCTTTCGGAAATGTGGTGGGAACGGACACTGGGCTAGAGGATGTCGAAACCAGCGGATGTTATTTTGCTGGATATGCGGCAAGGTGGGTGTCAGTCGATTGCTGCCAACGATCGGGAAATGGCCAGCGATCTCAGCCGCAGAGAGGCGAGCGGGGATCGCACAGTGCTACCTCTCCAAACGAACGGGCAAGCTAATCGAGGAGGAGCAGTGGTTGTCCGCAGCGGTGATGATTGGTGGGCACAGCTACAAAGCCACAATACACACCGGGGCAAGGGCAATCTTCGTTAGTGAAGAAATGGCGGACTATATTGCTGCTCTAGGAAGGATTACAAGGACGAGACGGCAAGTTAGGTTGGCAGACGGAAGATGCGGCGAAATTTATGTGCAGCTCGAGGTGGAGGTCAAACTCGGCAACAAACAAGTGGCCATGAGCCTGTTGATTTTTACCCGGAGTAGTTGATCCCCCCCCCAAGAGCCCAAAAATCCAAGGGGAAATCAACGCAAAGGTGGACGAGCTTCTCCAAATGGGGTTCATAGAGCATCAAATAGCCCATTCAGCTCCTCCATCTTGATGGTGAAAAAGACTTCAGACAGATCAACGCGAAGTCAGTGAAGGATGCCTACCCAATGCCCCGCATAAACTACATCCTAGATCAACTAAGGGAAGCGCGGTACATCAGCAGTTTAGACCTGAAGGATGGATACTGGCAGATCCCACTGGAAGAAAATAGCAGGCAATACACGGCGTTCACGGTACCAGGCAAAGGTCTTTTCCAGTGGAGGGAAATGCCGTTCGGACTCCACTCGGCGTCGGCAACGTTTCAGTGGGTTTTGTACCATGTAATTGGCCCCGAGATGTCACCTCACGCATTCGCTTATCAGGATGACATAATAGTGATCGGTCGCACGCTAGAAGAACACAAGAGAAACCTTAGAGAAGTGTTCCGGCGTCTAAAGGAAGCGAACCTGAGGCTGAGCAGTGACTAGCGAGGAAATAGGAACAGATCCGGAAAAAGTAGCCGCCATCGCTGAACTGGAATCGCCATCGACCGTCAAAGAACTTCGGCAATACCTAGGAGTAGCGTCGTGGTACCGCCGATTTGTACCTGATTTTTCCAGAATTGTCAAACCCCTGAGTGGGAGTGGACACCAGTCTTGCCTATTCTTCCTCAAACGCCATCCGGTGCTAGCATGCCCGGACTTCAGTAGAACTTTCATCCTGCAGGCAGACGCCAGCGACAACGGCATCGGAGCAATACTGACCCAGGACACCGAAAAGGGCGAAAAACTAGTCTCCTATTCGAGCCGAACACTTAACGGCGCGGAAAAAACGTTTTAATAACGGAGAATGAGTGCTTGGGCGATCCGAAAGCTCACGTCATATCTGGAAGGGTACCACTTTAAGGTAGTAACCGACCACATGGCCCTGAAGTGGCTCAACAGCATCGAAGGCCCTTCAGGAAGGATCGCCAGATGGGCCCTGGAGCTACAGCAGTACGACTTTGAGATAGCGTACAGAAAGGGTTTCCTAAACTTGGTGGCCGACGCATTATCAAGACAAGCACTACCAGAGACGCTACGAGGATTAAGGGAGGCAACGACGACGATAGCTTCAGGAGGGTGCAGCTAGATCAAGGACATGGGCGAAAAGATAAGGACCCAACCGCAGAAGTACCCGGACTATGTGATGGAAGTTGAGACACTGTACAGAAACATACCACACCGAGCAGGCAGTGAAGACGTCGCGTCATGGAAGATGTGCGTCCCAAATTCGCTACGAGAAACAATGTTGAGGGAAAACCGCGACGCACCATCGGCGGGCACATAGGAAGCCGGAGGACAATTGCACGGTTGGCAGCCCGATACTACTGGCCAGGAATGCAGGCGGATGTTGACCCAAGTGCCGGAGGAACCATGGTCCACGGTATGTGCAGACTTCGTTGGACCCCTACCAAGATCTAAGCACGGCAATCAAATGCTGCTGGTCATGATAGACAGATTTGGACGAAATGGACGGAACTGGTGCCCCTGCGCAGTGCGAAAGCAGAGTCGCTCAAGAAGGCGTTTAGGGAGCGCATAATCGCAAGGTACGGGGTCCCGAAGGTGGTCATAACAGATAACGGAGTGCAGTTTGCAAGCCGTATCTTCAAAAGTTCTCTGGCTGAGATCGGTATCAGACAACAATTCACTGCACCATACACACCACATGAGAATCCGACCGAACGAGCAAACAGAACAGTCAAGACTATGATTGCGCAATTCGCACGGCAGGACCAGAGAAACTGGGACGTGAAGTGGCCGGAGATTATGCTAGCAGTGAACACGAGCACATCGGAATCCACCGGCCATACACCAGCGTTTCTTACCTAGGGAGGGAACCGCGTCTACCCAGCAGCCTATATAATAAGGAAACCCTAGGCAATGGACGAGCTACGGAGACCCCGTAGGAAAACGTCAACCAACTGAAGAAGTATTTGATATCGTACGGCGACATATGGAAAAAGCATCCCAGGACCAAGCCAGACACTATAATCTGAAAAGGAGGCAATGGACGCCAGCGGTGGGCGACGTAGTGTGGGCCAAGGAACATCACCTGTCCAAAGCGGCTGAAGGATTCGCTGCGAGAGTACCAGGTTGAAGATTTTTTCTCTCCGGTGATCTGCAAATTACGCCACACACATTCAAAGAAAGAACGGACCGTTCACGGTGAGCTAAAGCAACAACAAAACGAGCAGACGGCAGACACATCAGGTGACTAACAATAGGTACAAGGCGACAGAATTAAGCGTCAGGAGGAAGCGAGAGTCATCCACACGCCACAATCATAAGGATAGGATATAAAGGGTGTACGCTGACCCCGACGTCGAGGCAACGGTTTTAGCGTCGGGCGCGAGCCAGAGTCAACCGATTACGCCACGTAGAAGGGGGTATGCGCGGGGGAGGCAAGCAGCACAAGTCGCGCAGTCCAGTCACACACCGTAGCATCCGGAGATTCTATACGGAATGCGCCGGAAGAGCTCGTCCAGTTGTTACCCGAGGAAAGAGGGGGGACGGTGCAGATTCAGGTCTACACCGTATCCAGCTGGTCACACAAGACAGAAACACGCATCGCACCGACAGTTAACAGGGGAAAAAAAACAACACGGGCAAACCCTGGAATGAAAGAGAAGTAAATGCCGGCTTAACCAAAAGTGCAACTCACCACGGGCAGAAAAGCCCTGCTGCTAACGAAGGCCAAAAGCTATTTAAAACCGCTGGGGCCATTGTACCTACGATTAAGGACAACGAACGGCATAGGCTGGTAGGAGCTGAGGAAAAAAAATGGAAAAGAAAGACAAATCAACCGAAAGCTGTACGGGCAGAACCAATTTTGCCAATTCACCATTGTAGGCGGTCGATTGTCACTGGACGATAGTGACGATCGATAGGCGCAAGAAATACTGGCAAAAGATGAAAATATCACAACGAGCAGGTGGCTACGCTTCACCGTCGGTATCGATAGTCGATGAAACATCGATCACGCACGGTTGATGTGACCGAACGGAGGAACCATGGAAGGGAGTAGGACGCAGCAATGAGCAGTGAGCTGGGGATCGATAGGCGATGAGTATCGATGTCCCAGTGGGAACATGTGAAATATCGGCGCGGGAGATTTGAAGTTGCTTCTAGGAGGACGACTAGCGCTGTAGAAACTCAATGGAGCATAAAGCGTAGAGGGAGCATCGAGGGAGCAACGAGCGAGCGCCGAGGGGATCGGCAGTAGCATCGCAAGGGCTCAAAGGCTAGGAAATGCAAGGAAACGCCGGAGAGTAGGAACGAGCTTTTAAATGTTTCCCGAAGTAAGGGGGAATGTGAGGAGTTGAATAACCCCAAAAGTCTCAGCAGATACCAGATACGCGGCGAATTTGCGTAGTGGCGCGGAGAGGAGCGGTTGGAGAGGAAGAGAGTTTGGAGACCAAGGTTGGAGAAGAAGAGAGTTTGGAGACCAAGGATGGAGAATGAGAGAGTTTGGAGACCAAAGGTGGAGAATGAGAGAGCTTGGAGACCAAGGTGCGGAGAATGAGAGAATGGAGTCTTGGTGGGCACAGCAAGAGGCCCGTGTGCAAATGGGAATAAAGGAACTCCACCGGACCTTGGACTTTGCCGTGAACTTTGGACCGGGAGAAGAAGTGCCACATCTCGGCAGCGGAGCGGCACACAGGCGTGCCACATGCATCACGGGAACCAGCGGGACGGCAGAATTGGGCAGAACGTCGCTTGGAAGCTGTGCGTAAAGGACAAGTGGGTCAACCAGGAGGCACGGACTTTGGACCCGGAGTGGAGAGATCCAGCGGGCCGTGCGCAAAAGGGAAATAACGGTTCCCGGAGGCCCTATATAAGGCCGCAGAGCGCTGGCAGCTGGATCAGTCGATCACGAGGAGTCAATCCGCCATGATCAGTAAATTATAAAAGTCAAAGTACCAAGTCAACCAGCAGCAAGAACCGTGAGCTCGGGGGGAAAGTTGTCTAAGACCCAGCGTACCTTGCCCGACCAAGCAGGACCTGGCGCGAGGGACGAACGGCTGATCGATTTGTGGTTTCAAGAGGCGTTGGAGAGCCCTGCGACTACCGGCGAAGTCCCCGAACAGCAACTGCCCAAAACCCCGAGTGCCAGAACGCCAAACTACCAATCAGGAAGGGCGAGCGATCGACCCGTTGAGGCATTCAAGAGGCGATTTCCTGGAGAAGCCCAGCGGCTCAGCAAGTTCCGGAACGGCAGTTACCCAAGGGCAAGCAATGCAAGAAACAGAGCAGAGGACATCGGCAGCCACGCCAGCAGATATCACCGGCAGCCACGTCACCATCGCCGCGCGGAGCTAATTGGGGAGCGCAGGAACGTAGCGGACGTCAAGCATTAGAGTGAAGCCGGGTGGAACGTTCGTCTAGCAAGGTGAACGGCTATGCAGCTTCCTGGCGTTAGCCTTGACTGTCAGCGCGAACTGAGCAAGAACATAGCGGGACCGCAGGCCGAACTCTCTGCGAGTCCAAGGCGACGAAAAGCGGTCACTACAAGCATCCCCAGACACAGGAACCAGCGGTCGTCAAGTCGACGCGTAGACAGGCTAGGACGAGGAACATCAGCAGCCTCTGGATCCAGCGCGAGGAGAAACCGAGGCCAGCCCAGTCACACACCCGCTGTATTAATAACACGAGAATAAAACACACTGTTAACATTCGAGCCCTGTGTTTTCTCACTGATCTACGGGGCAGTCACGTCATATAAATTTGGTGAGACGAACACACAATCTTCTGAGCTAGCCGCACGAATCTCGTAGCGAGCAGACCAGCAAAATCAGTTCGTTACAGGTTTTTAGTTAATGAGAAGTAGGTTTTATAATAATTTGTTTTTCTCTTGAAATATAAAGTTCAGTCAGTTGAATGGCGGTTGATTCTCGATCGGACGAGTCAGTGTCGGTAGACCTTGATTGGCTACATATATCTTCAGGCTCTGTTATTTGATGATCCTTCAATGCTAAGTTCGTTAAATGAATCCCTTCTTCATCGAGTGAAATCTCACTCTGCCGTTTGCTATCTTCTATATCAAATTGATTATTATTCATCGGATTTTTATCTTTCGTTGGCTCATAAGCAGCGCTCGGTCCTGCAAGATCATCTCTGTCTTCTACCAGAATTGGTTTGATTTCCGTATCCGATGATTTTTCTTTATTGAGAAAACCTGTGACATAACCAAGCCTTGTGCCTTGTGCCAAAGGTTTATTAGGTCCTAGGTCAAGAAATTCACCGGTTATTACACGAGAATATACATCAACTCAACTGCGACTCCTTTCTTAATTGCATTTTGCCGTACATCCATACATACATACACTTATATAAAATTGAGAAAAAAATTGCAAGCTTAAAAAAAATATTGTGCAAATATATGCCAAGCATACAGTGAGAATTATTTAATTTCCAGTGTTCTGCCAATTCAGGCCCCCAAAACTTACCAAGATTTTCTCACTGTATATCCGCAGCCGCTAAAAGACTTGCACATATTTTCCGTTTTTCCAAATACAGTCCACTTACAAAGAAATCTAAAACGTCCACCACAACACATACCCGCCGGTATTCATTAATTACTAAATATAAAACCTGCGAACAGTACATATATATATATATATACATATCTACATACATATCCATAAATACATAAATTTAAAATTATTTTCAATTTTAACCATCCCGTTCCCACTAATTAAAGTTTTCCGTCGGCCATACGACACGAAAATTTTTTTTTGGTCATTGTGTTACTTAACATTTTGGTATTAGGTATTTACTCCATAAAAACTATTTTATCCAGGAAAAAAATACCAGCACTCCACCGCATGCGAAGCATCTATCGTCCACAAATTTTTTTTTGGTATATTTTAGTATTTTTCCCTTTGAATATTAAATAAGATTAAAAGATCAAATAGCATCCTCCGGCCAACAACTTAATGGCCCATTTTGGTATTTTTTCTTCCTTCAGAAGTTTAAGTAAAGCCGAAATAATACTTTTACTCAACTGGGGACTATAATACATATTAACACATATTTGGAATTTTTCCTCAAATTATTTCAAAGGCAAAAATAATACCAGAAAAAATACCATACTCGAACCCAATAATACCATATTACAATATACATACACTGGTCGGCATATGTATTTTGACAAAATAAAAGTTAAGTATACTCATAACTTGAATTTACTTCTTGTAAACTATAGGCATCAATGGAAAGGTAATTTCAATCCCGTTTGAATGATACAATACATTTCTTTACCCATTCAGTACTTATTGAAAAGGACGAATTTGTGTAAATCAACTTTGAAATTTTTAAAAAAAACTTTTTTCCTCGTCTTGAAAACTTAAATTTTTTGATGCAAAAAGTTTCTTCAAACAAAAATAATAGTAACTGCAAAAAGAATTTTTCAAATATCATTTTGCTTATATTTTTTATGTTTTTTTGAAGGTGACAATGTCGGAAAAAATTTGTATGAAAAAGACAAAAATATGGCTCAAATGCCTGTTTTTAAGCATTTTCAAAAATTCATAAAAAATATAAGAAAAATGATTTTTGAAAAATTCTTTTTGCAGTTACTATTGTTTTTGTTTGAAGAAACTTTTTGCATCAAAAAATTTAAGTTTTCAAGACAAGGAAAAAAGTTTTTTTTAAAAATTTCAAAGTTGATTTACACAAATTCGTCCTTTTCAATAAGTACTGAATGGGTAAAGAAATGTATTGTATCATTCAAACGGCATTGAAATTACCTTTCCATTGATGCCTATAGTTTACAAGAAGTAAATTCAAGTTATGAGTATACTTAACTTTTATTTTGTCAAAATACTTATGCCGACCACTGTATACCAAAAAGGATAAGTACCATAGTATTTTTTCTCCACGGGTGGTATATGAAATACTTCATCACCGTTCCTAATTTATAGTATTGTGTTTAATTCCGCAAAGTAACCAGGTCGGTACGCGCTCCAATTTCTATTTCTCCGATCCGCGACTTTTTTTTGTCGACACCTTGTTCCACTGTTCCAGAAAGGGCCAGGATTCCTATTTTTTCGACATAAACAAAGGCGAGCAGATTCTGACCCAAAAAAGGTCATTTTTTAAAATGTCCGTTGGAAGTGATAACAACAAGTTGTCTATGCCACCTGCCGTAGTCCCAGGCATATCCGTAGATCCGCCCACACCCGAACTAACCGCTAAGTCCTTGTCGCCCCGAAAAAGGGTCACCCGTGCAAACGTCAAAATGGCACTAACAGCTTCCCAAATTGTTCTAAGCAAATTTATTACCGAGGTTTTCACCTGAGATTATCTGCGGTGGGCGACCTTTAGGGATCTGTTTACGGTCATTTATATAAACAATCCAAGGCTGACGCCAGTCGAAAAACTGTTTCACCTAAATGCCAAAACAAGTGGCGATGCACACACGATAGTGTCGAACTCCCCCCTTGCTAACGATGGCTTTCCCTTTTCCCCGTTTCCCGTTTCAAAAACAAGCGGTTGTTAGTAAATAGTCAATTAAAAATACTGTTCAATGTGCAGTCCGTTAATCAGGAATCTGGGTCAGCTATCCGTGAACTTTAACGAACCATCCAGGGTTGCCTCACGGCTTTAGAAATGTCCGGAATTGAAACCGAAAATTGTGATAGCCTTTTAGTGTACATGTGCTCCTCCAAACTTCCTAAGCTCACGCTATCCTTGTGGGAACAGTCCCTGCACAACAAGGCCGAGATTCTGACGTGGCAGGAGCTGAACACATTCCTTACAAAGCGTCACCGGACCTTAGAAGCCATAGGCGCCATACGGCCGTCAGGTTCGAGTAAATCTCTGCCAAAAACATCCGCCCCCCAGTGCAGCGCCTCGAAGAATAAATTCTTACGAGACAAGGGTAGCGCCCAAGCCCAAGGGATGTGACCTTTGTAAGAAGGAAAACCATCCTGTCCGCACATGTGCACGATTTCTCCAGATGACGGTCGACGAGCGGTCGGCATATATAAAGAGAAAGCAGCTGTTTCTAAACTGCTTCGCACGAGGCCATCAGCTGCGTGATTGTGAAAGCACTCATAGTTGCTTTACGTGCCGCGGCCGCCATCACAACGTACTACACAGATGCAACTCCTCCCCATCGCCGTCGAATCCCTCCCCGAGACCCAGATCAAGACCAAATACACCAGTTGCCACCGCTACCGGGTCCACGGACTCTACAGTCCAATATTACTTCGAGACGGGGTATAAGTAATCCGAGCCCAAGTATCAGGCTTAAACCAGACAGTATCCGCTGAATCCTTAAAGCTCTGTCAGTTTACCATCCCTTCTCCGACCAGGCATGGCTTGCAAATAAACACGACGGCCTATGTTCTTCCTCAATTAGCTGGAAAACTCCCATCTTGTCCGATTCCACAACAGTTTCTACGGGATCTTCCCGACCTGCCACTAGCGGATCCAAAGTTCTACGAGAGCGCACAGATAGATATTCTGGTCGGGGCCGACGCACTACCATCCATTCCCCTAAGCGGCACTCGGCCAAACATTTGTGGCTCTCCTCGGTCAAGAAACCATTTTCGGGTGGATCCTAACAGAACCCGTTCCTGCTCCAAGGGAAAATCAGATTTCCGCTTTTTCCACGCGAATCTCCCACACGGTTGACACGTCCCTGGATAAGAGTCTCACCAAATTTTGGGAGGTGGAGGATCTGCCAGTAAAAGTGACAAAATCTTCCGATTTGGCCTTTGAGGAAAATTTTCTCTGTGGCGCCAGTCAAAACGGTGTCCCTTCCCAGGCTGGAGTTATGTGGGGCTCTCCTTTTGTCCGAGATGGCCGAAGCCATTCTTCCTAATATGCCGAGGCTGACCTCAAAACTCCATTGTTGGACCGATTCCACGATTGTGCTAGCATGGTTGGCCAAACCAGCGTGCCATTGGACAACGTTTGTTGCCAAGGGGTGACGAAGATCACCGAATCCACAGAGGCAGCCAATTGGTCACACCTGCAATCCGAACATAATCCAGCTGATTTGGCTAGTCGAGAAGTTCCCCTTCAAGAGTTGGTGGATAACCCGCTTTGGTGGCATGGACCCACTTGGCTGCAACGTCCACGCGATCTTTGTCCCAGCCAGGGAACCGACCTGCCGGTGACCGAGATCGAAAAGCGTGCCGTCAAAGCCGTGGCGTCTATGCCGACAGAAGATTTCCTGGATCGCTTTTCCAAATTAGATAGAGCGTTGCGGTACCTCGAGTATGTCCATCGATTCGTCCAGCGATGTCGAAGACAATCACCGCTGTCCGGGGTCCGTCTAGAGGCCCAGGACGTTGCCGCCGCGGAACAGTTTATGACAATTTGCACTCAGCGCAGGTATTTTTCCAAAGAATACCGCTGATTGAGTCAGAAGCGTCCTGTGCTCGCGGCAAGTTCGATTCTCTAGATTCTAGACAAGAAAGGACTAATCAGGGCATGCGGCCGCGTAACGGCCTCCGACAGTTTGCGGTATGATGAACGACATCCTATAATCCTACCGTACGAATGTGCACTCTCGCGGCTTCTGGTAAAATTCACGCATCTCATTTCATTACATGGTGCTAATCAGTTAGTGTTGCGTCTCACCCGGTCCAGAATAAAGAACTTGGTTAAGGCAGTGGTTAACTCCTGCAAGGTCTGCGTTATCCACAAAAAGAGATTGCAAGTCCAGATGATGGGAAGTTTTCCGAAAGAGCGAATGTCTTTATCCCGTCCGTTCACGTTCACAGGTTTGGACTACGCCGGCCCGTTTGATATGAAAAATTATACCGGAAGAGCTTGTCTCATTACAAAAGGGTATGTGTTGGTTTCCGTTTGTTTTTCTACAAAGGCCGTCCATCTAGAGCCTACATCCGACATAACGACTGAAAATTTTCTGGCCGCTTTCGCTCGTTTCGTTTCGTGTCCTCGCCAAGTCCAGTCCGACATGGAAATACCTTCGTCGGCGCTTCCACCGTGCTTTCCCGAAACTTCCTGCAAGCTCTTAAAGAGTCTGTGACCGATGCGTATAGTCATCAGCAGCTCACCTGGCAATTCATTCCTCCTGGGGCACCCCATATGGGCGGCCTTAGGGAAGCTGGTGTCAAGAGCTTCAAGACCTTGTCCACCGCTACACGGAAGTACAACTTTGAAGAGCTGTCCACCCTCCTAGCGAGAATCGATATCGAATTCCAGACCGCTATCTCCCATGTCCGAGGATCCAACTGATCTCTGAGCGTTGACTGGGCACTTTCTTGTCGGTGCAAATCTTTTTTTTCATAGTGGAACCTGAAGTCCAATTCTGAACTTGTGGCAGCACTTAAAGTCTCTCCATCAACAATTTCGCACTCTATGAAAGGATGAGTATCATAAGGAGCTCCACAAGCGCAACAAGTGGTAAGTTCCCACAGAAAATCTGCGCGACAATTTGACAATTTGCCCTCAAATGAGTAGCGACTCGGAAGATAGACTCCGTTTTTCGGGAACCGCTGGCAATGTCAGCGTAGTCGACATTCTTACGGCACGCGTCATTGTCAAACGTCCTGTGACCAAGGTGGTTCTTCTTCCAAGAGAGCCGTCCAAAACTACCTAGCAACGAGCCGCGTTTCCCATGCACCATTATCCACGTCATTGTTAATCAGCCCTGTTTGTTTTTTCCTTATTATTCCGTCCACGTAGCGCGTTGGCATTGGGTAACAGACGTACGAGAGGTATTCAATCCTACCGATGCCTAGTCTGCCGCGGAATCCATTCTCTTCAAAAGTGTCAGAGGTTCTTAAAGCTGAGCGCAGAGAAGAAGCTGCGGGCAGTTCTCATAAACAAGTACTGCGCAAACTGTCTCGCACACGAGCACTCCACTGGGAGCTTTCGTAGCGATGACCGGTGCAGAACGTGCGACCGGAACCATCAAACGCTGCTCCACATGCACGAACTTGTTTCCCGGAAAAAGGCCGGCTCCAAGAAACAGCCCGCATCTCCGCAGCGTTCGCGCCGGCAAGATCCGCCAACTCGCCAAACGCTTGCCCCTCCACCGTGCTCAGCATCCTCGACACCAGCTCCGTCGCTCGCGGCACTTCTTCAACGTCATAGCGTTAACGTCCTGCCAACTGCTTTGGTGATTGTCGAGAGCGGGATGAAGACGTTCGACACCGCCGCACTCATCGATCCGCGCACCCCGACAAGCTCCATTGATGTATCCATGGCCGCCGCGTTTCGTTTGCCGAACACAAACGTGGGAGATGAGAGCATCTGCACGGCCACGATTCGGTCGAAGGTCGACGAGGCGATCAAGCTGGAGGTGGTCCTCAAGATCGAACCGAACGTACGTATCCGCACTGCCACCGAAGTTTAGGAAGCTACCGCTCGCGGACGAGCGGTTCCATCGGCCAGCCACCATTTCCCTGATCCTGGGCGGGGAAGTCTACCCGAAGGTGATACAGCCGGGCTTCCACATGGTCGACGAGGGACTGCCAGTAGCCCAGAAGACGGTGTTCGGGTGGATCCTCTCCGGCGCCTGTACGCAGGCTTAAGGCGTAGACGACTGGCCGGGTTTATTCAATGTTCAGGCCCACTGTCCGGCGAATCTGGACCCCAGCACCGCTATCCAATTGAACCGCTCTCCTAGTGCACCGCTCTCTCGCTCTCCCACTCTCCCGCTCTGTTCCCAGCTCCCCTCCGTGGTGACTCCACTGCGCATTGGAGCGCGGAACTCCGCTTCGGCTTAAGTAGTTCGATTCTGGCAGTAATACGAATATGTCGCGGTAGCTCCCCCGACTCCATTTTTTTGAAAGTGAACAATTGTGTAATTTCTTTCGGTCAACGGGGTACTTCCCGAACCGAGTGGTTTCTCCCCAACAGTGCAGAAGCAGTCCGCCGCACCCGACGTACGCCAGCCGCACCAGCAGCAGCCCGCCGACGCCGCAAGTTCCCGCCACCGCTTCCCACGCCATCTACCAGCGCCAGCGTTTCCCCGCTACCCCCCGGCGTAAAAGGTTGCAATCGGTACTGACGGTTGGTCTGTAATGACTGTGGGGATAATAAACACCTCTATTAGAGTTTCAAAACCTGATGTAACTGATGAGAGCTTTAGTGTTGATCTAATTGGTGTTGTTATTTTTCCTCCGATTCCAGATATTTCAATCGGTGACGACATTTCCTTAAGAGATAGCAGATTTGCCATCCTCCTTGAAATAAGATATCCTCTAGGGTTATCTTAGCCTGCAATGGTTGCTGCGCCGGCCACTTGATTGCTAGTTGGTCCTTGGTGTAACAGTGAATGATGCCGTTGCCGGCAGTGGCCGGTGATCCACAGTTTTCAACCCTATGAGCTGTAGACAAACAATTTATGCATGCCCCTACTTGAATAATGGCTGTTTTGGGGTCCATTTAATGGAAACGGCTACATGTTCTAAGATGATGTGGTCCTAGGTGACAAATCAGACAGCCCTCTTCGTTATGAACTGACTGATGGCGGAGTGTTGCTGTAGGTTGAGCGCTTATCGTCTCCAGCATGCAAGAGCGCCGCTCAACAAACGTCAATACACTCCTTAACGTTGGAATTTTTTTTAGTGCATCCGCTGAATTTTTAGGTGTAGCTAGAGACAGCAGGTCTAGTTTTCTTCTGATAATAAAACTAAGGCTTGGATACCAGGATTTCGTGCTGACATCGAGGTTTTTAAGGGTACTCATTGAGTCTTTGATAGTGTCGTGTAAGGCCTTTAGTTAGAGCGAGGAGCGGTCTATAGGCTTATAGTCAACCATTTTTGCTATAGCGGCGAGTACTAGTATCTCTCCGTTCTGGTACCTGGCCTTCAATCGCAACCAGGTGTCGTCATAGCCACCCTGTGAGAAGGCCGTGTCTGTCAAGACGTTCCTCGCTTCTACACGAAGCAAACTCTGTAGAATATGTAGTTTTTGACTGGCCAAATATGACTTATTATGTACTCAATCTTCAAAGAGATCGTGGAACCGTGGCCAGTATAAATACTCGCAATTGAACTCCGGAAAGCTAAATGGTGGAAGTGCCAAGTTTAGGCTCATTGGCGCGTCGTTTTCTCGAAGCAGGTTCATTTCGTATTCCTCGTATAATGTGTGGAATTGGGATAGCTCTACAGTCAGAGCTGCGGCCCCAGGTGTGCTTTCCAATTCGTCTTGGGCTTGCCTCAGTAACGCCCAATGGAGATCCAGGTGGCTTTGTAGGGCTGGGGTGATGGTTGGGGCGATCGAGGCTAATGTTAATGATGATTCCAATTCGTTGCATCTTCTCTGCAATTGTTGTCCAGAAAGATTTTCTGATATTTTTCGACCAGCTCCTTAAGTGCTACTAGTCGTGAAGAGTACTCACTTCCAGTGGGTAATGCCGCTTGTTGGACTTCTTCCTCTAGGTCGCAAAACTGCTTCCAGAGATCGTTTAACTGATTTAGCTAACCGGAATAATAGCCGTCTCGGTGGCTTCGTTCGACCGAATCCTTGCCAAAATTCTTTATGAGCTGTTGGATCTGTACGTGTAGCTCATTTTGGTTGTCTAGTAATCGATTGTGTAAATCGATTCTTGTGTGACTTGTTTCCTCTATGAATGAAGTAGACATATTGTGTGTCTTCGAAACGAAGAATCCTGTGAAGCCGGATAAAGCTGTTTGTCCTGCGACGCTGAACGAAGCTGTGAATCCTGTGAAGCTGGATTACGCTGAAGATCTTGTGACGCTGGATCAAGATGCGTATCCTGGGAAACTGGATGAAGCTGACGATCCTGTGAAGCTGGATGAAGCTGACGATCCTGTGAAGCTGGATGAAGCTGAGTATCCTGTGAAGCTGGATGAACCTGAGTATCCTGTGAAGCTGGATGAAGCTGAGTATCTTGTGAAGCTGGATAAAGATGAGTATCCTGCGAAGCTGAATGAAGCTGACGATATTGTGAAGCTGGATGAAACTGAGTATCCTGTGAATCTGGATGCAGCTGTGAATCCTGTGGAGCTGGATTAAGCTGTGTATCCCGTGAAGCTGGATGAGCTATGGTTTCCAGGGCGGGTAGATGTAGTCAACTTTACGGGTCTTCTCACCAGTCAGAGGTTCAGCCTTTGGTGGGGAGGGGGTTGCTTGAGTGTGATCCTTTGTTGGTAAAGGATCACGTCGGTGTCACCAATGTTTGTGCCTAACCGAAGTAGACACTCGCAAGACGATAGCGTCTAGGCAATGGTAACGATGGTTACTGAGATGCCGGACCACAGGCGATGCGGGAACTGCGCTGAGGTTGGCTGAGATGGAAAGTAGAACCGCGGAGTTATAAGTTGCGTTGATAACTGATTTACTCATAAATTGATACATGTCTATATACTACTTGGAACACGGAAGTTTAGTGTAATGAATAGTGAAATTAGAAATATTCTAGAGTAGGTCAGGGAATTTTGATTATGGTAGCAGTGGTTCGGCTGACATTGCAAAATGTGCTGACTGCATTGGAGGGTCAGTGTGCCGTTGAGTCGATGAGACGGTGAGTAAGTGAGACATATAATATGCTGAATAGCAATTCTGATTTGCAGTGGGTGCTACTGAGCTCCTGGTACTGTTCCCAACTTGGCTACTGCTTCTTGGGTGCTGGTCATGTTGAGCACCCTTGGGTAAGGACAGTTTTTATTTCACCACGTATATCTGTCCTAAAAGCAATCTGCATATTTATTTTTAAATGCTCTTCATTGATAATATTTAATATTTCGTTCTCCAAATTTTTTCGTTGATTTGCAGATGATATTTTTATGTTGTTTATTTTTTGATTTTTGATAATTCAACGATGGCGTGTTCAGAATTTTTAAATTCCAAACTTTTATTTTTTTCGGACTTATCAACGACGGAGTGTTCAGGATTTTCAATTCCCAAAGTTTAATTTTTGTCGGATTTTTCAACGACGGCGTGTTCATTCGCTTTGATTACCCATTTCAGATTCGGATCTGATTCGAGCCTTTTTATCAAAGTATTTTTATACCCGTTACTCGTAGAGTAAAAGGGTATACTAAATTCGTCGGAAAGTATGTAACAGGCAGAAAGAAGCGTTTCCGACCCCATAAAATATATATATTCTTGATCAGGATCACTAGCCGAGTCGATCTAGCCATGTCCGTCTGTCCGTATGAACGCTGAGATCTCGGAAACTATAAGAGCTAGGCTTTTGGGATATGGCATGCAGATTCCAGAGCTTCCTGCGCAGCGCAACTTTGTTTCAGCAGAGTGCCACGCCCACTCTTACGCCCACAAACCGCCCAAAACTGTGGCTCCTACAGTTTTGATGCTAGAATAAAAATGTTAACTGAAATTTATTGTTCTCATCAATACCTATCGATTGACCAAAAAAAAAGATTGACACGCCCACAAACCGCCCACAAACTTTAAAAAATCGTAAATATGAACGCGGATATCTCGGAAGCTATCAAAGATAGAAAATTAATATTTCAGATTTAGATTCCGTAGCCTTGTGCGCAGCGCAAGTTTGTTATGCGCCCACGCCCACACACCCACTCTAATTCCCACAAACCACTGTCAAAGAAAGTTGGTTTAAAATGTTACCGTTATTATATTTTAATTGTTCTTCTTTTCCATTATATTTAATTACTCCCTTAGCTGTATCAATTACAGCTCCTATTTTTGTCAAAAGGTTATAGCTGACCAGTAAATCTGAGTCTGGCCCTTCTATTTTATAAAAAGTATATAACGTATCAAAAATAGTTATCATGTGATAATATTTAATTATTGAATATCCATTCACTGTGGATACTCTTTTATATATTGGTAGCTCATTCTTATTTTTATAAATTCCTGTTCTAATATAACACGAGGTTGCCCCAGTGGCAATTAATATTTTGAATTTTTTATTTATTTTCGTTTCATTTCTATTTAAGTAGGGTAAGCCTACTTCTGACTTTTGTTTAAAAAATAGCCCTCCTCAATATTATATAATTTCATCGTCTTGTTAGGCGGTTGGTTAACAGTTCTAGTTGGTACCCTTATATTTAGGCCTTGGCCTTGCTGAGTGTTCTGGGTCTCAAACTTTTTTGTTTGATCCCACTGGCTCTGGCTATAATTATTATTTTGATATTTATTATATCTTTGATAAAAAACGTTGTTAGCCCTGTTCTGAACCTGGATGGACTCGTTTATCTCCATTGGTTCTGGCTTATTTTGTGGCTTGGTTATTATTAAATCTACCCTGGTTCCAAGAATTATTTTTATTCTGATTATAATAACCATAAGTATTTTTGGTCTGGTTGTCTTGGTTAAACCTTAAGTAATTATTGTTCCGCTGGTTATTATAAGGATTGTTTTGTTGTCTTGGCTTGTGGGTGCAGAGTTTGGCTCACTTTGTTTTCTCTGAGTAGTTGAGATACTATTTGCGAAGCAACATGTTGTTGCTTTCTTCTTCCTAAACTATGACCATTGCATTTCGTAGGTCAGGTGGATTCATTGAGAAAAAAGTATCTGAAATTTGGCCGTTGAGGCCGGTTAGGAAAACTCTAAGAGCTGTCTTTCTATGTTTTTCATTCGTTTCCGATGTTATTGGTTTATTTCTATCGTAGGTCAAAATAGTTTTTATACCCGTTACTCGTAGAGTAAAAGGGTATACTAGATTCGTCGGAAAGTATGTAACAGGCAGAAGGAAGCGTTTCCGACCCCATAAAGTATATATATTCTTGAACAGGGTCACTAGCCGAGTCGATCTAGCCATGTCCGTCTGCCCGTCTGTCTGTCCGGATGAACGCTGAGATCTCGGAAACTATGAGAGCTAGGCTATTGAGATTTGGCGTGCAGATTCCTGAGCTTCTTACGCAGCGCAAGTTTGTTTCAGTAGATGGCCACGCCCACTCTAACGCCTACAAACCGCCCAAAACTGTGGCTTCTACAGTTTTCATGCTAGAATAAAAATTTTAACTGAAATGTATTGTTCTCATTAATACCTATCGATTGATAAAAAAAAGAGTTTGCCACGCCCACTTTTACGCCCACAAACCGCCCACAAGCTTCAAAAAATCGTAAATATGAATGGGAATTGGGATCTCAGATTTAGATTCCGTTGCCTTGTGCGCAGCGCAAGTTTGTTACGCAAATATGCCACGCCAACTCTTACGCCCACGAGCCGCCCAAGCCTGTGGCGCCCACAATTTCCATGATAGATAAAAAATTTTAACTGAACTGTATTGGTCTCGTCAATACCTATCGATTGATCCAAAAAAAATTTGCCACGCCCACTCTAACGCCCATAACGCTTAAGTCTGTCTACCGCCGATAGGTGGCGCATTTCAATCTCGCTTTGCTGCTTGCATATCTCCATTTCCCTTTGGTCCCATTAGCTGAGTAACGGGTATCTGATAGTCGAGGTACTCGACTATAGCGTTCTTCCTTGTTTTAATTAGTATAGTTAATTTTCTATGAACTGTAACATGATAATCCATTATGCATAATTTTCTCTGACTCAATACACTTAATTCCTGTTCGATAATATGAATTGGGCGTTTGTCGCTAAAGACAAAGTCAAGTCTGGCCAATCTGGCATCGAAATTTAACACCGTACTATTATGGTTTAAGGCATCGTTTGCCATTCCCGTTATTTTGTTTCTTAATATAGATAAGGCAGAATAAAACCTTTCACTCCCTCTGGCATACTGACCCATGGCTATTTCAGCTGATTCTCTCCAGCTAACATACTTGTCTTTTTCACCTTTATATTCCCTAACAGATTTGATGATCTCGTGTGTCGCACTTAATATTTGGATCTATAATCTTTATCTGATAATGCTCAACCGTTTTTGTTTTGTGAGAAAGCTGCGATCTTAATTTTACGATCTCGTCCTTTAATGGATTTAATTCAAAATTAATATTTGTTTATTAAATCTCCTACATCTAACATTGTATTGTTTGTTACCGCCTGATGGTTCGTATGTTCTTGAGGAGGATTCATGTGGAGTCTTTTATTTGCTCCAGACTGGCTGGTTGAAGGTTCTGACATTTTTAAAATTTTTTCGAAATCAGAAATTAAGTCTTCCACTTTGTATTTATATTTCCGTTCTTACAAATTTCTTATATAATAATAATAAAACATTGAGCTACAAGGTTAATACTCGCCGCTGAAAAGTAATCATTTAATTTTTATATAAAATGTAAATTTGTAAAAATATGCTTAGTGTGTCTAAATGAGTATGTATTTACGGTTATTTATTAGAAATAATTTCTTGAGCTTAACTATATAAGTAGTAACATAACGTAACGGTAGAGATGGCAGTTGCTTTTTATACCCGTTTAAAAAGGGAGAAGGACCTTTCCGACCCCATAAGTATATATATTATTGACCAGGATCACTAGCCGAGTGGATCTAGCCATGTCCGTCTGTCCGTATGATCGCTGTGATCTCGGAAACTATAAAAGCTGCAGTACTAGGATTACACTTGCAGATAGAAGAGATTCCTGCGCAGCGCAAGTTTGTTGCGTCAGTGTGCCACGCCCACTCAAACAAACAAGCCAAACCTGTGGCGCCCACAATTTTCATGCTAGAAAACAAATTTATCTGAAATGAATTATTCTCGTCAATACCTATCGATCAACCCAAGAACAAATTGGCCACGCTTACTTAAACGCCCACAAACCGCCCAAATTTGTTGCGCCCACAGTTATAATGCTAAAATAAACAGCGTGGTGGAACATAAACCAATCTAGACGGCTGAATAATTAATTAACGAAGGGGCGTAAACTAAGAAAAAGGCTACATTTACAACGATTTGTTACAGCTTTAAAACTTGTCGACTTAACATAAGGCAATAACGAACACTACGCCTTAGAAGAATTAAAATTTGCGCAACTCCATATAAAGTTCAAAACGAATCAATTGCATGAATTATTCAAAAATTCCATGAAACCATTTTTGGTGAGACATCCGACATCGTATAAGCCAAAATGGCTAAGGTTTTCTTAAAAAGGAAAACAGCGGCCCAATTTACACACGATAAAGATAATTTGGTGAAGCTGCCGTGGACCTTGGACAACGATAAGATGTGCCACATCTCCGTAGCGGGTCGGTGCGCCTGCGTGCCACATGCCACAGGAGGATCTTCTGGACAGTGCCAAGACATAGGATTCCAGATGGTAGCCGTGGGTATGGGGCAAAGAGGCCAAACAGGATCCGTGGATTCCCGGATGATCAATATAAGTCCTCAGACCTCTGGGAGCTGGATCAGTCGACCGCGAGCAGTCAAGATCAGTCAGTTATCAAAATCAATTAACCAAGTCAACCAGCACGTGGTGCCAAGTCAACAACAACAGGGCAAGTCGTCGGAAGCAGTGCCGTGGGAAGCCTACAAGGAGCAAATCGCAACGTCGAGACGTTCGGGATTGGGACATCAGGAATCTCGCAATTGAGACAGAGATAGCTGAAGTCCAGATGTCATCATACGGCTTAGTCAAGGCGTTTTGTTTCATACTTTGTCTCGACCACACCCTGGCACATCGCAAGGCGGATCCGTCAGAGTTGAGTAGTAGAGTCCTGCGACGAGGAGCCGTGAGCTCGGGGGTAAAGTTGTTCAAGCCCAGTGTGCCGTCCCGACTGAGCAGGACCTGGCGCGAAGGATGAGCGGACGATCGATAAGTGGTTTCAAGAGGCGTTGTCCTTGAGAGCCCAGCGATTACCGGCGAAGTCCCGGAACAGCAACCGACCGAAGCCCAGAGTACCAGAGAACCACACTACCAGCCAAAAAGCGCGTGCTGTCGACCGGTTAAGGCATTCAAGAGGCGTTGTCCTGGATAAGCCCAACGGTTCAGCAAATACCGGAACGGCGATCGTCCAAGACCTTAAGGGACAGAGACCACGATACATCCAGCCGCGCAGCAAGCACGAGATGGAGCAGAGCAGAGGAAATCGACAGCGACACCAGTGGACAGATAGGTCGAGCATCATCAGCAGCCATTGGAGTCAGCGCGAGCGGACACCAATACCAACCGAACCAACCACTCGCTGTAATAAGTAAAACGAAAATAAACCCACTGTTGTCTCTTGGATTCTCTGCTTTCTTACTGATCCACGGGCAGTCACGTCATATAAATTTCGTGGAACAAATCTACTGAGCTAGCCGCACGAATCTCGAAGCGAGCACACCAACAAAATCAGTTCGTTACAAAGGAAATTATCGTTTTATTAACCACAACAACAACTCCAATAACAACCACCACCTGCTATAGAAATCGTGCAAATTTAAGAGGCTCAGTCAGTAACCAAAGTCACGGCAACAATAGGAACACACAACAAAATTATTTATTTGATGGACGTTGATGCACTACGAGCAGTACAAACAAGTGGCCCAACGACACCAAGCACGTGCTTGTTACGCGCGGGGCCCTTCTATAAATTTGGGCAAAAATGCGAGTTCGCGAGGAAGATACAAAAAACAAATAGAGACGGGACACAAATGAAAATAAAAGAAGCAACTAAGAATGAAGCAAATGAGTTAAAATATTAGTTTTTAATACCGGGATAGAAGATGATGTGCAAATTAAATGGTAAAGATTGTTATAATTATTACATAGTACGCGAAAGGGCTCGTGCAGACAAAAATTTGATGTACATCGTGGCAAATTTAGGGGATAATAATTTCGTGTTAGTCTAGCAGGGACATTGAAAGTTAGGCGGTTTACAAGTTCTACAGAATCAATATCACCTCTAATAAGATTTTGCATAAAAATAGTACCAAGCATTGTTCTACGATTTACAAGTGTAGGTAAATTAAGCAATAGTAATCTACTCTGATAGGAAGGTAGCCTTACGTTTTGATCCCAGTTCAAACTACGAAGGGCAAAAAGAAGAAATTTTTTTTGTACCGACTCAATACGGTCAATGTGTACTTGATATTGTGGACTCCAAACCGAAGAACAATATTCCAAAATAGGACGGACAAGGGAGGTAAATAATAATTTGGTTGTATAAGGGTCATCAAATTCTTTTGACCAACGCTTTATAAACCCAAGAACACTCATGGCCTTGTTGACAGTGGACATTATGTGGCAGTCAAATTTAAGTTTTGGGTCCAGAAGAACGCCTAAGTCATTAACGGAATATATACGGTCGAGTGACGTATTTTGAAGAGAGTAACTAACAAAAGTAGGAGTACCCCTATAAAAAGTCATAACGTTGCATTTAAGGCAGTTCAAATTTAAAAGGTTATACTCACACCATCCCTGAAAACAATCAATATCTGACTGTAAGTTGGAACCCGACGCTATATCGTTATATGATAAACAAAGCTTAACATCATCAGCATACATTAGTACACGAGAATGTTTTATGGTAGAGGGAAGATCGTTAATAAACAAAGTAAACAGCAAAGGACCCAAATGACTACCCTGAGACACTCCAGATGTCACGTAGATCAATTTTGAAACAGCGTTCTTGAACATAACCCTCTGAGTCCTACCATTCAAATAACTTGAAATCCAAGTTAATAGCTTACATGGAAACCCAAGCTGATTTAATTTGAATAATAGAAGAGAGTGGTTGACAGAGTCAAAGGCCTTACTAAAATCTGTATATATAACGTCAGTCTGCATTTTTTTCTTAAAACCATTTATTACAATAGATGACAATTCCAGAAGGTTGGCGGTGGTCGATCTTCGCTTAACAAAACCATGCTGACACGGTGATATTAGCGAGGAACATAAATGTTGCAAATGAGAAGTAATAATACGTTCAAATACTTTAGGAATTGCCGACAATTTGGAAATACCTCTATAATTCTGGGCATCCGCCTTCGCACCCTTTTTGTGAAGTGGAATGATAAAAGAGTCCTTCCAGATAGTAGTAAAAACTGATGATGAAATAGACAAATTAAAAAGTTTAAGAATCGGTTTACATATGGTTGACGCACAAAACTTAAGCACACACCCGGGGAGTCCATCTGGACCGGGAGAATAAGTTGGCGTTGTTGTTGCTAAGTCTCTTATGAGAGAACTTTCCGTAATTTCAGGGGTAAAAATACAGTTTGCTCTATTTAAGGGATTAGGGTAGTTAGAATTTGACCAAGCAACCGAACTATAAGTAGTTTGGAAAAACTCGGCAAATAAATCAGCAATTTCAGAATCCGTCGATGCCTCCATTGAGTTAAAACGTACAGATGAAGGCAATGCCGACGACTTACGCTTGGCATTAATAAAGTTATAAAACTGCTTCGGATCATTTGAAAATTCGAATTTACATCGACTTAAATACATAGAATAGCAATGACTATTGAGAACATTAAAGTCCGATCGAGCCACCACATATTTCGAAAAATCAGATGGCTTACCCGATTTTTTTTACTTTTTATAGGTGTTTGTTCTAAGGTTTTTAAGTCTTTGAAGCGCATTGGTAAACCAAGGAGGCCTGTTTAGCTTTGAAGGAAGCCTATCAGGAACGCATTCATTAAAAAAAGTATTTAACACTATATAGAATAGTTCAGTGGCACTTTCAATATCCATACAATTGTACAAGTCTGTCCAATTATATTGAGAAATTATATCGTTAAGTTATTTATAGTCACATTTTCGAAAACATCTCATTTTAGTTTGAGGAACTAAAGGAGAGAGGGTATCAACGCATGGGAGGCAGATTGTCAATTCCATTGTTGGATGATATCGGTCTTCAGGTACAACAAGAGCGTCAATTCTAGATACCGTGACTTCAGACGGGTCTGAAACAAACACAAGATCTAGTTGTCTATTTAATGAATTCCGTATAAAGCTTACTTGCTGTAACGATAATTCTAAAAGACCATCTACAAAATCATGGACGGATAAGGGTATAGCGACAAGTGAGTCAGTAGGAGAAGACCAAGAGATATCAGGGAGATTTAAGTCACCTAAAACAATCAAAAGGTCTCTGTTAGAAAGAAGGGATAGAACAGATTTTATGGCAGACAGATGGTGCTCATAAATTATTAAATCAGAGCCAGGTGGAATATAGGAACATGTTACAAAAATAGATATGGATTGCAAGGAAACTTTCACACTAACAAATTCAATTCAACCTCAGTGTCGACAGAAACTGCTGCAGCTACCAAGTTCGGATTAGGGGAGGATACCGTGACCGTGTTAACTGCCACTAAGCGGGCTTTTTTGCGTTTAGGCGACTCAGTTAGTAATTTTTTATTATTAAATTGGGCACAAACGGAATTGAACCCCTCATTGAGCTGTTTAAAAGCACCTGAGAGATTCAAAAGGCTGTCTCGAGTCTGCTTCATAAAGCCGCTCATCTCAACTACCATTTCCTTGCAGGATCCACATGACCACATGAGACCAGAATTCAGATCAATGAAGTCTTTGACTCTGCCAGTAAATCCTGCGCATTTAACGTGCATCATCGATTCGCAGAGCCAGCAGAAAATAAAAGGGTCTTTAGTTGAAGCCGAAAGAGTACAATTTTTCTTACAGCAGACAAGAGCCATTTTAGGAGATGAAATAAAAATAAAATAAAATATGAAAAATACCTTAAGTAAATTTGGCACTGGGATCAAATTCCAAAACCACAAAGGCACAAAACACGAAAAAAAATAAGAGCGCGAGATCGCGTTTTAGTTTAAATGTAAGAGAGCACGAGAGAATAAATCTTCTATCGACTGAGCGTTGCTTGTGGGACACTGACAACTTTACGCACGAACAGTTACAATGTAAAGCAAGCAAGAGAGAGAGAATAAGAGAAAAGCACTCCAAAAATCTACCAGAAAATCGGCAGGTTCCAAGAGAGTTTAAACTACAGTTGTAATATAGAGCGGGAGAGAGAGTGGGAATAAAAAGAGTTTTAGCAAGATTAGTGAGTGTAAAATTACACTAACAAAGCTAGGAGATTAAACAAATCTAATAGAAATGTTAAAATATCTATAACCACATACCCGTTTAATGGGGGATCAAGTCAAAAACACTAACACAAACTATTAGGCTAAGCTTTGTTAAAAAACAAACACAAGAAACTCGCAAAAAATCACCAAAAAAGACAAAAACTCAGAGCACAAAAGTAAACACATCTGTTCACAAGCGACGCTAAATCGATTTTTAACAAAGTTAATAAATTAAGCGGTTTATAAAATCAATCTCAATTTGAATATGTTCGTGTCATCTCTTAATGCAATATCAGGGAAGCTGCTTACTATTCTTACTAGAAAAGGGAGCGAATATTTCACTTAAAAAAAAAATTCTGACGTCCTTAACGACATTTGATACACTAACATTTCCGGCATAGGTGAGGGTATCATAAAATCCCAAGGCCCCGCATCAATAGATATCCAAGCCGATATATTTATAGTTCCATACAACTTTCACATACTTAATCAACACTTTGCAATTGCATGTGATGGAATAATAGGGATCGATTTTATAAAAGAATTAAATTGTCAAATAGATCTGAAACTTACAAAGGATTGCACAGTGGTCGCTGCCATAGGCCATAAATCAAAAAATTGATTTTGAGCTATTCCAACGAAACCCACTTTTTCGAACAGCTGATTGTCCAAACTAAACGACACAATACCGTTTGTTTGGCAATTCTAACGGGACTCTCTAAAAATAGAACGAAAAGAGCGAGCACGTGTTTACGTATTTGCAATTTGCCAGCAGTCAAGTGCAACAGCCCAAATTTAAAAAAGGCAAATTAATTATAAAACACCCGTAAAATCAAAAGAACTCAAATGAATATTGTTCATAGTGGTATATACTTTATTTATACAGATAAATATATAAATATTTTGTGCTGTGTCTTGTCTATATCTATTTTTAAAGAAGTGCGTCTTTTTTAGTTTGTATTTGTTGTCCATTACAAAGTTTAGGTAAAGTTTTAAGTGCTTTCCCCCCGTTGCCCCCCAATAAAGTACACATTATATTATTTATTAATATTTTTAGATTATAAAAATGTTGACTTCAACTGCGACAACCTGCGTCTGCACATTTGCCATTGCAAAATTCAACATAACCTCTTTTATTTTTCAGCAGTTCTATCTAGGAGGGACGCACTTTTTTGTTCTGTGTCTGTTATGTTGTTGCTGCCGTTGTAGTTTGTTGTTGTTTTTGCGTTATTTGTTATGTGTTTTATGTTTTTAGATTATTTTTTTGTTTGATTATTTAATTATTTTCTCAGGTACCCAAATTGAAAGCGAGTATACTCGAAATTATGTTTTTAACATTTGGATTGAGGAATCTGGCACACTTGCGGAAAGATTTAAAAATGTACTGGATGCCCTAATTAAGGACATAAGAAATAAGGGATATGAGCCGAATTTGGACGAATTCCAATCACAAATAAGCTATATTTGTAAAAAGCTGGCATCGTTTTGGCAGATTGCTAATCGGAATAAAGAGAGATTTCTTAACAAAAATTCTGATTGGCTGGAGTGCAAGGAAACTATAATTATAAAATACTCCTTGCCACCAAAAGTAACTAATATTAGTCGTGGAATACAGATTTGTTAAACAGATTGCTTTTAAGCTCTGATCCATATATAACTGGACAAAGAAAAATTACTTATAACCAAAAATCAACGCTACTAGAGTCAACTAATTCATTACTTAATGAAACAATTTAAAAAGAATATGATTTTGTTTTGTTGTTTGTTTTCCACATTAAAAATATTTGTATATATCTTAAGCTTTTTGTCTGTTATCTGAGAGGGTGTGCGTGGGGGTGGAAATAAGTAATCACACCCATACATGTAGGTATTATAGATCTAGGTTGCTAAATAACTTACAGTAAAAATATCAGCCTGAATTTATGAATTTACTGAACTTATGACTGCTTTCTCCAGTAAGCGCAATTACTGAGGAAATCGTTCCCAAGGAAGCTACAGGATACAGTTGTACGATCTGGTCAATTTTTTTACTATATATTTATAATATTTTTATAGATTTTTGGTGAAATTTTCATAGCGATAGCACATCTAGAAGTATTTATGGCCGCGGCTCCATACAAGCCCGACCACTGTGGATTGGTTTATAATAAGGGCAAATAATGCAGACACTCAGACGTCCGATGTCGAGACTATTTTATTTCCGAATCAAGAGATTCAATCGGTTATCTACGTTGCAAATATTATCACTTAAAAACGCAATACATTTTCCGTATTACTGAATGCAACAAGTACAAATAAACTAACAAGTGTAAATAATTTAACATATGAATCGATTTCAGATTACAATCAATTCAGCTAACAAGAAAGCGCCACCTATCGTGCATTCCTATCAGATTTTTTCGAGACATAAGTAACACCACAAATAACGTGAAACCTAGGAGGCGCTAATTAAATTTCGTAAGCTGCTGATTTTCTGTATGAATGTATCTCCATTCCTTTCGCACTCTGCTGAGTTTGCTAATTATTTATTATTGTCTGGTTATATCTTTTTAATTAATGGTCCGATTTGAATCATTTTTTACATGTAGATGTATTAATAATAAGAACCAAATATCATTTAAATTTCTACAAAGTATAAAAAAATGTGGGTGCTAAACGGATTTTTGCGTAATTGGCGCTTTCGTGCATTAGAGTGGGCGTGGCACACTGCTGAAACAAACTTGAGCTGCGAAGGAAGCCCAATTATTATACTCGTTACTCGTAGAGTAAAAGAGGTATACTAAATTCATCGGAAAGTATGTAAACAGGTATGTCCGTCCTTATGAACGCTGAGATCTCGAGACAATAAAAGCTAGATAGTTGGGATTTGGCATGTAGATTCCTGAGCTTCTTGCGCAGCGCAAGTTTGTTTCGTCAGTGTGCCATGCCCACTCTAACGCCCACATGCCGCCCAAGACTCAGGCTCCTACAGATCTAATGCTAAAATAAAAATTGTATCTGAAATGTGTTTTTCTCATCAATACCTACCTATAATATGCAAAAAAGTTTTCCATGCCCACTTTACCGCTATAAAACTTCAAAAAATCGTAATTATTAACGTGGATGTCTCGGAAACGATCAATGATAGAGAATTGGGATTTCAGATTTACGCAGCGCATATTTGTTACGAGAATATGCCACGCCCACTCTAACGCCCACAAGCCGCCTAAGCCTTTGGCGCCCAACATTTTCATGCTAAAAAAAGACTTTTTTAATTCTTGGACGTTGATGCACTATGGTCAGTACAAACAAGTGGCCCTTACGACACCAAGCAAAGCTTGTTACGCGCGGAGCCCTAAACCGATTTACAAATTATTGGAAGATAGAAAATACATAAGTTTATCATAATTAGTTGCATTAGGGCTATCAAACAGTAAGACGTGACACAGTGCATTGTAGTCGTCACAAAGAACCCGAAAAGGATCATGAAGGGCATAATTGGATCTACAAATTGGCAGAGAGAACGGACGAAAACGACGAACTGTTCTACAGGGTACATTCCAGTTGAGGGAGCTAAGAAGGAAGGGAGAGTCAACATCACCATTAATTAATTCATGCAAAAACATAACTCCATGACACTTTCTACGATGGTTCAGGGTTGGTAAGTCCAGCAGGCGTAACCTCGCATGATAAGAGGGCAATCGACTTCCTGTGTCCCAGTTTAAACCTCTCAAAGCAAATAAAAGAAATTGTTTTTGAACAGACTCTAACATATTTTGGTAACAGCTAATTTGAGGTGACCATATACACGAGCAATATTCCATTGACGGACGAACAAGAGAAACATACAAAAGCTTTGTTGTGTATGGATCATCAAACTCCCTTGACCAACGCTTCATAAACGCCAGGAGACTTCTGGCTTTGTTAGTTATAGTTGATATATGGTCTTTAAAACTAAGTTTATGATCAAATAGAACGCCAAGATCCTGAACAGAAAAAATACGTTCAAGGGCGTTATTTCCGATAGAATAAGAATACATAGATGGATTACAACGATAAAAGGTCATAAAGTTACATTTAGAATAGTTCAAATTCAACATGTTAATCATGCACCACGTATACAAACAATCAAGATCTAATTGAAGGTCATTACATGAATTAGGTAAACACATGGACAAATATAGCTTGACATCATCTGCATACATTAAAACAGTTGACGATTTTATGACATAAGGTAGATCGTTAATCATTAAGCCAAAAAGTAAAGGTCCCAGGTGGCTACCCTGTGGCACTCCCGAAGTAACATTAATTATTTTGGATATTTTATTATTAAAACAGACCATTTGAGTTCTATTAGAAAGGTAGGAAAATATCCACTCTAGTAGGTTGGGTGGAAAACCTAAAAGAGACAATTTATAAATAAGAATCCTATGGTTCACTGAATCAAAAGCTTTAGAGAAATCGGTATAAATCACATCAGTTTGATGATGTGTCAGAAAACCTTTAGTAATTAAAGACGTAAATTCAAGTAGGTTTGTAGAAGTAGAGCGACATCTAGTGAAGCCATGCTGACAAGGTGAAGTAATAGACCTGCAATGATGCTGCAACTGACAGGTAATAATTTTTTCAAAAAGTTTTGGAATAGAACTGAGTTTAGCAATACCACGATAGTTTGAGATATCGGACTTGTTCCCTTTTTTAAACAATGGGATAATAAAGGATTCCTTCCATATGGAAGGAAATCTACATTGACTTAGGGACAGATTAAATATCAATGTTAAGGGAAGAGCAAGATAAGATGAACAATTCCTAAGTATACAACTTGGTATTCTATCAGGACCCGGTGAAAATGAGAGCTTGAGAGTATTAAGACTCTGAAGGACATCAGTTACATCAATCACTGGTTTGAAGATAGAGTTCAAATGAGGTAGTGGGTATGGATAATCATTATTAATAACACTATTGCATTTCGTGTATGTCGATTGAAAAAAGTCTGCGAATAAGTTGGAAATATCATTATCATCAGATGCTACATTATTATTGAGAAAAAGAGAGGGAGGGAAGCAGTTAGATTTCCGTTTAGAATTGACGAAAGAAAAGAAAAGCTTAGGATTACTTTTGAAATCACGCTTACAACGAGACAGGTAATTTTTGTAACAATCAGAATTGTACTGGACAAATTCCACCTTAGCTGAGCTATATTTGGTGAAGTCTGTCTGTAAGCCGGATATTTTGAACCGTTTAAATAGTCTGGTTTTTTTATTCTTTAGATAAGATAGTTGACGGGTAAACCATGGAGAGCTGTAAGAATCCTTCATGGAGGAAAGAGGGACATGTTCATCAAGTAGACGGTAAAGGACCTCATAAAAGTACCTAACTGCATCATCAACAGGAAGGTCAACTAGAAAGGACCAGCTTACTGTCGATAAAGATTCCACTAGTCTGCCGTAATCAGTCCTCTTAAAACACAAACTAGGCTGTACATTTATTGCAGTCCGAGGATTATTAAAAAATCCATTAATACAGAGCTGAAGGGTAGGATGATAACAATCTTCAGGTAATGATAGTGGCGAAATACGACTGACTTCAGCATCGATACTATCAAAAACAAAGATTAAGTCAAGAAGACGACCAATATGATTAGGAATCCTGTTAGCTTGCTGCAAAGATAGTTCAACAAGACCATCAATAAAATCATTTTGCACCCTCGGAATCATTGTCAATGAGTCCTTACTCTCCAACCAAGAGATATTGGGAAGATTAAAGTCACCAAGCACAAGAAGTTGGTCAGTTTCAGCAAGCAACAAGGAGATAGAATGTATGGCAGACAGGTGCAATAGATACACGTTAAATTCAGAGCCAGGAGGTATATACGAGCAGGTTAAAAAATGTTACTTTTTGGGAAAGACAATTTTACGGAAATAAATGCAATACCTGATGATTCAGTAATATCAACAAACTCAGAAGTTAAATTGGATTTGACTCCAATAAGAACGCCTCCACCTCGACGGGTCTGACGATCCTTCCGATAAACAAAAAAGTTATTAGACAAAATCTCACTATCGTGTACGGATGGGTTAAGCCAGGTCTCAGTGAGTACAATAACATTGGCCTCAAAAATTGAACTATTTATATAAAGCGTAGAGAGTTTACTAAGAAGCCCTCGAACATTCTGATAGTGAATTAGGAAATTTAGTTTTTTGAATTTATATCAGAGCTGGGCGCCGACAAAGAAGTCGTGGAAAGGGAGCTATTTTTTTTTATATACTCGTGGACAATTATATCAGCAGGCCAAAAATTGGGGCAAAGAAGTTTAGAGAACAGCCCATCCGGAACAAGTATTTTAAATGAAGAGTAATCTCTTATCTGTTTAAAATTAAATTTGGTGATGTCAATACCATTTTGATTGGGAAGAGAGAGGTTTGTGACAATATGATGCATCACGTCCTTTACAGTTATTGCTGCATTCAACCTAGACACAAAAATAGATTTTCTAGGTACCATGACAGTGAGTGGTACCGGAGAAGAGAGAGCAGGGCTATGGCTGTTTTTCCTAGGGATCATGCTAGTAAGTGGGACAGGAGGAGGTGGAAGGGTATTAGCTAGAGGCAGTAGAAGGTGCGGCAGAGCCCCGGACGTGGCAACAGCCGGTGAACGGTTAGTAGGCCTTACAGTCGCCGAAACTGGCAGCGATTGCCCCGTGGCGTCATTCGTTGATGACTCGAGCCCGTTGGGATCATCCTCATCGCACGACACATAGCCTGCAGTGGGGCTGGGAAGAGAGAGGTTGGTCGAGAGATCTGGAACATGTAAAGAGATATTAGGCAGTGTAGGACTACGATTTATATTTAATGAAGATTGACTTAGAAGAATCCGACCTTTAAAGTTGGAGTCGCAGACATTAAATCGACTTAATAAGTCCGTAAATCCAGCACGTAATGCCTGAAACTCTAGCTCTGTTTGCCTCATAAATGCTCTTATATCAATTTTGATATGTAGGCATGTAGGGCACGTCCAGTCCAGGTTAGCATTAGATCTAGTGCGATCAGCAATTTGAGCAGCACTATGCCCAAAGTCTGCACATTTAGCGTGCGCAATGTTTTCACATAACCAGCAACTAACAATTGGCTGCCGAGAAGTGATTTTACCAACAAATTGGCAACCAACAACACAACAGGCAGTCATTGTTTACACGTTGAAGTCAGTTAAATGTAGAATGTAGAAAAAGTAGAAAAAGCAGGAAGCTTTAGATGAGTGCCAACAAACAGCTGTGTGGCTTAGCAAAACGCAGAGGAAAGATGAGAAAAGAGAGCGATAAGACCAATTCAGCAAAGACCCGTTAACTCGAAAATGAGAGCCGGTGACTGAAGTTGGGAGAATGTAGCAGAGCGAACGGTGCGAGAGAGCGCCAAAACAACAATGTAAATAAGAAACAACAACAATGCACAAAGCACCCGCGTCATTAACTATTATCCAATATAATAATAAAGATAATGGTTTTAACACAAATAACTAATTTGCAAGCAAACGGCGGCCTCAACCGAGTTGAAAATGTAAATTTAGGAATATATCAGATCGGTAATTTAGACACTAGGCGAATAAATGTGGGAGCAAATATAAAACACGTCCGTGTACAACAGAGATCGAATTCCATTCCACATTAACTGAAATGTATTAGTCTCGTCAATACTTTCTGAAAGCTTTTGGCTTAATGATGATTTAGTAATAAAAGAATTTGTTCCCAATAAACCAAGAACAAATAACAGACCCTCCACTGCGCCAAAAAACTAAAAAGTTTATTTTTGGCTTATCAAAATGTTAGGGGACTAAATATGAAGCTACCCAAGCTTTATGCTGACTCCTCTGCATTTACTGCAGATATTTTGGCTTTTACGGAAACTTGGCTGAAACCAGAGATATCTGACTCTGAAGTTCTGTCAAATAACTTTAATGCCTATAGCACCGATCGCTCCACACGTAGGGGAGGCGGTGTGCTGATTGCCGTTACCACAAGCCTCACATCTGAAAAAATTTACTTTGATACCCATAACGAAATTGAATTTGTTAGTGTGAAAGTTTCCTTGCAATCCATATCTATTTTTGTAACATGTTCCTATATTCCACCTGGCTCTGATTTAATAATTTATGAGCACCATCTGTCTGCCATAAAATCTGTTCTATCCCTTCTTTCTAACAGAGACCTTTTGATTGTTTTAGGTGAATTTAATCTCCCTGATATCTCTTGGTCTTCTCCTACTGACTCACTTGTCGCTATACCCTTATCCGTCCATGATTTTGTAGATGGTCTTTTAGAATTATCGTTACAGCAAGTAAGCTTTATACGGAATTCATTAAATAGACAACTAGATCTTGTGTTTGTTTCAGACCCGTCTGAAGTCACGGTATCTAGAATTGACGCTCTTGTTGTACCTGAAGACCGATATCATCCAACAATGGAATTGACAATCTGCCTCCCATGCGTTGATACCCTCTCTCCTTTAGTTCCTCAAACTAAAATGAGATGTTTTCGAAAATGTGACTATAAATAACTTAACGATATAATTTCTCAATATAATTGGACAGACTTGTACAATTGTATGGATATTGAAAGTGCCACTGAACTATTCTATATAGTGTTAAATACTTTTTTTAATGAATGCGTTCCTGATAGGCTTCCTTCAAAGCTAAACAGGCCTCCTTGGTTTACCAATGCGCTTCAAAGACTTAAAAACCTTAAAACAAACACCTATAAAAAGTAAAAAAAATCGGGTAAGCCATCTGATTTTTCGAAATATGTGGTGGCTCGATCGGACTTTAATGTTCTCAATAGTCATTGCTATTCTATGTATTTAAGTCGATGTAAATTCGAATTTTCAAATGATCCGAAGCAGTTTTATAACTTTATTAATGCCAAGCGTAAGTCGTCGGCATTGCCTTCATCTGTACGTTTTAACTCAATGGAGGCATCGACGGATTCTGAAATTGCTGATTTATTTGCCGAGTTTTTCCAAACTACTTATAGTTCGGTTGCTTGGTCAAATTCTAACTACCCTAATCCCTTAAATAGAGCAAACTGTATTTTTACCCCTGAAATTACGGAAAGTTCTCTCATAAGAGACTTAGCAACAACAACGCCAACTTATTCTCCCGGTCCAGATGGACTCCCCGGGTGTGTGCTTAAGTTTTGTGCGTCAACCATATGTAAACCGATTCTTAAACTTTTTAATTTGTCTATTTCATCATCAGTTTTTACTACTATCTGGAAGGACTCTTTTATCATTCCACTTCACAAAAAGGGTGCGAAGGCGGATGCCCAGAATTATAGAGGTATTTCCAAATTGTCGGCAATTCCTAAAGTATTTGAACGTATTATTACTTCTCATTTGCAACATTTATGTTCCTCGCTAATATCACCGTGTCAGCATGGTTTTGTTAAGCGAAGATCGACCACCGCCAACCTTCTGGAATTGTCATCTATTGTAATAAATGGTTTTAAGAAAAAAATGCAGACTGACGTTATATATACAGATTTTAGTAAGGCCTTTGACTCTGTCAACCACTCTCTTCTATTATTCAAATTAAATCAGCTTGGGTTTCCATGTAAGCTATTAACTTGGATTTCAAGTTATTTGAATGGTAGGACTCAGAGGGTTATGTTCAAGAACGCTGTTTCAAAATTGATCTACGTGACATCTGGAGTGCCTCAGGGTAGTCATTTGGGTCCTTTGCTGTTTACTTTGTTTATTAACGATCTTCCCTCTACCATAAAACATTCTCGTGTACTAATGTATGCTGATGATGTTAAGCTTTGTTTATCATATAACGATATAGCGTCGGGTTCCAACTTACAGTCAGATATTGATTGTTTTCAGGGATGGTGTGAGTATAACCTTTTAAATTTGAACTGCCTTAAATGCAACGTTATGACTTTTTATAGGGGTACTCCTACTTTTGTTAGTTACTCTCTTCAAAATACGTCACTCGACCGTATACATTCCGTTAATGACTTAGGCGTTCTTCTGGACCCAAAACTTAAATTTGACTGCCACATAATGTCCACTGTCAACAAGGCCATGAGTGTTCTTGGGTTTATAAAGCGTTGGTCAAAAGAATTTGATGACCCTTATACAACCAAATTATTATTTACCTCCCTTGTCCGTCCTATTTTGGAATATTGTTCTTCGGTTTGGAGTCCACAATATCAAGTACACATTGACCGTATTGAGTCGGTACAAAAAAAATTTCTTCTTTTTGCCCTTCGTAGTTTGAACTGGGATCAAAACGTAAGGCTACCTTCCTATCAGAGTAGATTACTATTGCTTAATTTACCTACACTTGTAAATCGTAGAACAATGCTTGGTACTATTTTTATGCAAAATCTTATTAGAGGTGATATTGATTCTGTAGAACTTGTAAACCGCCTAACTTTCAATGTCCCTGCTAGACTAACACGAAATTATTATCCCCTAAATTTGCCACGATGTACATCAAATTTTTGTCTGCACGAGCCCTTTCGCGTACTATGTAATAATTATAACAATCTTTACCATTTAATTTGCACATCATCTTCTATCCCGGTATTAAAAACTAATATTTTAACTCATTTGCTTCATTCTTAGTTGCTTCTTTTATTTTCATTTGTGTCCCGTCTCTATTTGTTTTTTGTATCTTCCTCGCGAACTCGCATTTTTGCCCAAATTTATAGAAGGGCCCCGCGCGTAACAAGCACGTGCTTGGTGTCGTTAGGCCACTTGTTTGTACTGCTCGTAGTGCATCAACGTCCATCATAAAAAAAAAAAAAAAAAAAATACCTATCGATTGACCCAAAAACGTTTGCCAAACCCACTCTAACACCCATAACGCTTAGATCTGTCTGCCGCCCATATAAAAATATATTCAGATCCCGGGTAGGTGACTTATTGTAATCTCGCTTTGCTGCTGGCATATCTCTATCTCCCTTTGGACCCTTTATCTGAGTAACGGGTATCTACGGGTATCTGATGGTCGAGGTACTCGGCTATAGACTTCTTCTTGTTTTCTCTAGATACGTAAGTGCACGGACTAGTTTTAACGTGCTAAACTCACTGTGTTACAAAAACTATTTAAGTCGTTGTAAAGTTCAATTCTCTCAGAATCCGAAAAAGTTTTATAATTAGCACAAAGCGTAAATTTACCTATTATCCTTCCTCGCTATCTTTTGAAAATATTACCGCAACAACTGACCACGCAATAGCCGATTGTAATAGTTTACTTCGATGAAGGTTTTTTGTATATCCCAAAAAAGTATAAGTCCGGTTTGGTTTGGATTTTATATCATTTATTTAAAAGATTTATTTTGGTTGCACTAGGAGCTGAGCAGCCGTTGTTGCCGCTCTGAGCTCAAAAGAGTTTCTTGTCAAACTTAATTTACTTAGGAGCTAAGGAGGTCTAAGTCTCGTAGCGGCGCTGCCAACAGCGGCAGCGGAGAGACGGCCCTTATATTCTTAAGTATATAGCTATGCTCACTTATTTTAGAGCGCGGAGGTATATGCATGTATTTGAGTTTGGCTGAGCAGCCGGCGTGCATCAGAATGCTGACACTTGCACTTTCTGTGTACGCCGTCGGTCGACTCATGTTTCGGCCACTTAGGTTTATTACCGGGCCTTTGTTTATGTAAACACTGCAACAAAGTGTTACAGTGTGTTTGCTTCAAGTACTCTTGGTACAGTAGATATTCGATATAAGTGCATACTACACGATCTATTTACCACGTTTTATCAAACGACATATTCTACTTTACCCCATTCTTCAAAGCCTTATACTGACACTATATCCAAGTCAAATTTAATATTCTGTCCCACCTTAATGAAAACTCTCTGCTTGTTGATCTTTAACGTGTAAGGTCCGTCTATTAGCCTGGTCCCGATGAAATTCCTGGGTGCGGCTTAGATATTGCGCAGAGGCCTTATGCAAGCCTCTTCTCAAATTGCTTACCTAATCTTTTGAATCTTCACAGTTTACCTATATGTGGAAGGAATCGTATGTAATTCTTGTCCACAAAAAGGGAGCAAAGAGGAACAAGCAACTATAGAGGTATCTCTAAATTGTCAGCGATCCCAAAGCTCTTTGAAAACATTATTACTCCCCATTTGCAGCACCTCTTTAGGTCAGTAATATCTCCGTGGTTTATGAAACGTAGATCAATAACCACTATCCTTTTGGAACTTACATCATTTGTGATAAGAGGATTTAAAAAAACATCTACAAACATCTTGACTTCAGTAACGCATTTGACTCTGTAAATCACGTTCTTCTGGTTAAGAAATTCGATTTATTAGGGTTCGCTGTTGATTTTTTAAGATGAATCCTACGATGTCTGAGTTGCAGAACACAAAGGGTACTTTTCCAAAATTCTATCTCTTGTCTACTCTACGTTACCTCCGGTGTCCCACAAGGGAGCCACCTCGAAACGCTACGTTTTACTTTATTTATTAATGGCTTTCCCTCTCTCATTCTCGTGTACTAATGTACGCAGATGTTGTTAAATTATGTCTGCAGTACAAGAATACTTCTTGCAGTACAACTTACAATCCGATTTGAAAGATTTTTAAACAAGGTGCTCTGACACTTTACTGGATTTAAAAAGATCTAAGTGTAAGGTAATGACTTTTTGTCGAGTCAATCCTCAATATGCGACATACACTCTGAGTGAGGGCTCATTGGAAACGATCTTGGCGTATTTTTGGATCCCAGACTAAAATTTGCTAATCATATTTCGTCCATGGTGACTAAAGCCAGGGGTGCGCTTGGCTTTTGTAAAAGGTGGTCAAAGGAATTTGATGATCCTTATATTACTAAGACCTTATTTATTTCGCTCGTCCGCCCGATGATGCAATGGGATGCAAAACTTATCTTATCTTATTGTTCAAGTAAGTTACTTCTAATGAACTTAGACTCCCTAGCCAAACGCAGAACGATGCTTGGAACAGTCTTTATTCATGACCTTATTCGTGGTGACTGGGTTAGGCAGCCAAACTTTCCTGTTCCATGCAGATTAACAAGATATTACATTCCCCTAATTTTAAATCACTGTAGACCTAACTATGACTTGCGTGAACTTTTCAGAGTATTATGTTCTGACTATAAAAGACGTTATCCTATTATCTTAAAATCTGACCTCTGCCTCTCTTAAAACGATTAATATTACATTTTCTAGCACAGAATCAGATCCTACTTTTGATCCTATTTCTTTATTTTCCTATCATTTCGCGAATTCGGGACGTACGACACACGGAAGTGCACCTCGGTCTGTTGGGCGGGATAAGTGGCCGTTAGATGCGACGCGTTTAAATAAAAACAAGGCAGAACGCTATAGTGGAGTACCTCGACTATCAGATACCCGTTACTCAGCTAAAGGAACCAAAGGGAAATGGAGATATGCAAGCAGCAAAGCGAGATTGAAATGCGCTACCTACCGGCGGTAGACAGATTTAAGCGTTATGGGCGTTAGAGTGGGCGTTTTTTGCATCAATCGATAGGTATTGGCGAGATCAATACATTTCAGTTTACATTTTTTTATCTAGCGTGAAAATTGTGGACGCCACAGACTTGTGCGGCTTGTGGGCATTCGAGTGGGCGTGGCACATTCGCGTAACAAACTTGCGCTGCGTACAAGGCTAAGGAATCTAAATCTGAGATCCCAGATCTCTATCTTTTATAGTTTCCGAGATATCCACGTTCATACTTACGATTTGTTGAAGTTTGTAGGCGGTTTGTGGGCGATAAAGCGGGCGTGGCACTCTGCTGAAACAAACTGGCGCTGCGCAGGAATCTCAGGAATCTGCATGCCTAATCCCAGTATTGTAGCTCTTATAGTTTCCGAGATCTCAGCGTTCATACGGACAGACGGACATGGCTAGATCGACTCGGCTAGTGATCCTGATCAAGAATGTACAAGGGTGGTCAAAAGTATTTTCACAAAACAAAAGTTAAATATACTCATAATTTGAACTTACTTTTTGTTAACTTTGGCATCAATGGAAAGGTAATTTAAATGCAGTTTGAATGATACAATACATTTCTTAACCCATTCAGTACTTATTGAAAAGGACGAATTTGTGTGAAAATGTCCTTTTTGAACTGTTTTCCTCGACTTGAAAACTTAAATTTTTTGATGCAAACGTTTCTTCAAACAAAAATAATAGTAACTGCAAAAAGAATTTTTCAAAAATCATTTTGCTTATATTGTTTATGATTTTTTGAAGGTGACAATATCGGAAAAAATTTGTATGAAAAAGAGAAAAATATGGCTCAAATGCATGTTTTTAAGCATTTTCAAAAAATCATAAAAAATATAAGAAAAATGATTTTTGAAAAATTCTTTTTGCAGTTACTATAATTTTAGTTTGAAGAAACTTTTTGCATCAAAAAATTAAAGTTTTCAAGTCGAGGAAAAAAGTTTAAAAAGGACATTTTCACACAAATTCGTCCTTTTCAATAATTACTGAATGGGTTAAGAAATGTATTGTATCAGTCAAGCGGCATTTAAATTACCTTTCCATTGATGCCAAAGTTAACAAGAAGTAAGTTCAAATTATGAGTATATTTAACTTTTGTTTTGTGAAAATACTTTTGACCACCACTGTATATACTTTATGTTGTCGGAAACGCTTCCTTCTGCCTGTAACATACTTTCCGACGAATCAAGTATACCCTTTTACTCTACGAGTAACGGATATAAAAAGAAAACTATTATAATTGAAAAAGAAAACAAGGTACTGAGTATAGGGTAGGTGATTACGTGATTGTAAAAATTTTTGACAGTGCTGTGGAAGTTTCCAGAAAGTTAATACCAAACAAGAAAAAACGCTATAATCGATGGCCTCGACCAATAGATACCATTGCTTAACTAAATAGAGTGCGAGAGAGATGGATATTGATATATGGAGATGGATATTTTTTCTTGTGGCTAGAGCCACCTTGCCTATAACACCAGCAAGTTTATAACGCCCTTAGCGGCTTGGTAGCGTATTAATGAAAAAGCTGATTTGCAGGTGTGAAATCTAAATTGATTTTGCAAGCTATTGATTTATATTTGTTTATAACTTTGAAATAAATGGTCCGATTTCAATCATTTTTGGCATGCAGATGGGTATTGAAAATGGGAACAAATTAAAAAATTTAGGCGCTAGACGGGGTTTCAATCATCTTTCAATCTCAAACCTTTTTTGTACAAATTATTGGTTTCAAGACCAAACAAGAAAGGAAGTTAACTTCGACAAGCCGAAGTTTGTATATCCTTGCAGTTAGGTTAGGTTAGGTAGCAGTAGTTGGAGATTAGATACTAATCCCCTCACTCAGGCCACATTGGGCCCCTTGTGATACCACATGATCTCTGAACAGATCCGTTTCCGTATCTCATGGGTTATCTTCTTTCGCGAAGTATTCTGTTCTTCTTAAGAAACATAAGAGTTTTTGGATGCTTACGCCCTGAATGGCCGCAAGGTTCAGAAGTGTGTAGCTACCTAGGGTTTGAAAGCGCTTTAGGTTATGCGCTGGGCAGAAGCATAGGAGGTGTTCGATGCTCTCCTCTTCGTCTATCTGTTTGCAGCTGCGGCAAAAGTCATGGTTACTGAGTCCCAGCCTGAGCGCATGAGTCCCTATAAGACAGTGGCCCGTGATGGCATTTAGGAGAGTGGAGATGTCCTCCCCGCTACATTGTAGAACAGTTTTAGTTCTTTTCGAGTTGTAGTTTGGCCATGTGAGTCTAGAATTGTGGCATGTTGAGATTGAGTTCCAACGGTTGTTGGAAAGTGTGTACAGTCTCTGCCTGAGATGGAGCTTGAAGGTAGCCATGGGCATACCCACCGTGTCCTTATCACGAAGGATGTCGGCTGTTGTCCCCTGTCTTGCAAGCTCGTCTGCTATGCAGTTGCCCCCAATATTGTGGTGTCCAGGCACCCAGATGAGGTTGATTCTCAGATGGGTGGCCATCTCGTTAAGAGATTTGCGGCATTCAGAGATTATTTTTGAGTTCGTTTTGTAGGAGTCGAGGGCCCTGAGGGCTGCTTGACTATCAGAGAAGATGAAAATATCTGTGTCATGATGTACTGACGTGTCCAGGTGGGTCATGGCTTCCTGAATTGCCATGACTCCCGCTTGGAAAACACTACAGTGGTCTGGTAGGCGTAATGAGACTTTTATGTCTAGTTCGGGGGAAAAGACTCCCCCGCCTGTTTGGGAGTTCAGCTTGGAGCCGTCTGTGTATATGTTGACGGCGTTTTCGAATTGGTGTGGGAGGTTGTCCCAGTCTGTACGGGTGGGTATAAAGATCTTGTATCTTCTTTCGAAGTTGACTATGGGTGGAACGTAGTCTGTACTACGTGGTAAGGGTGTATGTTTTGATAGAATATTGGAGTGACCCGTAGAGCCTGTTGTCCATGCCGCTGCTTCGCGGAGCCTCAGCGCTGTTGCAGATGCCCAGCTTTTGGCAAGTAGGTCCAGGGGTTGGCAGTCGAGAATTGTGTTTAGTGCTTCAGTGGCGGTGGTGCGAAGCGCCCCACTGATGCAGAGCTCTGCGCTTCGTTGGATCTTGTGAAAGATCCGGAGGTTGCAATTCTTTTCTAGGGAAGGCCACCAAACGATGTTTTCGTAGAGGAGAATGGGCCTGACTATTGCAGTGTATAGCCAATGAACTATCATGGGGGAGAAATCCCACTTCCTCCCTATGGCATTTTTAAAAGCGAAGAGGGCTTTGGCCGCTTTGCGTGTGCGATCTAGGATGTTATCTGTCCAGAGGAGCTTTTTGTCAAGGATGACACCTTGGTACTTTGCTTGGTTGCTAAAGGTTAGGCGCGTTTGGTGTAGTTTTGGGGAAATTAGAATTGGTAGCTTATACTTCCTTGTAAAGAGAACTAGTTCGGTCTTTTCTGGGTTAACTCCCAGTCCACAGCCAGCCGTCCACCGGGAGAGGGTGGATAGATTGCAAAGGGTTTGCGGGAATTTGCCCTGCAGTAGGATAACCACGTCGTCCGCGTAGGCTATCACTTTAGTGCCCGCCTCTTATAGAAGTGATAACAGTTTGTTGACCACTAAAACCCATAGAAGAGGTGAGAGTTCGCCCCCTTTTGGGGTTCCTCTGCTGACATTCCTGGAAAACCTCTCTCTATACTGTACACTAGAGAGTGGAGGGCGGTATCTGTTGATCTACCCTTACGGTACGCATGCTGTGCGTCAGAGAGTAGGCAATGGTCGATGGTTAGTCTGATATGGGTGTCAATAAGCCTTTCCAGCGTCTTTAACAAGAAGGAAGAGAGACTAATCGGGCGGAAGTGCTTTGGGTTGGTGTGGGAGTGTTTGCCGGCTTTCGGTATAAAAATTACCTTAACGTCCAGCCACCTTGTTGGAATATGGTTTAGAGCAAGGCAGCCGTGGAAGATGGCTGTCAGCCAGGGTAGGGAAATATCTAGTGTCCGTTGTAGCTGGGCCGGGAAGAACCCATCTGGGCCGGGTGATTTGAAGGGCTTAAAAGAGTTGACAGCCCACTGAATGCGGCCAGGGCTCGAAATGTTGTCAATACTCTGGTCGTCTAAGTTCTCCTCTACGTAGAGGTCCTCCACTACATGGGTGTCTAACAGTAGTTCAAGGGTTTCCTGACTGTTTTCCGTCCAGCTGTCAGCATTGGTTTTTAGATATCTAATGGTTGCTGGAGATTTTGCTAAAATTCTACTGAGTCTGGATGCTTCCGCAGTAGATTCTATGCTACTGCAGAAATTAGCCCAAGCTCTTCGTTTTGACATTCTAATTTCCTTTTTGTATAGGCTTAGTTTTGTATGGTATAAATTCCAGGAAGATTCGCTATTGTTGTATTTAGCTCTATTGAAGTGACTACTACACTCTCTTTTAAGGTTCGCCAGGTTTGTGCTTTGCTTTGACTGTTCCGCTTGGGCAAGCCCTTTTTATGGCCTCTCCGCAGATGTCAGTAAAAGTGTTAACTAGGTTATCTAATTCTTGACCGTCGCGTACGTGCATCGGTGGAGCGAGTAGGTTCCTGTTGACGAGATTTTTGTAGTATCCCCAGTTGGTTAATCTTAGACTAGTAATGTTCTCGGCGGGAGGACAGTCTAGAGTTATTGTAAATTCTATGTATCGGTGGTCTGAGAATGAGTGCTCGATCTCCACCTTCCACGCTTCTAGCTGGTTAAGTAGGGGATCAGATAATAGTGTAATGTCTAAAACTTCCCTCCTATTCCTAGTGATGAAAGTTTGGTCATTACCTTAGTTGCAGATGAATAGATTTGATTGAAGGAGATAGTCGTAGAGTAACTCACCCCTTTCGTTTGTGTTTGTACTTCCCCATTGTGTGTGGTGTGAGTTAGCGTCCCCACCCAGGATGAGTTCCTAAGATGAGTGTGTATGTATGAGTTGTTGTGTAGTGGTGTTTGGTAGTGGCCCTTCGTAGTCGTGAGCCAGATAGAATGATGCTATGGTGTGATGAGTGTGTTCGTTTAGCTCCAGTCTGACCGTGGTGAGGTCGCCTTCGCTAAGCTGTGGAATAAGAAATGCGTCAAAGTGTGTCTTTGTAAGAATGCAGGTTCTGGTCTTACCCTTATCCTTGGTGTAAAATAGCTTGTATATGGGGGTTGATTAGCCACAGATGTTGTTACTAACAATCTATGGCTCTTGAATGAGGACTACGTCTATGTTGCCTGTTGCCAGGGGGGTGAGGAGGGCAGCGGATGCTGCCTTGCTGTGGTGCAGGTTAATCTGCAGAAACTGCACCATCTTTGGGACTGAGGGCGGGCTGGGTACCCTCCGCTTCCTCCGCTATGTCCTGGAGAACAGTGCACCCTGGTCGGGTTATGTCCTGAGTGCACAGCTGCTTCAGGCTCTCTGTCAGCTCCGAGTCGATTGACACGTAGCCGGTGAGGGTGGCTTCCTCATGTTCCAATTCGTCGTCGCTCGGGGGTTCGTACGACGCACAGGCAGCCAGGTTGTCTGCCACTAGCTTATCTGTGTCATAGATGCGTAGCTGCCCCTTATCGAACCCGTAGTTCACCCTGTTTTGTTGGGCTGCGAGGGGTTCCAAGCAGGCCGGGTTCAAGAGGATAACCACGTTCATGGTGACGCGCTCGGTTTTCTCCACCTTGACCACCTTCCAACCGTCTGTTGGAAGCTTCGGGTTGAACCTGGTCAGCAGGCTGAGTATAGCCTCTGGTTCCGATGGCTCCGACGGCAGCCGCACCCTCGCTCTCGGTCGAGACGGGATGTCTGCGGCCTCGCAAACTGCCAGCTTGGCCCCGGGGTAGACTTCGCCGACCTTGTTAATGACAGCCTTGTAAAGTGCTGCCGATCTCTCGTCTTCGCAGGCGATCAACTTAACATTGCCTTGGTACAACCCTACATCTGTGCAATCGGGGGCGGACCTGGGTTTTCGTCCAGCACTTTCAAGGCCACTGACGCAAGGGCCCGTCTAACCAGACTCCATTGGTTCCTTGGGATCCTACCGCCTTCATCGCTCTGGTCGATGACACCAATGATCTTCCGATCCTTTACCACTTCCGCAAAGGATCTCGACCATGTGCCGCGGTTGGTTACTTTAGCCTTCTTGCTCGCTGGTTGAGCTGTCTCCACCGACCTCTCTCGCTTGTTGCTGTTACTGGTAGTCATTGCGATGTCGAAGTCTGGGATTACCGCCTTTGCCCAGGCTATGTCCTCTTGGATTTTTAGGTAATCCAATTTTGACGTCTGATCCTCACGTATCGGGTTGGTAGCCAGCCGTTTGAGGATCCGAAATGCTTTCTTTCGTTCATGAGGTCCTGCCTGGTTAGGTGGTATCCTCTTGAACTCATTTGCCCTGGTACTCACCACGAGACCGGCTTTTGCGCTCCCCTCAGGTTGGAGTAGCTGGTTAGCCACACCTTCGCTGGTGGGAGGCTTGGGCTTGTCGCTATGGCGAGTTGGACTTAGCCGGCTGCGTTGTTCGCTGGCTTTAGCAGGGGTAGACGTCACATGGACTAGGGTAATCGAAGCCGTGATCTTGCTCTTCTTATCGTCGTTGGTTACGACTTCCGGCTTTTTGAGAGTGTCGGGCTCTTGTTTGGTGCTGTCTTTTTTGTTGTTAGTAATTAAATTCTCCATGTCAAATCCCACGATCTGCGGAGATGGGACAGGTCTGTGTCTATGACTCGGGCCCCCAGCCAGATTGACTCTTGTCACGGTACGAGTGACACCTCAGTCCAGCCCGGGGTGATATGAGATGTGTGGGTAGGGAAGGGGTAGGTTCAAAGAGTGTGGGAAGGGGGTATGTGTGAGCTATTTGTCGGAGGCGGCAGCACAAGCGCGACGTCGGTACTGCTACGGCGTAGATACTCGCTGACTGTCCGGGTCTACTTATTTACGCTTCGTGTTGGGGGCTTGGCGGTAGCCGGGCCGTGTCCAACTTCCACGCTTATTCGTAGCTACCCTGGAGAACCAGGGCGCTCGCTATCCGCTACCTGCGACCCGTTCGGTAGCCTTCAGCTCGGCGCCCTCCGAGCCATTCAACTAGCTCTTTGTCCGAAACCCCTGCAGTTATAATTATTAAATTAATGAATGCAAAAAAAATGATATTCCCAATAGTCCCAATAGATAATTTGTCAAAAAACATCGAAGCTATAATTTGTTTCATATTATTTTCCCACCAATTTTCCGATCGTTCCTATGGCAGCTTTATGATATAGACGTCCGATTTTAATAAAATTAAATTCGAAATTCAGAACTAATTAAAAATGTTATTTCCAAGCGTAGGAGGTTATATGTTAAACAAGGAAGAACGCTATAGTCGAGTACCTCGACTATCAGATACCCGTTACTCAGCTAAAGGGACCAAAGGAAAATGCAGATATGCAAGCAGCAAAGCGAGATTGAAATGCGCCACCTACCGGCGGTAGACAGATTTAAGCGTTGTGGGCGTTAAAGTGGACGTGGCAAAGATTTTTTTGGATCAATTGATAGGTATTGAAAAGACCAATACATTTCAGTTCAAATTTTTTATCTAGCATGAAAATTGTGGGCGCCACAGGCTTGGGCGGTTTGTGGGCGTTAGAGTGGGTGTGGGATATTCGCGTAACAAACTTGCGCTGCGCTCAAGCCTACGGAATCTAAATCTGAAATCCTATTTCCCTATCCTTGATATTTTCCGAGATATCCGCGTTCATACTTACGATTTTTTGAAGTTTTTGGGCGGTTTGTGGGCGTTCAAGTGGGCGTGGCAAACTTTTTTGGGTCAATCGATAGGTATTGATGAGAACAATACATTTCAGTTAAAATTTTTATTCTAGCATGAAAACTGTAGGAGCCACAGTTTTGGGCGTTTTGTGGGCGTTAGAGTGGGCGTGGCACTCTGCTGAAACAAACTTGCGCTGCGTAAGAAGCTCAGGAACCTGCACGCCTAATCTCAATAGCCTAGCTCTTATAGTTTCCGAGATCTCAGCGTTCATCCGGACGGACAGACAGACGGACAGACGGACAGACGGACATGGCTAGATCGACTCGGCTAGTGATCCTGATCAAGAATATATATACTTTATGGGGTCGGAAACGCTTTCTTCCGCCCGTTACATACTTTCCGACGAATCTAGTATACCCTTTTACTCTACGAGTAACGGGTATAAAAACACCGAATTATTTTCCCACCAATTCTCCGATCGTTCCATTGGCAGCTATATGATATTGTCGTCCAATTTCGATAAAATTATATTCGAAACTCAGAACTAATAAAAAAAATGTTATTTCCAAGCTTAGGAGGTTATATGTTAAAAAAAACACCAAAAAAGGAGCTATAAGATATAGTTGTCCGATCAGGCAGGTTCCGACTTATATACTACCTGCAAATGATATAAGACTTTTGGGAAAGTTTCAGCCCGATAGCTTTAAAACTGAGAGACTAGTTTGCGTTGAAACGGACGGACAGACGGACATGGCTAGATCGACTCGTCTAGTCATGCTGATCAAGAATATATATACTTTATGGGGTCGGAAACGTCTCCGCCACTGCGTTGCAAGCTTCTGACTGAAAACAATATACCCTCTGCAAGGGTATAATATGTCAGTATACTTTTAACATAGTTCCGTTATTTTTTGCTTAAATTGTACCGGCAAATTCTTGTTAAGTTGCTCTGAGCGGTCGTTATACCCGTTACTCTTAAAGTAAAAGACTATACTATATTTGTCGGAAAGTATGTAACAGGTAGAAGGAAGCGTTTCCGACCCCATAAAGTATATATATTCTTGATCGGGATCACTAGCTGAGTCTGTCCGTATAAACGTTGAGATCTCGGAAACTATAAGCTACAGTGTTGGAACATGGCATGTAGATTCTTGGGCCCACAAACGACTATAACACTAAAACCCGTCTAGCACCCACATATTTTGCAGAAATTAAGAGATTTTAGCGTGTGTTTTTATTATAAATACCTATCCACATGCCAAAAATGATTGGAATATGATCATTCATTAAAAAGTTATAACCAAATAATAATCAATGTTTTGCAATTGAATCTATATTACACACCAAGTGCAGCAAATAAACTGCTTTCACTAATACGCCACCAAGTGAAAAAAGCAGAGCTTCTTTAAAGAAAATTTATCCGTCCCTCTCGCACTGTCTTAAGCTGAGTAACGGGTATCTAATAGTCAAGGCCATCGACTATAGCGTATTCTCTTGTTATACCCGTTACTCGTAGAGTAAAAGGGTATACTAGATTCGTCGGAAAGTATGTAACAGGCAGAAGCAAGCGTTTCTGACCCCATAAAGTATATATATTCTTGATCAGGATCACTAGCCGAGTCGATCTAGCCATGTCCGTCTGTCCGTATGAACGCTGAGATCTCGGAAACTATATGAGCTACAATACTAGGATTAGGCATGCAGATTCCTGAGATTCCTGCGCACCGCAAGTTTGTTTCAGAAGAGTGCCACGCCCACTCTAACGCCCACAAACCGCCCAAAACTGTGGCTCCTACAGTTTTGATGCTAGAACAAAAATTTTAACTGAAATGTATTCTTCTAATCAATACCTACCGATTGACTAAAAAAAAAGTTTGCCACGCCCACTTCAACGCCCACAAGCCGCCCACAAACTTCAAAAAATCGTAAGTATGAACGCGGATATCTCGGAAAATATCAAAGATAGAGAAATGGGATTTCAGATTTAGATTCCGTAGGCTTGAGCGCAGCGCAAATTTGTTACGCGAATATGCCACGCCCACTCTAACGCCCACAAACCGCCCAAATCTGTGGCGCCCACAATTTTTATGCTAGATAAAAAATTTTAACTGAAATGTATTGGTCTCTTGAATACCCATCGATTGATTAAAAAAAGTTTGCCACGCCCACTTTAACGCCCACAAACCGCCCAAGCCTGTGGCGCCCACAATTAGTAACTTAGTAACGGGTATCTGATAGTCGAGGTACTCGACTATAGCGTTCTTCCTTGTTTTTATATAATATATATTATTATTATTATATAATAATTTTGTAAAAGGGAAATAATAGAACAATGTGGAAGAATTAATTTCTAATTTTGAAAAAGTTCTCATAATGAATCCACTTCCAGAACCGTCAACCAGCCAGGCAAGAATGAATATTAAAGGACCTCTTACTATGAATCCACCTCTATAACCTACAAACAATCAAGCAGTTACAAATAATGCAATGTTTAATGAAGGAAATTTAATAAAACAAATTTTAAATTTCGAATTGGATCTTTTAAAAGACCAGATTGTGAACTTAGGATCGCAGTAACCTCACAAAATAAAAAAGGTTGAAGATTATCAGGTAGAGAATATCGATCGTAGGAGATCATCAAATCGGCTAAGGAATATAAAGGTGAGGAACAAAAATATGTCAGTTGGACAGAATCAGCTGAAATAGCTATGGGGCAATATGCCAGAAGAAGCGAAAGGTATTATTCTACCGCATCAATATTAAGACATAAAATAACGGGTATGGCAAAAATGTAAAATAGTCAAGTCTGGCCATTATGGCATCGAAATTTAAGACCGTACCATTATGGGTTAAGGCATCACCCATAATGGTACGGTCTTAAATTTCGATGCCATAATGGCCAGACTTGACTTTGTCCATAGTGACAAACGTTCCATCCACATTAACGAACAAGAATTAATTATATTGATACGGTTACGGTTAATAGAAAATGAACTCTACTAATCAATACAACTATTGTTGCATCCACAAGCGTTTTTGGGGCGACATGAAACTATGGTCTGGGCAGAGTGAAATTTGGTAGCTTGTCAAGAAAAGATGGTCTCCGTTTCGCTCTCTTTTTCGTTCTGATTTATTGGCAGCTTCGGCTGAGTGGACATAATTGGTTTAATATATTAGATAACAGAGTGCACAGACTCTGGAATTCAGGGGAAAACGTAGTTTGACCGAACATCCCGGTACCCTTGAAAAGATCTGCTTTCAACACTTCTCAGTCCTTCAGGTCAGAGGTTGGAATGTATTCCGATGAGCAGCGGCGCCAAGACTCTTGTTTTACGGCCGTCACGAGATCAAAACGCTGAAGATTAGTGAAGTTTAGAGTGTTGATTTGGCGCTCTGGTAAAGCACGCAGCTATTTTCCAACCAAGGGGTGACCCGGAGTAATTGCTCCATAATGGGGTAAGCGGGCGTGAATTAAGAATGAATATCTCATTTTCAGCCGCCACTGTGGAGAGCTCTTCGAATGTCAGCCGTTTATTCATGAGTGTTCTGTTCAGCAATCCCCTCGCACTTTTCACCGCCGCTCCCCAAAGCCCGCCGAAATGTGGTGCCCTAGAAGCGATAAAATGAGAGTTAATAAAGTCAGAGGAACAAAATGCATTAATGGCATATTGCGTGGTTCGGTCGAACATAAATTTCTTCAGTTTGCGGAGATGATTAGAAGCGCCTGCAAAGTTGGTAGCATTGTCACAATAAATGTCTGACGGCAATGCGCGTCGAGCAATCATTCTCTTCAGAGCAGCGAGAAATGCAATAGTCGATAGTTCTGACATGACTTCTATAGGTACGGCCTTTGATGCCATACTGACGAAGATTGCCAGGACCTTACAGGACCCTTTCCAAGTATGCGAATATAAGTGTTGATTGGAGAGCAAAAGTCGATGCCACACTTGGAAAAGGTAGTGATCCCATTAATTGCTCTTGCAGTTTCGGCCTGTAGCGACCACAAGAAACGAAAGAACGGACGACGCGCCTTGCTAAGTCTCTGACGTTGATGATCAAAAATTCCAAGCGTGTGAGTGCCACCAATGCCTTTGGTCTGGCGTGCATAAATCCATGAGATGAGCGACTTATGGGCAAAAGGATCGGATGTTTCTCGCCTGCTGATATATTGGTGTTCTCGAGCCTGCCACCAACTCTGAAGAGCTGGAACTCTGAAGTAAATTCGATGAGGGGAATCGATGAATCGGAACCACTACGCGTAGGCAGCGAGTGTACGAACTTATTGTTTCCAATTTTTCAAGCATATGGTTTGAACTTACAATGGCTGTGAATGTGCTTTTTCGCTTCTCCAAATTTACCAATTCCATGTCAAGATTTTTGTGACTAGGAGACGTGGACCAGTTTGACGTATGTTGCAACAGAAACGAGGGGCCAGAAAACCATATTAAGTTTGGAGTTCAGGCGTAGTAGCACCCCTGGACACAATGTCAGCTGGGTTTAACGATGTTGGTACATATCTCCACTCTCCAGTAGAAGTTGAATCTTGCATTTCGAAATAAACTTGGCAACGATAATAAGCGGTAACAGCAATCCAAGTGGGTCGTATAGCGCGGACGCGCCAGAGAGTGTCGCTTTGTGATTGTTGTTGTTTTTGGGAGTAAACGCAAATAATAATGTGTCTGACTTCTGATCCCACTCTACTCCAAGTGCACTGGTCACGCCGTCTGTGATTGGGTTGAGATCCTTGTTAGTATGACTCTCGACAAATTCCACGCGTTTTGAGTGCCATTTAGTGAGCAGAAACTGACCGCATTCTAGTATTTTTGTGACTTGATCCTTTACGACTCGCAAAGTCGGTAGTAAGTCGTCCACGTAAAATGAAGTCCTTATAACCGCAGCACCAATGGGATATTCGGCGCCATGATGATCTGTTAAATGATGTAGACTACGTTCAGCAAGATATGCTGCGGAAGCCGTACCGTAGGTAACCCTGTTGAGCTGATATATACGTAGATGTTCACCTGGAAAGTCTCGCCAGAGAATGTACTGAAATTTGCGGTCATTTATGTCAACATTCACATGCCTGTACATTTTCGCTACGTCGGCGGTTAGGGAATATTGTACTAGTCAGAAACGTAGCAGAAGCAGGAAAAGATCATCTTGTATAGTTGGGCCGCACCGTAAGATATCATTTAAGGAGACTTGACGGACACGCCATACCAACTTATTGGTTTGAATATATAAATCACTATATTTCTTTATATATTTATCCGATGTTATGGCCTCGGAAACGCCTTACCAACTTAGCGACCTTTAGCTGTTAGATAACAGAATCTTTAAGGTGCTTAAAAACAAAAAAGACTCTTTGCTTATCTCTTTGCATTTATTTTGTTCAACACTTTTGTCTCTTACCACTGGTGGTAAGCTACCTTTAGCTGCAAGTGTCTAGAATTTAGCAGAATCTTTAAGGTGCAGAAAATCTCTGAGTCTCTTACCACTGGTGGGGGAAGACAACAGAAAGGTCCAACCAATTGTTCCGCAAGAAATAAAAAAGGCTCGAATGACCAAAATGAAAGGGTAATCCTGTAACAAGGAAAAAACCAACCTTCACGTTTGAGTTCTGTATAAAAACTGACCTTTATTTTTTTAAGTCTTCGCTTACGTAACTAACATGAAATTCTTATAATATGCTTATCTATGGACTACGCAAAGACCACATTTGTTTGCTTGAGCGGGAGCCTTATCAACGGTCTCCCGCTAAGCCACCCTTTGTGTAGTGTGAGAACTACATTTATGGTGAGGCTCAAGTGCCCTGTACTTAAGATTACAATTGTTCGGCACTGTACCCTTGTAGGTTTTAAGTTAACGATCTTTACTTAAGGCTCTAGATAGATTTATATATTGACATGAACAGAGCTCATAAAACCTTAAATTTATGAGAATAAGTGTTCTTCTTGAACAGTGTCACCTTCACGAGTAGTGACCATGCAGCAAGACGCGCATACCAACGCTCAATAGGCAGGCCCGAATTTTAGGCACATCACATATATATTTAAGGGAAAAAAGCCGAGCCCTGGAAAAAACTATTAAAGAGAGGAAACGCACTTGCTTCAATAATATATGCGAAGAAATAGACCCCTTCCCATTGGGCTTCGCATATAAACTCGTCACAAAACGGCTGCGGGTATTCAGTAGGCCATCAGCCTAAAAAGGATAGTGGTAACACTATTTCCACAGCAAGAGAGTATGGCGCGAATGTCACAGATCGTGAAGACGGCGAACATAAAGCTCACAAGTGCCAAAGAAGTCCTCCAGATACTGAAGACAATACTGGACGACAAGGACGACATGGAATCCGGAATAAAGTTTTTAAAATTGCCATAAAAGCAAATACAAAAGAGTTTGTTGACATGTATAACTCATGCCTAACAGAAAGTGTTTTCCCTAGTCGCTGGGAAACACAGCGGCTGGTATTCATACTTTTGGTAAAATTCTTGAAAGAATAATCCACTCCCGGCTAGAAGGTACCCTTGTCGAAGCCAACGGTACCATCGACGCCGTCGGTAAACTGTGCGAAACGAAGACAAAGCCATTGAGGGAAAAGGGTGGTTGTACGGTACTAAACAGTACTGCATAGCGGTAACGTTGTATGTTAAAAACGCATTCAACTCCGCTGGCTGGAGAACCTAAATGTCCCAGAGAGTAATAGAGAGCTACTTCGAAACTAATTCCGGGCAATCGATCCACAGGGTCAGCGGGGGAGTCCCCCAAGGATCAGTCCTTGGCCCTTTGTTGTGGAATGTCATGAACGATGGAATCCTTAGGATCACGATGCCCTAAGGGGCACGACTCATTGGCATCGCGGATTAGGTTAGGTTAGGTAGGAGTGGTTGGAGATTAGATACTAATCCCCACACTTAGGCCACACTGGGCCCCTTGTGATACCACGTGATCTCTGTGCTCACCCTTTTCCCTAGCTCTTGGAATATTTGTTTTCGCGAAGAAGTTTGTTCTTCTTAGGAAACTTAACAGTTTTTGAGTTAACGCTATGAATGGCCACAAGATTCGGAAGTGTGTAGCTACCTAGGGTTTGAAAGCGCTTTAGGTTATGCGCGGGGCAGAAGCATAGGAGGTGTTCGATGCTCTCCTCTTCGTCTATCTGTTTGCAGCTGCGGCAGAAGTCGTGGTTACTGAGTCCCAGCCTGTGCGCTGTCCCTATAAGACAGTGGCCCGTGAGGGCATTTAGAAGAGTGGAGATGTCCTCCCTGCTACATTGTAGGAGAGTTTTAGTTCTTTTCGAGTTGTAGTTTGGCCATGTGATTCTAGAATTGTGGCATGTTGAGATTGATTTTTAACGGTTGTTGGAAAGTGTGTACAGTCTCTGCCTGAGATGGGACTTCCAGGTAGCCATGGGCATACCCATCGTGTCCTTATCGCGAAGGATGTCGGCGGTTGTCCCTTGTCTTTCTAGCTCGTATGCTACGCAGTTCCCTTCAATATTGCGGTGTCCAGGCACCCAGATGAGGTTGATTTTAAGATGAGTGGTCATCTCGTTAAGAGATTTGCAGCATTCAGAGATTGTTTTTGAGTTCGTTGTGTAGGAGTCGAGGGCCCTGAGGGCTGCTTGACTATCCGAGAAGATTAAGATATCTATGTCATGATGTACTGACGTGTCCAGGTGGGTCATGGCTTCCTGAATTGCCATGACTTCCGCTTGGAAAACACTACAGTGGTCTGGTGGGCGGAATGACACTTTTATGTCTAGTTCGGGGGAGAAGACTCCCCCACCTGTTTGGGAGTTAAGCTTGGAGCCTTCTGTGTATATGCTGACGGCGTTTTCGAATTGGTGTCGGAGGTTGTCCCAGTCTGTACGGGTGGGTATGAAGATCTTGTATTTTCTTTCGAAGTTGACTATGGGTGGAACGTAGTCTGCACTACGTGGTAAGGATGAATGTTTTGTTAGGATACTGGAGTGACCCGTAGAGCCTGTTGTCCATGCCTCTGCCTCGCGGAGCCTCAGCGCTGTTGCAAATGCCCAGCTTTTGGAAAGTAGGTCCAGGGGTTGGAGGTCGAGAATTGTGTTTAGTGCTTCAGTGGCGGTGGTGCAGAGCGCCCCACTGATGCAGCGTTCTGCGCTTCCTTGGATCTTGTGAAGGATCCGGAGGTTGCAATTCTTTTCTAGGGAAGGCCACTATACGATGTTTCCGTAGAGGAGAATGAGCCTGACTATTGCAGTGTATAGCCAGTAAACTATCGTGGGGGACAAAACCCACTTCCTCTCTATGGCGTTTTTACAAGCGAAGCGGGTTATGGCCGCTTCACGTGTGTGATCTAGGATGTTGTCTGTCCAGAGGAGCTTTTTGTCAAGGATGACACCTAAGTACTTTGCTTGATTGATAAGGGTTAGGCGCGTTTGGTGTAGTTTTGGGAGAATAAGATTTGGTACCTTATACTTCCTTGAAAAGAGAACCAGCTCGGTCTTTTCTGCGTTAACTCCCAGTCCACAGACAGCCGTCCACCTGGAGAGGGTGAAAAAGGCTGTCTGCATAAGATTGCAAAGAGTTTGCGGGAATTTGCCCTGCAGTAGGATAACCACGTCATCCGCGTAGGCTATCACTTTAGTTCCCGCCTCTTATAGAAGTGATAGTAGTTATTTGACAACTATAACCCATAGAAGAGGTGAGATTACACCACCTTGTGGGGTTCCTCTGCTGACATTCCTGGTCGAGTGGGCTGATCCCATAGTGGAGTACACTACTCTGCTGGTTAGCATGGTGTGTACGAGTCCCACTATGGGCCGCTCATTGTCCCGTTCAGTCAGAGCACCAGTAATCGCCGTTGGGGTGACGTTGTTAAAGGAGCCTTCTATGTCTAAAAACGCTGCCAGAGAGCATTCCTATTGCCGAAACCTTTCTCTATACTGGATACTAGAGAGTGGAGGGCGGTATCTGTTGATCTACCCTTGCGGTACGCGTGCTGTGCGTCAGAGAGTAGGCTTTGGTTGATGGTTAGGCTGATATGGGTGTCAATAAGCCTTTCCAGCGTCTTTAACAAGAAGGAAGAGAGACTAATCGGGCGGAAGTCTTTTGGGTTGGTGTGGGAGGGTTTGCCGGATTTCGGTATAAAAATTACCTTAACGTCCAGCCACCTTGTTGGAATATGGTTTAGAGCAAGGCAGCCGTGGAAGATGGGTAGGGAAAATCTAGTGTCCGTTGTAGCTGGGCCTGGAAGAACCCATCCGGACCGGGGGACTTGAATGGCTTAAAAGAGTTGACAGCCCACTGAATGCGGCCAGGGTTCGAAATGTTGTCAATACTCTGGTCGTCTAAGTTCTCCTCTATGTAGAGTTCCTCCACTACATGGGTGTTCTTAGGGAAGTGGGTGTCTTACAGTAGTTCAAGGGTTTCCTGACTGTTTTCCGTCCACCTGTCAGCATTGGTTTTTAGATAGCCAATGGTTGCTGGAGATTTTGCTAAAATTCTTCTGAGTCTGGATGCTTCCGCAGTATAGTCTATGCTACTGCGGAAGTTAGCCCAAGCTCTTTGTTTTGATATTTTTATTTCCTTTTTGTATAGGCTTAGTTTTGTATGGTATTAATTCCAGGAAGATTCGCTATTGTTGTATTTAGCTCTATTGAAGTGAGTTCTACACTCTCTTTTAAGGTTCGCCAGGATTGTGTTCCACCATGGGGGTTTGTGCTTTGCTTTGACTGTTCCGCTTGGGCAAGCCCTTTTTATGGCCTCACCGCAGATGTCAGTAAAAGTGTTAACTAGGTTATCTAATTCTTGACCGTCGCGTACGTGCATCGGTGGAGCAAGTAGGTTCCTGTTGACGAGATTTTTGTAGTATCCCCAGTTGGTTAATCTTAGACTAGTAATGTTCTCGGCGGGAGGACAGTCTAGAGTTATTGTAAATTATATGTATCGGTGGTCTGAGAATGAGTGCTCGATCTCCACCTCCCACGCTTCTAGCTGGTTAAGTAGGGGATCAGATATTAGTGTAATGTCTAAAACTTCCCTCCTATTCCTAGTGATGAAAGTTGGGTCATTACCTTTGTTGCAGATGAATAGATTTGATTGAGGGAGATAGTCGCAGAGTAACTGTGTTTGTACTTCCCCATTGAGTGATGAGTTCCTTAGATGAGTGTGTAAGTATGAGTTGCTGTATTGTGGTGCCCTTCGTGGTCGTGAGCCAGATAGAATGATGCTATGGTGTGATAAGTGTTTTCGTTTAGCTTCAGACGCTAAGCTGTGGAATAAGAAATGCGTTAAAGTGTTTCTTTGTAAGAATGCAGGTTCTGGTTATACCCTTATCCTTGGTGTAAAATAGCTTGTATAGGGGGGTTGATAAGCCACAGATGTTGTTACCAACAATCCATGGCTCTTGAATGAGGACTACGTCTATGTTGCCTGTTGCCAGGCGTATGAGGAGAGCAGCGGAAGCTGCCTTGCTGTGGTGCAGGTTAATCTGAAGGAACTGCAGTATCTTTAGGACCGTGGTCGGGCTGGGTACCCTCCGCTTCCTCCGCTATGTCCTGGAGAACAGTGCGCCCTGGTCGGGTCGTGTCCTGAGTGCACAGCTGCTTCAGGCTTTCTGTCAGCTCCGAGTCGGTTGACACGTAGCCGGTAAAGGTGGCCTCCTCGTGCTCCATTTCGTCGCCCGGGGGCTCGTACGACGCATAGGGGTTCCGACGGCAGCCACACCCCCGCTCTCGGTCGAGACGGGATGTCTGCGGCCTCGCAAACTGCCAACTTGGCCCCGGGGTAGACCTTGCCGACCTTGTTAATGGCAGCCTTGTAAAGTGCTGCCGATCTCTCGTCTTCACAGGTGATCAACTTAACGTTGCCCTGGTACCACCCTGCATCTGAGCATTCGGGTGGCGGACCTGGGTTCTCGTCCAGCACTTTTAAGGCCACAGACGCAAGGGCCCGTTTAACCAGACCCCATTGGTTCCTTGGGATCCTTCCGCCTTCATCGCTCTGGTCGATGACGCCGATGATCTTTCGATCCATTACTACTTCAGCAAAGGATCTCGACCATGTGCCTCGGTTGGTTATTCTGGCCTTCTGGCTCGCTGGTTGAGCTGTCTCCATCGACCTCTCTCACTTGTTGCTGTTGCTGGTGGTCATAGCGATGTCGAAGTCTGGGATTACCTTTGCCCAGGCCCTTTGCCCTCTTGGATTGTTAGGTAATCCAATTTTGACGTCTGATCCTCAGGCCAGCCGTTTGAGGATCCGGAAAGCTTTCTTATGTTCAAGGGGTCCTGCCTGGTTAGGTGGTATCCTCTAGAACTCGTTTGCCCTGGTACTCACGACGAGACCGGCTTTGGCGCTCCCCTCAGGTTGGAGTAGCTGGTTAGCCACACGTACGCTGGTGGGAAGTTTGGGCTGGTCGCTATGGCAAGTTGGGCTTAGCCGGCTGCGTTGTTCGCTATCCTTGGCAGGGGTAGACGTCACATGGACTAGGGTAATCGGAGCCGTGGTCTTGCTCTTCTTGTCGTCGTTGGTTACGACTTCCGACTTTTTGAGAGTGTCGGGCTCTTTTTTGGTGCTGTTGTCTTTTTTGTTGTTAGTATTTAAGTTCTCCATGTTAAGTCCCACGAGCTGCGGAGAAGGGACAGGTCCACCCGGGCAGAGATCCGCTGTACCCAGGTAAGGCTGACTTAGAACAGGCGGTCGCCACTTGCCTGAGCTCACCGTTTGAGACTGAGTTTTTTTATGACTCGGGCTCCCAGCCAGATTGACTCTCGGCACGTTACGAGTGACACCTTAATCGAGCCCGGGGTGAGATGAGTTGTGTGGGTAGGGAAGAGGTAGGTTCAAAGAGTGTGGGAAGGGGGTATGTGTGAGCTATTTGTCGGAGGCGGCAGTACAAGCGCGACGTCGGTACTGCTACGGCGCAGATACCCGCTGACTGTCCGGGGAAACTTATTATGAATTTCGTTTAAGCGATCTCTAAATTGTTGCCGTTGATTTTGGTTATAAATATATTTTTGTATTTAATAATAGGTAAAGAAATCAAATATGGTCATATCCAGGGGTCGCGAACGTACGTTCGTACGCAATTAGTGCAAATAAAAACAAGAAAGGAAGTTAGCTTCGGCAAGCCCAAGCTTATATACCCTTGCAGCTATAATTATTAAATTTAAAAACACAAAAAATGATATTCCCAATGGTATAAAATAATATGTCAAAAAACACCGTAGCTATAATTTCTTTCATATTATTTTCCTACCAATTTTCCGTTCGTTCCTATGGCAGCTATATGATATAGTCGTCCGATTTTGATAAAATTAGATTCAAAATTCTGAACTAATTAAAAATGTAATTTCCAAGCGTAGGAGGTTATATGTTAAAAAACACCGAAGCTATAATTTGTTTCATATTATTTTCCTACAAATTTTCCGATCGTTCCTATGGCAGCTATATGATATAGTCGTCCGATTTTGATAAAATTGAATTCGAAATTCAGAACTAATTAAAAAATGTTATTTCCAAGCGTTGGAGCTTATATGTTGAAAAACACCGAAGCTATAATTTGTTTTATATTATTTTTCCACCAATTTTCCGATCGTTCCTATGGCAGCTATATGATATAGTCCTACGATTTCGATAAAATTTAATTCAAAATTCAAAGCTAATAAAAAAATGTTATTTCCAAGCTTAGGAGGTTATATGTTAAAAAACACCAAAGATATAATTTTTTAAAATTTTTTTTCCGATTATACCTATGGGAGCTATAAGATATAGTTGTCCGATCCGGCTGGTTCCATCTTATATACTACCTGCAAGAGATATAAGACTTTTGGGAAAGTTTCAGCCCGATAGCTTTAAAACTGAGAGACTAGTTTGCGTAGAAACGGACGGACAGACGGACCGACGGACAGAGAGACATGGCTAGATAGACTCGTCTAGTCATGCTGATCAAGAATATATATACTTTATGGGGTCGGAAACGTCTCCTTGACTGCGTTGCAAACTTCTGACTGAAATCAATATACCCTCTGCAAGGGTATAAAAAGAAAATAAACGGTTTCTGAATTTTATTCGATAGCATTTTGTTAGCTCTTAGCTTAATGTAAATGTTGGGATTTATTGAGCTATCATTTTCATAATATAGCAAAAAACATGCGGTCGCGAACGTACACAAAATGGAAGTCGACTTTGGCTTAATCTAGTAAAATGCAAATATTGCGAATTGGGACGGAATATTATAAAGCAATAACTTTACTTTTAAAATAGATTCCTGTAGCTTTCATTCGAGGAAATATCTCCATTTGTTTTTTTTTTTTTTAAATTAGTACCGGTCGCGAACGTACAGGTCGCGAACATACGATTTTTCCATGTTGTTTTATTAACAGTTAATTGAACATTTTTAGCCCTCTTTGGATTTTTATCTTCTTATTAGATTGCAATAAAGGGATTTGGTAGAAAAAGTTCAAACAAATCAAATGTTTTCCTTGCGAAATAATTAATCATAAAAATGCCTCTGATAACAGCTAAGAATGAAAAAAAGAGCATTTTTCAGTTTTCAGGAAAATTTCTTTAACAAAACAAATGAAAAATGCTTTGGTTCCACTGTATTATGAAAATGTGACCATTGATTTGTGAAAATACGCAAAAAACTCGATGATTTTGAAGATGTTCTTGTTTCGGGCCTGCTTGACCAATTTTCGGATTGGCCCATAAGTAATAATTAAAATTAATAGTATAAAGGATGTAGATATTTTCGTGTTATTAAATTAAATGAATGGACTTAAAATGTTTATATTATCCAAGGAGAGTTTACAGAGTTTTAATAACATATAATCGGATATATCATAATTTTTAAAGTGGTTCGTTGTTATATAGGTTAAAATTCTGTTGTCTAAATTGGTATATGAAACGTTATTAATTGTGGTCGTACCATTATATGTTATTAGGAATAACCCGTTTAATTCGGAGTTGTTGACAAAATTGTTACCATTAATAAGAATGGCACCATCTTGCATAATGTCTATTCTTTTATTTTTCTCCCTTATTTTTTTACAAATTTATTTGTAAAATAATTATTAAAGAGATCTTTCTCAAATGTGGACAATTCATAATATGTATTGCGCATTTCGTCCTTATCAATAAGTACTGAATGGGTTTAAAAATGTATTGTATCATTCAAACGGCATTTAAATTACCTTTCCATTGATGCCAAAGTTAACAAGAAGTATGTTTAAATTATGAGAATATTTAACTTTTGTTTTGTGAAAATACTTTTGACCACCCCTGTAAATTATTAAAAGTTATTAATGCAGTGCGATTTTGAATACAGAGATATCCATTAAGTCAGCGATAATTACTGCCTTTGTTCGTGTTTTAATATTTCTTTAACATCTTTTTTTGTACTAAAATCATAAATTTTTGCGTAGAATCAATTAAATTTTGTTGGTCAAATGTCAATAATCGTAAGTGATGTTTTCTTAATGATTAATCTTGATCAATAAAAACTTATTTAATATCTTCAGAAAGAGATTATATTTCTTTGAACATTTTGGAATTGATAATAAATTGTTTATCATTACTTTCAATTAAGACATTGATTTTATTTTGTACTTTAATGAAATCTTGGTGGGTTTGGAGTTCCAGCTAACCGTTTCCACACAGTGGCCTACTCATTTATTCCCCTTCTTGATAATGTTGATATTAACTATATCGTATTTAATTTCTTATTGTGACCTCTTGTTAGAATCCCATTTTATATTATTTGATTCTATATTTATTATTATTTATTTATTATTATTATACGTGGAATAATTAATTAATTTACTGATTTGTTTATATTTTTCGTATAGTACCCTATGAGCTAGATTGTGTGTTTTTTCTATTATTTTAGCTCTATCTTCTGCGTTTCTACGTCCTGAAAAAATATTTTCGTTACAAGAATTTTGTTAGTAAAATTATTTTTTAAAGATTCTTGAATATAATATAAATCTTCTAAACTACAATGAATTCCAGCCGTTATGTAAGGTGGTAGATACTCTTTTAATGTAGTAACTAAATTCTCAACTGTATTATATTCGATTATGTAAATGAAAGTGAATACAAAGTAAATACTGAATCGAAGCGATTAACGTGTTTGCAAATTATCCGTTTCATTGAAGTGCTCTTTGGTAAACAACATTTTTTGTTTTTCGGTCTGACGTTAACACAAACAGTGGATGGTTTCCCAACTCGTGAACACGCAACGTATAACTGCACATGTGAAAAACAATAATTTTCTAAATTTATCCCGCAAACTCTAAGCGATTAACCTTTCGACTTGTTAATTGTCATGGCGAACTGGAAATTACAATCGTTTGAAGGCAAACGAAAGATCAGTCGTAATCATTGGTATTCGAGGAATACATACATTTTAGCCTGCGTACTTTCCGTTAATATTGATTACCTCAATCAAATGCGGCATAAGTATTTTTACCGAAAGTCGAGTACCGTTGCAAAGTCGAGGTGGATTCAAATTACGCAATATCATAATAACTGTATCAACTTTGAGTTGCAAGTTATGTGGTGAAAATCCTGGTTACTCCAGAGAGTTCAAAAACTCCGTTAGATAATTTACTATATCATCGGGATTTCACCAACTCGCCAGCAATTTTTGATTGAATGGTGAAATTCAGTGCGTGTACATCATTATTCTTTGCGGCAAGAATTGCTCGTTGACTTAACCAAGCATAATTCTGATAATTCTCACTAATGTTTGGGAAAGCATTTTCAATAAGAGCTAATTGAGAGTCTACAAATCGGCAAAAGTCGTTGGTAAGAGTAATTAATCCAGATGTCGCATTAACTGGGACTTTTCCATTTCCAACAGCTACAAATTGTTTGATCTCTCATATTAGTGGTTAGCGATAATGTTTTTACGTTATTCCATAAAGGTGATGCCATCAGTCCAGCATTCACTTCATCTGCTGGCGTTCCACGGTGAATTACTGGCAACGTCTGCCTGAAATCGCCTGGCAACAATATCATCAAACCGCCAAAGATGTTGTTACTTCGCCGAAGATCCTTCAGTGTGAAGTTAAGTGCTTCAAGTGATTTCTTATGTGCCATTGTGCACTCCTCCCAAATAATGAGTTTGCATTGCATCATCAATTTTCCCATCAATTTTGCACTGGATCGGGAAGTATTGCATGTTGGAGTATCAATTCTGTTTAAATTGAGTGTCAACTTAAGCGCAGAATGTGCAGTACGACCGCCGTCTAGAAGAGTCGCCGCAATTCCAGATGATGCTAACACCAAAGCTATGTCACATCTTGATCGAATAGTGGCCAAAATCAATGAAATGACAACTGTTTTCCCTATTCCTGCAGGTGCGTCCAGGATGAATAGACCACCAGTATTATTGTCCACCGCTTGCCTTACACTTTTCGTATACTAGTTTGTTCATAACCATGGTTACTCGGCTCGGTCTAGCAAGGTTGCGCAGCACGGGTCAAACGCACGCAACCCCCAACACGACGGAGTTGTAAGTTATCAGCGAGCAGAACATACGACCAATGCAACTTATACGGGACAGCGACAAGGCGCCTAGTAGCAGCACAATACTAGTGCCGACGCTGCAAGTATGGGACATTCGGTCAAGACTCAGCGGGACAGCTCAGCAAGCAGCATACTGCTGACATTGCAGCGTAGACGACCAGTCAACAAGCCAAACCCCAACGTGAGGCGTAACATAGCAGATAATGCATGCACCCAACCTTCCGGATCATTATAGTGTTTAAGCTCTGATCAACAGCTCAATAAAGTCAGTTACGAATCTAAACATCCACAAGACTTATTACTGTCATCACCAAGTGACTCTCGTCAACTCACCCTAGCACAGTTCTTCGATCGCCTGTGGTCCGGCACCGCACTCCTTTAGTTACCTGTGTCGCGACGCGGCGTGACCCCAATACACTGTTGATCCCCGGTTACACGAACACTCGTTAAGTCACCCCACACAGTCCTATATCGCCTGTGGTCCGGCACCGGGCCACCCCGTAGTCATCCGCGTCGCGACGCGATCCTACTGTAATACACAGCGTCCCCGTGCCCGCGATTAGCGTCCATACCCCCCTCGTCACGCGGAGTGACCCGAACCTTGTCCAGCTAAACTAGGCAAGAACATTCATTCAGCAACGGCACATTATTTCGAACGAATTCCAGCAATGTATCAACATTGTATTGCAGCTCTCGATTTAATTCTTGGTGGAATGCATCGTGCATCGATCGATTTGGTGCAATCACTCCTACTTCAATCAATAGCTTTGCTATGTATCAGAGATGACGCTGTATGTTAAAACAGATTTTCCCGCTTTTCTGTTGAAATTTTTCCGGAATTTTCTTTGCTTTAAACCTCACGGAGCCCGAAACCTTTCCAACGAATGCAAAACCGAGGAAATCGGTATGTGCGTTCTGGAGCGTCAGGAAGATAAATCCGACTTATTTTTATATAGTAGATTAACTCTTTAGTTCAACATTTTGTTTATTGTTTTATTGTGATTTTAAACAATTACCTTTTTTGTTGACGGAAATTTCATCAACGGCGTGTTCAGGATTTTTTGATCCCAATCTATTTAATTTTTTATTGACGGATATTTTTATGTCGGCGTGTTCAGGATTTTTTAATCGCAAACGTTTTAATTTTTTCTTGACGGATATTTCTACGTCGACGTGCTCAGGTTTTGTTGATCCCAAACAAATAGTTTTTTGGTTGACGGATACACCAAAAAATAACAAAAGTTCAATGATTGAAAAGAGACAAATATAGATCAATGAAAAAAATAGTTTCTTGAAGCAAAAAGTCAATGATTGAAAAGAGACAAATATAGATCAACGAAAAAGGTAGTTCTTTGAAGCAAAAGTTCAATGATTGAAAAGAGATAACTATAGATCAATGAAAAAGGTAGTTCTTTGTAGCATTTTGATTGATGAGCTCGGACACAAAATGAGCATAGGCTTTAAATTTCAAGTTGGTAGCCGCATGGGTCACAACTTATTCATATCCTTGACGACAACCAATTGTTCTCGAAAAATAAAGAATTAAAAAAACGGCGATACAGCATACACATTTCGCGTAAAAATTTTTAAGTCGCGAGTATACTTATCCAGTGACGAAACGCGTGTGCTTGCAAATCCAGACCAACGGCACCATAATCATGGTGACCAAAGTGAGGAAATGAAAGAAATCAACGCGATTGAAAACGATTATTCGATTAAAAACCGTTTCCAGAAATCAACAGAAAACGACGACATTAAAAAAATTTTCAATTAGGTTATGACAGAGTGAGTAGAAAATCAAAGCACATATGTAAGTTATCCAACCCGTGAACCGGTTCCTCTTATGGAATTTATAAACATATTTTTTAATTCAATCTCAGCTATATTGCCCTTACCTTCAGCGACATTGCCTTTGCCTTCGTTATCCAACCCGTGAACCGGTTCCTCTTATGGAATTTATAAACATATTTTTTAATTCAATCTCAGCTATATTGCCCTTACCTTCAGCGACATTGCCTTTGCCTTCGTTTAAGATTCTGCCTTTGTCCTTTCTATTAACTTCGAGGGCCGCGCTTGACCGTCCTGCTAAGATAAATAAATCAGTCGTAAAGTAAACACCAGCTTCCGTTCAAGGCCCAAACTCTTTCGTTCGAAGCCTACAGTATTTCGTTCTAAGTTCAGATCATATTGCGTTCCGATTTTCAATCAAATTGCATCGGTCAGCATAATTTCATTTCACAACGAGATGCGACAGTTTCAGCATATGCTTTTATTTAAAACAAAAATTAAAGTTCTTGAAGCTTAAGAAATAAAAGCTTCTGGCCGAGGTTCGTTGGATAAATTTTAAGAATTAAGAAGTCAGTCTATTTGGGATTGAAGCCGAGATCGGTCATACCTTATAATTAAAAGTAAAAGTGTCTTGATGTATAAGTGATTTTGTGAATTAAAAAAAAACAAGGAAGAACGCTATAGTCGAGTACCTCGACTATGAGATACCCGTTACTCAGCTAAAGGGACCAAAGGAAAATGGAGATATGCAAGCAGCAAAGCGAGATTGAAATGCGCCACCTACCGGCGGTAGACAGATTTAAGCGTTGTGGGCGTTAGAGTGGGCGTGGCAAAGTTTTTTTTTGAATCAATCGATAGGTATTGACAAGACCAATACATTTCAGTTATTTTTTATCTAGCATGGAAATTGTGGGCGCCACAGGCTTGGGCGGTTTGTGGGCGTTAGAGTGGGCGTGGCATATTCGCGTGACAAATTTGCGCTGCGCTCAAGCATACGGAATCTAAATCTGAAATCCCATTTACTTATCTTTGATATTTTCCGAGATATCCGCGTTCATATCTACGATTTTTTGAAGTTTGTGGGCGGTTTGTGGGCGTAAAAGTGGGCGTGGCAAACTTTTTTTGGGTCAATCGATAGGTATTGATGAGAATAATACATTTCAGTTAAAATTTTTATTCTAGCATGAAAACTGCAGGAGCCACAGTTTTGGGCGGTTTGTGGGCGTTAGAGTGGGCGTGGCACTCTGCTGGAACAAACTTGCGCTGCGTAAGAAGCTCAGGAATCTGCACGCCTAATCTCAATAGCCTAGCTCTTATAGTTTCCAAGATCTCAGCGTTCATCCGGACGGACAGACAGACGGACAGACGGACAGACGGACAGACGGACAGACGGACATGGCTAGATCGACTCGGCTAGTGATCCTGATCAAGAATATATATACTTTATGGGGTCGGAAACGCTTCCTTCTGCCTGTTACATACTTTCCGACGAATCTAGTATACCCTTTTACTCTACGAGTAACGGGTATAAAAACTATATTTTTTTAGTTCAACGACAACGAATAAAATTAATTGGCGCCCAACGTGGAGCTGCGTCATCAACAGTTCTAACAAGGAAGAACGCTATGGTCGAGTACCTCGACTATCAGATACCCGTTACTCAGCTAAAAGGACCAAAGGGAAATGGAGATATGCACGCAGCAAAGCGAGATTAAAATGCGCCACCTACCGGCGGTAAACAGACTTAAACGTTATGGGCGTTAGAGTGGGCGTTGCAAATTCTTGGATCAATAAATAGGTATTGACGAGACCAAAATATTTCAGTTAAAATTGATTATCTAGCATGAAAATTGTGGGCGCCACAGGTTTGGGCGGCTTGTGGGCGTTAGAGTGTGCGTGCTGAAACAAATTTGCGCTGCGTAAGAAGCTCAGGAATAAAAAAATTCAAAAACCAACCAAACATCAAACAACCATACAAGTCCCAAAGAAACCCAAATTCAAAAACCAACGAATCAACAAACAACCATAACAATCCCATAGAAGCCCAAAGAAGGAAGGAAGGGCTGTAGGGCAAGAAGAAAGACCATCGCACAAACTGAAGAAAGACCCCATTGGAGAGTATCGTGAGGATAATTAAAATTTTATTTTAAATAAGGAACTATTTGGACAATTTAATAGTTAGTTTCGGTGAATTAAATTTAACAATAGCACCTGGAGGTTCAGCTAATTTTTCTTCAGCTGGCTTAGCCACAGCCAGTAACTTAACAGTGGTATTAATTAAAAGATTAATATTAATATAATATTCAATTGAGCGAAGTAAGCAAAAAAATAGATGGCTTAGAAGAAAAGTTAGCTACATATGCAAACATAGTAGAGGACTATAAAATTCAAGAAGTTGACCCAAATGTGAAACCACTCTTGAAGTAATAAAATCATTACCGAAGTTCACCGGGGAACCAACACAATACGTAGGTTGGAGGGAGGCTGCAGAAACTGCAATGAGCCTTTATAAAATTCCGAGTCAGCAGTATTTTATCGCGTTAACAATTTTACGAAACAAAATCTTGGGAGCAATTAACGACGCTCTAACCAATCATGGCACTGTTCTAAATTTTCAAGCAATCTTATCTAGATTGGACTTTATATTCAACGACAAACGACCAATCCATGTTCTTGAGCCCGAATTAAGTATCCTTAGACAGGGTAGAATGACAGTTACTGAATACTATAATGAAGTCAATAAAAAAAACCAGAAAGAACGCTATAGTCGAGTACCTCGATTATCAGATACCCGTTACTCAGCTAAAGGGACAAAAGGGAAATGTTTGAATGAGACAATGAGATTGAAATGCGCCACCTACCCGCGATCTCAATATATGGTTATGTGGGCGTTAGACAGATTTAGGCGTTATGGGCGTTATAATGGGCGTGGCAAACTTTTTATGGGTCAATCGAAAGGTATTGATGAGAACTATGCAATGCAGTAAACATTTTTATTCTACCATTAAAAGTGTAGGGGCCACAGTTTTGGGCGGATTGTGGGCGTTAGAGTGGGCGTTACACGTATCTGAAACATACTTGCGCTGCGTAAGAAGCTTAGGAACCGGCATGCCAAGTCCCAACAGCCTAGCTCTTATAGTTTTCGAGATCTCAGCGTTCATCCGGACAGGCAGACAGACTGTCAGACGGACATGGCTAGATAGACTCGGCTAGTGATCCTGATCAAGAAAATATATACTTTATGGGGTCGGAAACGCTTCCATACATTCATACTTTCTGACGAATCTAGTATACCCTTTTACTCTACGAGTTTTTACGCTTTTAATACCCATTTAAAAGCGTAAAAACAACTCACTTAGACATTTAATTACAAAGAGAACACGACAGATTTCAACCGTTTAAACGCACAAACACTTAGTACAAACACAAACACTTACAACAACTTCTTGAAACGCTTTTAAATTATTAATTTGTATACTTTAAAAATGCACATTTCACACACACTTGTCTTGCTGACTTAACAGCTGTTATGTTAACAGAGGCGCCGTCTATCGTATTTCCTGAAACGTAACATTGAAGATTGTTCTTCTGCTAATGCATCCTCAAGCAACAATTTTTTTATATATATTAGATTCGTCGGAAAGTATGTAACAGGCAGAAGGAAGCGTTTCCGACCCCATACAGTATATATATTCTTGATCAGGATCACTAGCCGAGTCGATCTAGCCATGTCCGTCTGTCCATCTGTCCGTCTGTCCGTCTGTCTGTCCGGATGAACGCTGAAATCTCGGAAACTTTTGTTGTTTGTTTCAGTAGAGTGCCACGCCCACTCTAAAGCCCACAAACCGCCCAAAACTGTGGCTCTTACAGTCTTGATGCTAGAATAAAAATCTTAACTGAAATGTATTTTTCTCATCAATACCTATCGATTGATAAAAAAAAACTTTGCCACGCCCACTTTTACGCCCACAAACCACCCACAAACTTCAAAAAATCGTAAATATGAACGTGGATATCTCGGAAACTATCAAGGATAGAGAATTGGGATCTCAGATTTAGATTTCGTAGCCTTGTGGGCAGCGCAAGTTTGCTACGCAAATATGCCACGCCCACTCTAACGCCCACAAACCGCCCAGGCCTGTGGCGCCCACAATTTTCATGCTAGATACAAAATTTTAACCGAACTGTATTGGTCTCGTCAATACCTCTAACGCCCATAACGCTTAAATCTGTCTACCGCCGATAGGTGGCGCACTTCAATCTCGCTTTGCTGCATATATCCATTTCCCTTTGGTCCCTTAAGCTGAGTAACGGGTATCTGATAGTCGAGGTACTCGACTATAGCGTTCTTCCTTGTTTGATTTAACGTCTTTTCAAAAATGGGTTTTGGCCAACCAAAGTGGTCAAATGCCCCATAGTGCGAAGTGGACTTCCAGACAAGTGCTTTATACCAAGGTGTAGACTTATCCGATTGCTGTCGGTCGCAGAATGACTCTACCGGGTGACGTCCCTTCTTTTTTACCCCTCGATCGTGGTTAGTGTGGCCGTGCATATTACCCTGCCGGTGTGACCTTAGGTTGCCTATGGCCAGTGTGGCCCTGTATGCCTCGCGCCGTCTTCCCATTAGAATTTGATATAAGAAACTTCATGACTATTTCATATTTGTGCGCTTAACCTTATCAAGGGGAACAAAAATGAACAAGACTCCGATTGGATGGAACGGAAAAGATTTTTTGTTTTTGCTTAAAAACATATCTTCATCATAGGAAATTCACAGAAAATTCGGAGGTATGAACTTTTTTTTTGGACCTCCCCCACCGCATCTTGGGTCATCGAGCTCTTGTTGAGAGGTGCAATCACCACTGGCATATATATATTTACTTTATCGAAATCCGTATATTAAAATACTACCTTTAATTATCCTTGCCCTTGCATAATAACACCAAGAATGAAGAGCACAACCAAAATGAAAAACAGACGAAACAAAATTTCGCTTAAAAAATTACATAAACAAATCTCACGAGCGAATCTGCACGCCAAATCTCAAAAGCCTAGCTCTTATAGTTTCCGAGATCTCATCGTTCATCCGGACAGACAGACAGACGGACATACGGACATGGCTAGATCGATTCGGCTAGTGATCCTGATCAAGAATATATATACTTTATGGGGTCGGAAACGCATCCTTTAGCCTGTTACATACTTTCCGACGAATCTAGTATACCCTTTTACTCTACGAGTAACGGGTATAACAATAAGGAGCAATGCTCTACGAATTTATATATCTGGATTAAATGGTTCAATATCAGAAACTCTTTTCTCATTAAATCCACCGGAATTGCCCAATGCTTTGGCAAAGGTCCAGGAATTGGAATCAAACAATTTCCGTGCTCAATTTGCAAGCAGGTATTATGGTTTTGAAAAGGAAAATAAAAATCAGGGAAAAAATTTAAGATTTAATCCAATAAATTCCTAACAAAATACTAATACTAAGGGAACAGGAAATAATCGGAATTATAACCAAAGTAGGAATTTTTGGCAAAACAATAATCAGAGTACCAATCAAAAGCAGCAAACTGTCGAGCGAATCGCTCCAAATTCAATAATTCTAGTAATAATTGGCAGACAAATACTAATCAAGGAACATATAGTAATAATTATTATCAAAACAATAATCATTTAAACTTTTATCGTACAAACCAGGGAGCAAACTCAAGCTCCAAAAAGGGAACAAGAAGGAACAGTTTATCAGCTTGCTAACAAGGTAACAAGATTAAGTAACATCAAGGAAGATCATTTTTTAGATCAGACCCCTACAGAGGAATGCCTAAGAGTGTACATAAGAACTGAAAAATAGCAAAATATTCTAATAGACACTGGAGCTACAGATTGTTATATTAAGAAGGGCATTTTTGAGAATAAAATTTAAATATCAATTTACAAAAAGTACCTACAGTTCATGGGTATTCAATTATTAAATATTATCACTATATAAATATATTTGAGACAAGGCATTTGTTCTATGACATAGAAGTATAAGAATCTGACCTATTAATTGGTTTTAATTTATTAAGAAATATCGGAGCTCAAATAAATATAGAAAAGGTGTTGGAGTATAAAGGGAAGACAGAAAAGCTAATATATTATGATAGTGAGGAAAAAATCGAAACAAGTTTAAATGAAGTCAATAATACACTTCCATTAAAATAATTTATTTTAAAAAAATATTTCAATTGTTAAAGTTACGAAAACACAGATTCTATATTTGTGGAAAGTAGCGAGAAAAGTTTGGGATCAAAAAATCCTGAATTCGCCGACGTAGAAATATCCGTCAATAAAAAATTACCAAGTTTGGGATCAAAAAATCCTGAACACGCCAACGTAGAAATATCGGTCAATAAAAAATTAAAAAGTTTGGGGTCAAAATATCCTGAACTCGCCGAAGATAAAATTTCCGTCATCAAAAAATTAAATATTTTGGGATCAATAAATCCTGAGCACGCCGATGATGAAATTTCCCTCAACAAAAAAGTTAATTGTTTAAGATCTAAAAATCCTAAACACCCCGACGTCGATTCATCCGTCAACAAAAGAATAAAAATATTGGAACTAAAGAGTTTAAGCGAAACAAAATGAACAATATTAATACAAATTAGTACAATTCGAATAGAAATACTAGAGAAAAAAATAATTGCTATAATCGAAGAAGAATATTCAAAAACAAATTTAAGAATTCCATTTCGAACCGATATTTGAAGTGAAATAAACACCGAAAATGACACGGCAATTTATAGTTAACAATATCCTTATGCCTTATCAGTTTTAGATTTCGTTAATACTGAAATCAATAGAATGCTTAAGGAAAATGTTATAAGACCAAGTAGTAGCCCTTATAATTCACCAGTGTTAGTGGTACCCAAGAAAGGACAGAATATAGATGGCAGTACCAAGTAGGAATAACTTGCCAAGTTTACATGGATGATATTATTATTTTTTCAAACACTATTGAACAACATTATGCTGATTAAAGGCAAATATGAAAATTCCTCTCGAAAAATCTAAATTCTTGAAACTAGAAACCATATTTCTTGGTTACATTGTTTTCCATAACTTAAATAAAACGGATCCTGAAAATATTGCCTCAATTATAAAATATCCCATTCCACGCTTCGAAGTTTTCTAGGCCTAACGGGGCTTTACAGAAAATTGGTTCGTAACTATGCAAAAACAAAAAGCCGTTAACAAAATATCTAGGAGGGGAAAATGGAAAGGTTTCTAAAAGAATGTCTACAAAAATTTTAATACAGTTTGACGAATAAGCTGTACAAGCTTTTTACAAGCTAAAAGAGAATCTAATAGCACAAATAATATACCAATTATTTTTATTTTTAAAACATTAAACAAAAGGGAACAACTTTATGCCACAAATAAAAAAGGACTGTTAGCCATAACCATTCACAATTTCGGATAAAGATCACACATTGACATATACTATGCGCAAAGTTAAACTTTTATAACTTGTATTGACGCGTACTCTAAATTCCTTGTAGTTAAAGAAATTCAAAATAAATTATATATCGAAAATAAAGTATTGAAACTTGTTCAACAATTTCCCCAAGCCAAAGTACTTCTGACAGATAATGAACCGAGCTTTACATCGGCCCAATTTAAATCTTTTGCACAAACTTTAAACTTTACACTAAGCAGATCCGAGGCACAGTACCTCAAACTGACAGGTTGAAAGGGCACATTTTACACTAACATAATTAGTACGCTGCATAAAAGAAGAATTTAATCTAACCGTTTATTCTGAAATTGTAATTAGAGCAGCTCAGGAATATAATCAGAGTATTCATTCCACAACAAACCAGAAACCTTTTGACATTCCTTATAATAAAATCGAACACGAAAATATTCCTCAAATATTGAAAAAAACTCAAGAAAAAATCAACATCTTAATAATATGGCTATATTTGTATGCTCGTGTACCCTTGATTCGGGTATTAGGTTTAGAACCTGCTCTACGTATATTCGTTTCTAAAATAGTTTTTTTTTATACATTTTCAAATCTTGTTCTTCATAGTTTTCAGGTTTACTTATTAGAGACTACAGACCAGGAGTCAAAGCCCAACTCATTCCACTAGGAAATGTTATTTAATTATCTTTAATTTTTAATACTTTATCTCCCAATGTTAATGAATTGTTTGCAGTTTTTTTCGGTCCATAACCTTTATCCAACACATTTCCTGTGGTCAAATTACTGATATTAAAATCATAAGTATAACTAGTGTTATTATCTTCTAGCTCTGCATCCACACCCATATCGGCCTCTTCTGTATACATTGGAAAATGTGTCGGCCCTTCTTCACTCTTTTCCTTCTGCTTTTTCTCTTCTTTTATATCTTCCTCTATATTCGTCTGTGATAAGAATTCATTATAGGAATCACTATCATCGAAAGACCTTTGTGGAGTTATACTTTGATTAGACTGCAGATCTTTCTCAGTAGTTGTAAAGTAGAAATCGTCCAGCTCTCTCTCGTCATTGTCGTGTTTTTTAATTTGCTTCAACTCACGCTTTACCTTTATAATATCTTTTACATTATAAGTGTTTTGTTTTATATTTTCCTTAACAAGTTTATGTAAGGGTTCAGTAATGGGTTTAAAAGTTTCCTCCAATTGTAAGTTCGTATGATTTTTGACTTGCTTGAGATCATCGAAATTTCGCTTCGAAGCAAATTTAGCTTTGGTTAACTGAGACAATATTCATTGTAGTATATTTTACAATTTTTATAGATGAAAGATTTAAAATTTGCGAAATTCAGTCTGTAATATTTTAATACCATTTCCGAATAAAAAAGATTTGCAACATTTTCTTCATTATATTTAAAAAAGTGTATTATTCATGAGGGTTGTTGAGGTTTTTGGACTTGGTACAGTTGTTACACGTTGTATTTAGCTGTATTTTGATGCTTACTACCTGTTTAGCAGTTGTTCAGTACTTGTTTCGTAGTTGCTTACTAGTTGTTTTAGCTGGTTAATAGCTGTTATTAGATGGCTCCTATCTGTTAAGTAGCTGTTCACTAGTTGTTATAAGCTGGTCACCAGCTGTTATTAGCTGTTATAGTTATACCCGTTACTCGTAGAGTAAAAGGGTATACTAGATTCGTCGGAAAGTATGTAACAGGCAGATGGAAGCGTTTCCGACCGCATAAAGTATATATAATCTTGATCAGGATCACTAGCGGAGTCGATCTGGCCATGTCCGTCTGTCCGTCTGACCGTCTGTCCGTCTGTCCGTCTGTCTGTCCGTCCGGATGAACGCTGAGTTCTCGGAAACTATAAGAGCTAGGCTACTGGGATTTGGCGTGCAGATTCCTGAGCTTTTTACGCAGCGCAAGTCTGTCTCAGTAGAGTGCCACGCCCACTCCAACGCGCACAAACCGCCCAAAGCTGTGGCTCCTACAGTTTTGATGCTAGAGAAAAAATTTTAACTGAAATGTATTGCTCTCGTCAATACCTATCGATTGACCCAAAAAAGTTTGCCACGCCCACTTTAACGCCCGCAAACCGCCCACAAACTTCAAAAATTCGTAAATTTGAACGTGGATATCTCGGAAACTATCAAGGATAGAGAATTGGGATTCTAGATTTCGATTTCGTAGCCTTGTATGCAGCGCAAGTTTTTTATAAGAGTTAGGCTACTGAGATTTGGCGTGCAGATTCCTGAGCTTCTTACGCAGCGCAATTTTGTTTCAGTAGAGTGCCACGCCCACTCTAACGCCCACAAACCGCCCAAACCTGTGGCGCCCACAATTTTCATGCTAGATAAAAAATTTTAACTGAAATGTATTGGTCTCGTCAATACCTATCGATTGATCCAAAAAAAATTGCCACGCCCACTCTAACGCCCATAACGCTTAAATCTGTCTTCCGCCGGTAGGTGGCGCATTTCAATCTCGCTTTGCTGCTAGCATATCTCCATTTCCCTTTGGTCTCTTTAGCTGAGTAACGGGTATCTGATAGTCGAGGTACTCGACTATAGCGTTCTTCCTTGTTTTTTGTTAATGATCAAAAATTCTTGTCCTCTAGACGACGTTCGATGTGAAGTAAAAACTTAGACTGTGAATTTGAACGCGTGCAGGTCGACTTTTTATACTATACAGAGTTCACACAAATGTAAATTAACCATTTAATTGTACCGTTTTTGGCTCCACATCTTCTAGAAGAAAGTAGACAGGCGAGGCACAGGTGTCCGCAGTTGTATGTATCAAAGTCTTGAACTCTATCGTAATTGTATTGTATTCTATGTCCCAAGTATTTTACAACTTCTCTAGGTGGCTGAAGATTGCCAAAACTATCAAAATACTGTATATTATTTTTATTTTTAGTATATGCAACCCAATGTGTACCACTTGATCGTGAGTTAATTAGGTTTACTATACCGCACTCCCGACTTTTTGTCGCTTCTGGGAGTAGATCTCTCATTAACACTCCTCTAAAATGTGGGATATATTTCTTAGCAAAATGTATAATGTCGATATTTGATAGTGGTCTATTGGGTAGCAGATAAATTAGTTATTTCGCTTCTTAATTCCTTTCCCCTTATTATAGGGCTTAAGAAAGAAACCTATCTATAGGGCTTGAGATATAATCCTTCTCCTACAGCAACACTTTCAATTTTCCTGTTGTGACGTTTATTCTCCTCCATATCTTCTTAAGCCATTCTCGCATTGTTAATTGTTTTTGCAATTGCTCCACTATCACTTGCTAAACTACCAAGAGCGCTGAGGGCTGTCAAGATCGGTACGAATGGCAGAGAACCTCAATTTTGGGTACATTAATTACACTAGGTACTTTAACATTTTTCTTAGAACTTATTGATTGATGAATATATTTACGTTTGCACTCATAATGTCTAATGCTTTTTGTTTTTTCAATGTCTTAGTAGCAACATTAATAGCAGTCGAAAGGTTTGTCTTCTTCATTTTATTCTTCATTATCTTTTCCCTACCTTTCTTTTCCGTTTTATTCAATCCCATACCAAATTTTTTCTTGGCTTTCATTACATTTGTAACAAAGTATGCTGCTGCTTTTTCACCAAGACTGCTATCTGGTGCCTTGACACGCGACCAGGCTTTGTCAATTAATATGGAGACTGCCATATGTCGTTCACTCAATGCCTTGTTTTGAGAATATGCAATATCGTGTTCTTTGCAAGCTTCATCTAATGGGTGAATTCCTTGATCCCCGCGTTCCAACCGTTTCTGCAACTTTGTACCCGGTCCACAAAAATTATTCTTGAATATGGGCTTCAAACGGTAATGTATTGATAAGCTTATCGACAAGAACACCACCCTGTTTACAATTAAAACAAGAACGGTATAGTCGAGTACCTGACTATCAGATACCCGTTACTCAGCTAAAGGGACCAAAGGGAAACGCCTATCGGCGGTAGACAGATTTAAGCGATATGGGCGTTAGAGTGGGCGTGGCAAATTTTTTTTGGGTCAATCGATAGGTATTGACGAGACCAATACAGTTCAGTTAAAGTTTGGTATCTAGCATGAAAATTGTGGGCACCACAGGCTTGGGCGGCTTATGGGCGTTAGAGTGGGCGTGGCATATTTGCGTAGCAAACTTGCGCTGCGCACAAGGCTACGGAATAAAAATCTGAGATCCCATGTCTCTATCTTTGATAGTTTCCGAGATATCCACGTTCATATTTACGATTTTTTGAAGTTTGTGGGCGGTTTGTGGGCGTAAAAGTGGGCGTTGCAAACTTTTTTTTATCAATCGATAGGTATTGATGAGAACAATACATTTCAGTAAAAAATTTTATTCTAGCATCAAAACTGTAGGAGCCACGGTTTTGGGCGGTTTGTGGGCGTTAGAGTGGGCGTGGCACTCTACTGAAACAAACTTGCGCTGCGTAAGAAGCTCAGGAATCTGCACGCCAAATCTCAATAGCCTAGCTCTCATAGTTTCCGAGATCTCAGCGTTCATCCGGACAGACAGACGGACAGACGGACAGACGGACATGGCTAGATCGACTGGGCTAGTGATCCTGATCAAGAATATATATACTTTATGGGGTCGGAAACGCTTCCTTCTGCCTGTTACATACTTTCCGACGAATTTAGTATACCCTTCTACTCTACGAGTAACGGGTATAATTATTTATCTACCATGAAAATTGTGGGCGCCACAGGCTTAGGCGGTTTGTGGGTGTTAGAGTGGGCGTGGCATATTCGCGTAATAAACTTGCGATGCGTACAAGGCTACGGAATTTAAATCTGAGATCCCAATTCTCTATCTTGAATAGTTTCCGAGATATCCACGATCTATTTACGATTTTTTGAAGTTTGGGGGCGGTTCGTGGGAGATAAAGTGGGCGTGGCAAACTTTTTTTGGGTCAACCGATAGGTATTGATGAGAACAATACATTTCAGCTAAAATCTTTATTCTAGCATGAAAACTGTAGGAGCCACAGATTTGGGCGGCTTGTGGGCGTTAGAGTGGGCCTGGCACTCAGCTGAAACTTACGCTGCGTAAGAAGCTCAGAAATCTGCACGCCAAATCTCAATTGCCTAGCTCTTATAGTTTCCGAGATCTCAGCGTTCATCCGGACAGACGGACAGACGGAAATGTCTAGATCGACTCGGCTAGTGATTCTGATCAAGAATATATATACTTTATGGGGTCGGAACCGCTTCCTCATGTTACATACTTTCCGACGAATCTAGTATACCCTTTTACTCTACGAGTAACGGGTATAAATACGACTGATGCGATTATAAAAACGTTTCCTTATTTTATTGAAGTTTAATCATCAGAGATTTCTCATTGAATGAGGTAAATTAGATTGAAAGATGCGTTTATAAGTCAAAGACAAAAAATTGTAGTTAGAAATATTAACGATGAAAACGGGAAAAATATATCGCCACGACACAGTGCTCTCTTACCGAACACAACAAGGGCTCTAAAACTAATATTATGTTAAGACTCTCTATTCCCAATGGGTTAAAATTCGAAAATACTTAAATAATTTTCCAAAAAGTTTATATTAAATTAAAGTATAAGTTAATCAAACCGATTAAAGGAATGGAAAATCATACATTCTCCCATAATGACGGTGTACTAGACCCCAGTGAAGCCAAAAGCAATTCCATTATGATATTCGATGACGTAGCTTGTGAAAAACAAGATAACATAATATCTTATTTTTGTATGGGTCGACATAAAAATATCGGCTATTTTTATTTATGTCAAACATATAGTCATATACCGAAACATCTGATTCGTGACAATGCCAACTTTATTATAATAATCTGCTCGCTACGAGATTCGTGCGGCTAGCTCAGTATATTGTGTGTTCGTCCCACCAAATTTATATTAACGTGACTGCTCAGTGAGAAAGCACAGAAGTCACGGGCTTATAGTGGGTTTATTGCGGGTATATTATTACAAATGTCTTGGTAGCTTGGTTGGCCTTGACTCGTCGCCTGTGACCTTCGGTACTTCCGACGGTCCTGATTGACTCGACGACCTCTCGCTTTGATGACTCGGTGCTCCAGTCCTGTAGCTCCCTGAAGATCCTCGCAGCTCCCTGAAGATCCTCGCAGCTCCATGAAGACGCTCGCCCGCTGCTCGCTCCTCACGCGTGACTTGGTGACTGCTGGTAATGACTCGGACTCGCAAGGGGGATCAGCCGTACGGGCTTAGGAAGGCGTCACCGTTCTCAGACTAGGGTGAACAGAAGCTGCGCTCTTAAGGATCGCTCCTTTCGACACACTGCCGCCTGTCCCTTGCTCTGTCCCGGATGGTCCCACTGGGGTTTCTGCTCAGCCCGTGCGGACAGTCAAGGCGGAACGCCAGGAAGCTGCCTCGCGCTTTACTTCGCTTCCACCCTAGCCTCACCCTTTTGCTTTTGGTCCGGGACGCTTCCGCGTGGCTTTTGGTACTCGGGGTTCAGGCACGCCGCTCCGGGACCTCGCAAGTCGAATCCGTAGGGCTCTCCTGGACAATTCCACTCGATACCGTACCGATCGACCGCTCTCCCTTCTGGCTTGTTATATTTGGGGTTCGGACACGCCGCTCCGGGACCTCGCAAGTCGAATCTGTAGGGCTCTCCTGGACAATTCCACTCGAGACCGTACCGATCGACCGCTCTCCCTTCTGGCTTGTTATACTCTCTCCAGGCGTAACGCCAGGACTTTGTGGATAAGGTTAATCGACCGCCTTGACCTAGCCGTGTGGTGCCCTCTGGACCTCAGCTACCTGCGTCTCAATTTGGATATTCCTGGTATCCCAATCCCGAACGTCTCGACGTAGCAATCTTGCTCCTCGTAGGCTCCCACGGCGCTGCTTCTCTGGCGACTCGACTTGCTGTTGCTCCCTTGTAGCTTATCTGGTTGTTTGATTGTTCACTTTGGTATCTGAGTGATCTTGACGGGTTGACTCCTTGTGGTCGACTGATCCAGCTGCCAGCGGTCTGCGGCCTTATATAGGGCCTTCGGGAACCGTTATTTCCCTTTTGCGCATGGCCCGCTGGATCTCTCCACTCCGGGTCCAAAGTCCGTGCCTCCTGGTTGACCCAATTGTCCTTCGCGTACCGCTTCCAATCGATGCTCCGCCCACTGCTGCCGGCCCGCTGATTCCCGTGATGCTTGTGGCACTCCTGTGTGCCGCTCCACTGCCGAGATGTGGCACTTCCTCTCCCGGTCCAAAGTTCACGGGAGAGTCCAAAGTCCGATGGAGACCCGTTATCCGCTTTTGCACACGGCCCTCTTGCCTTGCCCGCGAAGTCTCCATTTGCTCTCGATCTCCATCCTTGGTCTCCAAACTCTCTCGCTCTCCATCCTTGGTCTCCAAACTCTCTCGCTCTCCATCCAAGTCTCCTATCTCTCCTCGCCGCACCGTTACTACGCGAATTCGCCGCGTATCTGGTAAGCGGCCATCTGCTGCTGCTTTTATTTGTGGGGAGTTATTTAACTCCTCACATTCCCCCCTTACTTCGGGAAACATTTAAAACTTATTCCTACTCTCCGCCGTTTCCTTGCTTATCCTAGCCTTCGAGTCCTTGTGATTCCCGCGGCGCTCCCTTGTTGCTCCCTCGATGCTCTCACGACGCTCTTTACTCCGTTGAGTTTCTACAGCGCTGGTCGTTCTCCTCGTAGCAACTTGAATCTCCCGCGCCGATATTTTCCATAGCCCCACTGGGACATCGATACTCGGGGGCTAGCGATCCCCAGCTCGCTGCTCATTGCTGCGTTCTACTCCTTTTATTGGTTCCTCCGCCTGGTCACACCATTCGTGCGTGATCGATGTTTATTCGCATGTCGATACCGACGGTGCGGCGTTGCCACCTGCTCGTTGCGATATTCCCACCTTTGGCCGATATTACCATTTTCGTGTACCCATCGATCGCACTTCATCTAGTGCCAATCGATCGCCTATCGAGGCGCCCCCTTCCCTGGCTCATGGTGATTTTGCAACTTTCTAGGTTAGTTTTCGCATTTTCTCACTCCTTTCTATTTCATCCTTTCTCTCTCCATACCACCTCTCTCGCCTCTCGTCTCTCTCTCGCCCTTCAATCGTCCTCAGCCGGCTGAGCCTGGCTCCACGCTGGCAACACTTGAGAGCGGGTGCGGAGAGGACTTCGCATTTGCTTCGCTGCAGGTGAGTATTTTGGTATCGTTTTGCTGCTTCCTGTATTAACCCAATGTGAATTTCAGGATGCCGGAGCTGCAATGTATGCCCCTTTATTCAGCCGCGTTTCCCGTCCTATGCCGGTTTTTAAACTCAGTTTGTTTCTTTTATTTAAACTTTGTTCGGCCGCTCCTTGAACACTGTCGTGCCCGCAACCCCCAACCGGAGCTGATGACCGGCTCGGGGACGCCCCGCCCGGAGATCCGCCGCGAGGTTCGGGTAGGCCGGGCTGTCGACCATCCTTGCTCCGGGCTGGATCCTCCGGACGGCTGGTGGGCAGCCATCATCTTGCGCGCTTCGCTCCTCGTCACACGTGTGCTCATGATGCTTGTCGATTTTGATTGTTCATCTAAAGCCTGGCCTTCAACGAAACCTCGGTTCCGAGCCTTCCTCTTTGTTTAATCCCGCTATTTCCTTCGGCCTCTCCTTCTTACTACCCAGATCGACGGTACAGCTCTCTGCTCTGTGCCGTCTTCCCCCTTCTTTCGGCAGACTATTGATGCATGTTATTTCTTTCCTCCGATCAAACCCAATCGAGACCTTAGACGCTCTGGTTTGCTCCCTTTGTGTTCTTAACGTTCTCCTGATGTCCTTAATGTGTTTCATTGCGCCTTTGTAGTTGCCCTGTAATATCCTTGGAGTCGGTTTGTAGTATCCCTTTCGAATCCTTGGAGGTATCCTTGGAATTTGTTCGTAGTATCTTTTGGGAATCCTTGGAGGTATCCTTGGACTCTTTTCGTAGTATCCTTTGCGAATCCTTGGAGGTATCCTTGAACTCTTTTAGTAGTATCCTTTGGGAATCCTTGGGATATCCTTGGATTCCTTTCGTAGTATCCTTTGGGCATCCTTGGAGGTATCCTTGGACTCCTTTCGTAGTATCCTTTGGGCATCCTTAGAGATGTCTTTAAACTCTTTTCGAAGTATCATTTGGGAATCCTTGGAGGTATCCTTGGACTTTCGTGGTATCCTTTGGGCATCCTTGCAGATGTCCTTGGCCTTTTTTTTAATTTTTTGTATTATCCTTTGGTAATCCTTAGAGGTATTCTTGGACTTTCAATGTTGTTTTGCGTCTGTTGTGTCTGCTTGCTGTAGCCGCTCGCTTTTGTTTTCCGTTTGTTGCTGTTTCAGCTCGCTTAGGTGGATGGCCCGCTCTTTCTTTGTGTTTATGTGTCGTATTTTGCAGATTACTGGTGACGCAAAACCTATGACTTGGTAAGGTCCGTCGTATCTTGGGACCAATTTTGCTGCGAGCCCCTCGGCCGCTTTTGATAAGTGGTGTTCCTTGGCCCACACGACGTCATCCACCTTTGGCGTCCATTGCCTCCTCCTTAGGTTATAATGCCTAGCCTGGTCCTGGGATGCTTTCTCCAGGTTCCGCCTTACAATCTCGAAGATTTCTCTGAGTTTGTTTGCTTTCTCCTCCGGGGTCTCTGTCGGTCGTCAGGTCCCTACGGTTTCTCTGTCGTATAGGGCGCTCGGTAGTCTTGGTTCTCTGCCTTGGGTAATGAACGACGGTGTGTAACCTGTGGATTCTGAAACGGTCGTGTTTACTCCCAGCATGATTTCCGGCCATTTTTCGTCCCAGTCTCTTTGGTTCTGCCCTGCGAACTGCGCTATCATTGTTTTCAACGTCCTATTGGCTCTCTCAGTCGGGTTCTCCTGCGGGGTGTATGGAGCTGTGAACTGTTGCTTGGCTCCCATTTCGGCCAGGAAACTCTTGAAAATTTTGCTGGCAAACTGGATTCCGTTGTCCGTTATGACTATTTTGGGGACCCCATACCTCGCGATTATGCGTTCTTTAAAAGCTTTCTTTAGGGATTCGGCCGTCGCGCTTTGTCTATCAGATCAATACCAGCATTTGGTTGCGGTGCTTCGAACGCGGCAGGGGTCCGACGAAGTCCGCACATACTGTAGCCCATGGTTCCTCTGGCACCTGCGTCAGCATTTTCCCAGCCATTCGAATGTGATTCGCCTTGAATCTCATGCAAATCTCGCATCCTCGCACGTGGGCTCGGGCGTCTCTGTGCATTCCTGGCCAGTAATACCGGACGTGCTATTGTCTTTCGGCTTCCTACATGGCCAGCCGCCGGTGAGTCGTGGTTCTCCTTCAGCACCGTTTCCCGTAGAGCTTTCGGAACGCATATCTTCCATGTTGCGACATCTTCGCTGCCCGCTCTATGAGGTAAATTCCTGTACAGGGTGTTACCCTCCATCACGTAGTCCGGATACTTTTGCGACTGGGTCCTTATCTTTTCGCGCATTTCCAGAATCCAGCTGCATGCTGCAGAAGCTTCCGCCGCCGACGTCTCCTTGATCCCTCGAAGCGTTTCCGGCAGTGGCTGCCTTGACAAAGCGTCTGCCATCTATTTCGAAGTCGTACTGCTGCAACTCCAGGGCCCATCTGGCGATCCTCCCTGGAGGGCTTTCTATGCTGTTGAGCCACTTGAGCGCCATGTGGTCGGTTACTACTTTAAAGTGGTAACCTTCCAGATAGGGCTTGAGCTTTCGGATCGCCCAGACGATTGCCAAGCACTCCTTCTCGGTCGTTGAGTAATTCTTCTCAGCGCCGTTGAGCGTTCGGCTTGAGTAAGAGATTACCTTTTCGCCTCGTTCAGTTTCCTGGGTCAAGATTGCTCCGATGCCGTAGTCGCTCGCGTCAGTTTGCAAGATGAATGGTTTGTCGAAGTCCGGGCATGCCAGTACGGGGTCTGCGACGAGTCTTGCCTTCACCTCTTCGAACGCCGTCTGATGTTCCTGTGTCCATACCCACTTACCTACATACCTTGTGTTCTTCCAGAGAGCGCCCGATCACTATGATGCCATCCTGATAAGCAAATGCGTGCGGCGACATTTCGGGACCGATCACCCGGTCCAGCACCCGTTGAAAGGTCGCAGACGCCGAATGGCATTACTCTACATTGGAATAAACCTTTCCCTGGCACTGTAAACGCCGTATACTGCCTGCTGTCTGCTTTCAGTGGGATTTGCCAGTACCCATACTTTAGGTCCAAGCTGCTGATGTACCGTGCTTCCCTCAGTTGGTCGAGAATATAATTTATTCGGGGCATCGGGTATGGATCTTTTATCGACTTGGCGTTGATTTGTCTAAAGTCGACCCACAGTCTCCATTTGCCCGTCTTTTTTTTAACAATCACGATGGGAGAGCTGTATGGGCTTGTTGAATGTTCTATGTATCCCATCTGGAGGAGCTCGTCTACCTTCGCATTGATCTCCCCTTGAACTTTCGGATTCTCTGGGTAGTATCTCTGCTTTATTGGTTTGTCGTTTTTCATCGTGATCTGATGCTCTGCCATGTTTGACGCTCCCTTCATGCTGCTGAAACTCGCTAGCTCTGCCTCCAGGAATTTCGTCGTGTCGTCATCTTCGCTTGCCCGTTGTACGACTGCCACCGATAACTTCTCCTCGAGCCATCCCTTTTGACGATTCCTGGCCGGTATTATCACTTCGTGTCCAGCGCAATTAATCTCGGTACCGACTTGTGTTAGAAAGTTCCATCCCAATACCAATGAATCCACTACCCCTGGTAGTATCAGCAGGCTTATGCTCAGTCGCTTGTTCCCAAACGCGATTTCCACCTCCAGCTGCTCATCGATTCCCACACATCTTCCGTCTGCCAACCTAACATGCCGTCGTATCCTCGTAATCTTTCCGAGGACAGCCAGGCCGCCAGCTCTTTGCTTATAAAGCTTGCTGTTGCCCCGGTGTCGTTAGTGGCCTTGTATGTGCCCCCACCAATCGTCACCGCTGCGGACAACTGCTGCTCCTCCTCGATCAGCTTTCCTGTTAGTTTGGAGAGGTAGCATCTTGCGACCCCCGCTCGCCTCTCTGCGGCTGGGATCGCTGGGCATTTCCCGCCTGCTGGCAGCATTCGACGCTCCTGACGCCTACTCTCCCGCACACTCAGCAGAACAACAGGCGTTGGTGCCGACATCCCCGCGCCCAGTGTCCATGACCGCCGCACTTTCGGCAGGCCTCCTGGGGGTCTGTGATGTGTGTCGTTTCACGAGGCCTTTGTGTTGTACTTGGTGGCCTCCAAACATTGTTTGCTGGCTGCATCTGTTGCTGTAGTGGTGGTGTCCATTGGCCTCCGCGTGGTGCTCCTGATGCCTGCTGCCGTGGTCCTCGGTTAGATGGCGACCATTGGTCGTTTCCCCGTGTCTCCTGGATTCCTGTCTCTTCGCATCTTCTGCATGTTACCTGGCGATGTTGACTTGGTCTTTGAGAATTTGTTTTCCTGCGCGAACGCTTCCCGCTCCTTTTCGAGTTCTTCATGCTCGTCTGCTAATATCATCAGCGTGTCCAGGTCCGACACTTTGTATGCCCTTAGGAAGATCCTTAGAATGGGGGTGCAGTTTTCCTTGATGATCCTTAGGGTCTCTTTAGCGGAATAATTAAGTGGCCTCACCATCGTCTGCATGTCGATCATGTAGTCTTTGAACGACTCGCTGAAGCCCTGCTTCCGTTGCCTGACCTGATCCGCCACCCTGGAGAAGAAGTCTCTCGGTAGAAAGTATGTGTGTAAACTATCTATGAACTCCGCCCAGGTTTTGCATTGTTTGTTGTTGGCGATAAACCGCTTCAGAGCCCTTCCCTTCAGCAATTTAGGCATCGCTCGGGGAATCATGTCTAACTCCAAGCCGTATGTGTTGGCGGACCATTCCACCTGCTCCAGGAACTCGAACGGTTTTTCCGCCCCGTCGAACCTGAACGACCATTCGCGGACCTGTTTAGCGATCCTTGCATAGTCTGACTGACTGGGTCTCGAGATCAGCGCTGTTATTTTCCTGTCTTGGCTTGATTCTCTCCTGTTTGCCTCTTTTTGTAGGTTGTCAACGCTCAGGCTTGCCACTAAGTTGTCCCCTTCGGCGTTCGTTAATGTGATACTCGGGCCGGCTTTGTCGTGGAATGTAGCTTCCAAATCGGCCCAGATGTCAACGAGTTGTGGGTCATTATCCGTTTCTGAGTAATACTCGGATAATGCCTTTCTCATGTCCTCTAATCTGCCGTCCAGGGTGACATTAAGCCTCTGTGCGACATTGGCGAAGTCCTCCTTTTTAAGGCGGTAGATCCACTTCTTTCCCATTCTGTTTAAGTTGCTTTCACTGCTGGGACAATCACGTTGGGCGCCAGATATAACGAACTGATTTTTGTGGTCTAGCTAGCTCAGTATATTGTGTGTTCGTCCCACCAAATTTATATTAACGTGACTGCTCAGTGAGAAAGCACAGAATTCACGGGCTCATAGTGGGTTTATTGCGGATATAGTATTACAAATGTCTTGGTAGCTTGGTTGGCCTTGACTCGTCGCCTGTGACCTTCGGTACTTCCGACGGTCCTGATAGACTCGACGACCTCTCGCCTTAATGACTCGGTGCTCCAGTCCTGTAGCTTCCTGAAGATCCTCGCAGCTCCCTGAAGATCCTCGCAGCTCCCTGAAGACGCTCGCCTGCTGCTCGCTCCTCACGCGTGACTTGGTGACTGCTGGTAATGACTCGGACTCGCGAGGGGGATCAGCCGTACGGGCTTAGGGAAGCGTCACCGTTCTCAGACTAGGGTGAACAGAAGCTGCGCTCTCCAGGATCGCTCCTTTCGACACACTGCCGCCTGTCCCTTGCTCTGTCCTGGATGGTCCCACTGGGGTTTCTGCTCAGCCCGTGCAGACAGTCAAGGCGGAACGCCAGGAAGCTGACTCGCGCTTTACTTCGCTTCCACCCTAGCCTCACCCTTTTGCTTTTGGTCCGGGACGCTTCCGCGTGGCTTTTGGTACTCGGGGTTCAGGCACGCCGCTCCGGGACCTCGCAAGTCGAATCCGTAGGGCTCTCCTGGACAATTCCACTCGATACCGTACCGATCGACCGCTCTCCCTTCTGGCTTGTTATATTTGGGGTTCGGACACGCCGCTCCGGGACCTCGCAAGTCGAATCTGTAGGGCTCTCCTGGACAATTCCACTCGAGACCGTACCGATCGACCGCTCTCCCTTCTGGCTTGTTATACTCTCTCCAGGCGTAACGCCAGGACTTTGTGGATAAGGTTAATCGACCGCCTTGACCTAGCCGTGTGGTGCCCTCTGGACCTCAGCTACCTGCGTCTCAATTTGGATATTCCTGGTATCCCAATCCCGAACGTCTCGACGTAGCAATCTTGCTCCTCGTAGGCTCCCACGGCGCTGCTTCTCTGGCGACTCGACTTGCTGTTGCTCCCTTGTAGCTTATCTGGTTGTTTGATTGTTCACTTTGGTATCTGAGTGATCTTGACGGTTTGACTCCTTGTGGTCGACTGATCCAGCTGCCAGCGGTCTGCGGCCTTATATAGGGCCTTCGGGAACCGTTATTTCCCTTTTGCGCATGGCCCGCTGGATCTCTCCACTCCGGGTCCAAAGTCCGTGCCTCCTGGTTGACCCACTTGTCCTTCGCGTACCGCTTCGAATCGATGCTCCGCCCACTGCTGCCGGCCCGCTGATTCCCGTGATGCTTGTGGCACTCCTGTGTGCCGCTCAACTGCCGAGATGTGGCACTTCTTCTCCCGGTCCAAAGTTCACGGGAGAGTCCAAAGTCCGGTGGAGACCCGTTATCCGCCTTTGCACACGGCCCTCTTGCCTTGCCCGCGAAGTCTCCATTTGCTCTCGATCTCCATCCTTGGTCTCCAAACTCTCTCGCTCTCCATCCTTGGTCTCCAAACTCTCTCGCTCTCCATCCAAGTCTCCAAACTCTCCTCGCCGCGCCGTTAATACGCGAATTCGCCGCGTATCTGGTAAGCGGCCGGCCATCTGCTGCTGCTTTTATTTGTGGGGAGTTATTTAACTCCTCACAGTTTAAACAAGATGATTTAAATATGCGGCAAATATATCGGGACCATATTAACACTGTTATAAATAATGAAACATTTGTGGAAATTTGTCAAAAATGTTGGGAGGACAAGCACGGATTCCTATTAATAAGCAAGGATAACGAAATGGATAAAGGAAGATTCTGAAAAGGATTTGATCAATTTATAATGATTTAAGGAGTAATTTCAATATAAAGCTTGGTTAAATACTTACAATCCCACAGTTTATCAAGAGATTTCAATATGTCTAGATCACTTGCATTATCCTTCAATAGAAATAGTTCCATTATAAATACAAACTTTTTCCACCTATCGAATTGAACGTTCGATATGAGTGCGCTCTTATCGATTTTAATATGTATATTTCGGTTCCAAATATTGATGAAAAAAATAATCTCTTCCACATCGGTGACAAGGTTATTACAATTCCTACTGGATCATATGAATGGAATGATATCACCGATTTCATTTACAATACACTAAAAGACTATAACCTTGAAAATACATTTGAAATTCAAAATAATAATAATACACTTCAAGTTGAAATAAATACAATGAGAGAGTCAGTTTACTTTAATAAAGAAAGATCGGTTGGACAACTGTTTGGTTTCCATCAAAAAGTACTAGAACCACATTGTACAAAAACCTATCAATCAGATCAGACTGTAAGCATTAGGGTGGTCCAAAATATGAAAACTAGTTTTCACCATTTTACATGGTAGATTAAGGTCTGTAAAAAATGTAATCAAAAATTAAAAAAAAAATTGTTGAGATTTCGACCTTTCGAATCGTCCTCAAAGTCTGCAATAAAATTACTCATACAACACGTCTTCCAGCCAGAACATTTTTCGAAAAAATTGATTTCCCACCCTCAACTTTATCAACATTCTAAGCTCAGTCAATATCAGTAAGAAATATACAATTTTGAAATGTTTTTGGTTGAACAGCTAAGATCCGAATTTGACACTACGGATTTACCATCTAAGAGATCCGTATTACTTAGTGTCCTCTACAGGACTAGATTTTCCGGAAAAACTTTGTTACAAAACGCCAAAGATGTAACACAAATGCTAGTTACCATTTGGAGTCAAAGGGGTATTCCAGTCCGGCCTCACCATCAGGATTATGTTAGCCTAAAAAAAAATTTTAATTAAAAAGGAGAGCTTCAACGAAACAGGGAAAGCCGTTTCAGAATCATGTTGAATGAACACTTTAATATCAACCATGCCCTGGCATCTTAATCTGCTTTGTCAGAAGAGAGTAATGGCAATGAAACTGATGGCAGTTTTTAAATTATAAATAAACATATGTTATTGAGTATTGCCTTCTTTGTCCTTCCTCATTTGGGTATATAGGTGTTTACAGAAGGTCCATTTATGAAACGGTTTTTTCAAAAATAAATAAAATTACTTGCGAAATGTTTTAAATGACTTATTATGCAACTCGAGGAATTTAATAACCTACTGTCAATATTTTCAAAAATTAAATCCAATTCCATCTTGTACGACCATGTTAATTCTGGTTTTAGCAACTAGAAAAGTTTTTATATTTTTAAAGTTTTTAAAGAAGTTCGGAAAGGTGACAAACGAATTTGAGAAATAAAACCAAGTCAAGGCCACCCATATGAAAATAATACATTTGATCAAGGGAAACCGTGCGTATGAGTTATAAACTTTGAAACCCTTTCGCAGACCCTAAGACGCGTTTTTTTCAAAAAAAATTCTTTTGGTATACATTAAATACCTCAAAGCGCACCGTATAGGCCGGTGAGAGTAGGACCTTAAAAATTTCCATACAAATGTGGACCGCCCTAGTGAACACATTAAAAATTAATACAATTCGTTTGGAATGTAATATAATCAGCGGTTCTTATGTAGATAATACACCGAATCATACGTTACATGAGTTTGGCATTAATGTTCAGCCTGAGTATAAAATGACAGTGACACCACATAACCTAATTTATTTACCAATCAACTGTGACGAAATAAGCACACTATCTATACGCATAGTTGATCAAAACAGTGATTTGGTGAATTTACGTGGTGAAAACGTTTCAATTCGCATGCACATTCGGTTAATAGAATGATAATTTATAATAAAAGACGTAGCTTGAGTCCTCAGCCAAGCATTACTAATTGTAAAGCTATAGAAAGAGGATCAACAGTAAAAAGAAGCTCACTTACATTGAAAAATAATTGCCCATAATTCGTTAGGATTGAAACTTCGAGTATAATATAAAAGGTGGAAGGGAAAACAATGAACAACATTTTAAATGTTCGAGAAAAGATTTACTCAGATGAGAGTATTTCGAAGAAAGAGTTTCATACTTATTCATCGTATAATCAAACATTTAAACCAAACGATGAAATTCGAATTACTATCCAAAATCAAGAGTTGTACGTGCTTCCTCACGAAAGTTACCTTAATTTTCAAGCAATTATTAGAAAAGAGCGTGATGCCCATAATCTTGTCAATGAGCGTGCGCCTTCAGGCTTGTGCATGTGTCCCTTTTATTGCGCTTGTCAATGAGCGTGCGGCTTCAGGCTTGTGCATGTGTCCCTTTTATTGTGGTCAGCTAATTGACAGGTGGACCATGTTCGGGTAGCTCCTGCTTGAATCCCTTTTATGACATGTTAGTGACCCATTTGTGGAAAGGAGAGATTCTTAGACAATTTACCAGTTAAACGTTCTGGGGAGGAAACAAAAATGTGTGTTTGAAAATATTCCACATCTGAGAATCATTAACTTGTGAGATTTATTTTATTGGGGTTCTTTTAATTTCTAAATTAGTTTTACAATCATTGAAAACATTATTCCCCAACATGATCGGACATTTTCCTCTAAGATAATCATCTTTGAATACTTTGGGTGTGCGACCTTTCTCACGTGCACAGCAACACCTGTGATAATGAGGCAACATGGTACGTGATCACACCTTTCCCCAACATGATCGGATAACAACCTCTAAGTTAACAACCTTTGGATACTATGGTTGTGCGACCTTTCTCACGTGCACATTTCTCACGTGACTATTAATTGCTCATAATGAGGGTAAGGATACATGATCAATATTGCCACATGGGTATGTTGGGCGATGGGGGCAATTAGGTATACTCTTTATGGAGATGATCGTGACATTTTTATGACTTCAAGGCCCATTAAAATCAGTTAATTTATTGAATTATGCTTATTGTCCTAGAACCCGCATACATATGTTAATGAGTGGGGAGCGGGGGCGGGGGCCATTAACATGCTAGTTGTACCTGAATCCCCGTTTCCATACTGCTGAAGTGTCCTACCAGCACCTATTCATAGACTGCAAACTTATTTATTTTGGCTGGTGCCTCTTTTATATCTGATTATGAGAAGGCCATGAGGAATGTATTTGGGCACGGATTCAATTTGCACCCTAACTCCAATTATTACGCTTGCTGGTTTCATTTCTGTCAAGCTTGTAAAAAAAATGCAAGACGCTTTCCAGGATTTGAAGTTGTGGTAAGTCGGTAAGTGTTTTTAGATTGTGATTTGATCTGAACACTATAAGTACTATATGTATATACATGTTTCGTAATTTTTTTGTCTTTTGATGTAATAGTCAAAGTCCTTGGACCATTTTTGTTAAAAACAATTAATTTATATTTATTACAATAATTTCTTTTCTTGTACTTATTGTTTTTAAGAGAAAGACAAGGACGACCAGTTCGATTGAAGCTTATAATTTAAACTTAGGGAAGAAAATTCACGCAAAGGGCATACGTTCAAGTTTGTGAAATGCCTCATTAATGCGGATTATGAAAAATCTAGAGAATTCGCACTCTTATTTCAGAACGGCGGACTAGGAAACGCTGCACCGAAGCGCCTTTTGCAAGTAAGTTTCAATTGATCCCTAAATTAAAAAAAATAAGAAACCATTGATAATAAAAATGTTTTGTATTTGTTATCTTAGGACCGAGCCGAAAAAATAATGGATCGCCAGGAAATAGATGTCACCGGACTTATAGCGCGGGCTGTGGGTCTATGCGACAACTTCCACAAAAAGGATATTTTTGATTCCATCGACGAGGAAATGACATTGGACATTTCAAAAGCGTCAATTTTTTCATCCAGTTTGAATGAACTATAATTTAAGACAAGCATAATTTTAAAATTGAATTCGTTTTTATTATACCCTTGCAGAGGGTATATTGATTTCAGTCAGAACGACGTTTCCGACCCCATAAAGTATAAATATTCTTGATCAGCATGACTAGACGAGTCGATCTAGCCATGTCCGTCTGTCCGTCTGTCCGTCCGTTTCTACGCAAACTAGTCTCTCAGTTCTAAAGCTATCGAGCTGAAACTTTCCCAAAAGTCTTATATCTCTTGCAGGTAGTATATAAGTCGGAACCAGCCGGATCGGACAACTATATCTTATAGCTCCCATAGGAATAATCGGGAAAAAAATTTTTTAAAATTATATCTTTGGTGTTTTTTAGCTTATAACCTCCTAAGCTTGGAAATAACATTTTATAATTAGTTTTGAATTTCGAATTAAATTTTATCGAAATCGAACGACTATATCATATAGCTGCCATAGGAACGATCGTAAAATCGGTGGGAAAATAATATGAAAGAAATTATAGCTTCGGTGTTTTTTAACATATAACCTCCTACGCTTGGAAATAACATTTTTGAATTAGTTTTGAATTTCGAATTTAATTTTATCAAAATCGGACGACTATATCATATAGCTGCCATAGGGACGATCGTAAAATTGGTGGGAAAATAATATGAAACAAATTATAGCTTCGGTGTTTTTTAACATATAAACTCCTTAGCTTGGAAATAACATTTTTTAATTAATTCTGAATTTCGAATTAAATTTCATCAAAATCGGACGACTATATCATATAGCTGCCATAGGAAGGATCGTAAAATCGGTGGGAAAATAATATGAAAGAAATTATAGCTTCGGTGTTTTTTAACATATAACCTCCTACGCTTGGAAATAACATTTTTTAATTAGTTCTGAATTTAGAATTTAATTTTATCAAAATCGGAGGACTATATCATATAGCTGGCATAGGAACGATCTGAAAATTGGTGGGAAAATAATATGAAACAAATTATAGCTTCTGTGTTTTTCGACATATTATCTTATACTATTGGGAATATCATTTTTTGTATTTTAAAATTTAATAATTATAGCTGCAAGGGTATACAAACTTCGGCTTGCCGAAGCTAACTTCCTTTCTTGTTTGTATTGACTTCATTATAGTATTCAGTAACTGTCATTCTACCCTTTCTAAGGATACTTAATTCTTATATTATTGTCCAAAGAGTCTTGTGGTATTTTCGCTAGTTGTCGCTGCAAGAGCGTAGTTCGTCGCATCAGGTCATGCCTATACCTTTTTGGAAAGCTTTTTTCACGCGCTAACACGTGTTTGATTGATTGTTGTTTCTTTTAAGTCGTTCGTGAGTTATATTGCCGCAAGCATGGAGCAAAAAGGCAAAAATGCATCTTAAGCCGCCAATAAAATTTGTGCAGCTTATGGACCCGATACAGTTTCCATTTCCACCACACAACGATGGTTTTAACGTTATTTTTCTGGTGTAGAGGTGGTCGAAGATGCGCCACGCTCCGGAAGGCCTGTCGTCGAAAATTGCGATAAAATCGCTGAATTGGTCGAAAGAGACCGGTATAGTAGCAGCCGTAGCATTGGTCAAGAGCTGGGCATGAGTCATCAAACCGTTATAAAACATTTGACATGACAAACATCTTTGACCGTATCGACGCGTGCGAATCGCTTCTATATCGCAACAAAATCGACCCGTATTTGACGCGAATGGTGAATGGCGATGAAAAGTGGGTCACTTACGACAAGGTTGGGCGCAAACGGTCGTGGTCGAGAAACGGTGAAGCGGCCCAGACGGTGGCCAAGCCTGGATTGACGGCCAGGAAAGTTCTTCTGTGTGTTTGGTGGGATTGGCAGGGAATCATCCACTATGAGCTGCTCCCCTATGGCCAAACGCTTAATTCGGACCTGTACTGCCAACAACTGGACCGCTTAAAGGCAGCACTCATGCAGAAGAGTCCATCTTTGATAAACAGAGGCCGAATTGTCTTCCATCAGGACAACGCCAGGCCACACACATCTTTAGTGACGCGCCAGAAGCTCCGAAAGCTCGGATGGGAGGTTATTTTGCATCCACCGTATAGTCCGGATCTCGCACCAAGTGATTACCACCAGTTTCTGTCCATGGCGAACGAGCTTGGTAGTCTGAAGTTGGTAACAAGAGAGTGCTGGGAAAATTGAATCTCCGAGTTTTTTGCCACTAGGCAAGCGAGCTTCTATAAGAGGGGCAGTATGAAGTTGGCATCTCGTTGGGAACGCGTCATCGAAGAAAACGGCGCATATTTGACTTGAATCGCATTATTGTAACCTATTTTATGAACAATTGAAAAATTAATAAAAATACCGCAGGTCTTTTTTGACAACCTAATATATAAAGTCCAATCTAGACAAGATTGCTTGAAAATTTAAAACGGAGCCGTAATTAGTTTAAGCGTCGTGGGCAACTCTTATGATTTTATTTCTTAAAATTGTTAAAGTGATAATATTCTGCTGACTCTGAGTTTTATAAAAACTCATTGCAGTTTCTGCATGGTTCACCTGTGAATTTTGGTAATGATTTTATTACTTCAGGAGTTTTATTACATTTTATAGTTGGGTCGATTTCTTGACTTTTTAAGTCCTCCACTGCGTTTGCATCAGTAAAAAATCTTTCTTCTAAACCATCTATTTTCTTTCTCACTTTGTTACTAATCCATATAATTTCTTGCTTACTTTTTTATATCCGTTACTCGTAGGGTGAAAGGGTATACTAGACTCGTCGGAAAGTAAGTAACAGGCAGAAGGAAGCGTTTCCGACCCCATAAAGTATATATATTCTTGATCAGGATCACTAGCCGAGTCGATCTAGCCATGTTCGTCTGTCCGTATGAACGCTGAGATCTCGGAAACTGTAAGAGCTACAATGCTGTGATTAGGCATGCAGATTCCTAAGATTCCTGCTCAGCGCAAGTTTGTTTCAGCAGGGTGCCACGCCCACTCTGACCCCCACAAATACCCCAAAAACTGTAGCTCCTACAGTTCTGATGCTAGAATAAAAATTGTAATTGATTGACCCAAAAAAAAAATTTGTCACGCCTACTTAAACGCTCACAAACTTAAAAAAATCGTAAGTATGAACGCGGATATCTCGGAAAATATCAAAGATAGGGAATTTGGATTTCAGATTTAGATTCCGTAGCCTTGTACGCAGCGCAAGTTTGTTACGCAAATATGCCACACCCACTCTAGCGCCCACAAGCCGCCCAAGCTTGTGGCGCCAACAATTTTCATGCTACATAAGAAATTTTAACTGAAATGTATTGGTCTTGTCAATTCCTATCGATGGATCCAAAAAAAGTTTACCACGCCCACTCTAACTCCCACAAACTGCCAATTTCGCTTTGCTGCATATCTCCATTTCCAGTAGGTCCCTTTAACTGAGTAACGGGTATCTGATAGTCGAGGTACTAGACTGTAGCGTTCTTCCTTGTTTTAATTGAACATTAACTAATTTACCAAAATTATTTATTAAATTTTTTAAAATTGTGAAAATACTGGTTATAATTATTTTAATATTTGAATACTTTATTATACCCTTGCAGAGGGTACACTGATTTCAGTCAGAAGTTTGCAACGCAGTGAAGGAGACGTTTCCGACCCCATAAAGTATATATATTCTTGATCAGGGTCACTAGCCGAGTCGATCTAGCCATGTCCGTCTGTCCGTCTGTCCGTCTGTTTCTACGCAAACTTGTCATATATCTTTTGCAGGTAGTATATAAGTCGGAACCAGCCGGTTTGGACAACTATATCTTATAGCTCCTATAGGAATAATCGGAAAAAAAAATTTTTTTAATTATATCTTTGGTGTTTTTTAACGTATAACCTCCTAAGCTTGGAAACTCCACATTCCGTTGGCCACCCAGGTCGCCTGACCTTGCTGCACCTGACTTTTTATTTTGGGGTTATTGCAAACAGGAAGTCTACAAAGCAAAACCAACAAATTTGAATGAACTAAGGCAATCCATTCGAGAAACAATTGCGGCTATTCCTGTCTTAACTCTCCAAGCAGTAATGAACAACTTTTTGGTAAGATGCCGCACATGAATCAACGAGCAGGTGGGGCATTTAAATTCCATTATTTTTAAAACTAATTAAGCTATATTTAATAAAATTGAATGAGCTTTAACATGAATAGCAAAATTCATCAGCCAACCTGTATGATATATGTGGGATATGGATACATTGAGGGATTTACAGCAACCTATTTAATTTCATATAGGGACACACTGTTCAGAGATCCGCAACTTAAGCATTCTTCATCAGCCAAAAACGGAAAAGAGTTCCTATCCCTTTTCATCAAAGTGATCTATATCCATCACCCTCTTTCATTAGAAGTTACGCCTTATAAATGTAAGCAAGTCAGTTGATGTGGATATATTGTCAGAGGAAGTCGTGTCATCCATAGAGTGCGAAAGTCGCGAAGTTTAAATAAAGTACCTTTGTTTCTTTAATTTACTTAACTATACCCGAAATAAAAATTTTAATTTGTAATACCCTACATGTATATGATAGATATATGATATAGATATAATATATATATATATGGGCATTTACAGGGGTCGCGAACGTACGTTTGTACGCTTTTAGTGCAAATAAAAAAAGAAAAAAATCTTTTCTGAATTTTTTTTTTTGCAATTCGATAGCATTTTGTTAGTTCTTTGCTTAGTGTAAATGATGGTATTTATTGATCTATCGTTTTCATAATATTGGCAAAAAACATGCGGTCGCGAACGTACACAAAATAGAAGTCGACTTTGGCTTAATCTAGTAAAATCCAAATATCTGCGAATTGGCACGGAATATTCTTATGCAATAACTTTACTTTTAAAATAGATTCATGTAGCTTTCTATTGAGTCTGTTCCCAAGGAAATATCTCCATATCTGCCCTCTTTGAATTTGTATCTTCTTATTAGATTGCAATAAAGAGATTTGGTAGAAAAAAATCAATCAAATCATATGTTTTCCTTGCGAAATAATTAATCATAAAATTCAAATAATTCGGTCCTGGTTGACCATTTTTCGGATTTGCCCATATATGATATACATATATGATATATATGATATTAACTGCCATAGGAACGATCGGAAAATAGGTGGGAAAATAATATGAAACAAATTATAGCTTCGGTGCTTTTTGACATATTATCTTATACTGTTGGCAATATCATCATTTGTAGTTTTAAGAATTTCGAATTACATTTAATAATTACAACTGCAAGGGTATACAAACTTCGACTTGCCGAAGTTAACTTCCTTTCTTGATATTCATATTTTTAAGCAGCAATTTTAAACATTTTATCTGATCGCCGTTACGTAACTGACAAGTAGGCTCAGGCCAAGAATAAGGGCAATGACAAAACAAGTTGGCGGGCATTGAGCAGCGCTTGGCCTATGTAAGTTACGCCATAGTTATTCGAGGACTCAAAAAGGTGAGAAAGTATAAATATTCAATATAAAAACTTACAGGCGATCCGGCGGCGAAAGATCTTTAGCGTTCTTGGCGCTAGAGTGGGCGTGTCAATTTTTTTTTGGATCAATCGATAGGTGAAATCGATAGTGACGAGACCAATACATTTCAGTTAAAATTTTGTATATAGCTTGAAAATTGTGGGCGCTACAGGCTTGGGCGGTTTGTGGGCTTTAGAGTGGGCGTGGCATATTCGCGTAACAAACTTGCACTGCGTACAAGGCTACGGAATCTAAATCTGGAATCCCAATTATCTATCTTTGATAGTTTCCGAGATATACGCGTTCATAGTTTGTGGACGGTTTGTGGTAGTTAAAGTAAGCGTGGCAGACTTTTTTTTCGCTTAATCGATAGGTTTTGATAAAAAAAATATATTTCAGTTAAAATTTTTATTCTAGCATCAAAACCAAAGTTTTGGGTGGTTTGTGGGCGTTAGAGTGGGCCAAATCCTATTAGCCTAGCTCTTGTAATTTCCGAGATCTCAGCGTTCATCCGGACGGACGGACAGACGGACAGACCGACATGGCAAGATCTACTCTGCTAGTGATCCTGATCAAGAATATATGTACCTTATGAGGTCGGAAATGCTTCCTTTTTCCTTTTACATTCTTTCCGACGAATCTAGTATACCCTTTTACCCTACGAGTAAGGGATATAAAAAGGGAATTTTGGGGCAGCTTGGGATCGCTTATTGTACCAATTTATAGTTAGCACGCGTCTTCGAATTATTTCCGAATTTGTATTGTTTTTTAGATTTTTATGTCAAGCATATTTGCTGCAGGAGCTACTTACCAATTTATAAGGACCCTTCTTATTAGTTAGTATAGATGTAGGGAAGGTGCTAGCTTGGCATCAAAACCTGCTGCCGCTTTTATAAGGACCCTTCTTATTACTTAGTATAGATGTAGGGAAGGTGCTAGCTTGGCATCAAAACCTACTGCCGCTTTTGACACGTTGTGCTCCTTGGTCCAAACTTCGTTGCCGATCCTCAGATTCTACAGCGTCCTTCGGAGGCTGTAATGCCTGGCTAGGTCCTGGGCTGCCCTCTTCAGATTTCTTTGGACTATTTCGGAAGTCTCTTTCATTTTTTCGGCGTTCCTTTCTGGCTATTCCGGTTGCCTTTCTATACACAATGCTTTACGATCTCTCTCTGTCCTGTATTTAAATACGGGTAAATATCCAATTGACTCCGACAGGCTAGAACAGCACATAATCAGGGGAACTGGTCCACTGGGAACTGGTTCCCTAATTATGTCCGGCAAACTGTGCTACCCTTGTTTTTGCGGCTCGTTTCGCTCGCTCCATTGGTTCTTTTGGGGAGTGTATGGAGGCGTAAATTGTTGCTTTATTCCCTTACCGCTAAGGATGCTTTTAAATACTCGACTGGTAAACGAAAGCCCTTGGTCCGTGACTAGCACTTTTGGTCTTTCGAATCCTGCGGTTAAGCGTCTTTAAACGCCAACTGTAGGGCTTCTGCTGGCGCTTGAAAACCGATCGGTAAGCACTTAATGCATTTAAATCAGCATTTTTCCACCGCTTGTCTCTTGTTCGCAATGAACTTATGGCATTCCTTGCATTTACATACGTATGCCCTTGCCTCCCTTTGCATTCCTGGCCAGTAGTTTCGTGATTCTCCTGCAGGAAAGTTTCCTTAGCTCTTGAGGGACGCACAGTTTCCGGGTCACCACTGCGTTGCAGAGTTTTGCCTTTAAGCACATATACCGGGAATTGCTGTGGCAGTGCTTTAACTTCTGGAGGCAATATTGAGAGTAAGTTTTCTCCAGATGCCTACATCTCTCTCGCTCGCACTGCCCTCCGTTCGCCCTCTCCACCTCTCCCTTAAGCCTCAGCTCCGCTCTAGAGCGTTTTTGTTAAGCTAGGCTTAAGTAGTTCTAATTTCCAAGTGTCACAATAAACACCCACGCACGTCGCGCAACAACCCCAAAATACTCCTGTGCTTTTTGGTCCCACTTTTCTTGGGATTTTCTTCATTTCAACGATCAAGCCACCACGCGCCCCAACGATTTAGTCCTGTTAGGCCAGGCTTCTTTATTCCTGGATTTTCTTCTCCTGGAGTTTCCTTGGATTTTTCCCAGCAGCAACGGTGGCTCGAACCGCTTTAGATGAGTTCCACTTGTTATTATTATTTGCCGGTCATACATCCAGTTTTTCGAACCCTATCTCGACCAAATTTCTGTATGATATTGTCTAAATACGAAAGTGATTTATCCGACGAAACGGCATTTAATATATGTATTTCTATTTCGTTATTTGTGCGCAACAATAGTCCAGTTTCTTTTGCCCACAATTGCAGACTTAAAAAAATTCCAGTGACATACAAAATATATTCCAGTGTTACTATTTAATCCATAAATTCCTAAAATATAACCCAGCCACAGTAAACATTTTTTCAAAGTCGGACGACTACATCATATAGCTGCCATAGGAACGATCAGAAAATTGGTGGGAGAATAATATGAAACAAATTATAGCTTCGGTGTTTTTTGACATATTATCTTATACTATTGGGAATATCATTTTTATATTTTTACGAATTTAATTTTACACAAATATCACTGAAGCTAGCAACAATCCTTAGAAAAATTTTTTTTTTTTAAATGCTTTGCTTTTTATTTATTGAATCTTCTCCCTTTGGATACTAACAATAAGTGTATCAAATCTTAGACTAATTAATCTAACTCACAGTCATATGACTGATGTTGTGCTAAAGGGGCCCGAAAGTTATAGGTGGCTTGGCAGGTCGTTGCGTTGTAGACGGAAACATGCTGAACTTTCTTTTCATGTCTGACGAGGCCCATTTCGATTTAAACGGCAACATAAACAAACAAAATGGTCGAATATGGGGTGCTTCCAACCCACAGATACTCCATGAGACGGAATTGCATCCACTTCGTGTCACAGTGTGGTGTGCAGTTTCATCACGCTGCATTGTCGGGCCCTACTTCTAGCATGTTGAGAGAGTTTTTATACCCGTTACTCGTAGAGTAAAAGGGTATACTAGATTCGTCGGAAAGTATGTAACAGGCAGAAGGAAGCGTTTCCGACCCCATAAAGTATATATATTCTTGATCAGGATCACTAGCCGAGTCGATCTAGCCATGTCCGTCTGTCCGTCTGTCCGTCTGTCCGTCTGTCCGTCTGTCCGTCTGTCTGTCCGTCCGGATGAACGCTGAGATCTTGGAAACTATAAGAGCTAGGCTATTGAGATTAGGCGTGCAGATTCCTGAGCTTCTTACGCAGCGCAAGTTTGTTTCAGCAGAGTGCCACGCCCACTCTAACGCCCACAAACCGCCCAAAACTGTGGCTCCTGCAGTTTTCATGCTAGAATAAAAATTTTAACTGAAATGTATTATTCTCATCAATACCTATCGATTGACCCAAAAAAAAGTTTGCCACGCCCACTTTTACGCCCACAAACCGCCCACAAACTTCAAAAAATCGTAAGTATGAACGCGGATATCTCGGAAAATATCAAAGAAAAGTAAATGGGATTTCAGATTTAGATTCCGTAGGCTTGAGCGCAGCGCAAATTTGTCACGCGAATATTCCACGCCCACTCTAACGCCCACAAACCGCCCAAGCCTGTGGCGCCCACAATTTCCATGCTAGATAAAAAATTTTAACTGAAATGTATTGGTCTTGTCAATACCTATCGATTGATTCAAAAAAAACTTTGCCACGCCCACTCTAACGCCCACAACGCTTAAATCTGTCTACCGCCGGTAGGTGGCGCATTTCAATCTCGCTTTGCTGCTTGCATATCTCCATTTTCCTTTGGTCCCTTTAGCTGAGTAACGGGTATCTCATAGTCGAGGTACTCGACTATAGCGTTCTTCCTTGTTCTATCCAGAATTACGCCGAATGAGAATTTTTTTCAACTCTGTGTGGTTTTAGCATGATGGTGCAGCTCCTCACATAGCCCAAACTGTTATGACAGAATTGCGACGAAAATTTCCCAATAAGCTGATATCCAGAAACTCCACATTCCGTTGGCCACCCAGGTCGCCTGACCTTGCTGCACCTGACTTTTTATTTTGGGGTTATTGCAAACAAGAAGTCTACAAAGCAAAACCAACAAATTTGAATGAACTAAGGCAATCCATTCGAGAAACAATTGCGGCTATTCCTGTCTTAACTCTCCAAGCAGTAATGAACAACTTTTTGGTAAGATGCCGCACATGAATCAACGAGCAGGTGGGGCATTTAAATTCCATTATTTTTAAAACTAATTAAGCTATATTTAATAAAATTGAATGAGCTTTAACATGAATAGCAAAATTCATCAGCCAACCTGTATGATATATGTGGGATATGGATACATTGAGGGATTTACAGCAACCTATTTAATTTCATATAGGGACACACTGTTCAGAGATCCGCAACTCAAGCATTCTTCATCAGCCAAAAACGGAAAAGAGTTCCTATCCCTTTTCATCAAAGTGATCTATATCCATCACCCTCTTTCATTAGAAGTTACGCCTTATAAATGTAAGCAAGTCAGTTGATGTGGATATATTGTCAGAGGAAGTCGTGTCATCCATAGAGTGCGAAAGTCGCGAAGTTTAAATAAAGTACCTTTGTTTCTTTAATTTACTTAACTATACCCGAAATAAAAATTTTAATTTGTAATACCCTACATGTATATGATAGATATATGATATAGATATAATATATATATGGGCATTTACAGAGGTCGCGAACGTACGTTTGTACGCTTTTAGTGCAAATAAAAAAAGAAAAAAATCTTTTCTGAATTTTTTTTTTTGCAATTCGATAGCATTTTGTTAGTTCTTTGTATGGTATTTATTGATCTATCGTTTTCATAATATTGGCAAAAAACATGCGGTCGCGAACGTACACAAAATAGAAGTCGACTTTGGCTTAATCTAGTAAAATCCAAATATCTGCGAATTGGCACGGAATATTCTTATGCAATAACTTTACTTTTAAAATAGATTCATGTAGCTTTCTATTGAGTCTGTTCCCAAGGAAATATCTCCATATCTGCCCTCTTTGAATTTGTATCTTCTTATTAGATTGCAATAAAGAGATTTGGTAGAAAAAAATCAATCAAATCATATGTTTTCCTTGCGAAATAATTAATCATAAAATTCAAATAATTCGGTCCTGGTTGACCATTTTTCGGATTTGCCCATATATGATATACATATATGATATATATGATATTAACTGCCATAGGAACGATCGGAAAATAGGTGGGAAAATAATATGAAACAAATTATAGCTTCGGTGCTTTTTGACATATTATCTTATACTGTTGGCAATATCATCATTTGTAGTTTTAAGAATTTCGAATTACATTTAATAATTACAACTGCAAGGGTATACAAACTTCGACTTGCCGAAGTTAACTTCCTTTCTTGATATTCATATTTTTAAGCAGCAATTTTAAACATTTTATCTGATCGCCGTTACGTAACTGACAAGTAGGCTCAGGCCAAGAATAAGGGCAATGACAAAACAAGTTGGCGGGCATTGAGCAGCGCTTGGCCTATGTAAGTTACGCCATAGTTATTCGAGGACTCAAAAAGGTGAGAAAGTATAAATATTCAATATAAAAACTTACAGGCGATCCGGCGGCGAAAGATCTTTAGCGTTCTTGGCGCTAGAGTGGGCGTGTCAATTTTTTTTTGGATCAATCGATAGGTGAAATCGATAGTGACGAGACCAATACATTTCAGTTAAAATTTTGTATATAGCTTGAAAATTGTGGGCGCTACAGGCTTGGGCGGTTTGTGGGCTTTAGAGTGGGCGTGGCATATTCGCGTAACAAACTTGCACTGCGTACAAGGCTACGGAATCTAAATCTGGAATCCCAATTATCTATCTTTGATAGTTTCCGAGATATACGCGTTCATAGTTTGTGGACGGTTTGTGGTAGTTAAAGTAAGCGTGGCAGACTTTTTTTTCGCCACTTTAGAGTGGGCGTGGCATATTCGCGTAACAAACTTGCACTGCGTACAAGGCTACGGAATCTAAATCTGGAATCCCAATTATCTATCTTTGATAGTTTCCGAGATATACGCGTTCATAGTTTGTGGACGGTTTGTGGTAGTTAAAGTAAGCGTGGCAGACTTTTTTTTCGCTTAATCGATAGGTTTTGATAAAAAAACAAGGAAGAACGCTATAGTCGAGTACCTCGACTATGAGATACCCGTTACTCAGCTAAAGGGACCAAAGGAAAATGGAGATATGCAAGCAGCAAAGCGAGATTGAAATGCGCCACCTACCGGCGGTAGACAGATTTAAGCGTTGTGGGCGTTAGAGTGGGCGTGGCAAAGTTTTTTTTGAATCAATCGATAGGTATTGACAAGACCAATACATTTCAGTTAAAATTTTTTATCTAGCATGGAAATTGTGGGCGCCACAGGCTTGGGCGGTTTGTGGGCGTTAGAGTGGGCGTGGAATATTCGCGTGACAAATTTGCGCTGCGCTCAAGCCTACGGAATCTAAATCTGAAATCCCATTTACTTTTCTTTGATATTTTCCGAGATATCCGCGATCATACTTACGATTTTTTGAAGTTTGTGGGCGGTTTGTGGGCGTAAAAGTGGGCGTGGCAAACTTTTTTTTGGGTCAATCGATAGGTATTGATGAGAATAATACATTTCAGTTAAAATTTTTATTCTAGCATGAAAACTGCAGGAGCCACAGTTTTGGGCGGTTTGTGGGCGTTAGAGTGGGCGTGGCACTCTGCTGAAACAAACTTGCGCTGCGTAAGAAGCTCAGGAATCTGCACGCATAATCTCAATAGCCTAGCTCTTATAGTTTCCAAGATCTCAGCGTTCATCCGGACGGACAGACAGACGGACAGACGGACAGACGGACAGACGGACAGACGGACATGGCTAGATCGACTCGGCTAGTGATCCTGATCAAGAATATATATACTTTATGGGGTCGGAAACGCTTCCTTCTGCCTGTTACATACTTTCCGACGAATCTAGTATACCCTTTTACTCTACGAGTAACGGGTATAAATATATTTCAGTTAAAATTTTTATTCTAGCATCAAAACCAAAGTTTTGGGTGGTTTGTGGGCGTTAGAGTGGGCCAAATCCTATTAGCCTAGCTCTTGTAATTTCCGAGATCTCAGCGTTCATCCGGACGGACGGACAGACGGACAGACCGACATGGCAAGATCTACTCTGCTAGTGATCCTGATCAAGAATATATGTACCTTATGAGGTCGGAAATGCTTCCTTTTTCCTTTTACATTCTTTCCGACGAATCTAGTATACCCTTTTACCCTACGAGTAAGGGATATAAAAAGGGAATTTTGGGGCAGCTTGGGATCGCTTATTGTACCAATTTATAGTTAGCACGCGTCTTCGAATTATTTCCGAATTTGTATTGTTTTTTAGATTTTTATGTCAAGCATATTTGCTGCAGGAGCTACTTACCAATTTATAAGGACCCTTCTTATTAGTTAGTATAGATGTAGGGAAGGTGCTAGCTTGGCATCAAAACCTGCTGCCGCTTTTATAAGGACCCTTCTTATTACTTAGTATAGATGTAGGGAAGGTGCTAGCTTGGCATCAAAACCTACTGCCGCTTTTGACACGTTGTGCTCCTTGGTCCAAACTTCGTTGCCGATCCTCAGATTCTACAGCGTCCTTCGGAGGCTGTAATGCCTGGCTAGGTCCTGGGCTGCCCTCTTCATATTTCTTTGGACTATTTCGGAAGTCTCTTTCATTTTTTCGGCGTTCCTTTCTGGCTATTCCGGTTGCCTTTCTATACACAATGCTTCACGATCTCTCTCTGCCCTGTATTTAAATACGGGTAAATATCCAATTGACTCCGACAGGCTAGAACAGCAAATAATCAGGGGAACTGGTCCACTGGGAACTGGTTCCCTAATTATGTCCGGCAAACTGTGCTACCATTGTTTTTGCGGCTCGTTTCGCTCGCTCCATTGGTTCTTTTGGGGAGTGTATGGAGGCGTAAATTGTTGCTTTATTCCCTTGCCGCTAAGGACGCTTTTAAATACTCGACTGGTAAACGAAAGCCCTTGGTCCGTGACTAGCACTTTCGGTCTTTCGAATCCTGCGGTTAAGCGTCTTTAAACGCCAACTGTAGGGCTTCTGCTGGCGCTTGAAAACCGATCGGTAAGCACTTAATGCATTTAAATCAGCATTTTCCCACCGCTTGTCTCTTGTTCGCAATGAACTTATGGCATTCCTTGCATTTACATACGTATGCCCTTGCCTCCCTTTGCATTCCTGGCCAGTAGTTTCGTGATTCTCCTGCAGGAAAGTTTCCTTAGCTCTTGAGGGACGCACAGTTTCCGGGCCACCACTGCGTTGCAGAGTTTTGCCTTTAAGCACATATACCGGGAATTGCTGTGGCAGTGCTTTAACTTCTGGAGGCAATATTGAGAGTAAGTTTTCTCCAGATGCCTACATCTCTCTCGCTCGCACTGCCCTCCGTTCGCCCTCTCCATCTCTCCCTTAAGCCTCTGCTCCGCTCTAGAGCGTTTTTGTTAAGCTAGGCTTAGATAGTTATAATTTCCAAGTGTCACAATAAACACCCACGCACGTCGCGCAACAACCCCAAAATACTCCTGTGCTTTTTGGTCCCACTTTTCTTGGGATTTTCTTCATTTCAACGATCAAGCCATCACGCTCCCCAACGTTTTAGTCCTGTTAGGCCAGGCTTCTTTATTCCTGGATTTTCTTCTCCTGGAGTTTCCTTGGATTTTTCCCAGCAGCAACGGTGGCTCGAACCGCTTTAGATAAGTTCCACTTGTTATTATTATTTGCCGGTCATACATCCAGTTTTTCGAACCCTATCTCGACCAAATTTCTGTATGATATTGTCTAAATACGAAGGTGATTTATCCGATGAAACGGCATTTAATATATGCATTTCAATTTCGTTATTTGTGCGCAACAATAGTCCAGTTTCTTTTGCCCACAATTGCAGACTTAAAAAAATTCCAGTGACATACAAAATATATTCCAGTGTTACTATTTAATCCACAAATTCCTAAAATATAACCCAGCCACAGTAAACATTTTTTCAAAGTCGGACGACTACATCATATAGCTGCCATAGGAACGATCAGAAAATTGGTGGGAGAATAATATGAAACAAATTATAGCTTCGGTGTTTTTTGACATATTATCTTATACTATTGGGAATATCATTTTTATATTTTTACGAATTAAATTTTACACAAATATCACTGAAGCTAGCAACAATCCTTAGAAAAAATTTTTTTTTTTTAAATGCTTTGCTTTTTATTTATTGAATCTTCTCCCTTTGGATACTAACAATAAGTGTATCAAATCTTAGACTAATTAATCTAACTCACAGTCATATGACTGATGTTGTGCTAAAGGGGCCCGAAAGTTATAGGTGGCTTGGCAGGTCGTTGCGTTGTAGACGGAAACATGCTGAACTTTCTTTTCATGTCTGACGAGGCCCATTTCGATTTAAACGGCAACATAAACAAACAAAATGGTCGAATATGGGGTGCTTCCAACCCACAGATACTCCATGAGACGGAATTGCATCCACTTCGTGTCACAGTGTGGTGTGCAGTTTCATCACGCTGCATTGTCGGGCCCTACTTCTAGCATGTTGAGAGAGTTTTTCTATCCAGAATTACGCCGAATGAGAATTTTTTTCAACTCTGTGTGGTTTTAGCATGATGGTGCAGCTCCTCACATAGCCCAAACTGTTATGACAGAATTGCGACGAAAATTTCCCAATAAGCTGATATCCAGAAACTCCACATTCCGTTGGCCACCCAGGTCGCCTGACCTTGCTGCACCTGACTTTTTATTTTGGGGTTATTGCAAACAAGAAGTCTACAAAGCAAAACCAACAAATTTGAATGAACTAAGGCAATCCATTCGAGAAACAATTGCGGCTATTCCTGTCTTAACTCTCCAAGCAGTAATGAACAACTTTTTGGTAAGATGCCGCACATGAATCAACGAGCAGGTGGGGCATTTAAATTCCATTATTTTTAAAACTAATTAAGCTATATTTAATAAAATTGAATGAGCTTTAACATGAATAGCAAAATTCATCAGCCAACCTGTATGATATATGTGGGATATGGATACATTGAGGGATTTACAGCAACCTATTTAATTTCATATAGGGACACACTGTTCAGAGATCCGCAACTCAAGCATTCTTCATCAGCCAAAAACGGAAAAGAGTTCCTATCCCTTTTCATCAAAGTGATCTATATCCATCACCCTCTTTCATTAGAAGTTACGCCTTATAAATGTAAGCAAGTCAGTTGATGTGGATATATTGTCAGAGGAAGTCGTGTCATCCATAGAGTGCGAAAGTCGCGAAGTTTAAATAAAGTACCTTTGTTTCTTTAATTTACTTAACTATACCCGAAATAAAAATTTTAATTTGTAATACCCTACATGTATATGATAGATATATGATATAGATATAATATATATATGGGCATTTACAGAGGTCGCGAACGTACGTTTGTACGCTTTTAGTGCAAATAAAAAAAAAAAAAAAATCTTTTCTGAATTTTTTTTTTTGCAATTCGATAGCATTTTGTTAGTTCTTTGCTTAGTGTAAATGATGGTATTTATTGATCTATCGTTTTCATAATATTGGCAAAAAACATGCGGTCGCGAACGTACACAAAATAGAAGTCGACTTTGGCTTAATCTAGTAAAATCCAAATATCTGCGAATTGGCACGGAATATTCTTATGCAATAACTTTACTTTTAAAATAGATTCATGTAGCTTTCTATTGAGTCTGTTCCCAAGGAAATATCTCCATATCTGCCCTCTTTGAATTTGTATCTTCTTATTAGATTGCAATAAAGAGATTTGGTAGAAAAAAATCAATCAAATCATATGTTTTCCTTGCGAAATAATTAATCATAAAATTCAAATAATTCGGTCCTGGTTGACCATTTTTCGGATTTGCCCATATATGATATACATATATGATATATATGATATTAACTGCCATAGGAACGATCGGAAAATAGGTGGGAAAATAATATGAAACAAATTATAGCTTCGGTGCTTTTTGACATATTATCTTATACTGTTGGCAATATCATCATTTGTAGTTTTAAGAATTTCGAATTACATTTAATAATTACAACTGCAAGGGTATACAAACTTCGACTTGCCGAAGTTAACTTCCTTTCTTGATATTCATATTTTTAAGCAGCAATTTTAAACATTTTATCTGATCGCCGTTACGTAACTGACAAGTAGGCTCAGGCCAAGAATAAGGGCAATGACAAAACAAGTTGGCGGGCATTGAGCAGCGCTTGGCCTATGTAAGTTACGCCATAGTTATTCGAGGACTCAAAAAGGTGAGAAAGTATAAATATTCAATATAAAAACTTACAGGCGATCCGGCGGCGAAAGATCTTTAGCGTTCTTGGCGCTAGAGTGGGCGTGTCAATTTTTTTTTGGATCAATCGATAGGTGAAATCGATAGTGACGAGACCAATACATTTCAGTTAAAATTTTGTATATAGCTTGAAAATTGTGGGCGCTACAGGCTTGGGCGGTTTGTGGGCTTTAGAGTGGGCGTGGCATATTCGCGTAACAAACTTGCACTGCGTACAAGGCTACGGAATCTAAATCTGGAATCCCAATTATCTATCTTTGATAGTTTCCGAGATATACGCGTTCATAGTTTGTGGACGGTTTGTGGTAGTTAAAGTAAGCGTGGCAGACTTTTTTTTCGCTTAATCGATAGGTTTTGATAAAAAAAATATATTTCAGTTAAAATTTTTATTCTAGCATCAAAACCAAAGTTTTGGGTGGTTTGTGGGCGTTAGAGTGGGCCAAATCCTATTAGCCTAGCTCTTGTAATTTCCGAGATCTCAGCGTTCATCCGGACGGACGGACAGACGGACAGACCGACATGGCAAGATCTACTCTGCTAGTGATCCTGATCAAGAATATATGTACCTTATGAGGTCGGAAATGCTTCCTTTTTCCTTTTACATTCTTTCCGACGAATCTAGTATACCCTTTTACCCTACGAGTAAGGGATATAAAAAGGGAATTTTGGGGCAGCTTGGGATCGCTTATTGTACCAATTTATAGTTAGCACGCGTCTTCGAATTATTTCCGAATTTGTATTGTTTTTTAGATTTTTATGTCAAGCATATTTGCTGCAGGAGCTACTTACCAATTTATAAGGACCCTTCTTATTAGTTAGTATAGATGTAGGGAAGGTGCTAGCTTGGCATCAAAACCTGCTGCCGCTTTTATAAGGACCCTTCTTATTACTTAGTATAGATGTAGGGAAGGTGCTAGCTTGGCATCAAAACCTACTGCCGCTTTTGACACGTTGTGCTCCTTGGTCCAAACTTCGTTGCCGATCCTCAGATTCTACAGCGTCCTTCGGAGGCTGTAATGCCTGGCTAGGTCCTGGGCTGCCCTCTTCATATTTCTTTGGACTATTTCGGAAGTCTCTTTCATTTTTTCGGCGTTCCTTTCTGGCTATTCCGGTTGCCTTTCTATACACAATGCTTCACGATCTCTCTCTGCCCTGTATTTAAATACGGGTAAATATCCAATTGACTCCGACAGGCTAGAACAGCAAATAATCAGGGGAACTGGTCCACTGGGAACTGGTTCCCTAATTATGTCCGGCAAACTGTGCTACCATTGTTTTTGCGGCTCGTTTCGCTCGCTCCATTGGTTCTTTTGGGGAGTGTATGGAGGCGTAAATTGTTGCTTTATTCCCTTGCCGCTAAGGACGCTTTTAAATACTCGACTGGTAAACGAAAGCCCTTGGTCCGTGACTAGCACTTTCGGTCTTTCGAATCCTGCGGTTAAGCGTCTTTAAACGCCAACTGTAGGGCTTCTGCTGGCGCTTGAAAACCGATCGGTAAGCACTTAATGCATTTAAATCAGCATTTTCCCACCGCTTGTCTCTTGTTCGCAATGAACTTATGGCATTCCTTGCATTTACATACGTATGCCCTTGCCTCCCTTTGCATTCCTGGCCAGTAGTTTCGTGATTCTCCTGCAGGAAAGTTTCCTTAGCTCTTGAGGGACGCACAGTTTCCGGGCCACCACTGCGTTGCAGAGTTTTGCCTTTAAGCACATATACCGGGAATTGCTGTGGCAGTGCTTTAACTTCTGGAGGCAATATTGAGAGTAAGTTTTCTCCAGATGCCTACATCCCTCTCGCTCGCACTGCCCTCCGTTCGCCCTCTCCATCTCTCCCTTAAGCCTCTGCTCCGCTCTAGAGCGTTTTTGTTAAGCTAGGCTTAGATAGTTCTAATTTCCAAGTGTCACAATAAACACCCACGCACGTCGCGCAACAACCCCAAAATACTCCTGTGCTTTTTGGTCCCACTTTTCTTGGGATTTTCTTCATTTCAACGATCAAGCCATCACGCTCCCCAACGTTTTAGTCCTGTTAGGCCAGGCTTCTTTATTCCTGGATTTTCTTCTCCTGGAGTTTCCTTGGATTTTTCCCAGCAGCAACGGTGGCTCGAACCGCTTTAGATAAGTTCCACTTGTTATTATTATTTGCCGGTCATACATCCAGTTTTTCGAACCATATCTCGACCAAATTTCTGTATGATATTGTCTAAATACGAAGGTGATTTATCCGATGAAACGGCATTTAATATATGCATTTCAATTTCGTTATTTGTGCGCAACAATAGTCCAGTTTCTTTTGCCCACAATTGCAGACTTAAAAAAATTCCAGTGACATACAAAATATATTCCAGTGTTACTATTTAATCCACAAATTCCTAAAATATAACCCAGCCACAGTAAACATTTTTTCAAAGTCGGACGACTACATCATATAGCTGCCATAGGAACGATCAGAAAATTGGTGGGAGAATAATATGAAACAAATTATAGCTTCGGTGTTTTTTGACATATTATCTTATACTATTGGGAATATCATTTTTATATTTTTACGAATTAAATTTTACACAAATATCACTGAAGCTAGCAACAATCCTAAGAAAAAAAATTTTTTTTTTTAAATGCTTCGCTTTTTATTTTTTGAATCTTCTCCCTTTGGATACTAACAATAAGTGTATCAAATCTTAGACTAACTAATCTAACTCACAGTCATATGACTGATGTTGTGGCTTGGCAGGTCGTTGCGTTGTAGACGGGATCGGCTGGAAACCCAAGTCAAGCCTCTTGCGAGGCGATTGGGGTGCACAGAGAGTTTTTCGTTGTAGGACGCTTTTTGTTTGTCTATTTCATCTTTTACGGTAAGAATGCTTAGGTCCCTGTGGATGTTTTGGTTGCGAATATACCATTGTGCCCCAGTGATAGTTCGCAGGATTTTCGATTGAACGCGCTGTATGTTGCTTCTGCTGGCGTTCCCCCATAGTTGGGAGCCATATGTCCAGATGGGCTTGAGAGTGGAGTTGTAGAGCAAAACCTTGTAGTCCAGACGCAGGGGCGAGCGAGCGTTAAGAATCCAGTGGAAGCTGCTGGCCTTTAGTTTTAGATGTACTTTCTTGCGTTCGATGTGTCTTCTCCAGGTTAGTCGTCTGTCAAGGTGGACGCCGAGACACGTTACATCGTTGACTTGGGGAATCTGCGTATTATTCAATAATAGTGAAGGGCATGTTTGCCTGTTGAGAGTAAACGTTATGTGTTTACATTTTTGTTCGTTTATTTTAATCCGCCAATCAGATAGCCACCTCTCTAGGACGAGGAGGTGGTTTGCTAGCTGTGTTGTGGCTCGGCCTGGGCACCTCGAGCGACTTAAAATTGCGGTGTCGTCAGCGAACGTAGATGTTGTTAGCTGCTCGTTCGTGGGAATATCCGCTGTGTATAGGAGGAACAGAGTAGGCCCTAGCGCGCTTCCTTGCGGGACTCCAGCTTTGATAATGTAGTCGTCGGATGTTGTTGTATTGCACCTTACTGCGAAGGTCCTGTTGTATAGATACGACTCAAGAAGCTTGTGAGTGTAATCAGGCAAGTGTGTTTTGATTTTGTGCATGAGGCCATCTAACCATACTCGATCGAAGGCTTGAGATACATCGAGGAATATTGCGCTGCAGTATTCCCGATGCTCAAAGGCTGTGCGTATTTCTGATGTTATTCTGTTAACTTGTTCGATTGTTCCATGGTTTTGACGAAATCCAAATTGATGAGCAGGGATAACATTGTGTGCTTTTAGATATGGTGTTATGCGAGTTAGAAGGCATTTTTCGAACAGCTTAGACAGACACGATAATAAACTAATGGGTCTGTAGGATGACGAAAATGTGTGGTCTTTTCCGGGCTTCGGTATCATAATGATGATAGATTTTTTCCATTTTTTCGGATAGTAGCCGAGAGTTATAATCCCATTGAAGAGCTTACAAGTAACCTCAATGGCAAAGTTTGGAAGTTCAATTAACATTTTTGGGGTTATTTGGTCACCGCCAGGGGCCTTTTTCGGTTTCAGTTCCCCAATGACTTTCGCGATCTCCTTTGGCTGAAACAATGGTGGTAGGGAAATAGATTCAGATTCGATTTGTGGTAGGAAAAATGAACCAGCGGCAGAGTTCGGCTGGAAGACATTTCTGAGATGTAAAGCAAAAGTTTCGGCTCTACCTTCGTCGCTGCGGACCCAGATGCAAGATGAGTTTCTTATCGGAGTGACTGTTTCGATTGGAGAGCTCAGATTTGGGTGAGCCCTCCACAGAGGATGTTTTGTACTGGTTGGCGAAAGTTTTTTAATGTACTGCAGCTGTGCATTTTCTGTTTCTTGCTTTAGAGCTTGATTTAGTGTGCGAGTGGCTTCCTTAAGACGTTGTTTTGATGACGGAGATCTGTTGGTTTGCCAGGCACGTCGCAGGCGCCTCTTTTCTAGGACTAACCGTTCAATTTGCAGATTTGCTTTGAAGTAGTTGGTTTGCACGTCCCTGCCTTGTGGTGTTGAGATAGTGGCTGCCTCCACGAATACTTCTTCAAGAGCATCGGTAGAGCAGTCAATGTCCGCTTCGATGTTGAAGTGAGGGGTTAATTTGATGTGTGAGCTTACATACTTTTTATATTTTAACCAGTTGGTTCTGTGCGACGTCAGCCTGAGGGGATGATCTGCGGTTTTTGTGCTTTGAAGAAGAGTTATTAGAGTTATTATATGGCGAATGGTCTGACGACAGGTCCGAAAGCGCTTTTGCTCTTATTGGAATGTTGGGGAATGTTTTTTGTCACCGCAAAGTCTATTAGGTCTGGAACTTTCCTGGGGTCTGTTGGCCAGTATGCTGCCAGGGGAAACAAACAAACAACATTTGTTGTTCGGCTTTATGATTGCATTGTATAATTGCCTTCCTTTGGGAGTCACAAGGCGTGATCCCCAGTGCGTGTGTTTGGCATTATAGTCCCCTGCAGCTATAAAGCGATCTCCAAGCAAGATGTAGAAGTCCATGAATTGTCTTTCAGAAATTGTAAAGCGAGGCGGGCAGTAGACAGCGGCTATGGTGAGGTTTCCGTTGCCTGACTGCACTTTGATAGACGTGGCTTGCAAGTAATTAGTTGAAAACCTTTGGTGAAAGTGGTGCTTGATGCGTTCCCTGATTAGGATGCCGGCTCCGCCGAGGGCTTTACCATCTGGATGGTCTGTGCGGTAGAAAGTGTAGCCTCTTATTTGGAAGTTGTATTTGTTTGTGAGGTGCGTCTCTACCAGTAGTATAATGTCGATATGATTTTCATTCAGGAACTGTGTTACTTCAAGGTTGTGCCGTGAAACGCCATTGGCGTTCCACGTTGTTATTCGTAGATTTACCATCTAATTATTTGGACTGCTTAGCTGCAAGTAGCTGTAACACCAAGTTCTGGTTTTGAACCAGTGTTTGCATGGTCGATTTCATGAATGACATGAATTCCATCATATTTTGTTGCATAGTGACCGTCATAGTTTTCAGAGTGCTTTGCGACTGTGCTTGGATCTGCTGAGCGTTTCCTAGATTAGACTGGAGTGGGTTTTCCGTCCCCGATCGAAGGGCATCGGCGTATGAGAGTCCCTTCTGGGTATTTAGTTGGCCAAATGAGGATCTTGCAGCCGTGCCGAAAAATACTTCCGGCGTCGTACGCGAGTAAGTGTACGCATTTTGGGTATTCTGATGACGCGTTGCCATCACTTTTCGCATGCGGTCCTTCATCTCCTTGTAGATCGGACAGCCCCTGTAGTTTGCCGTGTGGTTACCTTGGCAGTTAACGCATTTTTTCTTTTTGGGGTCTTCTTTGTTGGCAGGGCAGTTAGCCGAATTGTGGAAGTCTCCACAAGCTACACAGACTGTTCGAAGTGAACAGTATGCCCTGGTGTGTCCATACTTCTGACAATTTGTGCATTGCACTGGGCCGTTCCTTTTATGTGGCTCTTCCACGTTAATTCTTCGGTGCAATAAGTATTGCAGGTTGTAAATGGGGTGCACTTTATTATTCCAGCTCGACCCTGAAGAGTGATTGCGGCTCTTTTTTCCTGTTTATAATGTTACTGACGTTCTTTGCAGAAAACTCTTTTTCCTTGAGAGCATCGATAACTTCCTTGGCGGTTACGTCGGGCTCGATTCCTTTTAGTACCACTTGCAGGCCCTTGCTGCTTTTTAGTTGGTACGTGTAGTAGCTTTTCCTAGCTTCCTCCAGGTACTTGGATACTGCTCGGAAATGTTCTTCAGATTTGGTCTGAGGCTTGGTTTCATGGATATCCCCTTTTGTGACCGGAACAACATGAAAGTTTCCGTCCCCGGTCAGCGCAACCATTTTGTTGACCATGGCGTTCGAGATTTTCTCCCTAACGTAAATTGGTGGGGGCTTAGGTTTCGGTTGGGTCTTCTGAGCCCGTTCTGGTTCATTTTCTGCTAGAAGCGCAAATCTATTGCTGTCGGATCTCCCGGGTAATATATCTTCTACTTGGACACGGTTTATCTTTGACTTGTTACCTACCGCGGTGTTCTGCGGGCTAAGCTTACGCTTGATATGGATGTACCGATCTAGTCCGGTCTGTACGGCCGGACCCGCTTGCTGAATTTTGTTCTGGTTTTGATTTGTTGTCGTGGTTTTGTTGCCGTTGTATTTAGAGCTGCGGTTGCAGTCGATTCCGAAATAATAGTCGTAGCTGTGGTTGTTGTTGGTTTTTTGCCGTAGCTGTAGTTGTTGCTGACAAATTTAGTGCGGATGCAGGTTTTACCGTTGCATGTTGTTTGTGCGCCAGGGGTCGAAACTGATAGTGGGGGGGTTTTGCATTGTTCACTCCACGCCGTCGGAGAAGGGGTAGCCGTAAGTAAGCAAGGTGAGCAAGATCGTGCTCTTTGGCTGTCGACCGACAGTAGGGTCGTTTTTTGCACTTCGCTATCACGCGTTGAGACATACGAAAAGTAACCGTCTCTTCGGCTCGCGGAGCTGAGTCGTTCTTTATTCTGTCCGTAGCTCATTATATTTTATTAGCGTGGCACTTATTTATTATTATAAAATGAAAAAATGTATGTGCTAGTTAAAGTCATTACACCGATTTGGTGAGTTGAAACCTAAATTTCTTTAGGTTTTAGCGTCTTTTCGCTTATTTGAAATTAACCAGTTTAGTTTTTGTGTTTTGTTTGCATTTAATTTATCAACTTTCTTGCACTTTTCGCGGAGCTCGCACAAGACACGTCCGTTCTCTTCAGCGGTCGCGATCGATATCGATTTAGAAATTGTTACTAACATTGAATATTTCTTACACCTGCAAGGGTATACAAACTTCAGATTGCCGAAGTTAACTTCCTTCCTTGTTTTTATGTTTATACCCGTTACTCGTAGAGTAAAAGGGTATACTAGATTCGTCGGAAAGTATGTAACAGGCAGAAGGAAGCATTTCCGTCCCCATAAAGTATATATATTATTGATCAGAATCACTAGCCGAGTCGATCTAGCCATGTCCGTCTGTCCGTCTGCCGTCTGTCCGTCCGGATGAACGCTTAGATCTCGGAAACTATAAGAGCTAGGCTGTTCAGACTTGGCGTGGAGATCCCTGAGCTTCTTACGCAGCGCAAGTTTCAGCAGAGTGCCACGCCCACTCTAACGCCCACAAATCGCCAAAAGCTGTGGCTCCTACAGTTTTGATGCTAGAATACAAATTTTAACTGAAATGTATTCTTCTCATCAATACCTATGGATTGAACCAAAAAAAAAGTTTGCCACGCCCATTTTAACGCCCACAAACCGCCCACAAACTTCAAAAAATCGTAAGTATGAACGCGGATATGTCGGAAAAAATCAAAGATAGAAAAATGGGATTTCAGATTCAGATTCCGTAGGCTTGAGCGCAGCGCAAGTTTGTTACGCGAATATGCCACTCCCACTCTAACGCCCACAAACCGCCCAAGCCTGTGGCGCCCACAATTTTCATGCTAGATAAAAAACTTTAACTGAAATGTGTTGGTCTCGTCAATATCTATCGATTGAGCCAAAAAAAACTTTGCCACGCCGGTAGGTGGCGCATTTAAATCTCACTTTGCTGCTTGCATATCTCCATTTTCCTTTGGTCCCTTTAGCTGAGTAACGGGTATCTGATATTCGAGGTACTCGACTATAGCGTTCTTCCTTGTTTAAATTCGGGCCATTATTAGTAAATGAAATTGGTAAGCGGACGAAACAAAATTGTCGATGCACTCGACTATATCGTGTTCTTCTGTTTCTTTGTGTTTTGTAATAAAACTAATTTAATTATTAATTAACTATTGTTCGTAGAGTTAAAGTTTATATTCTATTCGAAGAAAAATATGTAACTGGTAGAAGGAAGGTTTTCTGACCCTATTATGTATGTACTACTGTTGGCAAAAAGAAGGGTGTTTTTATATTTATCGATTTTCTTCCTAACTCCCGGCCAAACTGTAAATATGGAAGATTTTACTAGCGTTATGCGTTGTTTGCGAGATGTAGTTCGCCCAGACCAGAATTATGCGCAACAGAAACTCTTGGTTCTTGCATCTTCGCGACCATTAGCTAAAAATTCGACGAACATCGTTCCGCAACCACAGTATTCGCCCCATTTGGATCCGTGTGATTTCAGGCTATTCCAAAAACTCAAGAGACCACTCCAAGGAACAAGACCACACAAAGAAATTGAAATAAAAATAAATGAAATGTTCAACAAATGTTTTTATTTATGTAAATTATAAGTTTAAGGCTTTCTTCTCGTCCCACGGATGCTTCGCCATCTTTCCCGCGCCATCTGTAGTCCAGCTCCGAGTGCCAATAGGCTGGCCAATAATGGCTGGTGATGGATCCTCCAGCTGTCGCGGGCGACCGTATTTCCTCCTCCCTATAGAAGCCGGCGCATCCTCTATCTTCGCTCCATCACCAGCTGCCAAGTAGGTGGTGAAGGAGGAGTCCTCAATGGAGAGCTCGTCGAAGATCGAGCGATGTCCCATGTTCCTTTCCACTGGGATTCTCTAGTGGATCTCCTCCAGCGCTTCAACTATTCTGCGGATTTGCCCCGTTGTGGTATTGCTTCTTGTCGGTCAAGTTCCACAATAATGGGCAACAGCTTTGATTAGGCGTCCTTTTTCATCTGCACTGACCTCCTTTAGCCGTTTTTGGTGTTTTTCTTCCATTTTTATACCCGTTACTCGTAGAGTAAAAGGGTATACTAGATTCGTCGGAAAGTATGTAACAGGCAGAAGGAAGCGTTTCCGACCCCATAAAGTATATATATTCTTGATCAGGATCACTAGCCGAGTCGATCTAGCCATGTCCGTCTGTCCGTCTGTCCGTATGAACGCTGAGATCTCGGAAACTATAAGAGCTACAATACTGGGATTAGGCATGCAGATTCCTGAGATTCCTGCGTAGCGCAAGTTTGTTTCAAAAGAGTGCCACGCCCACTCTAACGCCCACAAACCGCCTAAAACTGTGGCTCCTACAGTTTTGATGCTAGAACAAAAATTTTAACTGAAATGTATTGTTCTCATCAATACCTACCGATTGATTTAAAAAAAAGTGTGCCACGCCCACTTTAGCGCCCACAAACCGCTCACAAACTTCAAAAAATCGTAAATATGAACGCGGAAATCTCGGAGAATATCAAAGATAGAGAAACGGGACTTCGGATTTAGATTCCGTAGGTTTGAGCGCAGCGCAAGTTTGTTACGCGAATATGCCACGCCCACTCTTACGCCCACAAACCGCCCAAATCTGTGGCGCCCACAATTTTAATGCTAGATACAAAATTTTAACTGAAATGTATTGGTCTCGTCAATACCTATCGATTGATCTAAAAAAAAGTTTGCCACGCCCACTCTAACGCCCACAAACCGCCCAAGCCTGTGGCGCCCACAATTTTCGTGCTAGATAAAAAATTTTAACTGAAATGTATTGGTCTTGTCAATACCTATCGATTGATTTAAAAAAATGTTTGCCACGCCCACTCTAACGCCCACAAACCGCCCAAGCCTGTGGCGCCCACAATTTTCGTGCTAGATAAAAAATTTTAACTGAAATGTATTGGTCTTGTCAATACCTATCGATTGATTTAAAAACAACTTTGCCACGCCCACTCTAACGCCTGTCTGTCTGTCTGTCTGTCTGTCTGTCTGTCTGTCTGTCTGTCTGTCTGTCTGTCTGTCTGTCTGTCTGTCTGTCTGTCTGTCTGTCTGTCTGTCTGTCTGTCTGTCTGTCTGTCTGTCTGTCTGCCTGTCTGTCTGTCTGTCTGTCTGTCTGTCTGTCTGTCTGTCTGTCTGTCTGTCTGTCTGTCTGTCTGTCTGTCTGTCTGTCTGTCTGTCTGTCTGTCTGTCTGTCTGTCTGTCTGTCTGTCTGTCTGTCTGTCTGTCTGTCTGTCTGTCTGTCTGTCTGTCTGTCTGTCTGTCTGTCTGTCTGTCTGTCTGTCTGTCTGTCTGTCTGTCTGTCTGTCTGTCTGTCTGTCTGTCTGTCTGTCTGTCTGTCTGTCTGTCTGTCTGTCTGTCTGTCTGTCTGTCTGTCTGTCTGTATATTAGTATATTAAAGCTGTGTATCTTGGCATAGTAAAGAGTTACTTGAAATGTGTGAGAATTTTTTATGGGAACCTGTTAAAAAATGTATGAAATGGTTGGTATAGGTATGAAAAATGAAGTATTTTCCAACTTGTCATTACTGTTTAAGTTTTTTGATATAAAACATTATAATCTACTTTAAGATCAAGTTCGTTGAAGTATTTTCGAATAAATATTAATAGAATCGTACCAATATGTTCAGCTAATTTTGCTTTATTTATTTATATTTTTTTTGATTTTGGTATATTACTTAGAGCATTTTAAAGTCGATCTTGACTTTAAGTTACTTGCTTATTTGTTTTGCACAGACTTCCTCGTGCAGTATTTTCGCAAATTCCATCAAAGCCGCAGCGGCTTTGGACCTAGCTGTTGGCCACAACGCCCAGCGTCTCTTGGCCAACGTTGCTGTGCTGTTGCAGTGGCACGAAAGGAATTGGCCGGGAAGTGGGGGGCAGGGGGTCCTACGACACATAAAATGCGTCCTGTGAAATTTGTGGCTCGCGTTGAATTTCGGTATCGCCCTAAACTGGAAGTTTAAGGTGGTGACAAAAATAACTTAAAGTTTGATAATGAGATAAGGCTCGTTTACTTAAATAAAACGTATGTGGCAAAATAGGGATTAAAATAAAACAGCTCTTAGTTTCTTAGAGTAATTAGTTAAGTAGCCAGTAAAGGAAATAATAAATAATGTATATTATTTGAAAACAAGATGCGATTTTAAAAAAATGTATTAAATAATTTCTAGTTTTTGCTTTCCATTTTTTAAATTAAATTATAATACATGTTGTACCTTAATGAAAATATCGAATTTAAGTTTCAGCCAGCATTTAACGGAGGTAAAGAATACAAAAATACAACTCAGAATTTAATACAAATTATAAAAAAAATTTATAAAGCCCTTCAATAACTCGTATAATGTCTTTAATACTCGTAATTTCTATAAGTTGAGGTGTCTACCGCCGGTAGGTGGCGCATTTGCTGCTTGCATATATCCATTTTCCTTTGGTCCCTTTAGCTGAGTAACGGGTATCTGATAGTCGAGGTACTCGACTATAGCGTTCTTCCTTGTTAATTTTTAAATTCCCCACCGCTTCTGCACGAACACCGCCAAAGATTAAATTTCTTATTCTTTGGGCCGCGGCTAACGGCGTTCATCGAAAATTCACTCGCGAAACCTGGTATTTTTACTGGTATTTCCTTAGCTCATCTGAGTACCGCGCTGAAAAACAGACCCGACGAAAAGCTTAAGCCGCCTGTTTGCCTCTCGCTCACTCCTATGGTTAGCTCTCGGTTTTTTTCGATGTAAGTACTAGGCTTTTATATAAAACATGAAATGCTACTCCTCATTGGTCCTTTAGATTCAATAAAATCGAACCCCTTTTCGGAAGTTTTATTATGCTCAAAAATTATTTTCTTTAATACAGATTAAATGAAATCACTAATGAGAAACAACTTATAGTTTTCACCATATTTTTATACATATATAAAAACTTACCGTTAAAATTACTGATGGCAGATTATTGTTCCAAATATTTAAGGTTGGGGTGCTGGGAGATTCTAACATTTTGACTTGATCCCACTTTTGAAGCTTTGATATAACAAAACCAAATGCATGCGTAGATATAGGTGGAGTGTTATAAAAATAGTCCAACCAGTAGCCATGCAATACTGGGCTGAAAATAAGAAAAAATGTAAGAGGAACTTTATTTAATAAGCAAAGAGACTTTAAACTGAAGGAGAGTTTTGTTGCTCCATAGTTTTCATCAACTCACATTTTGAACCACGAATGAGAAAAGCAACTTCGGCCACAAATAAAATAGAACTTACATTGAAAACAAGAGAGAACGCTATAGTCGATGCCATCACCTATCAAATACCCGTTACACAGCTAAGTGTACAGGGCGGGCGAGGAAGATAGAGATATACAATTACAAAAGCGCCAGTTGCTAATAATGCACACTTTATTTGCTTATAACTCTTTAATGAACGGCCTGAAAAAAACATTTTTTGGCATGTTGTTAGACATTGATAATCAAAACAAAGTGTTATACTTGCGCTAGTCAAGAAGTTCAAGAAACTAATGCCAAATTCCAACTTTCAAGCTTTAATAGTTCCGAGATCCCAGCGTTCATATGGGCGGACAGACCTATTACATATTTTCCGATGAATTTAGTATCCCCCTTTTACTATACAAGTAACGGGGTTAAGAAATCAAAAATGCCAGGTCCTAACATTTTAGCTTTTCTAGTTTCCGAGATTTCAGGGTTCATACGGACGAACAGACAAACGGACATGGCTAGTTTGATTGGATTGATCAGGATTGGTCGTGAATAAGAATATATATACTTTACAGGGTTGGAACGCTTCCTTCTACCCGTAACATACTTTCCGATTTCTTTTTTTATCACAATATTACACTATTTACAAAGAAATAGAAAAAATCCTTAAAATTTATTTATGAGACCTCCATTACTTTTCCCAAAAGTTTGGCCGTGTGGAAGGAACTCATAGTGCACCACACCACGAAAGTCAAATAACACAAATTCACCTTACTGTTTACCCACAGTAGTATTGTAATAAATGGATTTAACAAAAAATTGCTGACTGATGTTATATATACAGATTTAAGCAAGGCTTTTGGTTTTGTCAACCATTCTCTTATTTTATTCATATAAGATCATCTCTGAATTTCAAGTGATCTGTTAGCTTTAATTGCAATTCAAGTAAATATAAGAATTCAGAAGATTATATTCAAAAATGCGGTTTCCAAGATAATTTTTTTGTACCCGTTACTCGTAGAGTAAAAGGGTATACTAGATTCGTTGGAAAGTATGTAACAGGTAGAAGGAAGCGTTTCCGACCCCATAAAGTATATATATTCTTGATCAGGATCACTAGCCAAGTCGATCTAGCCATGTCCGTCTGTCCATCTGTCCGTCTGTCTGTCCGGATGAACGCTGAGATCTCGGAAACTTTTGTTGTTTGTTTCAGTAGAGTGCCACACCCACTCTAACGCCCACAAACCGCCCAAAACTGTGGCTCCAACAGTTTTGATGCTAGAATAAAAATTTTAACTGAAATGTATTGTTCTCATCAATACCTATCGAGTGGCCCAAAGAAGTTTGCCACGCCCACCTTTACGCCCCCAAACTTCAAAAAATCGTAAGTATGAGCGTGGATATCTCGGAAACTATTAAAGTTTGTTACGCGAATATGCCACGTTCACTCTAACGCCCACAAACCGCCTAAACCTGTGGCGCCCACAATTTTCATGCTAGATAAAAAAATTTGAACTGAAATGTATTGGTCTCGTCAATACCTATCGATTGATCCAAAAAGAATTTGCCACGCACACTCTAACGCCCATAACGCTTAAATCTGTCTGCCGGCGGTAGGTGGCGCATTTCAATCACGCTTTTCTGCTTGCATATCTCCATTTCCATTTGGTTCCTTTAGCTGAGTAACGGGTATCTGATAGTTGAGGTACTCGACTATAGCGTTCTTCCTTGTTTTTATTTATAATTGATCCTCCCTCTATAGTAACACATTGTCGTCTATTTAAGTATGATCTGATGATGTTAGGCTTAGTTTTTTATATAATATTATAGAGTCGCGCTTTAGGTTACAGTCAGATATTGATTGTTTCCACTGAATCATCTTTTTTAATTTAAGCTGCCTAGACTGACCAAATTATGCAACTATGTGCAAGTTATATGAAACATTTTTTAGGGGCTCTTACCCAATTTATAATCAACTTTGAGCCGAGAGCTAATTTCCAAATAAACTCTGTCAGACCCGAGATAAATCCGTGGTCAGCTATTTCTGTCCACCAGGCCTCCAAATCATTCCCACCCAGATCAGTTTCACGCAGTCCGCATCAAAGGGATGCTGTAAACATCCAAGCCGATATTGTAAACATCGGAGTCCCAGAGCGAGCCCCGAGTCCGCTAACGTAAACAAAAAGATCCCCAAAGCGGTCCCTAAACTCCGCTAATGTAAACACCAATTTCCGGCCAAGTTCTTCAAATTTAATTAGCTGCTTGCATCATTCTATTTTCCGACTCTCTTGAGTCATTCTCTTTATCAATTTTTGGGGATTAATCTCTTAAGCCGAGGTTTGATTATTGATCATTGAATTACAGAGCAGGCAGTCCGTTTTTGAGATCCGAATCGAGCAGTGGAGTAAATCGAGAAAAAATAAATGAGCTGTGAAAAAAAAATTTCGACCTATTGAAAAATTGTAATAGTGAATAAGTGATTATACAAAATAAAAATAAATTTGTAAAATTAATTCACTAGTGAGAAACTTAATTTGCATATTGCCCTTCTACTTGCCCTACGTGGCTTGAACTGGTTTCAAAACGTAAGGTTACCCCGAGTATCGTAGAAAAATACATAATTCTATTTTAATGTATAGAATTGGTAACCCGCTTAAGGTTCCTGTCAGGCGAACACACTTTTACTATCCGCTAAGCTTCCCACTATGTGAACTTAAGAGTTTATTGAAATAATTAATTAAGAAATTATTAATTACACTGTGTAACAAAATCGGACCTTAACTTATTTACCTCGATGGTTGCTAGAAAATCTTTTTCGCCATGGATGATATCTTACGGGAACAAGTGGAAAAAACATTCCATGTTTATATGGAGTACATCATAATTTTTTCAATCACAATTTAACATTATTCTGAATTAATTAAGATAATTAATATTTTACAACGAGCATATATGAAAATTCTCTCAAAAATTCTCTCTAAATTCTTTAATTTTTTAGTTTAAAATGTTTCTCAAAATGTAACTAAAACAGATTCTTAAAAAGTTTTCATAATTTCAAAATATCCGATTCCACGAAATATTAGAGAAATCCAAAGTTTTCTAGGCCATACAGGATATTACAGAAAATTTGTCCGTAACTACGCAAAAGTTTCTGATCGATTAACAAAATATATAGGATGGAAAAATGGAAAGGTTTCTAAAAGAATGTCTACAAAAATCAATACAGTTTGACAAAACAGCTGTGCAAGCTTTTAACAATCTAAAATATAATTTAATAGGTTAGGTTAGGTAAGGTAGGTGGGGTTGGAGATAACTAATCCACCCACTTAGGCCACACTGGGCCCCTTGATCCAGATCCTTTTCCCTAGCTCATGGGCTCTTTGTTTTCACGAAATAGTTTGTACTTTTAAGGAAACATAAGAGTTTTGGAATGCTTACGCTCTGAATGGCTGCAAGGTTCGGAAGTGTGTAGCTTCCTAGGGCTTGAAAGCGCTTTAGGTTATGCGCTGGGCAGAAGCATAGGAGGTGTTCAATGCTCTCCTCCTAGTCTATCTGCTTGCATCTGCGGCAGTAGTCGTGGTTACTGAATCCCAGCCTGTGCGCATGAGTCCCTAGAAGACAATGGCCCGTGACGGCATTTAGGAGAGTTGAGATGTCTTCCCTATTACATTGTAGGAGAGTTTTAGTTCTTTTCGAGCTGTAATTTAGCCACGTGAGTCATAAAATGTGGCATGTTGAGATTGTGTTCCATCGGTTGTTGGAGAGGGTGATTAGTCTCTGCATGAGGTGGAGCTTGCAGGTAGCCATGGGCATACCCACCGTGTCCTTATCGCGAAGGATGTCGGCGGTTGTCCCTTGTCTTGCTGGCAGTTGCCCTCAATATTATGGTGTCCAGGCACCCAGATGAGATAGATTCTCAGATGAGTGGCCATCTCGTTCAGAAATTTGCGGCATTCACAGATAGTTTTTGAGTTTGTTGAGTGGGAGTCGAAGGCCCTGAGGGCTGCTTGACTATCCGAAAAGATGAAAATGTCTATGTCGTGATGTTCTGATGTATCCAGGTGGGACATGGCTTCCTGAATTGCCATGACTTCCGCTTGGAAAACACTACATTGGTCTGATAGGCGGAATGAGACTTTTATGTCCAGTTCGGGAGAGATAACTCCCCCACCTGTTTGGGTGCTAAGTTTGGAGCCGTCTGTGTATATGCTGACGGCGTTTTCGAATTGGTGTGGGAGAGTATCCCAGTCTGCACGGGTAGGTATGAAGATCTTGTATATTTTTTCGAAGTTGACTGTGGGTGAATCGTAGTCTGAACTATGTGGTATGGATATCTGATTTGTAAGGATACTGGAGTGACCCGTTGAGCCTGTTGTCCATGCCGCTGCTTCGCGGAGCCTCAGCGCTGTTGCAGATGCCCAGCTTTTGGCAAGTTGGGCCAGGGGTTAAAGGTCGAGCATTGGTTTTTAGGTAGCCAATGGTTGCTGGAGATTTTGCTAAAATTCTTCTGAGTCTGAATGCCTCCGCAGTAGATTCTATGCTACTACAGAAATTAGGCCATTTTCTTCGCTTTGATATTCCTATTTCCATTTTGCATAGCCTAGCTTTGTATGGTATAAGTTCCAGGAATATTCGCTGTTGTTGTATTTAGCTCAATTTAAGTAAGTTCTGCACTCTCTTTTAAGGTTCGCCAGGCTTGTGTTCCATGACGGTTTGTGCTTTGCTTTGACTATTCTACTTGCGCAAGCCCTTTTTATTTCCTCACCGCAGATGCCAGTGAAAGTATTAACTAGGTTTTCTAGTTCTTGACCGTTGAGTACGTGCGTCGATGGAGCGTGTAAGTTTCTATTGAGGAGATTTTTGTAGTATCCCCAGTTGGTTAATCTTAGATTAGTAATGTTCTCGGCGGGAGGGCAGTCTAGAGTTATTGTATATTCTATGTATCCACGCTTCTAGATGGTTGAGTAGGGGATCAGATATTGGCGTAATGTCTAAGACTACGGTTTGCTTGATATTTCATTGTTTCAAGTAAGTCACGTTTTTAATTTATTAAGACGATTACTCGATCTATGTTTTGTTTCCAGTCCAGATTGTGCTTGCATAGCTAGAACCTCTGCAATTACTTTACCAGAAGACCCATATCACTCAACGCTAGAGCTGACTATTGACACGAGTACAAAAGTGCACGAACTATCTGAAAAGTCAGCTAAATGCATCCCCCGCTTTCGTAGAGCAAACTTTGAACTCACTAATAGCTTTATAGCTTGTTCTCATTGGTCTAATCTGTACTTATGTACTAATATAACTGAAGCTGTTAATATATTTTATAATGTATTAAACCAGTTTTTGATACATGCGTTCCTACGTATTATCCTAAAATTTCAAACCAACCTCCGTGGTTTAACAAAGAGCTTTCACGACTTAAAAATGTAAAACCCAAACTCTACAAAAAGTTTAGAGCTTCCGGTTCACACGCTGCCTTTTCCCGATACTCAAGTGCTCGGTCTGATTTTACCGTGCTTAACGCCCAGTGTTATAAAAACTATTTAGCTCGTTGCAAGACCCAGTTTACACTGGATTCAAAACAGTTTTATAATTTTTTTAGCACAAAGCGTAAGTCTTCAAGTTACCCATCATCACTTAAATTTAAAAATTCTTCCGCAAACACTGATCAGGCCAAAGCCGATCTTTTTGCACAGTTTTTTCAAACCACCTATTCAACATCAAGTCCTTCAGATCAGTCTTACCCATATGACATGCCTAAATAAAACTTTATTTTTTGTCCTGTTATAAGTGAAAGCTCACTTCTTTTAGATTTGCAAAGGGTCAAACCAGTCTACTCTCCGGGTCCTGACGGAGTCCCTGGATGTGTGCTTAGGTATTGCGCTGAGACTTTGTGTAGACCATTGCACAAACTTTTTAATTTGTCTTTAGAAACGTCCTATTTCCCACACAGATGGAAGGAGTCGTTTGTTATCCCACTTCATAAAAAAAGGGAGTAAATTAAACGCATGTAATTACAGAGGTATTTCAAAGCTATCAGCTGTACCGAAGCTCTTTGGGAACATTATTAAGTTTACGATCACATTAATACTATGGTAAATAAAGCCAGGGGCGTGCTTGCATTTATCAAAAGGTGGTCGAAGGAATTCGATGATCCCTTTGTCACAGAGACCTTGTTTATTTCATGTTTGGAGTCCCCAATATGGGGTGCATAAAGACCGGATTGAGTCTGTGCAAAAAAACTTCTTAGTATTTGCCTTACGGAGACTTAACTGGCCTAATACTACCATCCTTCTCTAGTAGACTAGTTCTAATTAACTTACCATCATTAGCTAACCGTAGAACTATGCTTGGTATTACGTTTATTAGAAATCTTATTAATGCTGATGTGGAAAGTTCCGAGTTACTGGGTCGCCTGCATTTTATTTATTTATTTATTTATTTCGCCAACAGTTGGTACCTTAACTGGCTACTTGTCTATTACTAAACTAAATACTAAGGGACGAAAGGTAATTGTAAAGGGTTTTCTTAATTAATTCCCTAGGGGAGCATGGGTCCAGCCGCATGTGAGATGGAAGTTTGTTCCAGTAGAACAAGGCTCTACACAGAGGCTCATTAAAAGCATAGTTAGCTCTATATGCCGGAATAAAAAAAGGTTCAAATGACCTTAAAGACCAACCAGGTACGGAAAAGCCTATGCTACTCAGCAATGCAGGGCAGTCTATTATGGAGAGCAGCAGGTCACAAATAAAAACAAGGAAGAATGCTATAGTCGAGTGCCTCCACTATCAGATACCCGTTACTCAGCTAAAGGGACCAAAGGGAAATGGCGATAAGCAAGCAGCAAAGCAAGACTGAAATGCGCCACCTAACGGCGGTAGACAGATTTAAGCGTTATGGGCGTTAGGGTGGGATCAATCGATAGGTATTGACGAGACCAATACAGTTTAGTTAAAATTTTGTATCTAGCATGAAAATTGTGGGCGCCACAGGTTTGGGCGGTTTGTGGGCGTGGCATATTCGCGTAACAAAATTGCGCTGCGTACAAAGCTACGGAATCTAAATCTGAGATCCCGATTCTCTATCTGTGATAGTTTCCGAGATATCCACGTTCATATTTACGATTTTTTGAAGTTTGGGGGCGGTTTGTGGGCGATAAAGTGGGCGTGGCAAACTTTTTTTTGGGTCAATCGATAGGTATTGATGAGAACAATACATTTCAGTTAAAATTTTTATTTTAGCATCAAAACTGTAGGAGCCACAGTTTTGGGCGGTTTGTGGATGTGGACAGGTGGACAGACGGACAGACGGACAGACGGACATGGCTAGATCGACTCGGCTAGTGATCCTGATCAAGAATATATATACTTTATGGGGTCGGAAACGCTTCCTTCTGCCTGTTACATACTTTCCGACGAATCTAGTATACCCTTATACTCTACGAGTAACGGGTATAGCTAGTGCGCTAGTTGTTCTACGATCTTGTAGGGAAGAAAGGTGCACAAGACGACATTTCGCAGAGTAAGAGGGAACCGGGTCATTAAAGTTTAGAGAAAGAAGGGCAAAAGATAGGAATTTTTTTTGAACACGCTCAATACGATTGATGTGTGTAGTACCAGTCGGACTCCAGACAAACAGAGCATATTCCAATCTGGACCTAATGAACGAAGAAAATAGGCTTAGTTTCGTGTACGGATCTTTAAATTGCGTGGAATTTCGTTTTAAAAAACCATACATAGCCTATGCCTTTGGAATTATGTAATTTATGTGATCCATGAAAGTAAATTTGGTATCAAACATAACTCCTAGGTCCAGTGATTCATTTCTTAAGGAAAGAACATGGGAACTAATGGAATAAGAGCTAAGGACATTAATTAATCGTTTGCTGTACCTAACGTAGAAACATTTTGACACGTCCAGAGGCAACTTATTACGAGAACACCAATTTCCCACTTTTACTAGGTCATTTTGAAGAAGTTCACTATCGGAGATTGAATTCACAGACCTAAATATTTTAAGGTCGTCCGCAAACAACAGGAATTCAGAATTTGTTATGCAATAGCTTAAATCATTAATGAAGATGATGAATATAAACGGACCCAATGCACTTCCCTGAGGAAGGCCAGAAGTAGCCACATACGGGTTTGAGAAAACACCATTGCACTCTACTCTATAAATCCGCCCATCTAAATAAGATTTAAACCAATTTAATATTGATGAATGAAATCCCAATTTCTCCAATTTTGCCAATAAAGCATTATGGGAGACTTTGTCAAATGCTTTGGCGAAGTCGGTGTAGACTACATCAACTTGATGATGACTGATAAACGAGTGGATGCAAAAAAGATTAAACGTTGCTAAGTTAGTGGTAGTTGACCTTCCAGGCATAAAACCATGTTGGTTAGGACTGATGATCCGACCAGCAAGAAAAGTTAGCTGCTTAGCTACAATTCGCTCAAACATTTTTGAGACATTACTTAGCTTTGCAATTTGCCTAAAATTTGAAACAATATTTTTGTAACCAGACTTTAATACAGAAGAAACTATGCGCAAATACCCCAGTGGAAAGAGACTTGTTGAAGATCATTTTTAGGGGCTCACAAAGAACACCTATACAGTTTTTCAAAACAAATGGAGAAAGGCCATCGCAGTCTAATTTTCGTGAGTCGTTAAAACTCTCAGCCGCCATATGACAGTCCAAATCAGTAACATCTAAGCACCCAATATTCAGCATCGTGGCAATGGCACCGAGTGCATCATCGTCATTCCACAGCGAGCTCGGTTCAAAGTTAGATGCAAAGTACTTAGCAAATAGATTAGCGACCCCAATATCAGAAGAAGCTGAAAGACTTTCATATGACATATGGGAAGGAAAGTAGGATGTTGTACGTTTAGAATTGACAAAGTGCCAGAATGATTTAGGATTGGTAATTAGTTTACCCTCTATATCAGCAATATATTGGCTGTATAAGAATTTATTGAGGAACTCAAACTTACGCTTATGTTGTTTGTAGCGATCAAAGTCAGCAGCTTCACCGCTTTCTATGGAGCGCTTATAGAATTTATTTCGGAGATTTTTGTATTTTTTTAGTCCTTGTGTGTACCATGGTAGTCTATAAGAACTTTGAACTCTAGTTTTAGCGTATCTGCCTATAATAGTAGAGAGAAAAGATATAAAAACTTCATAGGTTGTATTCACATCCCTCCCATCTGATATTAGAAATATCACTACGGATAGAATCTAAACTGCTAGAATTAATATAGGTAAGAGGCAAGCGAGAATTATTTGGTGAGAAAATATAACAAGTAATTAAGATTAATAAGGGCTTGTGATGAGCATCACACGTGGCTAGAGGATTATCGCTGCAGCATAGAGTAAGGCATAAATCAGGGTGTATAAAAATTAGATCTAGAAGCTTATTTAAGTTATTAAAAACATGGTTAATCTGGACTAATCCCATACTAAGAAGCTCATCGATGACTAAAATTTAGTGGGGAAGATGCAGATTACTGGGAACCATTGCTGAAGACTCAAGACCATGAGCCCACACGAGCGAAGATAGGTTGAAGTCGCCCAAAACACATATATATTGGCCATCTTCCAGCTCCTGGTATAGGTGGGCAATGTTGTCCACATGCGCTTTATATAAATCAAAACTGCTGCTTGGGGGTATGTATGATACTGTCAGGAAAATTGTTTCCGTAGGACCAGCGAGAGATACACAGAGTTGGTCGAGCAGAGAATCCTCGTTCTGGAGACGAATAGCAATGCAACGCAACTCACGCCGCACAGCAATTAAAACTCCGCCACCTCTGGAGCATCGTGTTTTAACGGAATCTCGATCCTTACGGAACACATGATAAAGATTTGTATCAAAGAATTCATTATCGAAGAAATCCATGTTGAGCCAGGTTTCAACAAAAATGACGACGTCATGATCACCATGAGACGTTGCCTGGAAAAGGGATTGAGCTTTCGTACGCATACCACCGATATTTTGAAAATAAATATTGAAATTTTTATTGTTAGCGCATATCCGGTCATCCATGGTCATGCTATCAATAACTGGTCCAGCATCATGGTCCGAATCCGTAAGAGGCCTCGCTGGGATTTTATCATAATTAATAAAATTATTTGTAAGAACCTTCAGTAAAGTAGTGGTACGGATACGAATAGGCTGGTGATCGGCGCTCCAAGTATTAGGTGGGCAGTCAATATTAGCATTCAAGATATAACTGCACGCAGGTGAATCCACTCCTGGTAATAATGAGCGAGAACCTACTACAGCAGCCGCAGTCCATTGTTGTTGTTGATGGCGAAAGCATCTCCAGAGAGCACCTTCAGAGAGAGCACTCTGAGAGGCTTGCCATCCAGCCAAATGTGTCGATAAAAGTTGTTGTAGAAAGTCGAACGTCAGAAAGGTAGAGACGGAGAGCGCATAACTATTAGGCGATGAAGAGTAAGAATCCAGCCGACTTTCTAGGTACTTCCGGAGAGAGACGCAAGATGATGAGAGCGCAACTCCGAGGAGCGCGCCGATATTAGAGCCAGGCGGACGGCGAAAGTCGCGCACAACGGACAACAAAAGCTCCAGCTGATGTTGTTGATGGTGCAACGGGAGAGAGGCGCAAGATGATGAGAGCGCAACTCCGAGGAGCGCGCCGATATTAGAACCAGGTGGACTGCGAACGCCTCGCAAAGCAAACAACAAAAGCTCCGGCTGATGTTGTTGATGAAGCATCAGGAGAGCAACGGAAAATGATGTGAGCGCAACTCCGAGGAGCGCGGCGTTATTCAAGCCAGGCGGACGGCGAATGTCGCACAAAGTGGACAACAAAAGCACCGGCTGATGTTGTCGATGGTGCGTTAGGAGAGAGTCAGAAGATGAAGAGAGCGTAGTGAGAAAGGCAAGCAGCTGCCGATGTTGTTGCGAAAACGACTCCGACAAATGAGGAAAGGCTTGCAGACGATTTCCCGCAAAAGTATCGACGCCAGTGGCGTCGAACACTAGGGGTTTTTTGATGGCTGACTTGATGATGAAGTTTGTCCAGGCTCCGGCAAATTAGATAAAATTCCATCCCCTACCACAATGGCCCGTTCTCTATGAATAAATCTTTTGACCTTAACTGAGTTCGGCCAGAAATCGTTTTTGAAGACTATATCGTAAAGCTGATCGGGGATACCAAGCTTGAAATTTACAAACTTTAAAGTTGTAACGTCAACATCTTTTTTACAAGTTTTGCACAAGTGAGAGAACTAGCATCCACCTTAAGCTTGGTGGACACATATTTTAAAACAGCATTCGGCTCTGTATCAGTTGCAAACTTTCCGACATGCAAAAATTTCTTGGTCGGCAAAACATGAAGGTCTTCGGCATTAGGAGCCACTCCAACAACATGTTTATTGGGCTTGTTGTTGTTCCTTCTCCTCTTATTTGGAACTTGTATGAAATTTCCTCTCTCCATATCCAGAGCATGATTAGAAGGGTCAACGACCGCGGAAGCCGTAGCAGCAGTAGCCGCATATGACTGGGGAGCTGCAGCTACGTTGGTAGGTAGACGAGGTGTGGGACTCACATTCTGATTCAATGCATCATCTTTAGGGGGGAACGCCTCCAAGAATTTATTTTGAAGGCCCTGATATAAGCGGCTTTCAATTTATCATCGAATTCATCTATTTTAGAATGCGAATCATTCGCAACCACACAGCTATCACATTGCCACAGTATATTTGGATTTAATAAGAGTTTGAGCACATCATCCGGTAGGGCTACGCAAGAAGTATGATAGGCGCGACGGCACAAAGAAGAGCAGCGAACAGCATCCGAAGCGCGAAGCTGGGCCAATGTAACATCTGTTTTGCACTCGGGACAGCGGGGAAGTAACATAGCGAGAATTTTAAGCACGTTTAGGCAAAGAAAGCTAGATGACGACTGATGATAATGTGCCAAATAGATTCACTAGAAACTATATTCCTTTAGTATTAAATCACTGTATCTCCAATTATGCAATGCATGAACCTTTTAGAGTACTTTGCAATGATTTTAATATATTATATCACCTGATATCTACTACCGGCTCACTTCCTATCTTTATATCAATAATTCTATCCTACCTAGTAACTAATTAGTTTAATTTTATGTATCTTGTCTATTCGTATTTTGACCAGTATTTTTAATTGTCTATTGTTATATTGTCTTTTTCTTTGTCCGCGATTTTGTTTATTCGCCCAAAACAGTGAAAGGCTCCGCGCGTAACAAGCATTGCTTGGTGTGGTAGGGCCACTTGTTTGTACTGACCATAGTGCATCAACGTCCAAGATTCCCTCCTATTTCTAGTGATGAAAGTTGGGTCATTACCTTTGTTCCAGATGAATACATTTGATTGAAGGAGATAGTCATAAAGTAACTCACCCCTTTCTCTTGTGTTTGTACTTCCCCATTGCGTGTGGTGTGAGTTAGCGTCCCCTCCCGGGATGAGTTCCTTATATGAGTGTGCATGTATGAGATGTTAAGTTGTGGTGTTTGGTAATAACCCTTCATAATCGTGAGCCAGACAGAATGATATATGGTGTGATGAGTGTGTTCGTTTAGCTCCAGTCTGACCGTGGTGAGGTTGCCTTCGCTAAACTGTGGAATAAGATAAGCGTTAATGTGTGTCTTTGTAAGAATGCAGGTTCTGGTTTTACCCATATCCTTGGTGTAAAATAGCTTGTATAGGGGGGTTGATAAGCCACAGATGTTGTTACCAACAATCCATGGCTCTTGAATGAGGACTACGTCTATGTTGCCTGTTGCCAGGCGGGTGAGGAGGGCAGCGGATGCTGCCTTGCTGTGGTGCAGATAAGTTGTAGAAACCGCACCATCCTTAGGACCGTGATCGGGCTGGGTACCCTCTGCTTCCTCCGCTATGTCTTGTAGAACAGTGCGCCCTGGTCGGGTCGTGTCCTGAGTCAGTTGACACGAACCCTGTATGGGTGGCCTACTCGTTTTCCACTTTGTCGTCACTCGGGCGTTCATACGATGCGCAGGCAGCAATGTTGTCTGCCGCTAGCTTGTCCGTGTCGTAGATGCGAAGCTGCATCTTGTCGAACCCATAATTCAGCCGGTTCTGTTGGGCTGCGAATGGTTCCAATCAGGCCTGGTTCAGGAGGATTACCACGTTCATGGTGACGCGCTCGGTTTAACCACCTTCCAACCATCTGTTGGAAGCTTCGGGTTGAACCTAGTCAGCAGGCTGAGGATTGCCCCTGGCTCCGAGGGTTCAGACGGCAGTCACACCCTCGCTCTCGGTCGAGACGGGATGTCTGCAGCCTCGCAAACTGCCAGCTTGAAAATTGCTGATCAGCATATTATATGTCTCACTAACTCACCGTCTCACCGTCATAACGCAAACTGCTAACATAACCGAAACTACCTGACCTACCTACCTACTTTAGAATATAGCTTATTTCACTAAACATTACCCTAAAATTCCGTGTTCCAAGTAGTATATAAGCATGTATCAAATGAAGAATAAATCAGTTATCAACGCAACTCATAACTCCGCGGATCTACTTCCTACCTCTGGGGATAGGGCTCGTAATACACTATCTCAACTAACAGCTAACCACGTAAGCTCAACCTCAGCGCAGCTCAGCATCGCCTGTGTGCCGCGACGCGATCGGCTTGCGAGTGTCAAACATCTGGTAATCCAATTTCGACGTCTGATTCTTACGTATGGGATTGGTGGCCAGCCGTTTGGCCTTGGCAGGGGTTAAAGTCACGAGGACTTGGGCTTTTGGAGCAGTGTTCCGACTTTTTAAGAGTGTCGGGTTCTTGCTTGGTGTTGTTGTTGTTTTCGTTGTTGTTATTAAATTTCTCCAAACTAAAAATCCCACGAGCTGCGGGGAAGGGACAGGTCCACTCGTGCAGAGATCGCTATACCCGGGTAAGGCTGACTTGGAACAGGCGGTTGCCACTTGCCTGAGCTCACCGTTTGAGACTGAGTTTTTTGATGACTCGGGCTCCCAGCCAGATTGACTCTCGGCACGGTACGAGTGACACCTCAGTCCAGCCGGGGGTTTTTTTGTATTTCTTTATTTCCTAACACCTATATACACAAAAAAAAAATCGCCATCAATATACCATTATTTAGGTGTCAATGTGATACTATTGAGTGTCAAAAAATCTTTGATACGATGAACATCAAATTGACCCTAATATAGGATCACTTTGCTACTTGAAAAATGTTTTCTACAAAAAAGCTTTTTGTCACAAAAAAGCATTTTGCCGCTTGATAAAAAAATATAGGCGTGGCTCAGAGTGCTAGCGCATCGTTTTTGATGCGCGGGGGCCTGAGGGTTAGTGGTTCGAGTCCCGCTCATGACAAACTTTATTTTTTATACCCTTGCAGAGGGTATATTGATTTCAGTCAGAAGTTTGCAACGCAGTGAAGGAGACGTTTCCGACCCCATAAAGTATATATATTCTTGATCAGCATGACTAGACGAGTCGATCTAGCCATGTCCGTCTGTCCGTCTGTCCGTCTGTCCGTCTGTCCGTCTGTCCGTCCGTTTCTACGCAAACTAGTCTCTCAGTTTTAAAGCTATCGGGCTGAAACTTTCCCAAAAGTCTTATATCTTTTGCAGGTAGTATATAAGTCGGAACCAGCCGGATCGGACAACTATATCTTATAGCTCCCATAGGAATAATCGGACAAAAAAATGAAAAAAAATTATATCTTTGGTGTTTTTTAGCATATAAACTCCTAAGCTTGGAAATAACAATTTTTAAATAATTTTGAATTTTGAATTAAATTTTATCGAAATCGGACGACTATATCATATAGCTGCCATAGGAACGATCGGAAAATTTGTGGAAAAATAATATGAAAAAAATTTTAGCTTCGGTGTTTTTCAACATATAACCTCCAACGCTTAGAAATAACATTTTTTAATTAGTTCTGAATTTCGAATTAAATTTTATCAAAATCGGACGACTATGTCATATAGCTGCCATAGGAACGATCGCAAAATTGGTAGGAAAATAATATGAAACAAATTATAGCTTCGGTGTTTTTTAACATATAACCTCCTACGCTTGGAAATAACATTTTTTAATTAGTTCTGAGTTTCGAATTTAATTTTATCAAAATCGGACGACTATATCATATAGCTGCCATAGGAACGATCGGAAAATTGGTAGGAAAATAATATGAAACAAATTATAGCTTCGGTGTTTTTTGACATATTATCTTATACTATTGGGAATATCATTTTTTGTGTTTTTAAATTTAATAATTATAGCTGCAAGGGTATATAAGCTTCGGCTTGCCGAAGCTAACTTCCTTTCTTGTTATACCCGTTACTCGTAGAGTAAAAGGGTATACTAGATTCGTCGGAAAGTATGTAACAGGCAGAAGGAAGCGTTTCCGACCCCATAAAGTATATATATTCTTGATCAGGATCACTAGCCGAGTCGATCTAGCCATGTCCGTCTGTCCGTCTGTCCGTCTGTCCGTCTGTCCGTCTGTCCGTCTGTCTGTCCGTCCGGATGAACGCTGAGATCTTGGAAACTATAAGAGCTAGGCTATTGAGATTAGGCGTGCAGATTCCTGAGCTTCTTACGCAGCGCAAGTTTGTTTCAGCAGAGTGCCACGCCCATTCTAACGCCCACAAACCGCCCAAAACTGTGGCTCCTGCAGTTTTCATGCTAGAATAAAAATTTTAACTGAAATGTATTATTCTCATCAATACCTATCGATTGACCCAAATAAAGTTTGCCACGCCCACTTTTACGCCCACAAACCGCCCACAAACTTCAAAAAATCGTAAATATGAACGCGGATATCTCGGAAAATATCAAAGATAAGTAAATGGGATTTCAGATTTAGATTCCGTAGGCTTGAGCGCAGCGCAAATTTGTCACGCGAATATGCCACGCCCACTCTAACGCCCACAAACCGCCCAAGCCTGTGGCGCCCACAATTTCCATGCTAGATAAAAAATTTTAACTGAAATGTATTGGTCTTGTCAATACCTATCGATTGATTCAAAAAAAACTTTGCCACGCCCACTCTAACGCCCACAACGCTTAAATCTGTCTACCGCCGATAGGTGGCGCATTTCAATCTCGCTTTGCTGCTTGCATATCTCCATTTTCCTTTGGTCCCTTTAGCTGAGTAACGGGTATCTCATAGTCGAGGTACTCGACTATAGCGTTCTTCCTTGTTTTTATTTGAAATCTGGAAAACGTTTTAAATATAACTTTTTTATTACAATTGATAGAGAAATGTTAGATATTATTCTTAAAAATGGTACAGCATCGGCGCGCACTTGAACCGGGAACCTTACGCACCAGAGACAGACACCTTACCCATTGGTCTGTCGCACAAGGTTTCCCGCGGATGTTTAGTTCAAATCCTATGATAACCGATAATTCAAATTTGAACAATCAAAAAAAGCTTTTATCGGTATAGAAGTATCAACGGTTTTTGTCAAAATGACACTATTTAGGGTCAAATATGATTTTCCATACAATGTAGTATACTTTTGATACTTATTTAGGATCAAATTGATCCCAATAATTTGATCCTAGGTGTAGTGTCATTTTCACCCACACTTATCAAATTGACACTCGAAGATTTTTTCTTGGGTGTACAGACTATAATAAGTACAAGCAACAAGAGTAGGGGGCCGTGATTGCGCGGTATCACCGCAAGGTATTCGCGCAATGGTAGCCACCTAGGCTGTGGCTTCTCTCCTCTCCTTCTCGATGCTACGCAGCGTTCGCAATACACTCGCTGCGTAGGCTGCCGTCGCTTCCCAATTCACCTCGTTCAGCAGTATGAGGGGCACAAAAGTTTCTGGCTGGTGGTCTCCATCAGCATTTGGCGATCAAGGCCGATGCGGCGACATTCAAATAGGACATGCTGAGCGTCCTCAACAATCCCACTGCCGCACTCTGGGCAACCGTCCTCCGAAGCGCTTAAGGAAGCTTCGGAAGCAACCATGACCACTCAGCGCCTGCGTTAGAAAGAAAACTACCTGGCCGTGCTTCCTATTTACCCATGGCTCTATGCTGGGGATGAGCTGGTGCGTCCAGCGTCCCTTGCTGGAGTTGTCCCAGGCTGCCTGCCAGTTGTCGACGCTCTGCATCCTGGCACTCCTCTTCACCTCGTTCTTGGCTCTGCGAGTCGCCTTTTTGCCTGCTAGAGCCGCTCGGATCTCCTTGGGAACTTGGCCTGCAATGACGAGCGCTGCGTTGTCCGAGATCGTCCTGAAGGCACTCGCTATTCTCGGCCCACACCGGAGCAGCGTACAACAACTGCGACTTAACAACGGTCTCGAGGAGCCTACGTCTGTCCTGCTTCGGTCCCCTGGTGTTCAGCAGGATCCTGCAAAGCGATACTATGGTCTCGCTTGCCTTTTTATTTAAAAGTGTTCGCGATAGGAAAGGCGGGTGTCCAGCATGACTCCCAGGTACCTTATGGATATGCGCCGACTCCACTGCTTTCCTGCTTGATATCAGCACCGCTTCTGACTTGTGAGAGGCCAGCTCTAGGCCCGCCACTGAGAGTCACTCCTCCACTGCTCGAATTGCGCAGTTTGCAGCTGCTTCCACGGCAGCAACTTTCTTGGCCACCACAACCTGCGCAACATCATCTGCAAAGCCAACTATATCGGTGCTGCTCGCCAGTCGGAGCTTCAGAACTCCGTCATACATCGTGTTCTAAAGCCCAGTACCGAGCCCTGAAGAAAATCGGCTGTCACCTCGTATGTCCTGGGGCCCACAGAGGTTTCTAGGACCAGCTCCCTTTTGCTAAGGTTGCTGTGCACTACATTCAGCAGGTATTCCGGTATGTTGAAGGACCGTAGTGCCTCCAGTGTCCTCCGCCAACCGGCTGAGTTGAATGCGTTCCGTATGTCCAGCGTGACCACTAGACAATACTTCTTCGTCCCATCTGGTATCATCGATGGCTTTAGCAGCAATCGTATTGGTTGGAAGAGAGTCCACCGGCACCCTCCATAGCAGCGTTAAGTCTCGTTGCTATGACCCTTTCGAAGACCTTGCCTAAAGTATCAAGCAAGCAGATGGGTCTATAGGAAGAGGCTTCTTTCGCTGGTTTCCCTGGCTTTGACAGAAGCCGGAGCATTTGGCGTTTCCACCTGTCGGGGAAGGTCCCTTCCAGCAGGCACGTGTTGTAGAGCGATGCTACCGCATCCGGGTGGAGGGATAGGGTCTTCACTTCATATCGGGCTCCCAACTTGTCGCGTCCATCGGGGGATGGCCCCAATCCACCTTCTGGAAACAGCACTTGGACAATACCTTCAAGGACCGCCGGGTCAGAAGGTGACGTATTGCCGGCATTCACGCGTTTGACCACCGTCTTATAGGCTCTTCCCCATGGGTAGTTTTCCAGCTCATGGCAGAGCTTGGGGCAGCTTTCCCTCTTGCTGTCCTGTATCGCCAGTTTGAGTGCCTTCTTTGCACTCCTGAAGCTCGAGTTTCAGGCTCAGAGGTTTGCGGTGCCTCTCGCCCTTTGGACCAACCTCCTGGCTGGAGACTTCCTCACTCCACCAGAAAACTGGCGCGTGGTGCTTCCGATAGGTCTTACGCTGCTACATGCTTTTGTCACAGGCTTCCACCAGTCTAACTGACAACTTGTTCGTTCAACAGGACGATGTCCAGCGACGCTATAGCTTCAAGGATGGTGCGTCCCCTGGCGTTGGTATAAGGGGAGCCCCATTCCTCGGCCTAGGCATTAAAGTCGCCTCCGATCACCACGTTGCTCCGTCCTCTCAGGTCGCTGCTCAGCTCGTCCAGGATCCTGCTAAAGGTCGTCAGTGATAGACTGGGGCCCAGGTAGGAGCTGTAGAGCCATGTGCCGCCTACGTTCGCTCTGACAAACCCTTCTGCTGCCATCGTATCCCGCATGAGTGGTGCACCCACTCCGCAGAGCCACAGTGCCGCTTTGCCCGTGCGATCCGTGACCCAATCGTTACTGCTTTCCACTCTGTGGGGCTCACTGAGTATCGCCACCTCAGAACCCAGCTCTCGCACCGTCTGCTTCAGGAGGTCCTGCGCGGCCCTGCAGTGGTTCAGGTTCAGCTGGATCAACTGCTTATCGGTCGAGGATTCCCTGTCCCGCTGTTTGTGACTGAGCAGAATCTGCTTCCTGCCTGCTGCCTGGTCTCCTTCTTTCCTGCAGCAGAGCAGATGAAGCATGAAGGCTCCTTGCTGCACTTGGCTGCCTTGTGCCCTTGTTTACCACATCACCAGCCCGGGGTGAGATGAGTTTTGTATGGGTAGGGAATAGGTAGGTTTTACGTGTGGGAAGAGTGTGAGTGTGAGCTATTTGTCGGAGGCGACAGCACAAGCGCAACGTCGGTACTGCTACGGCGCAGATACCCGCTGACTGTCCACTGCTCGAATTGCGCAGTTTGCAGCTGCTTCCACGGCAATAACTTTCTTGGCCACCACAACCTGCGCAACATCATCTGCAAAGCCAACTATATCGGTGCTGCTCGCCAGTCGGAGCTTCAGAACTCCGTCATACATCGTGTTCTAAAGCCCAGTACCGAGCCCTGAAGAAAATCGGCTGTCACCTCGTATGTCCTGGGGCCCACAGAGGTTTCTAGGACCAGCTCCCTTTTGCTAAGGTAGCTGTGCACTACATTCAGCAGGTATTCCGGTATGTTGAAGGACCGTAGTGCCTCCAGTGTCCTCCGCCAACCGGCTGAGTTGAATGCGTTCCGTATGTCCAGCGTGACCACTAGACAATACTTCTTCGTCCCATCTGGTATCATCGATGGCTTTAGCAGCAATCGTATTGGTTGGAAGAGAGTCCACCGGCACCCTCCATAGCAGCGTTAAGTCTCGTTGCTATGACCCTTTCGAAGACCTTGCCTAAAGTATCAAGCAAGCAGATGGGTCTATAGGAAGAGGCTTCTTTCGCTGGTTTCCCTGGCTTTGACAGAAGCCGGAGCATTTGACGTTTCCACCTGTCGGGGAAGGTCCCTTCCAGCAGGCACGTGTTGTAGAGCGATGCTACCGCATCCGGGTGGAGGGATAGGGTCTTCACTTCATATCGGGCTCCCAACTTGTCGCGTCCATCGGGGGATGGCCCCAATCCACCTTCTGGAAACAGCAATTGGACAATACCTTCAAGGACCGCCGGGTCAGAAGGTGACCTATTGCCGGCATTCACGCGTTTGACCACCGTCTTATAGGCTCTTCCCCATGGGTAGTTTTGGGGCAGCTTTCCCTCTTGCTGTCCTGTATCGCCAGTTTGAGTGCCTTCTTTGCACTCCTGAAGCTCGAGTTTCAGGCTCAGAGGTTTGCGGTGCCTCTCGCCCTTTGGACCAACCTCCTGGCTGGAGACTTCCTCACTCCACCAGAAAACTGGCGCGTGGTGCTTCCGATAGGTCTTACGCTGCTACATGCTTTTGTCACAGGCTTCCACCAGTCTAACTGACAACTTGTTCGTTCAACAGGACGATGTCCAGCGACGCTATAGCTTCAAGGATGGTGCGTCCCCTGGCGTTGGTATAAGGGGAGCCCCATTCCTCGGCCTAGGCATTAAAGTCGCCTCCGATCACCACGTTGCTCCGTCCTCTCAGGTCGCTGCTCAGCTCGTCCAGGATCCTGCTAAAGGTCGTCAGTGATAGACTGGGGCCCAGGTAGGAGCTGTAGAGCCATGTGCCGCCTACGTTCGCTCTGACAAACCCTTCTGCTGCCATCGTATCCCGCATGAGTGGTGCACCCACTCCGCAGAGCCACAGTGCCGCTTTGCCCGTGCGATCCGTGACCCAATCGTTACTGCTTTCCACTCTGTGGGGCTCACTGAGTATCGCCACCTCAGAACCCAGCTCTCGCACCGTCTGCTTCAGGAGGTCCTGCGCGGCCCTGCAGTGGTTCAGGTTCAGCTGGATCAACTGCTTATCGGTCGAGGATTCCCTGTCCCGCTGTTTGTGACTGAGCAGAATCTGCTTCCTGCCTGCTGCCTGGTCTCCTTCTTTCCTGCAGCAGAGCAGATGAAGCATGAAGGCTCCTTGCTGCACTTGGCTGCCTTGTGCCCTTGTTTACCACATCACCAGCCCGGGGTGAGATGAGTATTGTATGGGTAGGGAATAGGTAGGTTTTACGTGTGGGAAGAGTGTGAGTGTGAGCTATTTGTCGGAGGCGACAGCACAAGCGCAACGTCGGTACTGCTACGGCGCAGATACCCGCTGACTGTCCGGGCCTACTTATTTTCGCTTATTGTTGGGAGCTTAGTGGTAGTGTCCAACTTCCACGCTTATTCGTAGCTATCCTGGAAAACCAGGGCGCTCGCTATCCGCAACCTGCGACCCGTTCGGTAGCCTTCAGCTCGCCGCCCTCCAAGCCATCCCACTAGCTCTTTGGCCGAATTTAATAACCACATGTTGATGTTTTGCCACAAATATAAAAGAATTTTTAGCCATATTATGGTCCTTACAAAATTTCAGTAAAAATGGTATATGGAGTAGTTGGTATAGAAATACAAACGGACCATCATTCCTTATCCATCACAATTTTGGATGCAAATCCAAACGTAGAAATGAAAAGGATATATTCTATCATAGAAAGTTTTACCCCAAAAATAATATATGAACCCGGAACAACAAATTTTGCAGTCAAACTCATATCAAGACAGATACAAATAAATAGGTACCAGAATAAGAGAGCGAAACATATAAAGTTGGTATCGTCTATAAGAACAGGAATATGAACAATTTGCTATTCTTGGTTGTTGTGAAAAATAACATGAAAATAAAGAGAATATCAGCTAATTGGATCCATCTTTGGCGAATCAATACATCCAGTTGGAGGTAAGATACTTTGGCCTAGCGATTGGACATTTTTTTCGATTTCGGTAATAAATAAAAAAAAACTCACGATCAGACCTCCCTTACTAGGAAAAAACGCAAGGTATGAAATTTTAAATTTTTTTTGTCTTATATAACTTAGATCCTGTTCCGAAGGTTTCCACCAGGTATACCAAGAGTACACTTAGTTGCCAGCCCAGAAAGTCACGCCTCTCCTTGCTCCCAAGTTGACAAATTTACTCCTGGAACGCTTCCATTTGAGAAAGTTAAAGCTTCCAAAATTAATACGACCATCATCTAGTACCGAGAAGATTCCCAGAGAGTCCCACTTCTCCTACCCTGCGAACCTCCTCCCAGCTACTTCCGGAACGAATCGATCGGGGAAAGTGGCCGAAGGGTTTTCCAGAAGTCACGTCACTTATACCTTCCCAAAAATTAGCCAGTGATTCGCGGGGTTTTAAGTCGACAAGTAGGGAATCGCGCCAATGATTGTAGATGACGGAAAATTCCCAGAAAAGCTTATTTTAAGTCTTCCCAAGCTAGTCGGAGAAGAGTACAAAATGATCGTAGAAATAATTGGTTACATTTATTAGTGTTCAGCTGAGATCTCGGAAACTACAAAAGCTAGAAAGTTGGGATTTGGTAAGTAGATTCCTGAGCTTCTTGCGTATCGCAAGTTTGTTTCAGCAGGGTGCCACGCCAACAAACCGCCCAAGACTGTGGCTCCTACAGTTTTAATGCTAGAATAAAAACTTTAACTGAAATTACCCAAATAAAATTTTGCCACGTCCACTTTAACGCCCACAAACCGCCCACAAACTTCAAAAAATCGTTAATATGAGCGCGGATATCTCGGAAACTATCAAAGATAGAGAATTGGGATTTAGATTCCGTAGCCTTCTACGCAGCGAAAGTTTGTTACGCGAATATGCCACGCCTACAAACCGCCCAAACCTGTGGCGCCTACAATTTTCATACTAAATAAATACTTTTAACTGAAATGTATTCGTCTCATCGACACCTATTAATTAACTTTAAAAAAATATTTCCACTCCCACTCTAACGCCCATAACGCTTAATTCTATCTGCCGCCCACATAACCAAATATTGATATCGCGGGTACGTGGCGCATTTCAATCTCGCGTTGCTGCTTGCGTATCTCCATTTCCCGTTGCTCCCTTAAGCTGAGTAACGGGTTCTCATAGTTGGGGTACTCGACTATAGCGTTCTTCCTTGTTTGTTATATATATTTATACCCGTTAATAGTAGATTCGTCGGAAGGTATGTACCAGGTAGAAGGTAGTGTCTCCGACCCCATAAAGTATATATATATTGTTGATCAAGATCACTAGCTGAATCGATCTAGCCATGTCCATCTGTTCGTCTGCCCGTATGAACGCTGTGATCGCGGAAACTATTAAAGCTGCAATACTGGGATTAGGTATGTAGATTCTAGAGATTACTGCGCAGCGCATGTTCGTTCCGTCAAGGTGCCACGCCACCTTTAACGCCCACAAGCCGACCGAAACAGTGGCTCATACAGTTTTAATGCTAGAACTAAAATTAAACTGAAATTAATATTAAATATGAAGGCGGATATCTCGGAAACTATCAAAGATAGAGAATTGGGATTTGAGATTTAGATAACGCCCACATGCCGCCCAAGAATGTGGCGCCCACAATTTTCATTCTAGAAAACTGAAATGTTTGTATCAATGCTCATCAATTGACCAAAAAAAATGTTTGCCACGCCATGTCTGCCGCCACCAGAACCAATCTCGCTTTGCTGCTTTGATCCTCCCTTTTATCCCTTAAGCTCAGTAACGGGTACCTGATAGTCTGAAACCTGAAACACTTGCAGAGGGTATAATGATTTCAGTCAGAAGTTTGCAACGCGGTGAAGGAGATGTCTACGACCTATAAAGTATAAAGTATTCTTGATCACCATCACGAGTCGAGTCGATTTAGCCATGTCCTTCTGTCCGTCCGTTTCTACACAAACTAGTCTCTCAGTTTTATAGCTATCGGGCTGAAACTTTCCTAAAAGTCTTCTTTCTTTTACAGGATGTATATAAGTCGGAACCAGCCGGATCGGACAACTATATCTTACAGCTCCCATAGGAACATTTGGAAAGAAAATTGAAAAAAAAAATCTTGGTGTTTTTTAACATATAACCTCCAACGCTTGGAAATAACATTTTTTTAATTAGTTCTAAATTTCGAATTTAATCTTATCAAAATCGGACGACTATATCATATAGCTGCCTTGGGAACGATCGGAAAATTGGTGGGAAAATAATATGAAACAAATCATAGCTTCGGTGTTTTTTGATATATTATCTTATGCAACTGCAAATATTATTTTAAATGTTTTTAAGAACTTCGATTTCAATTTAATAAAAATCGGACGACTCTAACATATAGCTGACAAAGAAACGGTCAGAGAAAAATTGAAATAATTATTTTTTAAAAAATTGTGCTTTTTTGATTTGGATCGAATTTCTTTCATTCTGGAATATAGAATATTTTAAATATCAGATATATCATAGATATCAAATATCAGTGAAGCTAGCAACGATCCCTAAAAATTTAACATGGTGTTACTAACATTGATTATTTCTTATAACTGCAACTTCGGCTTGCCAGTTGACTTTTTCTTTTTTTATTGTGGTTACATTAAAAAAGTCAGAAGAAAACCATCAAAAAGAAAATTATGATGAAATAAAATAAAAACAAAAGTCGATGGCATCGACTATTAGGTACCCGTTACTCAGCTAAAAGGAGTGCGAGAGTGATGAAGATATGCTTCCAAAAAATCATTTTTTTTTCACTAGCACACCTATAGCGCAAACTAGGGCCATCTGGCGCATCCTTGCGCCACCTAGCGCCACCAAGCCTACGGCCCCAACTAGTTGCGCCCCTACCAGCTTGGTGGCGTATTAGTAAAAACAGCTGATTTGCTGCATGTGGCGTGCAATCTCAATTGACTTTGCAAAATATTGAACATATATGGCTCTAACTTTTAAATGAATCGTCACATTTCATTCATTTTTGGAATGTAGGTGAGTATTGACTATTGAAACACAATCTCATCTAAGTTTTTCCAAAAGAATTAAAAATGTCAGCGCTAGAGTTTGTAGTGTTATGGTCGTTTGTGGGCGTTAGAGTTGGCTGAAACAAACTTCCGCTTCGCAAGTTGCTCAAGAATATACATGCTAAGTCCCAAATTCTTTTCTTTTATAGTTTCCGAGATCTCAGCGTTCATACGGACGGATCGACTCGGCTAGTGATCCTGATCAAGAATATATATACTATATGGGGTCGCAAGCGTTTCCTTCTATCTGTTACATACTTTCTGTCGAATCTATTATAACCCATTACTCAACGAGTTAAGGGTATAATAATGAAGGCGAAAGTGTAAGAGAAATAAAATGTTGCGGACATAACCTGGAAAGTCAAAATTGTGTAAAGGGAAAAAAAAAGAAAATAAAAATTCGAGTAACACTACAATGAAAATAAAGTCGTGAGTGTATTAGCAAATTAAATCATAAATTAAATTGGTGAAAAAAATGGAAAACAAGGGAGAACGCTATAGTCGAGTACCTCGACTATCAGATACCCGTTACTCAGCTTAAGGGACCAAAGGAAAATGGAGATATGCAAGCCGCAAAGCGAGATTTAAATGCGCCACCTACCGGCGGAAGGCAGATTTAAGCGTTATGGGCGTAAAAGTGGGCGTGGCAAAATTTTTTTTGGATCAGTCGATCGGCATTGACGAGACCAATACATTTCAGTTAAGATTTTTTATCTAGCATGAAAATTGTGGGCGCCACAGGTTTGGGCAGTTTGTGGGCGTTATAGTGGGCGTGGCATATTCGCTTCTCTATCTTTGATAGTTTCCAAGATATCCACGTACATACTTACGATTTTTTGAAGTTTGTGGGCGGTTTGTGGGCGTTAGAGTGGGCGTGGCACTCTGCTGAAACAAACTTGCGCTGCGCAGGAATCTCAGGAATCTGCACGCCTATTCCCAGTATTGTAGCTTGTATAGTTTCCGAGATCTCTGCGTTCATACGGACAGACGGACAGACGGACATGGCTAGATCGGCTCGGTGATCCTGATCAAGAATATATATTCTTTATGGGGTCGGAAACGCTTCCTTCTGCCTGTTACATACTTTCCGACGAATCTAGTATACCCTTTTACTCTACGAGTAACGGGTATAACTAGCTTGTCAACAAAAGTGACATAACAACATAAGTGATACATACACAGAGAGAATTATTCAAGTAATTTGTACTCAAATTGAGTATTTTTGTACTCAAAAATTCAGCATGAACAAAAATTCTCACATTGAGTGCAAAATACTCACTTTCAGTACAAATTTCTCAAAAAATTTGTACTTAAATTAAGTACATTTGTGCTCATTTTTGAACAATTTTCCTCAATATGAGTACAAAATGCACTCATTTTAAGAAATAATTTAGCTTGAATTTTGGAAACAAGTATCCCCTTTTCTCATACTGAGAAATTTCCAGCGCTCAAAATGAGAAACAAGTTCTTGATAGTGAACTTCTAAATTCTCAAATGAAGAACTTTTGCACTTAAACCCGCGCCACCCATTCCCAGAAAAAAGGGTAAAATATTTGTTTTATTTTATTTTGTAGTACAGTTATATATATACATGTTCCGTGTTCTAGGTTATTATTTTTTCCCTTAACTGTCTGGTCTAGCGAAGAGCAAAGAGGCTGCAATAGAAAACGTTATTGTTAGCAAATATTGTAAATATATATGCATATATATAAAACAATAAAATTAGAATGTTATTAAATGTACATTTAATATTATATTTAATTATATGTGTATGTATGTATGTACAATGTACGTAGAAACTAACTAAACTAGACTGCTTCACGCCACTTACAATCACACATACAAACATATTAATGTACACGCTTTGGCAATATTTTTGCAGTGTTTGCTTACTGTATCATTGTTTAGCACATTATAAATACAGTTTAAATTAAAAAACTTACCCTCGAGGTACGGAAGGGTCGCACGAATGTCCAATTCACAAAAATAGTTTTTTAGCTTTGAGTTACGCGCACGTCTTCACTTTGCTAAATCACAGGGCAAATGACAGTCACAAAAATGCAGAGCGCACCACTTTACACACCCAACTATATCTTACAGCTCCCATAGGAACATTTGAAAAGAAAATTGAAAAAAAAAATCTTGGTGTTTTTTAACATATAACCTCCAACGCTTGGATATAACATTTTTTAATTAGTTCTAAATTTCGAATTTAATCTTATCAAAATCGGACGACTATATCATATAGCTGCCTTGGGAACTATCGGAAAATTGGTGGGAAAATAATATGAAACATATCATAGCTTCGGTGTTTTTTGATATATTATCTTATGCAACTGGAAACATTATTTTAAATATTTTTAAGAACTTCGATTTCAATTTAATAAAAATCGGACGACTCTAACATATAGCTGACAAAGAAACGGTCAGAGAAATATTGAAATAATTATTTTTAAAAAATTGTGCTTTTTTGATTTGGATCGAATTTCTTTCATTCTGGAATATAGAATATTTTAAATATCAGATATATCATAGATATCAAATATCAGTGAAGCTAGCAACGATCCTTAAAAATTTAACATGGTGTTACTAACATTGATTATAGGGTATACAAACTTCGGCTTGCCAGTTGACTTTTTCTTTTTTTATTGTGGTTACATTAAAAAAGTCAGAAGAAAACCATCAAAAAGAAAATCATGATGAAATAAAATAAAAACAAAAGTCGATGGCATTCTTTTCCCAAATTCTTTTCTTTTATAGTTTCCGAGATCTCAGCGTTCATACGGACGGATCGACTCGGCTAGTGATCCTGATCAAGAATATATATACTATATGGGGTCGCAAGCGTTTCCTTCTATCTGTTACATACTTTCTGTCGAATCTATTATAACCCATTACTCAACGAGTTAAGGGTATAATAATGAAGGCGAAAGTGTAAGAGAAATAAAATGTTGCGGACATAACCTGGAAAGTCAAAATTGTGTAAAGGGAACAAAAAAGAAAATAAAAATTCGAGTAACACTACAATGAAAATAAAGTCGTGAGTGTATTAGCAAATTAAATCACAAATTAAATTGGTGAAAAAAATGGAAAACAAGGGAGAACGCTATAGTCGAGTACCTCGACTATCAGATACCCGTTACTCAGCTTAAGGGACCAAAGGAAAATGGAGATATGCAAGCCGCAAAGCGAGATTTAAATGCGCCACCTACCGGCGGAAGGCAGATTTAAGCGTTATGGGCGTAAAAGTGGGCGTGGCAAAATTTTTTTTGGATCAGTCGATCGGCATTGACGAGACCAATACATTTCAGTTAAGATTTTTTATCTAGCATGAAAATTGTGGGCGCCACAGGTTTGGGCAGTTTGTGGGCGTTATAGTGGGCGTGGCATATTCGCTTCTCTATCTTTGATAGTTTCCAAGATATCCACGTACATACTTACGATTTTTTGAAGTTTGTGGGCGGTTTGTGGGCGTTAGAGTGGGCGTGGCACTCTGCTGAAACAAACTTGCGCTGCGCAGGAATCTCAGGAATCTGCACGCCTATTCCCAGTATTGTAGCTTGTATAGTTTCCGAGATCTCTGCGTTCATACGGACAGACGGACAGACGGACATGGCTAGATCGGCTCGGTGATCCTGATCAAGAATATATATTCTTTATGGGGTCGGAAACGCTTCCTTCTGCCTGTTACATACTTTCCGACGAATCTAGTATACCCTTTTACTCTACGAGTAACGGGTATAACTAGCTTGTCAACCAAAGGGGACATAACAACATAAGTGATACATACACAGAGAGAATTATTCAAGTAATTTGTACTCAAATTGAGTATTTTTGTACTCAAAAATTCAGCATGAACAAAAATTCTCACATTGAGTGCAAAATACTCACTTTCAGTACAAATTTCTCAAAAAATTTGTACTTAAATTAAGTACATTTGTGCTCATTTTTGAACAATTTTCCTCAATATGAGTACAAAATGCACTCATTTTAAGAAATAATTTAGCTTGAATTTTGGAAACAAGTATCCCCTTTTCTCATACTGAGAAATTTCCAGCGCTCAAAATGAGAAACAAGTTCTTGATAGTGAACTTCTAAATTCTCAAATGAAGAACTTTTGCACTTAAACCCGCGCCACCCATTCCCAGAAAAAAGGGTAAAATATTTGTTTTATTTTATTTTGTAGTACAGTTATATATATACATGTTCCGTGTTCTAGGTTATTATTTTTTCCCTTAACTGTCTGGTCTAGCGAAGAGCAAAGAGGCTGCAATAGAAAACGTTATTGTTAGCAAATATTGTAAATATATATGCATATATATAAAACAATAAAATTAGAATGTTATTAAATGTACATTTAATATTATATTTAATTATATGTGTATGTATGTATGTACAATGTACGTAGAAACTAACTAAACTAGACTGCTTCACGCCACTTACAATCACACATACAAACATATTAATGTACACGCTTTGGCAATATTTTTGCAGTGTTTGCTTACTGTATCATTGTTTAGCACATTATAAATACAGTTTAAATTAAAAAACTTACCCTCGAGGTACGGAAGGGTCGCACGAATGTCCAATTCACAAAAATAGTTTTTTAGCTTTGAGTTACGCGCACGTCTTCACTTTGCTAAATCACAGGGCAAATGACAGTCACAAAAATGCAGAGCGCACCACTTTACACACCCAACTATATCTTACAGCTCCCATAGGAACATTTGAAAAGAAAATTGAAAAAAAAAATCTTGGTGTTTTTTAACATATAACCTCCAACGCTTGGATATAACATTTTTTAATTAGTTCTAAATTTCGAATTTAATCTTATCAAAATCGGACGACTATATCATATAGCTGCCTTGGGAACTATCGGAAAATTGGTGGGAAAATAATATGAAACATATCATAGCTTCGGTGTTTTTTGATATATTATCTTATGCAACTGGAAACATTATTTTAAATATTTTTAAGAACTTCGATTTCAATTTAATAAAAATCGGACGACTCTAACATATAGCTGACAAAGAAACGGTCAGAGAAATATTGAAATAATTATTTTTTAAAAAATTGTGCTTTTTTGATTTGGATCGAATTTCTTTCATTCTGGAATATAGAATATTTTAAATATCAGATATATCATAGATATCAAATATCAGTGAAGCTAGCAACGATCCTTAAAAATTTAACATGGTGTTACTAACATTGATTATAGGGTATACAAACTTCGGCTTGCCAGTTGACTTTTTCTTTTTTTATTGTGGTTACATTAAAAAAGTCAGAAGAAAACCATCAAAAAGAAAATCATGATGAAATAAAATAAAAACAAAAGTCGATGGCATTCTTTTCCCAAATTCTTTTCTTTTATAGTTTCCGAGATCTCAGCGTTCATACGGACGGATCGACTCGGCTAGTGATCCTGATCAAGAATATATATACTATATGGGGTCGCAAGCGTTTCCTTCTATCTGTTACATACTTTCTGTCGAATCTATTATAACCCATTACTCAACGAGTTAAGGGTATAATAATGAAGGCGAAAGTGTAAGAGAAATAAAATGTTGCGGACATAACCTGGAAAGTCAAAATTGTGTAAAGGGAAAAAAAAAGAAAATAAAAATTCGAGTAACACTACAATGAAAATAAAGTCGTGAGTGTATTAGCAAATTAAATCATAAATTAAATTGGTGAAAAAAATGGAAAACAAGGGAGAACGCTATAGTCGAGTACCTCGACTATCAGATACCCGTTACTCAGCTTAAGGGACCAAAGGAAAATGGAGATATGCAAGCCGCAAAGCGAGATTTAAATGCGCCACCTACCGGCGGAAGACAGATTTAAGCGTTATGAGCGTTAAAGTGGGCGTGGCAAAATTTTTTTTGGATCAGTCGATCGGCATTGACGAGACCAATACATTTCAGTTAAGATTTTTTATCTAGCATGAAAATTGTGGGCGCCACAGGTTTGGGCGGTTTGTGGGCGTTATAGTGGGCGTGGCATATTCGCTTCTCTATCTTTGATAGTTTCCAAGATATCCACGTACATACTTACGATTTTTTGAAGTTTGTGGGCGGTTTGTGGACGTTAGAGTGGGCGTGGCACTCTGCTGAAACAAACTTGCGCTGCGCAGGAATCTCAGGAATCTGCACGCCTATTCCCAGTATTGTAGCTTGTATAGTTTCCGAGATCTCAGCGTTCATACGGACAGACGGACAGACGGACATGGCTAGATCGGCTCGGTGATATATATTCTTTATGGGGTCGGAAACGCTTCCTTCTGCCTGTTACATACTTTCCGACGAATCTAGTATACCCTTTTACTCTACGAGTAACGGGTATAACTAGCTTGTCAACAAAAGTGACATAACAACATAAGTGATACATACACAGAGAGAATTATTCAAGTAATTTGTACTCAAATTGAGTATTTTTGTACTCAAAAATTCAGCATGAACAAAAATTCTCACATTGAGTGCAAAATACTCACTTTCAGTACAAATTTCTCAATAAATTTGTACTTAAATTGAGTACATTTGTGCTCATTTTTGAACAATTTTCCTGAATATGAGTACAAAATGCACTCATTTTAAGAAATAATTTAGCTTGAATTTTGGAAACGAGTATCCCCTTTTCTCATACTGAGAAATTTCCAGCGCTCAAAATGAGAAACAAGTTCTTGATAGTGAACTTCTAAATTCTCAAATGAAGAACTTTTGCACTTAAACCCGCGCCACCCATTCCCAGAAAAATGGGTAAAATATTTGTTTTATTTAATTTTGTAATACAGTTATATATATACATGTTCCGTGTTCTAGGTTATTATTTTTTCCCTTAGCTGTCTGGTCTAGCGAAGAGCAAAGAGGCTGAAATAGAAAACGTTATTGTTAGCAAATATTGTAAATATATATGCATATATATAAAACAATAAAATTAGAATGTTATTAAATGTACATTTAATATTATATTTAATTATATGTGTATGTATGTATGTACAATGTACGTAGAAACTAACTAAACTATACTGCTTCACGCCACTTACAATCACACATACAAACATATTAATGTACACGCCTTGACAATATTTTTGCAGTGTTTGGTTACTGTATCATTGTTTAGCACATTATAAATACAGTTTAAATTAAAAAACTTACCCTCGAGGTACGGAAGGGTCGCACTAATGTCCAATTCAAAAAAATAGTTTTTTAGCTTTGCACGCCAGGCGTGCACGTCTTCACTTTGCTAAATCACACGGCAAATGACAGTCACACAAATGCAGAGCGCACCACTTTACACACCCATTAGTGAGAGAGAGACAACCATATACGCAACGAACTTAAGGCCGCTCATCTCTCGTCTCGTACGCAGAACGGAATTCTCTAGAATTCCTTATAAGAATTTCGCAACTTATTTTTTGCAGTTTATCGGTTACTCATAATGAGAATATTAATTCTCAAGTTGGAAATTTAAGAACACATTTCCTCAAACCTAGAATTTTGCGATCAATTCAAGTCCTTTTTCTTAAAATGAGTGCAGCTTTTCTCAACATGAGCTTTTTCCACAAATTTTGTACTTAAATTGAGTACATCCTCAAATTGAGATTACAAATAATCAATTTCAGAACGTCATAATTTTCTCTGTGTATATATATATATTTATGGTTATCTCTTATTTTCTTTTCCGTTGTCTTTAATACTTTACTGAGCTTACATTCCAGGTGCATATCGATGGAATCTTAAAACGGCGCACAGAGGGAGATTTGGTTTCGCTAGCGGCAATAAATTCAAATTTTCTAATTTGAAAAGGCGTTGATTTTTTTCAGAAGTCGATAATAGATGCTTTGATTAGATTTTTAGCGGCTTTTTAAAAGCGCTACGATCAGCTGATCGTCAGCTGTGAACTGACAAACACACAATAAAGCTTTGCAAAGAGCTTTACAAAATTATTTCTTTGTTCTGCGTATTGGGAATTGCGTTCCTGGGAATTTTACAACCCTTAATGTATACATTAAAAGTTTTATTTACTTCAAGGTATGTATTACATAAAAAATCAATGTTTGTGACCTATCTATAAGTGTGTAGCTCATAAAACGTACTGGTATTTAAGTGTATTAACAGCGAGACCGCCTTAGCGTACACCTGTCGTTCGTGGAGTATAACTTTCCATAATCACATGGATTCAGTCTTACTCCTTTACTAGCCGGAAGTGTGAATCATTGTTCGTCCAAAATGTGTAATATTAACTGCTATTACCTGCTAACCTTTAAACTATGTCACGTTTTAGGCACAATTTCAGTAGCAAAACGAAATCTTTTTTTAGTATGGGACGCAGAAGCGATCCCATTCAATAAGTTTCTCGTCATGGAAAACTTTGTAATTGGTACTGTTCTAAAAACCTTAAATATACTCTGGAGTGCTCGTGCCGGATTGGCAAAGAGCTACGAAATTTTACAAGTAGGCTTATAGTAAAGTGAAAAGAGTGTGGAAGAAATAAGGCTGTTTTTGAAAACAAAAACCAGGAATGTTTAGATACGCCCATATAAAGATATTTTGGATTGTTCCAAAAAACCACAAGTCAACAAATTCCCAGGCCTTACTGAAGATGTCCCATCAGATGCATTGTTGGTAATGGCAAGCTGCAGCTGCTATAAAGCTGGAAAACAGAGTGCTTCACAGTTGGTGTCAATGCTAAACGCCGACAAAGAGTTCAGCGGTAAGATAATGAAAACTATGACCCCATAGCGTCTACCGTCAAAATTTGATGAAAAAGCACTGGGCCTACTTGTAGACGTTGAACATACCAAATACACATATAACTTGTCAGAGATAGAGCCGCCAAAGGACAAAACGCCATGCAACGATAAACTGCGTTGTGCGAAAAAAGCTAACCCAGTGTCATCACGGTCACTGATCATTTCGCTGAAGTAGCACTACAAAGCTTAGTGGACATACGATTGTTAGGACTTTTTAAGCACATCCTGAAAGTTTTCCAAGCTTTCTTGAAATAATAATAACACTCAATTAACTGCTACCTACTAATGGGGCTGTGATGGCAGCGGTGGCCATCTACATACAGGAAAAAATTTGATGACCTTGATGGAAACATGATAGATCAATATTTATTTTCAATTTGTATGGTACCATTGACAGTGCAGAAAGAACCGACAGTTTTGTGGATATTGTCGACCTATTAAGATACTTTGCGGGAAAGAATCAGCAGATATGACTCGCAGAGAAAATGAAAATATTAAAAGCCAAATATCATATATTTGACCAACACTATTGAGTAGATTTTAAATTGATCACAAATCTCATATGACCATGCTTGATGGCAAAACGTTCAGTGTCATATCGAAATCTTCTTCGCAATCATGCGCAACTCCTAAAAAAATGCGAACGATCTTAATTTGGTGATGAACTTTTCTATTAATGAAAACCTATTTGAATATGGCTTATCAAGTCTGCATGCCTGGATTAGGTTTTCGAGTGTGCTTTGCACATTGCATATAGAATTCCAATACAAAAGTGGCAGGCTTGTGGTGCTGACAAAAATGTTGAACAAAGTAAAATCATTATTCAGCAGAAGCTAAGAGAAGAAAGGCATTTGCTGGTGGCTATACCAATTGCTAGTACTGGCAGTACGAACAACGGAAACACTGCAAGGAGGTTTTTCCAACAACCAAATCAGGCTGCTTGTATAACAAGAGTAAGATGTGATTTAATACATCGATTCAGTAAAGTCCTAAGAGCACTGGCTTGTTGCTACGAAATAAAATCGGTGGCATTTGGATCTTACGCATTGGAAACTGCCGAAATATGTGTGAAGGATTCCCTTGGTTTTACATCTGTTCACAGAATTTTAATTCATGGAGCAGACATTATAGGCCATTTTTGCCTTTCAATTGGTATGATGTCGGAGGAAACTCTTGAAGCCAGGAACAAGGACTTCCGTTTGTTGCGGGATCAATTCGAGAAAAAATTGCAGGAAAAATACCATTGAAGACATCATAAATGCTTTATTAGTTTCTTCCAACCCTTTGATATCTTCACTCAAATGGGTATCAAATTTCTTCTGCAAAAGCGTTTATTATGGATGATGATGTTAAGAGCTGGCTTTTAATGAAGCATCTGGATATGCCTGTATCTGATTCCGAAGATTCCGAATAATATTTTGTCCTTTTCTAGGTAGTTGTGATTTATGAAATAAGGTTATTAAAGTAAAAAAAATTAAATTCGGAACTAAATTTATGTTTAAAAATTTTTTATTTTAGTTTAAAAAAAATTTTTTTTTTTAATTTTTTGTTTTTTTTCCCTGAGCAGTGAAAAAAAACCGAAAGAAGATATCTTTTTTAGTTTAAAAGTTATTAATTAAGTTCCTCTAGCGAGACCAATATTGTGACCTTGATTGTTAGCAGTACCCCTTCCTTAAGATTTATGTAAGTATGGCGCGTCTGAGATCAGGTTGCTGGTCTGTCTCTTGATATTGCGTCGGTTCGCGACGCGGTGGTCACGGCTAGTTGTGTGGGCGGTATGTTATGGCTTATTGTCAACGGTGGAGCTGTGTTTATCACATCCCTACTACAGATTTGTCTACAATTGGGGCAGGTCTCGTTAGTACCGAGCCAAAGTGCTAGACATGCCCTGTAAGACTTATGTTTGCAACTGGTTTCTGTTAAGGCTCTTTTACCCTCATGAGTCTCCTTACATATCGAGCAAACGACTCCGATCGGTTATAGCCCTATTTGATTTTGTGGTCTGACATTTTGCTCTTGTATTGGTTTTTATAAGATTAATTAATTAAAATTAATTGATTATATATTCAAACATGGTGGTTATTCGATGTCATTGATACTTGGACTTTTCCTAAGGCACATCTATCGGCAAAATGCAAAATTGCTAAGAGCTCGATATTCACCATATAAAAAAAAGTGCTAAGTTATATGTTTCATTTAAATTAAAGAGGAAAGCCACCGAAAAAATCCAGTGCTAGTCGTCTCGATCTAATTTAAAAGAACGGGAAAAGTGTTCTCCTTAAATTGGTTTATTAGTTATAGATCGGCATGTTCCTACCAAACGATAAAATCCGGAATAACCAACTTTGGGAGAGCTTAAGGAACACGTTAACTTCCGATAAGGACGAGGGTCTGCTTTTCGATTAGTGCTCAGAAAGTCAGCGTTTCTAACTCAATTCTACACAGATCAGTTCTCTTAAGGATACTTGTTTTGTGTAGTGGCATGCTCAAGTGGCAGGTCCCACGTTGGGTGCCATCTTAATATGTAACATACACGTTCAGTAACGAACACGAAACTTACCCTGTCTTGGTTTGTCGGCTGTGTGCAGGGCTGGGGTGGGTTTTTCGTTCTATTTCGCTTACGGGTCATATATGTAAGATATTATTGGATACGGTTTATTAATATTATTTCGCGGTGCACAGGTAATGACAAGAACAATTGGCTTTTAATTAACTGCTGGATAAATGCTGCTGCTTTCTGCTGATTTTCCACACACGTTCGGCTGCTTCAATTCTCTCCTGCTTACTAGGCTGTTCGGCTGCTACTTCCACTTCTTCTGCTCCTTCTGCTGTTACTCTGCTGTACGACTTCTGCTGCTGTTACTCTGCTGCTGTTACTCTGTTGCTGTTACTCTGCTGTTGTTAACCAATGTGCCTTTAGTAGATCTGCTTGCCTACTCTCTGTTACATATATTAGGAATCGACAGAGTAAATAAATCGGGGGTATGAATTGTCAAAAGTGTGGATAAATAGCGGTTCTCAGCTATGAGGAAATTGGGTGGTAAGATTACTCTTCTTCGCCCGCACTACCTATGTCAGCAGTGTGATGCTCTTGATTTACCCTTCAACCCGATACAAAATAAGTTCCATTTGTTCCATTTTTCTTCACGATCGAGTGCGAGAAGCAAAGCCTTTGGCTCTACGGAACCACTTAAGTTCGGAATTTTATAAGACAAGGTTAGTAAAACGGCTCGCGGGGGGAAAGTTCCCGAACTGGGGCTTGACCTATCATTCCTTAATCGGGGTCCTGCTAGAAATGGCGGTGCGACCCTCATACGCGGTGGTCGCAATATCTGGCTGTCCCACTATCGGCTCGGAGCGATTCTACGGTACACCTGCTGTGAATGTCGCTGAACGGCTGTGGTGATGGTCACTGAGCGGTTGAGTGGCGGCAGGAACGTGGCTCGAATGGCTGAATACTAAGATCGCTCTCGATCGTTCTGGATGTCGTATTACACCCGGGGCCGGTAATATTGGAAGAGGTGATAGTAGTCCTAGGTAAGCCACGAATCGCCATAGAGCGAGGGACACGGGTTGCCAAAACCAGTGGCCAGCGGGTGCCTAAAATGGCCAATGCGCATTCAACCTGAGCAACTAAGACTTAGTCGCCACCGGAGCACGAGTTTCAAAAGAGGCTGCATGTAACTGCGCTAGTACAGTAGCTGGAACGCTTCCTTTCCGTGGCGACTCGATGGACTAATCACTCGCTTGGCTGTTGGGCGGATTTGCGGAGTGAACCGAGCATTGGTCGGTCTCTCTTTGGGCACTTTACCAATGATGCCACCAAGGCGAAAAACGATAATTTACCTAGTTTTTAGAATGTTCGATGTGACCTTGTAATTCTTTTCCGCGGTGAGTCTCACTGTTTTGTTTTTGTAATGGAACCTCACCACTATAGCTGTTGCTTTGCACTTGTTGGGTGTGTTGAGAAATCGAAGTTAGCTTTGAACTTGACCTTGAATTGGTTCTCAGCAGAGGTTCGGGCAGAGCAAATGGTGTCTCTGCTCGATTCTTACTCTATGCTAAGGTAGAGCAACAGGACAAATGAATCATGGATGGGTGGGCACTTCGCGATTATTTTTGCGTGATAAATGGAGTAACGTAGGCAAGTGTATCTCTCTTCTTTGTGTTGTTCATACTATCTCCTTGCTTTTCCTCCCCCAAAAATCAAAGTACGCAAATTTGAACGTGGTTATTGACCCACCCCAAGCACCACCAGTCAGATGGACAGCCGAGGACATCGCGTGCTCCGCCTATATCCACCCTCCTTTTCCCAATAGAGTTATATGCTACCCATTTCAAAACTAACCAAAAACCTTTTTACCTTCCTTATAATAAAATTGAGCACGAAAACATTCCTCAAACATTAAAAAAAACTCAAGATAAAATGTTGGAAACACGTAATGAAAACAGAAAAGCAAAAGAATATTATGTAGGACAAGTTGTTGAAAAGTTGAACCAAAGTATATAAAGCAAGAAAGTATGGAGCTTATGCCTTATAAAATTATAATCAATAGTAGAAAAAGAATTATACACAAGGATAACATTAAGGATTATTAAATAATTTTTTTAACTTACAGAAAATGCATTCCTTAAAACCTCTTTTATCAATGATAGTATTGGCCAGTTAGAAATAATTGATTACTCGAACCACGAATTTCATCTGTTTTCATAATATGAAAAGGGATTCTGATGAAAGGTTACAATGGAAAATTAAATACGACATGTAATTAATCGAATTAATTTTGAGGAAATGGTTGGCTGGAACTTCGAATAATGATTGTTTCGTTAAAGTACAAAATAAAATAAATGCCCTAATTAAAAATAATATTAATCAATTTATAATAAATTCCACATTTTTGAAAGAAATATAACACCTTTCGGAAGATTTGGAAAATTTTTTTTTATCAAGATTTACCATTTGGAAAGCAACTCATACGATTATTGACATTTGACCTACAAAATCTAATTGTTATACTGGGAATTTTTTTTTTTGCACCAATATTTATTAGGCGTTGATCAACCAACTTAATGGCTTTAAAACGCATGGCAATAACACAGAAAAAATTATATGAAACAACAGAAATGGGAAAATTTGACAATTTTATAGCAGAGACAGTACTACACTATTGTCTCAAGACGTGGTTTTGATGAAGTCCCCGTGCCCTGAGATCGCCAGATTGCCGACGCTTCCGTCTGCTTCTCGTAGTTGGATTTAATGTCACTCTAGCAAACATTTTTTATTCAAAAATGTAAGCAATGAAGATATTAAAAAAAATATGAAAACACAAATAAACGCCTGTAATTATCACTGACTTCACGGAAATCTCTGAAAATAAAATCGCACTGCATAATGAACTTTTAATAATTAATATAAAAAGCCAGAAAATAAAAATCTAATGCGATATATATTACGCCAAAGCCATTCCGCAATCCGATGAAAAACTATTAGTAAGCAATCAAGTCGCCAAATGCGTAAATACATGTTATGAAATGTTTACATTTAAGAAAGAACTCATTAATAATTATTGCACTTTAAGTATAGAAAGAACTTGTTTCATCCGAGAGACAAATCGATTTGTATTAAAATAAGAGACAAAAATAAAATAATAGACATTATCGAAGATGGTGTCATTCTTAGAAATAGTCAATCAATAACATTTCATATACTAATTTAGAGGATAGTATTCTAAGCTATATAACTATGAACCACTTCGAAAAATTATAAAATTTCCTATATATATATATCAAATAACTCGGACCTCTCTTCAAATAACATTAACGTTTTAAAATTTATAAAATACAATAACATATTTGTAATCAAAAAACTTCGGACAGAACCAAAAAAAAAAAATTAACGCTATAGTCGAGTACCTCGACTAATAGATACCCGTTACTCAGCTAAAGGGACAAAAGGGAAATGGAGGTATGCAAGCAGCAAAGCGAGATTGAAATGCGCAACCTACCCGCAATCTCAATATATGGCTATGTGGGCGGTAGACAGATTTAAGAGTTATGGACGTAAGAGTGGGCGGGAAAAACTTTTTTTTGGGTCAATCAATAGGTATTGACGAGACTAGTACATTTTAGTTAAAATTTTGTTTTAGCATGAAAATTGTGGGCGCCACAGGTTTAGGCGGATTATGGGCGTAAGAGTGGGCGTGGCATATTCGCGTAACAAACTTGCGCTGCGTACAAGGCTACGGAATCTAAATCTGAAGTCTAAATTCTGTATCTTTGATAGTTTCCGAGATATCCGCGTTCATATCTACGATTTTTTTAAGATTGTGGGCGGCTTGTGGGCGTTAAAGTGGGCGTGGCAATTTTTTTTTGGGTCAATCGATAGGTATTGATGAGGACAGTACATTTCATTTATTCTAGCATCAAAACTGTAGGAGCCACAGTTTTGGGCGGTTTGTGGCCGTTAGAGTGGGCGTGGCACTCTGCTGAAACAAACTTGCGCAAACTTGCAATATCTGCATACCAAATCCAAATTGCCTAGCTCTTATAGTTTCCGAGATCTCAGCGTTCATGCGGACAGACGGACATGGCTAGATCAACTCGGCTAGTGATCCTGATCAAGAATATATATACTTTATGGGGTCGGAAACTCTTCGTTCTGCTTGTTACATACTTTCCGACGAATCTAGTATACCCATTTACTCCACGAGTAACGGGTATAACTATTAACAAAAAAGATTTTTAAACATAATTTAGAGATCGCTTAAGCGAAATTCTTTAAAAATCGGGACGATCCATTTTAGAAAAGGGAAAATTTTCCAATTATGGAATTAATAAACAATTTTTGAAATTTATTCTCACCGATCTTGCTTTTGCCTTCAGCGATATTAATTTTGCCTTCGTGTTTGATTTTGCCTTTGCCATTAACGTTGAGGGCCGCTGGGCCTTCCTGCTATCGTAAATTAACACAAGCTTCCTTTCGATGCCCAAACTCTCACGTTCGAAGCCCAAACTACCGTGTTCCAATTATCAATAAAATTGCATCGAGCAGCATAATTTCATTTTACAATGGCATGCGACAGTTTCAGCATAAGCTTTTAATTTTAACAAAAATTAAAGTTCTAGTAGCTTAAAAAGAAAAGCTTCTGGCCGAGATTGGTTGGATAAGATTTTAGAACTAAGAAGTCAGTCTATTTCGGATTGAGGCCGCGATCGGTCATACAAAATAGTGAGTTAAATGAATTAAGGTCTAGCACCAATCAAATAAAAAATACAAATTTTATGTTTCTTAAACAACGAATAGTTATAACATTTATTTGCATACTTAAGCCTAGTACTCAGATCGGCTAAGAGTTTCACTAGTCGAAAAATCTTATTCTTTGTAGTGTGACCGAAGTTTTCAAAGTTCACCCGCCATGCATGTGGCAAGGTCTTACTGTCAAGCAGCTGGGTTTGTTGACAAACGGCAAACAAATCAATTGGAGCAATTTAAAAAAGAAGAGTCTGCTGGTACACAAAGAAATTAAAATAAAAATATATGAAATTTTTAACAAATGTTTTTATTTATGTAAATTAGAAGCTTAAGGCTTCCTTCTCGTCCCACGGATGCTTCGCCATCTTTCCCGCGCCATCTGTAGTCCAGCTCCGAGCTGGCCAATAATGGCTGGTAATGGCTCCTCCAGCAGTCCCTTAGCGGGCGACCTTATTTCCTCCTCCCTATAGAAGCCGGCGCATCCTCTATCTCCGCTCCATCCCAGCTGCCAAGTAGCTGGTGAAGGAGGAGTCCTCAATGGAGAGCTCGTCGGAGATCGAGCGATGTCCCATGTTCCTTCCCACTGTGATTCTCTAGTGGATCTCCTCCAGCGCTTCAACTATTCTGCGGATTTGCCCCGTTGTGGTATTGCTTCCTGTCGGTCAAGTACCACAACAATGGGCAACAGCTTGGATTAGGCGTCCTTTTTCATCTGCACTGACCTCCTTTAGCCGTTTTGGGTGATTTTCTTCCATTTTTAATTTTTAAATTCTCCACCGCTTCTGCACGAACACCGCCAAAGATTAAATTTCTTATTCTTTGGGCCGCGGCTAACGTCGTTCATCGAAAATTCACTCGCGAAATCTGGTATTTTTTCTGGTATTTCCTTAGCTCATCTGAGTACCGCGCTGAAAAACAGACCCGACGAAAAGCTTTAGCCGCCTGTTTGCCTCTCGCTCACTCCTATGGTTAGCTCGCGGTTTTCGTCGATGTGAGTACTAGGCTTTAATCCCAACACAGCTCTTTTAGTTTCCGAGATCTCAGCGTTCATACGGAAATACGGACATGGCTAGATCGACTCGGCTAGTGATCGTGATCAAGAATGTATAGACTTTATAGACTGTTATAGACTCCTACCTGTAACATACTTCCCGAAGAATCATAGTATACCCTTTTAAGACTAGTACTCACATCGACGAAACCCGCGAGCTTACCATAGAAGTGAGCGAGAGGCAAATAGGTGGCTAACGCTTTTCGCCGGATATGATTCTTAGCGCGGTAGTCAGACGAGCTAAGGAAATACCACAATAAATACCAGATTTCGGGAGTGAATTTCGATGAACGCTATTATCCGCCGCGCAAAGAAAAGAAAATTTAAACTTTCGGTGTGTTCGTGCAGATTGGCGCATAAAGTTTAATGAGCAAAAAAGCAAACACGTCACCTTTACCCTAAGCAGACAATTTTGCCCCCCACCATCTCTAAACAACATTCATGTTCCAAAAAAAACTGAAGTAACATATCTTGGAGTCCCGCTTGATAGACGGCTTACATCGAAGCTAAGAGAACACAACCAAAATTAAAAGCAAGAAGCCAACACTGTTTGATAAACTCCTGTTCTCCGCTTAAATTGAAGTGCCTTTTCTGTACAATGCAGTCCTCAAACCAATTTGGAAATATGGGTACGAGATATAGGGCATACGTTAGTAACTTTGAAGTAATCCAGAAAGCTCAATGAAAGATAGTGAAAACTATAACTGGCGCACAATGGTAGCCGAAGTTTGTTTACCCTTACAGTTATAATTATTTAAATTAAGTCGAAATTCGTAGAAGAAAGAAAAAAGAAGTCGAGTGCCTCGACTATCATATACCCGTTACTTAGCTAAAGTGAGCAAGAGAGAGATGGAGAAATACGAGCAGCAAAGCGAGATTGTGAAGCACCACCTACCCGCGATTTTAATATATGGTACATATGACAGATTTAAGCGATATTTGCGTTTGTGGGCGTTAGAGTGGGCGTAGCAAACTTTTTTGGTCAATCGATAGGTATTGACGAGAACAATACATTTCAGTTAAAATTTTTATTCTAGCATTAAAACTGTTTGTGGGGGTAAGAGTGGGCGTGGCACCCTGCTGAAACAAACTTGCGCTGCGCAAGAAACTCAGGAATCTGCATGCCAAATCCCAATGGCCTAGCTCTAGAAACTACAAAAAATTGCATATCTCCCTTTAGACACTTTAGATGAGTAACGGGTACCTGATAGTCGAGGTACTGGACTAAAACGTTCTTCCTTGTTTTATCTATTCTGTTAATCCGGTCTTCTAATTGGGATTTTATCTTTGGGTATAGTCAACCTTGAAATTCATTTAATTTCTGGAGATACTCGTGTTCTGAATCAAAATTTACTTTCCTAGAGAAAATGTGAGTCCTACCCAAAAAAGTGTTTTGAAGCTGAGTGAATTGCCTTATTATATGTGGTTAGTGTTTTGATATATATATTGTGAGGAGTTGAATAACTCCCCACAAATAGAAGCAGCAGCAGATGGCCGGCCGCTTACCAGATACGCGGCGAATTCGCGTAGTAACGGCGCGGCGAGGAGATCGAGAGAGTTTGGAGACCAGCGAAGGAGAGCGAGAGAGTTTGGAGACCAACGAAGGAGAGCAAGAGAGATTGGAGACCAAGGATGGAGATCGAGAGAGAATGGAGACTTGGCGGGCAGAGCAAGAGTGCCGTGTGCAAAAGCGGATAACGGAACTGCACCGGACTTTGGACTCTCCCGTGAACTTTGGACCGGGAGAAGAAGTGCCACATCCCGGCAGTGGAGTGGCACACAGGCGTGCCACAAACATCATGTGAATCAGCGGGACGGCAGCAGTGGGCGGAACATCGATTGGAGCGGTACGTGAAGGACAAGTGGGTCAACCAGGAGGCACGGACTTTGGACCCGGAGTGGAGAGATCCAGCGTGCCGTGCGCGAAAGGGAAATAACGGTTCCCGGAAGCCCTATATAAGGCCGCAGAGCGCTGGCAGCTGGATCAGTCGATCACGAGGAGTCAAACCTTCAAGATCAGTCAAAGTACCAAGTGAACAACCAGTCAAGCAAGTAATCTACGAGGGAGCCACAACCAAGCGAGTCGTCGGAAGCAGCGCCGTGGGAAGCACACAAGGAGCGAGATCGCCACGTCGAGACGTTCGGGATTGGGACATCAGGAATCTCCGAATTGAGACACAAGTGGCTGAGTTCCGGAAGGCATCACACGGCTAAGTCAAGGCGTTCGTTTCCAACTTTGTCACGACCACACCCTGGCGAGTCGCCCGGCGGGTCTGTCAGAGACAAGCGGAAGAGTCCTACGACGAGGAACCGTCAGTTTGGGGAGGAAAGTTGTCTGAGACCCAGCGTACCTTGCCCGACCAAGCAGGACCTGGCGTGACGGACGAGCGGTAGATCGATTTGCGGTTTCAAGAGGCGAGCACCTGGAGAGCCCTGCGATTACCGGCGAAGTTCCTGAACAGCAACCGCCCAACTCCCCGAGTGCCAGAACGACAAGCTACTGGTCAGGAGACAACGCAGAAGACATCGGCAGCGACGCCAGCAGACATCTCCGGCAGTCACGTTACCATCGCCGCGCGGAGCTTATTGGGGAGCGCAGGCGCGTCACGGACGTTAAGCAGTAGGGTGAAGTCGGGTGGAACGTTCGTCTGCGCTAGGCGTAAAGCGAAGTGAACTGCTAGGCAGCCTCCTGGCGACAGCCTGGACTGTCAGCGCGATCTGAGCAAGAACCTAGCGGGACCGTCCGGGACAGAGCAAGGGACAGGTATTGCCTCGAAAGGCGTCGGCCTGGAGAGCAAGGCTTGTTCACCCTAGTCTGAGAACGGTGACGCTTCCCTAAGCCCACAAGGCCGAACTCTCTGCGAGTCTAAGGCGCAACAAGCGACCCCGAGGCAGCGCGTCGGCGAGTGAGCAGAGGCGGCCACTACGAGCGTCCCGAGACCCAGGAGCCAAGCGGAAGCCGAGTCAACGCATCGACAAGCCAGAAGGAGGAGCACCAGCAGCCGGCGGAACCAGAACGAGGAGATACAGAAGCCAGCATAGCCACACACCCGCTGTACCAATACCACGAGAATAAATCCCACTGTTGCCATTTGAACCCATTGTTTTCTCACTGATCTACGGGGCAGTCACGTCATATAAATTTGGTGGGACGAACGCACAATCTTCTGAGCTAGCCGCACGAATCTCGTAGCGAGCAGACATACAAAATCAGTTCGTTACATCTGGCGCCCAACGTGATTGTCCCAACAGTGAGAACAGCACAGTAAAAATGGGAAAGAAGTGGATTTACCGCCTCAAGAAGGAAGACTTCGCCCATGTCGCACAGAGGCTCAATGTCGCCCTGGAGGGCAGGCTAGACGACATGAGGAAGGCACTATCGGAATACTACTCCGAAACAGAGAATGATCCACAACTCGTCGACATCTGGGCCGAGCTGGAGGCAACATACTACGACAGAGCCGGCCCGAGCATTACGCTAACGAACGCTGAAGGGGACAACTTGGTGGCAAGCCTGAGCATTGACAACATGCAAAAAGAGGCCCACAGGAGAGAATCAAGCCAAGAAAAGAAAGCAGCAGCGCTAACCCCGAGACCAAGCCAGTCGGACCCCACGTTGGGCGCCAGATGTAACGAACTGATTTTGTATGTCTGCTCGCTACGAGATTCGTGCGGCTAGCTCAGAAGATTGTGCGTTCGTCCCACCAAATTTATATGACGTGACTGCCCCGTAGATCAGTGAGAAAACAATGGGTTCAAATGGCAACAGTGGGATTTATTCTCGTGGTATTGGTACAGCGGGTGTGTGGCTATGCTGGCTTCTGTATCTCCTCGTTCTGGTTCCGCCGGCTGCTGGTGCTCCTCCTTCTGGCTTGTCGATGCGTTGACTCGGCTTCCGCTTGGCTCCTGGGTCTCGGGACGCTCGTAGTGGCCGCCTCTGCTCACTCGCCGACGCGCTGCCTCGGGGTCGCTTGTTGCGCCTTAGACTCGCAGAGAGTTCGGCCTTGTGGGCTTAGGGAAGCGTCACCGTTCTCAGACTAGGGTGAACAAGCCTTGCTCTCCAGGCCGACGCCTTTCGAGGCAATACCTGTCCCTTGCTCTGTCCCGGACGGTCCCGCTAGGTTCTTGCTCAGATCGCGCTGACAGTCCAGGCTGTCGCCAGGAGGCTGCCTAGCAGTTCACTTCGCTTTACGCCTAGCGCAGACGAACGTTCCACCCGACTTCACCCTACTGCTTAACGTCCGTGACGCGCCTGCGCTCCCCAATAAGCTCCGCGCGGCGATGGTAACGTGACTGCCGGAGATGTCTGCTGGCGTCGCTGCCGATGTCTTCTGCGTTGTCTCCTGACCAGTAGCTTGTCGTTCTGGCACTCGGGGAGTTGGGCGGTTGCTGTTCAGGAACTTCGCCGGTAATCGCAGGGCTCTCCAGGTGCTCGCCTCTTGAAACCGCAAATCGATCTACCGCTCGTCCGTCACGCCAGGTCCTGCTTGGTCGGGCAAGGTACGCTGGGTCTCAGACAACTTTCCTCCCCAAACTGACGGTTCCTCGTCGTAGGACTCTTCCGCTTGTCTCTGACAGACCCGCCGGGCGACTCGCCAGGGTGTGGTCGTGACAAAGTTGGAAACGAACGCCTTGACTTAGCCGTGTGATGCCTTCCGGAACTCAGCCACTTGTGTCTCAATTCGGAGATTCCTGATGTCCCAATCCCGAACGTCTCGACGTGGCGATCTCGCTCCTTGTGTGCTTCCCACGGCGCTGCTTCCGACGACTCGCTTGGTTGTGGCTCCCTCGTAGATTACTTGCTTGACTGGTTGTTCACTTGGTACTTTGACTGATCTTGAAGGTTTGACTCCTCGTGATCGACTGATCCAGCTGCCAGCGCTCTGCGGCCTTATATAGGGCTTCCGGGAACCGTTATTTCCCTTTCGCGCACGGCACGCTGGATCTCTCCACTCCGGGTCCAAAGTCCGTGCCTCCTGGTTGACCCACTTGTCCTTCACGTACCGCTCCAATCGATGTTCCGCCCACTGCTGCCGTCCCGCTGATTCACATGATGTTTGTGGCACGCCTGTGTGCCACTCCACTGCCGGGATGTGGCACTTCTTCTCCCGGTCCAAAGTTCACGGGAGAGTCCAAAGTCCGGTGCAGTTCCGTTATCCGCTTTTGCACACGGCACTCTTGCTCTGCCCGCCAAGTCTCCATTCTCTCTCGATCTCCATCCTTGGTCTCCAATCTCTCTTGCTCTCCTTCGTTGGTCTCCAAACTCTCTCGCTCTCCTTCGCTGGTCTCCAAACTCTCTCGATCTCCTCGCCGCGCCGTTACTACGCGAATTCGCCGCGTATCTGGTAAGCGGCCGGCCATCTGCTGCTGCTTCTATTTGTGGGGAGTTATTCAACTCCTCACATTCCCCCCTTACTTCGGGAAACGTTTAAGACTGGTTCCTACTCTCCGGCGTTTCCTTGCTTATCCTAGCCTTTGAGTCCTTGTGATTCCCGCGGCGCTCCCTCGTTGCTCCCTCGATGCTCCCTCGACGCTCTTAACTCCCTTGGGTTTCTACAGCGGGGTCATCCTCCTCGTAGCAACTTTAAATCTCCCGCGCCGATATTTCCTGTGTTCCCACTGGGACATCGATACACCAGGGCTATCGATCCCCTGCTCGCTGCTCATTGCTGCGTTCTACTCCTTTTATTCGCTTCCTCCGCCTGGTCACACCATTCGTGCGTGATCGATGTTCGTTATCGATATCGACGGTGCGGCGTTGCCACCTGCTCGTTGCGATATTTCCACCTTGGGCCGATATTACCATTTGACGTGTACCCATCGATCGCACTTCCATCTAATGCCAATCGACCGCCTATCGAGGCGCCCCCTTCCCTGGTGCAGAATCAGATCTACACCGTATCCAGTTGGTCACAAGAGATAGGAACACGCATCGCACCAACAGTTGACAGAAAAAAAACACACGAACAAACCCTGAAAGGAAAGAAAAGTAAATGCCGGTTCAACCAAATGTGCAACTCACCACGGGCAGAAAAGCTCTGCTGCAAACGAAGCCCAAACGTTATTCAAGGCCACTGGGGCCATTGTACTGGAGGTTGAGGGCAACGAACGGCATAGGCTGGAAGGAGCTGAGATGAGAAAATGGAAAAGACAGATCAGCCAGAAGCTGTGCGGGCAGATCAAAAGTTGCAAAATCACCACGAGCCAGGGAAGGGGGCGCCTCGATAGGCGGTCGATTGGCATTAGATGGAAGTGCGATCGATGGGTACACGTCAAATGGTAATATCGGCCCAAGGTGGAAATATCGCAACGAGCAGGTGGCAACGCCGCACCGTCGATATCGATAACGAACATCGATCACGCACGAATGGTGTGACCAGGCGGAGGAAGCGAATAAAAGGAGTAGAACGCAGCAATGAGCAGCGAGCAGGGGATCGATAGCCCTGGTGTATCGATGTCCCAGTGGGAACACAGGAAATATCGGCGCGGGAGATTTAAAGTTGCTACGAGGAGGATGACCCCGCTGTAGAAACCCAAGGGAGTTAAGAGCGTCGAGGGAGCATCGAGGGAGCAACGAGGGAGCGCCGCGGGAATCACAAGGACTCAAAGGCTAGGATAAGCAAGGAAACGCCGGAGAGTAGGAACCAGTCTTAAACGTTTCCCGAAGTAAGGGGGGAATGTGAGGAGTTGAATAACTCCCCACAAATAGAAGCAGCAGCAGATGGCCGGCCGCTTACCAGATACGCGGCGAATTCGCGTAGTAACGGCGCGGCGAGGAGATCGAGAGAGTTTGGAGACCAGCGAAGGAGAGCGAGAGAGTTTGGAGACCAACGAAGGAGAGCAAGAGAGATTGGAGACCAAGGATGGAGATCGAGAGAGAATGGAGACTTGGCGGGCAGAGCAAGAGTGCCGTGTGCAAAAGCGGATAACGGAACTGCACCGGACTTTGGACTCTCCCGTGAACTTTGGACCGGGAGAAGAAGTGCCACATCCCGGCAGTGGAGTGGCACACAGGCGTGCCACAAACATCATGTGAATCAGCGGGACGGCAGCAGTGGGCGGAACATCGATTGGAGCGGTACGTGAAGGACAAGTGGGTCAACCAGGAGGCACGGACTTTGGACCCGGAGTGGAGAGATCCAGCGTGCCGTGCGCGAAAGGGAAATAACGGTTCCCGGAAGCCCTATATAAGGCCGCAGAGCGCTGGCAGCTGGATCAGTCGATCACGAGGAGTCAAACCTTCAAGATCAGTCAAAGTACCAAGTGAACAACCAGTCAAGCAAGTAATCTACGAGGGAGCCACAACCAAGCGAGTCGTCGGAAGCAGCGCCGTGGGAAGCACACAAGGAGCGAGATCGCCACGTCGAGACGTTCGGGATTGGGACATCAGGAATCTCCGAATTGAGACACAAGTGGCTGAGTTCCGGAAGGCATCACACGGCTAAGTCAAGGCGTTCGTTTCCAACTTTGTCACGACCACACCCTGGCGAGTCGCCCGGCGGGTCTGTCAGAGACAAGCGGAAGAGTCCTACGACGAGGAACCGTCAGTTTGGGGAGGAAAGTTGTCTGAGACCCAGCGTACCTTGCCCGACCAAGCAGGACCTGGCGTGACGGACGAGCGGTAGATCGATTTGCGGTTTCAAGAGGCGAGCACCTGGAGAGCCCTGCGATTACCGGCGAAGTTCCTGAACAGCAACCGCCCAACTCCCCGAGTGCCAGAACGACAAGCTACTGGTCAGGAGACAACGCAGAAGACATCGGCAGCGACGCCAGCAGACATCTCCGGCAGTCACGTTACCATCGCCGCGCGGAGCTTATTGGGGAGCGCAGGCGCGTCACGGACGTTAAGCAGTAGGGTGAAGTCGGGTGGAACGTTCGTCTGCGCTAGGCGTAAAGCGAAGTGAACTGCTAGGCAGCCTCCTGGCGACAGCCTGGACTGTCAGCGCGATCTGAGCAAGAACCTAGCGGGACCGTCCGGGACAGAGCAAGGGACAGGTATTGCCTCGAAAGGCGTCGGCCTGGAGAGCAAGGCTTGTTCACCCTAGTCTGAGAACGGTGACGCTTCCCTAAGCCCACAAGGCCGAACTCTCTGCGAGTCTAAGGCGCAACAAGCGACCCCGAGGCAGCGCGTCGGCGAGTGAGCAGAGGCGGCCACTACGAGCGTCCCGAGACCCAGGAGCCAAGCGGAAGCCGAGTCAACGCATCGACAAGCCAGAAGGAGGAGCACCAGCAGCCGGCGGAACCAGAACGAGGAGATACAGAAGCCAGCATAGCCACACACCCGCTGTACCAATACCACGAGAATAAATCCCACTGTTGCCATTTGAACCCATTGTTTTCTCACTGATCTACGGGGCAGTCACGTCATATAAATTTGGTGGGACGAACGCACAATCTTCTGAGCTAGCCGCACGAATCTCGTAGCGAGCAGACATACAAAATCAGTTCGTTACAATATCTTCATATACACAGTCTAGTTTCTGAGTCTATCCGTTTTCAAAATTGATTCTGTAAGTTTCGGCTAATTAAGATTGCAGCTTTTCCACTCGAGACTTACTAGATGGTTTGTTAACCTGACGTTATGTGAGTAGTTACATCGTATTGTTGAAAATGTCTAAGTCCTGGCTGGGATTGTATAAGCACAAGTAAATTTATATTTCAGTGTTTGACAGAATTAATTATTTTTTTCAGTTGGGGAATTTTTAAGGGATTCTTCAATACCCCGGTGATTGTTCTTCACATTGTAATCGTAAATGATCGAGTCCCTTTCGATTATTGTCGTAACATCGGTTAATAGGAATTCACACCTGATTATTTAATAACCTTTAAAATATCTTTCGTATGAGTCGTTTATAAGGTCAAAAATCGTTTCGGATGCTAAAATTGCATGCATTTTATTTATATTTCGATTTGTTTTTAAAAAGGATACCATTCTTCACATCGTTTTTATTTCCTAGTTAAGAAAATACAATGATTTAAATTCGTTAATTCGTTTTTCCGATTTTTTTATTCCGTTAGAGTTTTTTGGTCTTTTCATGAAATATGTATCGACCGTGGTTTAACTTAATACGCCTGCGACAACGTTTTGTGATCCCTTCTTGTACACCACTTCATAGTCATACTCTAGTGATTGGAGTTTCCAACTTACCAGTTTTGAGTTTGGTTATTAACCAAGTCAAGAGTCGGTAATCTGTTGCAATCTGGAGTTTCTGTCCGAACAGGTCGCCAGCATTTCCTCCTCGACAGTGGAATAGCTTGTCTCCCACTACCAAGTGATACTGGTCTGTGGACCAAACCGCTTTAACTGCTACGTTGCTGGCATCGGTCGTTATTATGAATGCTTTTTTGAAGTCTTGGTATCTTAATAGTGGGTCGTTACAAAGTATGGTCTTACAAGCCTCAAAAGCTTCCTTATACCCCTAACCAATATGCACTGCAGCTTCGCCCTTTAACTGTTAGCCCATAGGTTAAGTTATTTTTGCAAAGTCCCTGATAAAGTTTCAGTAATACCTCGGCTTCGTAAAAGCGACACTTTTTCCGTCTTAGTAGGGACTGGGAATGCTTTAACCATCGCGATTTTTTTGGGTTTGGCTTAATACCCCATTCCGTCACGATGTTTCCTAAATATTGAATTTTTTTGCGTAAATGAAGATTTCTCTGGTCGAATTTTTAGGTTTTCTTGTTGTAATAACCCAACCGTCATAAAAGCGACATTATTTCCATCCTAGTACGGACTGGGAATGCTTCAGCCGTCACGATTTTTTTGGGCTTGGCTTAATAACCTTTTCTGTCACGATGTGTTCTAAATATTCGATTTCTTTGCGTAAATTAAGATTTCTCTGGTTGAATTTATAGGTTGGCTTATTGTTATACCCCAGTAGTCGTAGAAGCGACATTATTTCCTGCCTAGTAGGGATTGGGAATGCTTTAACCGTAACGATTTTTTGGGTTTGGCTTATGAACCTTTTTTAAATATTCGATTTCTTTGCGTAAATTAAGATTTCTCCGGATGAACTTTTAGGTTGGCTTGATGTAAGAAAAAAGAAATACAGCGTTTAGATCCAGTAAATCTTCTTGTAATTAAGGCGAGAAATCTATAATGTCGCCTAGGTATACTAACAACATTTACCGTTTATCTCTTCCAGTACATTGCTGGAGCATTAGTTAGTCCAAAAGGTATACGTATGAATTCTTAATGGCCACCCCAGTCGTAAAAGCTGTTTTAGAGATATTCTTGGGTTCCATCTTAACTTGATGGTACCCACAGGCCAAATCTAGATAAGTGAAACATCTTGCTCGACCTATTCTTTCAGTTTCCAAAAATCAACTAAAATTCTCCACTATTTAATTTTTGATGCATCTGAGAAGAGACACTCCAAGGAGAATGGCTGTGTCTTATTAAATTCTGGTTAAGTAATATAGTGATTTGTCGTTGGATTTTGGTCCCTTCTGTGGGACTAAATCTAAAAGGTCGGCAAAATACGGTTATGTGTCCGTGATGTTAAATTCACGTTTGACCCTGTTTGTAAAAAACAATTTCTACCCTTCTTGAAATATCAAGTAGTATAATTTTTTACACATTTGGTACAGTAGTTGTTTTTCCTCTGTGCTTAAGTGTTCTGTGCAAATTACCTCAAATTTTGGGTCATGATTACTTTATTTTGAGATCTTCGGACTTAATATTAATGAGGGCGAAGTTGTCTTTTTGTGTTCTGGGACGAATTTGGGCTCTATAAATGGGCCCCCAGCTCCGGTGTCCATTAAAAACTGGTAAGTTGGCCTCAAGTTTCGAGGCATCCAACTGAATATTTGCACTCTCGTCAAAGTTGTATATATATTCTTGATCAGCATCACTGGACGAGTCGATCTAGCCATGTGCGTCTGTCCGTCCGTCTGTTCGTTTCTACGCAAACTTGTCTTTCAGTCTTAAAGCTATCGGGATGAAACCTACCCAAAAATCTTAATTCTTTCGAATCGAGCCGGATCGGACAATTACATCCTATAGCTCCCATAGGAATCATGAAAAAAATATTTTTTTTAAATGTAAAAATTTTTTATTCACTTGGGAATATCATTCTTTTTATACCCGTTACTCGTAGAGTAAACTAGATTCGTCGGAAAGTATGTGACAGGCAGAAGGAAGCGTTTCCGACCCCATAAAGTATATATATTCTTGATCAGGATCACTAGCCGAGTTGATCTAGCCATGTCCGTCTGTCCGTCTGTCTGTCTGTCCGGATGAACGCTGAGATCTCTGAAACTATGAGCTAGGCTATTGAGATCTGGCGTGCAGATTCCTGAGCTTCTTACGCAGCGCACTCTAACGCCCACAAACCGCCCAAAACTGTGGCTCCCACAGTTTTAATGCTAGAACTAAGTGAAATGTGTTGTGCTCGTCATTACCCATAGATTGACCTAAAAAAAATTTTGCCACGCCCACTTTTACGCCCACAAGCCGCCCACAAACTTCAAAAAATCGTAAATATGAACGTGGATATCTCGGAAACTATCCAGGAAAGAGAATTGGGATCTAAGATTTAAATTTCGTAGCCTTGTACGCAGCGCAAGTTTGTTACGCGAATATGCCACGCCCACTCTAACGCCCACAAGCCGCTCAAACCTGTGGCGCCCACAATTTTGATGCTAGATAGAAAACTGAAATGTATTGGTCTCGTCAATACCTAGCGATTGATCCACTCTAACGCCCACAAGCCGCTCAACCCTGTGGCGCCCACAATTTTGATACTAGATACAAAACTGAAATGTAATGGTCTCAATACCTATCGATTGATCCAAAAAAAATTTTGCCACGCCCACTCTAACGCCCATAACGCCAATGAATCTCTCAATCTCGCCTTGCTGTTGCATATCTCCATTTCCCTTTGGTCCCTTTAGCTGAGTAACAGGTATCTGATAGTCGAGGTACTCGACTATAGCGTTCTTCCTTGTTTATATTTCAGAACTCGAATAAAATTTAAATGAAGTCGAACGACTTCATCATATACCTGCCATGATGAAGATTGTATTCCCAATGAAGTAGCAAACAAACGAAAAAAAAGATGAAATTAAAGTTTTATTGTAAGCGTCCATTCGCTGGAGAACTTTACAAGAGAGTTAATGTGAACAGACATAAGACAAACTAATAATGGTACTTTTATGTACATAGTAACATTAAGATATTTCGCTATTTTAACACCCTCCTTCAATGTGTATCTGTTTGCTTAGTTAATTAGGATCAAACAAATTCATAAGCTTAAGAAAATTACATTGCTTTTGTTTCTGTAAATTCTTCGTGAAGATATCAGCAATCATATCCGCAGTTGCCACATACTTCAGCTCGACTTTTGTAGGATTTCCCTGATGAAATAATGACGGATATCGATGTGTTTTAGGCGTGCATGAAAAACAGTGTTTTTTGCCCAGACTTGTTCATTTAGATTGTCTCCGTACAACACAATTGCAGAAACAGCCTCACCGCAGCAAATTTCGATCACCAGACGCCTTAAATAAAGAGTCTCCTTTGTTGCGGAATTAAATGCCATATACTCGGGATCTGTGCTACTTGCCTCTAAGACATCCAAGAAATTGGTCCACCTGCTAACATATCTGCCCCAATCCGCATCTGCATAGCCTTGTAGTGCCTGCTCCTAGATAACTCAATAACTGTCGCAAACTGCTCGTTATGGGGTTCCTTATTCCTTTAGGCCAGTTTCACTACAGAATGATATATATAGTGTCTTGATGTTAGGGCTAGCCACATCAATTCTCCGATGACTGATTGGTATTGTACTGGATCTTCTAGCAAGCAATCCGATTTACAGCAAGCTTTTTGAAAACCAGGGTGCAAAGGGGTTGCCACAGGTCGACAATCTCGCCTTCTCGCTTTATCTGCATTCCTAGGAACATTCCAGTTGACCCTTATCTACACACTCAAACTTTATGGCAATCTTTGCCTTGATGTCAATTATGTATTATTTTTTCTGGCAAGAAAGAAGCAAATCATTAACGTAGATAAGTATCATGCAAAGTCATCCATTGACATACGTTTTCTCATAGTTGACTCCTTATCTTTGCGAGCAACCCTTGGCTACCAAGCGAGATTTATAGCACTGCACGTTTCCACTGCTGTTCGTCTTTATGGTATACACCCACATACAGCCAATCGTTTCATTGTATGTACTAGGAAGCGAAAACTTTTGTATGGTCACAGAGTTCAGAACGTAATATTCCTTTCTCCGACGACCTGGCTTGCCAGTCCGCACCAGCTTTGGTCTGCCAGAACCGATCCGCACTTCTTGCATCTGATGTCCACCTTCCTCACTATTCTCATCGTCGTCCTGGAACTCTGTCGGCAAGTCCTCCGGCTCGGCTTCAGCCTCCTCTGCGCTTTGGAATTCTTCACTTAAAATATCTTCCTTTTTGAAGTGATCTGGCTGCATTTTGTTCAGCTTTAGCAAGGATATGGTTCCGAAAGGATGGGATGCCTTGTACTCTCTTCGAACAAAACATCAAGCTTTTCTTTTGCTTGGAACTTGCTGTGCCGAGTGTTATCTAAGGCGACTGCTATAGAGCCAAAGGTTCCAATTCCCAGAACACTGGGTTTCTTCCCGTACGGTATTTTGCCTATCAAAGCGGATGTTGGCGACCTGTTCCTTATGTAGAAAGCAGTTTGTATAGCCTCCGCCCACAAAAACTCTCCTAGATCGGCGTGTACTAGCATGCTTCTTGCCATCTCGACAAGGGTACGGTTGGCCCATTCTGCCACCTCATTTTGTTGGCGCTTATATGGCACAGTAAGCTGACGTAGGATTACATGTTCCCTCAATTATAGTTAAGGAGCCTGTTTACAAATTCGCCGCCATTATCGCTTCTCAACGATTTTTTTCAGATTGCCGTTCTGCCAAATTTTTGAGTTCCACGAACTTGATGAGTGCTTCATCCTAGGACTTGTGGAAATAAGTAATCATTCGCCTGGACATGTCATCAACATAATACATAAACATATATGTTTATAATGTTATAACATTATAAGTAAATTCAATTTACTTATTTTTACTATGATCAAATAATTTACTTATATAAAACAATATATGTTTTTTTTCCAAATAATGCTCCTAAAATGTTAATGCATTCACTTGTCGCTGCGCCACAAAAATTTTTCGTCCAAATTTTGGTCGCTAGCCAAACATAACGGCCGGCCGAAAATAGTCTCTGAGAGCGTCCATGCAGGCAGATTATAAGAAAAAGATAGAGAGGGAACCTCCGATTATTTGTGTAGCCGACTTCTCTGCTGACGTCGACAGCGGAAACGTTTTGGGCACAAAAAAAGACTAAGAAACTTATTGCCTTCTGACATGTCACACTGAGCCTACTCAAGATCTGAAGGGTGTGTATGGTGGGAATGCCGTTCCGAAAGTCAGCGTCGAAGACGCGTATGTGTTAATGCTTCCATCCGCCGCCCGCCTTAAAATCCGCTTATATTGCGGGTCCTCCGGGTGAACGTCGATGTAGCGATACATTTTCTGAATGTCGGCTGCAAAAACATAGCGTTACTTTTGCCAATTGAGAAGCACCGCATACATGTCATTTTCGAGAGGGATCCCGGTGATTTTCCGTTGCTTATCTAAGCGGATGCGTCGAACATGCGTCTATCCTCTGCTTCGATACAGGACCTTCTGTCCTGTAGACTGCATGGTGAGGTAGCACACATGACGCTTAAAGGAATCCGGCGTGCAGACATAAACTGCTCTCGGATCCTTCCGCTGGAGCAGTTTCTGCCAAGGCGATTTTCTCCTGCCGCAAGCCACCGCTCGAGCTGGAACTTCGGATCCGCCAGCTAGAGACTTTGAACGTGGGTCCGTCGTTGCGTAGAGAAGCTTGTGACAGGACAGCAGCGAAGTGACCGTGTCCAACGCGTATGCCGAGTATACATCTAGTCAGAAACATTTATTCGAGCTTAGAACCTTAAAGTTAAACATGCACTTGCTCCCGGACCCAACCCCCTTACTCCGTTAATGGACGCCCTCGCCGGTATCCGCCTGAGAGGAAGAGACTGGACAACATGTTCGGATTCGATGGTCGCCTCGGAGCTTGACAGCTTGGAGCCCTTGTCTGGACTCTGAACCATGATGCGTGCGGTTGCCAAGAGTATACTGCCCGCACGATTAGAGGGCGACGAGGAGGTATAGCACTGATACTCGGGGCCGGCGTCTCGTTGAGACTAATTAGCACTATCAGTCATTGGAGGTCGCGTCTGAAGCGACAAAAGCTAAGCAGAGTGCGCGTGCGGTGCGATAGCGGGCTGGGCTGCACTAGGCAAGTGCAACAGCGTATGAAAACGCTGACGGCAAACTTTTCACCCTTTGTCACTGGTGCAGCAGGGAATCGCATGAGCCTCAGTCTCTGTAACGTGGACATTTTAGTGGCCGAATCCTAACAGGGTCTAGGGCCGAGGGAGAGGCGTCCGATGTTCGGGCACTATTTGCCGGCATAAGCTACGTCGTATTTGGGTTGTGGAATCTTAGTAAGCCTCTCTCCTCTCCAACATAACGAGAATAAATATTTAAGGTGCCTGGAAAATAACATTAGTCCCTAAAGTTCGTCAGTCGTCAGTCCACCACTGCCCTACAAGCTTAGCTGTCGCTTGATTGCAATACGATCGGGCTGTGTTTCGGCCATATTCCCTCCCCTTCACACATTCGTGTGCCAATGGATCGTCGCGGGCCCCGAAATACGATCCCCTATTGTCAAGGTTGTCCGTTGAAAGTAATGTCATTGTTCTTGACCTACTCCACCACTCGCGTCAGCACACCCCCCTTGTAAAAGTTGTAGCACTTCATGGATTTGATTTCTGTTTTACATTTTAAATTTATTGAGTAATATATATCGGCGTGCGCCGTGGATGAGTAACATAATATTGGCTAATGCTTATGGAAAAGTATCGAATTACCACCTGTTAAGGTGCGCACATCAGCAAAGCGCTCAGAGGGCTCTTGCAATTGTACATACAATAACAAGACTGATACTCGCTGCTGAAAAGTATATAGTAGTCTATAAAACTGTAGGATACTGCACGAATATTTATATATGTATGTTTATAAGAAAGAAACCGTCTTCTGATAAACGTACCCCCCTTTAAATGAGATCTCAACGCTCCGGATCTTGGGCTTTGGGAAAGTATTCTGGGTATTCCCTAAACTGTTGAATTGCTGAATTGTTGAAAATTCAACAGAAAATTTCAGCAATTAAGGGAACGACCCTAAAAGTTTCCTGTTGAACTTTCAATTTTAAGATGTCAGCTGTTTGTCAGATTGTCAAATTGTCAGACTGTGTTTATCAAAGATTATGTTTAAAATTAAGGAAAATGCTGAAAATAAGCCAAAAACTAAACAATTGTAACTGCTAACACAGCGTCCTATCAGATATCCTTTACTTGCATATTTTATACGATTGCAATTCCTACATGTTTACAAGTGACCAGAGTTACCCTCTTACTTTTAGTCGAGAACAGCGACAACTCTAGTTTTCAGCAATTCAACAAAATTTTCAACAGCCCCGAGGCTGTTGAATTGCTGAAATTTCTGACAGTTGATTTTGTATGGAACAGCTGATTAACAGCTGATCAAAATTCAACAATTCAACAGTTTAGGGAATACCCTGATTATATTAGATATATACACCCAAAAAAAATCGTCATCAATATGCCATTATTTAGGTGTCAATGTGATACTATTGTGTGTCAAAAAATCTCTGATACGAAGAACATCTAGTTGACACTATTTTGGTGTCATTTTGATATTTTCGAAAATATCCATTTGACACTTTTTGGTGTCAAAAGGACACTACGCATTGGCATTTTTTAGTAAAAATATGTGGTCACATTGACAATATTTCGCAGTAATTTGATACTCATTCGGGGTATAAGAGAGACATTTTTAGGGTCAACTTGATACGATTTTAGTATCAATATGAAACGAATAAATTGTTGATTTCACACCCAAAAATTTCTTTTTCATTTTTCTTTAGTACAAATATGTTTTTTTATTGAAGTAATATGTTTATTTTTAATCTTATAAATTTGCTGCCGTCGACCAGGTGTAAGTACGTGAACAGGCGGACCATCTGCATAGAAACGTTGTCCTCCATAGTGAACTTAAATGAGAAAAAAAATGTTACATTCAAAAATTGCAAGCGATGTCACCGTCAGTGCTTACATGCTTACATACATATATATGTGCAGTGTGTATCTATGAATTGAAGATCGCTTTAACGAAGAGATACACATTCCTTGCGTAAATTAGTATGTATGTAACCGCAAACTACATTACATATTACATATTATATTATTAGAAATGTACTTACCTGATTCAATAAACACTAGCACCTTGCACTGAAATATTTGTCGTCTTTTACGCAATGTCGAGCTCACAATGATTTATCGATAACTACGCTTGCTTGCAACGATAGGCGCAGTTCGAATTTCGAAAATAGAAATACAATTATTGGTATAGACGAGACCCTGGATTTGGTCAAAATGACACTAATTAGGATCAAAAAAGATTTTTCATACAATGTAGTATACTTTTGACACTTACTTAGGATCAAATCGATCCCAAAAATTTGATCCTAGGTGTAGTGTCATTTTCACCCACACTTATCAAATTGACACTCGAAGATTTTTTTTGGGTGTATATATAAATATACGTGCATCAAAATACGGCTGTTCTTAAGTATACCAAATCATTTAAACACAAAATATATACAAGTAGATATATTATGCCAGAGGCATGCGACTTCTTCAACGGCTGGTGGAGAGACTCGTCCTCTCTAGTTGTTCATGATTCGTATTTTGTCTATTGATTCGGTTGGTTTAAATGTATATCAATGCATGTTTGAATGCTTCCAATGTTTTTGTGATTTTCACTTGTTCTCCAATTGTATTATTTGAGGATATTGGTCTTTGGTTATGCATAAGTTCACTTTAGTTTAGGTTGGCTCGATTAACACATTTATATTGCATCAATACTTTCTTCGACGTATGCTATTCGTCGCTACCCCTCTGAACGGATTAACTACAGCTGAACAAATTTCAGGAGCATGGGGATCACGGGTACTGCGGCCACAAACATCACAAACATCAGATGTCGTCCTTATTGTTGATCCTCTCCACGTTCTTTGATGACAATGGCGGCGCTGGTTCGACACGTAAGATTCTTTGTGTCCTGTGGATATGGTGGCAGAAGACTCCGTGGATCCTGGTGGCAGAAGACTCCGTGGACGACTACCCCCTGGGAAAGTCGCCTTCCCTCGGAGCTACCGGCTTCCGTCAGCAAGACACCCAAATGGATTCTCTCACTTCCTCTAATTGTCTAAAGTTTTTTATACCAGACTAGAGCTTTTACTTGGCTGCCGGTATGGATCGGATTAACTAGGTGTTCTCATCTAGGATTACTGTTTCTAGATATCTGCTATCTTGGGAGTCAACGGCCGGCTGTTGCACTTTGCCAGCTACCGGAGTATAGTTACCAATAGGTCGATCGTGGCCGTTGTTCTGGCCACGCGACACCCGTGAGTTGCCGACTTGCATTTTTTTTTGCCTTTACCAGTCTGAGTGTTGTTGGTTGAATGCACCGCTCCCCCCGACTAAATATTCGTCGTTGTTTCTCTATGTGAATATTTCTATGTGGAGAACATACGTAACATCTCCTTGCGCTTCCACGTCTCCATAGCTAGAATCTCTGGACAACGGCGCAGAGTGTGACCGCTTTTGCAATGATGGCGCTTCAAGCTGGGGCGCGCACGTTGTTCACTCGAACCCGGCGCATGGCATCTAATATCCTGTGCCCAGTACTGAAGTCGTTCGAGGAGCTTCGGTTCTCGATCGCATTTATGACCACCTACCGGTCGTTCAGAATCTAGTCCAAATCGGCATGATGATGCTCCCAAGCGTTGAAGGTTTTCTTTGGGAGCCTGGAAGCAGCGTCAGTCAATGATGTGCCTCTCCTTCTATGGCCTTGTCGCGCTTGAAGGCAGCGAGGCACACGTTGATGGTGCTGAGCATAGTCCAAGATGCATCCAACGACTGCTTTTGCAATCTCGGCAGCGACAAAATAGTGCTCATGTGATAAGTGGAGACCAGGTTTGACTTGTTGTAGCGCTTTAGCATCAGGGTCCAAGCCACGGGTAAGCTTGCGTCGGTGAGCTGCATTTGGCGCACGTCTTAATCGCGTCCGGCAGGAAGCGATTCCTTGAGAATATCCAGATTTTGCATCCCGGTCAGCAAAGGACTTAAATACCCCGGCCAGTTCACGGCCGCACCTGAGAATTTTGAAACATTCATTTGTGGCATCGGCAGCTGCGGCCACACTCGGGGCCGTAGAGTCTATTTTCACTAGCTTATCTGGATCCTCGGCGAAGTGTCAATAAGCGTCAATGTAATGCTCTTCATATTCGGATTGGAAATGATTTTTAGCATATGCTGATTCCGCAAAGCTGCTTATGTTAACAACCTGCTCGTGAATGAGTAAAAATGAACACCGCAATTTCTCTGAAAACAGTTTTTAAAATATATATGCGTTTTTCTATTTGCCGAATAATTCCTAAAATTTTGCAGAATGGCCTTCAAAGCGTTGTGCCTTTCAACTTGGTGGTTGATTAGCTCGCTCTGCTAAAACTCTTATCACGCATACAAATTACCTTTCCATTTCTCTTCCTTAAGTCCCAGTAAAAAGCCAAAGCGAAGAAAAAAATTTTGTTCAGCCGGGGCGAAGAAAAGCGGCGCTTAACAATGTTCCGTTATGTTGGCTTATGACCAACTTTCGGTTCGTCGAATCGCATTGACCTGTACTTGCACTACGCAAACAAACGGAGCTTATGGGCATACCTCTCCCAACTTATGTAGTTAGGCCATTAATTATTTAAATTGTTTTTAAATTATTTACAAATTCTTGCAGGTTCCCCTCATGGGCCACAATGTTACGTTGTGTCCCCTCCTGCTGGCAGTTTGGTATTGTAGAAAAGATTCTTTATTCTTAATTTGGATCGGTAGAGATATAAATCAAACAAAACAAGGAAGAACGCTATAGTCGAGTGCCTCGACTATCAGATACCCGTTACTCAGCTAAAGGGACCAAAGGGAAATGGAGATAAGCAAGCAGCAAAGCGAGATTGAAATGCGCCACCTAACGGCGGTAGACAGATTTAAGCGTTATGGGCGTTAGGGTGGGCGTGTCAAATTTTTTTGGGTCAATCGATAGGTGTTGTCGAGACCAATACAGTTCAGTTAAAATTTTGTATCCAGCTTGAAAATTGTGGGCGCCACAGGCTTGGGCGGCTTGTGGGCGTTAGAGTGGGCGTGGCATATTCGCGTAACAAACATGCGCTGCGCACAAAGCTACGGAATCTAAATTTGAGATCCCAATTCTCTATCCTTGATAGTTTCCGAGATATCCACGTTCATATTTACGATTTTTTGAAGTTTGTGGGCGGTTTGTGGGCGGTTTGTGGGCGGTTTGTGGCAAATATTGTTTTGGGTCTATCGATAGGTATTGATGAAAACAATACATTTCAGTTAAAATTTTTATTTTAGCATCAAAACTGTAGGAGCCACAGTCTTGGGCGGTTTGTGGTCGTAAAAGTGGGCGTGGCACCCTACTGAAATAAACTTGCGCTGCGTAAGAAGCTCAGGAATCTGCACGCCAAATCTCAATAGCCTAGCTCTCATAGTTTCCAAGATCTCAGCGTTCATCCGTACAGACAGACGGACAGACGGACAGACGGACATGGCTAGATCGACTCGGCTAGTGATCCTGATCAAGAATATATATACTTTATGGGGTCGCAAACGCTTCCTTCTGCCTGTTACATACTTTCCGACGAATCTAGTATACCCTTTTACTCTACGAGTAACGGGTATAAAAATAATTAGTAGCGGTGCTCCGTTAGTAACTACTGTGGCCACGCAGTGCCGTGCTGAGACTCGTTCCGCCGTCCCTTTTCAGCAGTAGCGAAGGCTCCCTTTGCCCAAGATCATCCTCAGTACTGGGCACCGTTGGACCAGATCGTGAAGCTAAACGAAAGGAATCGACGCTTGGTGGCGCCGTTGCTGGGTGTGCAATATTGTGAACATTCGCATTGCTGCTGGCATGACTTCATCTCCCTCGCGCTCCCCTTAGCTGAGTAACGGGTATTCGATAGTCTAGGCTGTCGACAGAAGCGTTTTCTCCTGTTTAACTTATTAAGTCCTTAAGTTTTTCCAAATTATATTGTAGGGTAAGGTGCCGAGTAGGGTAAGGTGACGAACTCCTCAAAAATCTCTCATAAATTGAGTCACGTCAAAAATTTCAAATAATTTTATTCGATTTTGCTTATCGTGCCGACAATGTATTCACAATAATATTACCAAGAGTTCGCGTAATTTGTTCGTGAAATAGTTTTGACTAAGGGTATCGTGACGAATATTTTGTAGGGATAAAGAAGAAAACATTTTTTTTATGATTTTTATGAACTAGAAATTAAATAACTTAACTTGTTCAATTTAGACCCAGAACTGAAGTATACATTTTTCAAGTGTACAGTTAAATTTTGAGTACATTATTGTACATTTTCAACTTTTCTTGAAGAACAAATAAATAATTTTCACATCTGCACAGAGTTTTTGTGTTTATTTATCAGTTCGTAAACCTTACCCTACAACTTAAAAAAGTTAAAATTGGTTTACGCCAAAAGCTTTAGTATTTAGCTTTGTTTTAATTTTAACATCTTTTAAAGGATTATTTTCACTAGATGTCAGCATCTTTCTGCATTTAAGCCTTTGAAAAATAATACTTTTTGAAAAGTGATAATTAAAAAAACGAAAATAACAAGAAAGGAAGTTATATACCCTTGCAGCTATAATTATTAAATTTAAAAACACAAAAAATGATATTCCCAATAGTAAAAGATAATATGTCAAAAAACACCGAATCTATATTTTGTTTCATATTATTTTCCTACCAATTTTCCGATCGTTCCTATGGCAGCTATATGATATAGTCGTCCGATTTTGATAAAATTAAATTCGAAACTCAGAACTAATTAAAAAATGTTATTTCCAAGCGTAGGAGGTTATATGTTAAAAAACACCGAAGCTATAATTTGTTTCATATTATTTTCCTACCAATTTTCCGATCGTTCCTATGGCAGCTATATGATATAGTCGTCCGATTTTGATAAAATTAAATTCGAAACTCAGAACTAATTAAAAAATGTTATTTCCAAGCGTTGGAGGTTATATGTTGAAAAACACCGAAGCTATAATTTGTTTCCTATTATTTTTCCACCAATTTTCCGATCGTTCCTATGGCAGCTATATGACAAAGTCGTCCGACTTCGATAAAATTTAATTCAAAATTTAAAACTAATTAAAAAATGATATTTGCAAGCTTAGGAGGTTATAACGCTAAAAAACACCAAATATATAATTTTAAAAAATTTTTTTTTTGGTTATTCCTATATAGCTCCCATAAGACATAGTTGTCCGATCCGGCTGGTTCCGACTTATATACTACCTGCAAAAGATATAAGACTTTTGGGAAAGTTTCAGCGCGATAGCTTTAAAACTGAAGGACTAGTTTGCGTAGAAACGGACGGACAGACGGACATGGCTAGATTGACTCGTCTAGTCATGCTGATCAAGAATATATATACTTTATGGGGTCGGAAACGTCTCCTTCACTGCATTGCAAACTTCTGACTGAAATCAATATACCCTCTGCAAGGGTATAAAAAGTTAAAGAATGTGACGATCCTGCTTGACGGCTGTGACGCCAAATTAGTTATAAGAAATAGTTATTTAGGTATAATATTTTATAATCATTAGTTTGTAAGGGAAATTAAACATTAGTATTTAAAAGTCGGGAAGCGAATCTATGGGATTTTTGGGTATGGAACCAGAATAGGCCAAGTTTAGTTCCGCACCATCCGCCCGAGGTGGCAACCATAGAGGAAAATACTAAAAAGTTAAAAGATCTTGCAAGGAAAAGACCGGGGATTACGAGTGGGGGACACTGCGGCTTCCGGCCCTCGCCCCTTCTCACGTACCTCAAGACAGACGGTCGCGCACGCGAACGACGCGAAAAAGAATAGGTTGAAAATTAAGCACGCGTGGAGCAAGAACGCGGTCGGTACGAAAATAAGGTTAGTGCGCAATAAGTGCAATATGTGCAGAGAAGCAGAAGCCCGAGCAACAACGCAAGGCGTTTGTGAAATAAAAATGCATTAATACAATGGAAACTCGAAGAAGGGTGACAGTGAATGAAAACATGTGAAATATATGTATATGCAAAACGACAAAAGATGGCCTTAGTGTTTAATATTTTAACCCCCACGCACCCTCTTCACCAAGTGACTTAGGTTGCCGATGGCCAGCAATCCGGCTGAGCGAGGTAGAGGTAGTCACTCTATATATATATATATATTCCCCCCCCCCAAACTTTCCGTTAATCCACCTGCGCAGTGTGGCGGAAGATCTCGCTCTCCCACTAACACCCTACGGCGAAGTGGCAGAACCCTTCGTGTCCCACTAACTCCCCCGGTGAGTAGGCAGATCCTCTCACTCGCCCCACCAATCCTACATTGTAACGGGACGGCAGATCCTCCCCACATTATTAATCAAACTTGCTTCAAGCCGGCAAATCACGATAAAATCCGCCTGCGGCTTCGCCCGAAGGATTTTCAGTCCCCACGACGCTCGCCTCGCACCTCGACCATCTACGAGAAGATCCGGCTGCGGCCTCGCCCGAGGATCCAGCCCGTAGGATTTTCAGTCCCCACGATCCTCGACTCGCATCTCCGCCACTTACAATAAGATCCGGATGCGGCCTCGTCCGAAGGTCCAGCCCGTGGAACTTTTCGTCACGAAGGGACTTAGCGTCCCGAAATCACCATAACCGCGAAGGTCCTTCAAGAATTGTAAGTCCGGGATAATTAATTAAAAATCATCGTTCGCCCTGCGGATATTACTCTCTAGCCCATTGTCTCAGTGATTTTACAAATTTCTTGTAAAAGGACCTCTGCATCCGACTGAGGGTTGTACACCGGCCAGAGAGCATCCTTACAAAAATTATTTTTGATTTATATTTTAAAATATCTATCATAAGATTCACTAGGGAGTTTTAATCACAAAAGTCCGAGACAAGAATTACTTTTGATAATTATTCAAAGTGATTCCAGAGTAAACGTTTTTTCGGACCCTTATGCGGCATATATCTCATTTCTGTGGGACCTCGTATAAATTGTTCATAAGCATGTCTACAGTATGTGGTATCCCTGCAACAAAGCTTAGATTTTTCTTGACTAAGTTTATAATTCATCAAAAATGCCGAATTCTTCTAGTTGTGAAGGTGATGAGAAGTGGGGATTATTTCTCTGGTCAATTCTTTTGCAGTATGTTCTCCAGTTAGCTGCAAGGTAGTGTTGGATAAATAATGCTCATTTGGGTGAAGATTTTCACTTGTTCTTTTTTTTGTCAATGAGTCAACTCACTCATTTTCAATGCTCACTCATGAGCAACCCAACACTACTGCAAGAATCCATTTTTCGTAGCGGTTTATCCTCGTTCGGATGAGTCGGTTTTGATAGTTCTTCTTATACTACTTGTAACTTTCGGCTCTATTATTTTAAGATCTATCAATGCTGAGTTCAATTAATTTAGTTGCAAGATCGGTTAGTTGCAAAAAATCTTTCTTATCGAGTTGGGTTACATGCACCTGGCTTTTATCTTTCGTTAGCTCGCAAGCCGAATCAGGTCCTGCATCGTCTACGCCTTCTTCCAAAATAGTTTTGATATCCTTTGAAACTGGATGAACTATGATTCCTGGGGCGGGAGGATATAGTGTGAACTTAGAGGTACTTTTTATCAGTTAGAGGTAAATGATTTCGTCGGGCTCACCAATGTATCGAGAGCTACTCCGGTGATAGACCACAGGCACTAAAGAGGGTTAGCTGCCAGTTAAGATAGTGCAGTAGTACGAGTCCTATACCCGGAAGTAGGAGGTAGACCGTGGTGGTATATGTTGCGTTGATAACTGATTGTTTACGACAAAAGGACGTTTCATTTCTGCAGTTAGTGTCCGCTACAACCCGAAAACACTCCCGTGTTTTTACGCACCATTTTTCTTGGGATTGTCAACGTTTCAGCGATTAAACCACCCCCCACCCCAAAATTTTTGTTGCTTCTTCCTGTTAATTGTTGGTGCGATGCTTGTTTTCTTTCTTGTTTGACCAGATGGATAGATAGTGCAGTAGTACGACTCCTATACCCGGAAGTAGGAGGAAGACCGTAATGCTATAAGTTGCGTTGATAACTGATTGTTTACGACAAAATGGCGTTAAATTCTGGAGTCAGTGTCCGCAACAACCCAAAAATACTTCCGTGTTTTTTCGTACCATTTTTCTTGGGACTGTCAACATTTCAGCGATCAATCTACCCCCCGCCCCAACATTTATGTTGCTTCTTCCTGTTAAATGTTGGTGCGATGCGAGTTTTCTTTCTTGTTTGACCAGCTGGATACGGTGTAGACCTGAATCTGCACCTATTTCAGGCCTAGAAAGGGGTTAGAAAGGGGTTTTAGAAAGGGGTTATAGGTAGCCTGTGGGTCTAGGAGAGTAACAGAGGCAAAAGTCAAGGGCTCCCAGAAATTTATCTTGCCTCCCAAGCGAGGTTACCGGCGGGTCGGCAGCGGCGGATGCTGTCTTTCCATTTTCTGCAGCCGCAGAGTCCAGACGTAATTATACCTTGGTTTAGTTTTACCCGAAAAGATTTTATTGATTGCCGAAGGATTTATCAGTGGATTTGCCGTGGGGTAGTGCCAAGACTGGTGAGTCCATAAAAAAGGGGAACGCTTAGGTGGTTTTGTTTAGCTAAAAATTATTATAGGCGAACGGCTCGAAGCGATTCCCAAAAGTCCCCGAGAAGGCGTTGGGGATAGAGATACCAGAGAGGCAGTTGAATTGGACGAAGCGCAAGCAAAACTCGGCAGCCAGGCTGAAAAATATGCGGCGACATCCTGTGGAAAGGCGTATTGAAATCTGAGCGGAATAGTTTTATATATTATAACCTAACCTAACCTTACCAAGCCAATTGTGACCCCTGAACCCATGTTCGTATAGGCCGATCAAAAAAGGAGGGGAATTCAAATTGGGCTACTCATAGCTTAAAACTGCAAAATCCCGACTGACGGCAATAGAGCTTAAGTTAAGCCGTAAAAGCAGCTGACACCGATATCGAGGCGAAAGAGAGGCGGGGGATACGATCAAGCAGAAGCTTTCAGTTATTCGCATGCGCTAAACCTCGCCAGTCGTCTTCGTCGCGATTCGCCGCGAAGAGTTTAAAACAACAATAATCTTAATTTCGGTTGCTCGTGCTAAGGGAAAGATATTTGCACAAGTCGTCGAACGCGCCGAGGATGGCCTAAAGCCACCACCCGCGAGTTGTTGGCGGCAGAAACGTAGGTTAAGTAAAATAAGTGTTAGAAGAGTTTTTGTTGTGCGTGTGAATATGTGGGTGTATTAGTGTATTGGGCAGCTAAAGGAATAAAAAAGAGAAAGAGAAAGGGTGCATAGGCCTAAATATGCGAAAACTGCGCGGTCTTTTAGCTAGCCCTCCGAGAGCCTTTTTGGATTTGTTCAATGAGGTGCGCGGCAAACATTTCATAAGTGGAGTACGCCCGGTAATACTTGGATTTTAGTATGGATTTCGTGTCTGCGGCGCCCTCGCCTGCAGCTATAATGCAGTCGGAGCATATGTCGTATGCTGCCTTTACCGTTTGCCACAAGGAATTGAAGTGATCGCGTCGGATTTTACAGGCCGATAACGTTGGGGTGGGAGCACCTGGAGCGTTCACAGTGGCCTCAAAGTGGATCAGGCAGTCAGCTGTGGCTATAAATCGGGTTAAAGCGGATTTTACAGATGTTGCCATGGCGTAATATAGTTTAGAATTTTAATTCAGAAGTAAGGAAACGTACTAAAATCCAATTGGAATTTAGGAACCAATCAAGATTGTAAGTATATACGGTCACACTGTCGGAAAGGCAGAGTCAATAAATATTTATTATATCGGATGGTCGGACTTATGTAAAGAATTAACTTTAATTTTGTTTGTTTGGAAGGAACATTTATTGTGAGCCCTTGACCCACTGTGGTGCACTGGCAAAAATATCGATATACGTATGTATGTACAGTGTACATATGTACATATGTGGGGTGCGAATGGCGGAAAAACGCTGCGGGAATTGTAAAGACTTCGCTTATGTTTGTTTGTCGGTGCGATTGTTTGTCAGCTGCATAACTAAATTGCAGACAAATTGCTGGAGTAAATTTGTGGATATAGTAACTTTGTTTTTAATTTTAGAAATAATTCAGCCCTATTTGTAGGTCGAGAAAAGTAGATGGAGTGGACTGTATTAGAAAGAAAAGTTAGAGTGGATTGTATTAGAATATTTATGTTAATAGAAACACGCAGCTGGAACACTTTAAAAATAAGAAGTGCAAATCTTAAGGAAAAATTTGATGATCGGGAATTTTTTACTGTGGCTGAGTTATGTTTTACACACAATTGGAATTGAAAATATGTTTGAGAAATATTTTAGTTGGATAGTAGCACTGAAATATCTACTGGAATTGTTTCAAGTGTACAATTGTAGGCAAAGGAAACTGGAATATTGTCGGGCACAAATAACGGAATTCAAATACATAAATTCATTGATTAATCGGATTAATCACTTTTGGACTTAGACAATAGGGTTCGAAAAACTGGCTGTATGACCGGCAAAATATAGTAAGTGGAACTTATCTGGAGCGGTTCAAGCCTGCTGGGAAAAATCAAAGGAAACTCCAGGAGAGTAAAATATAAAGATTTTGAAATCCGGCTCGAAGGACCAAAATGTTGGGACGAGGTGGCTTGATCGCTGAAATAGTTGAAGTCCCAAGAACAAAGGGTAAGTAGAAAACACGGAGGTACTTTTTTGCGCGACGGGCATAGGTGTTTATTGGTACACTTTAAAATAAGAACTAGTTAAGCCAAACTTAATTATTAATATAAATTTATTAATTAAATTATATTAATTAAACGCCCTTTTGACGTAAACAGTGTTGTTAAAAAAAATTAAGAACTTCCCTACGCAGCAATGGAGTGTGAGGCATCAGGGTCGCCCAAATGCGCGCTTTACGACAATCCGTTTTCAGCAGACCAAGTGGGGCAGACGAAATGCAGCCATAAATTCTACAATAATTGCATAGACGATCTTATCAAGGCCAAGGAAGAATATATTTAGCCGGAAGCCCCAGCCAGTTCTGCTAGGGAACACGCAACTAGTGGCACTGATGCTGAGGCGATCGCCAACAATGTTGTGCAACAATTAAAGGCAATGCAAAATTAGCTGTTAACCTAACCAACCGAACAGATGGGGGCGATATTTCAAACAAATGTAGCTGCACAGATGCAAGAACCGCTCAGGTCAGCCGAATCTATTCAAGCCTTAATGCTTCGTCAGAGATTTTTCAGCCTTTTCGAGCTCTGATTTGGGAAGTCGTCCCGATAAAGTCGGACAAATCATAAGCAGTTGGAAGTTGCATTTCAATGGAGATCGGGACGGGTAAAGTGTGGATAAATTTTTATATCGGGTGGAGGCGCTAGCACGCTAGACGCTTAACTCGTGGTTTGATTTGCTCTGCGGGAGTGCCAGTGTTCTTTTTAAAGGAAAAGCTCTAGAATATTATTGGCAGTTCCACAAAGTCTCAAATAGCTCAAGGTGGGATTTGCTTACGGAAGCTTTACGCAAGCAGTTCCGAGTCATGCGCACTGATGTGGATCTTAGGGAAATGATTCGAGACCGGAAGCAAAAAAATAGGGAAAGTTTTGACTCTTTCTACGACGCCGTTGTGCAGATCACTGACTTTTTGAAAGCACCGATGGCAGAAAAGGATCTGATCGAAACTCCCCGACGAAATTTAAGACCGGAAATAAGGCATGAGTTGTTGAATATTACCATCGATTCCGTTCAGAAGCTACGTGATATTTGCCGTCGGAGGGAAGGTTTTTTTTTAAGACGTGAAGCGTACCTACGGATAACAAAAGCCAGTTCCCTTTTGGAAACAAGTGTCGGAGTTAATGCAGGAGAATCTACCAGATAAAGCTTTGAAGTTGTCGGATCCTGATCAGATAGCAGGAGTGGATGCTCTATGTTTGGAGTGCTGAAACTGCAGGCAAGAGGGGCACCGCTATCATGATTGCAAGGAGAGGAGGAAAATATTTTGCTATGGATGCGGTATTCTAAAGTTCCGTCCAAGAGGGAGGTTAGGTAGGAGTGGTTGGAGGCCACATTGGGCCCCTTGTAATACCACATTGATCTCTGAACAGATCCATTTCCCTAGCTCATGGGTTATCTGCTTTCGCGAAGTATTCTGTTCTTCCTAAGAAACATAAGAGTTTTTGGATGCTTACGCCCTGAATGGCCGCAAGGTTCGTAAGTGTGTAGCTACCTAGGGTTTGAAAGCGCTTTGGGTTATGCGCTGGGCAGAAGCATAGTAGGTGTTCGATGCTCTCCTCTTCGTCTATCTGTTTGCAGCTGCGGCAGAAGTCGTGGTTACTGAGTCCCAGCCTGAGTGCATGAGTCCCTATAAGACAGTGGCCCGTGAGGGCATTTAGGAGAGTGGAGATGTCCTCCCTGCTACATTGTAGGAGAGTTTTTGTTCTTTTCGAGTTGTAGTTTGGCCATGTGAGTCTAGAATTTTGGCATGTTGAGATTGAGTTCCAACGGTGCTGGAAAGTGTATACAATCTCTGCCTGAGATGGAGATTGCAGGTAGCCATGGGCATACCCACCGTGTCCTTATCGCGAAGGATGTCGGCGGTTGTCCCTTGTCTTGCCAGCTCGTCCGCTATGCAGTTGCCCTCAATATTATGGTGTCCAAGCACCCAGATGATGTTGATTCTCAGATGAGTGGCCATCTGGTTAAGAGATTTGCGGCATTCACAGATTGTTTTTGAGCTCGTTGTGTAGGAGTCGAGGGCCCTGAGGGCTGCTTGACTATCCGAGAAGATGAAGATATCTATGTCATGATGTACTGACGTGTCCAGGTGGGTCATGGCTTCCTGAATTGCCATGACTTCCGCTTGGAAAACACTACAGTGGTCTGGTAGGCGGAATGAGACTTTTATGTCTAGTTCGGGGGAAAAGACTCCCCCACCTGTTTGGGAGTTAAGCTTGGAGCCGTCTGTGTATATGTTGACGACGTTTTCGAATTGGTGTGGGAGGTTGTCCCAGTCTGCACGGGTGGGTATGAAGATTTTGTATCTTCTTTCGAAGTTGACTATGGGCGAAACTTAGTCTGTACTACGTGGTAAGGGTGTATGATTTGATAGGATATTGGAGTGACCCGTAGAGCCTGTTGTCCATGCCGCTGCTTCGCGGAGCCTCAGCGCTGTTGCAGATGCCCAGCTTTTGGCAAGTAGGTCCAGGGGTTGGAGGTCGAGAATTGTGTTTAGTGCTTCAGTGGCGGTGGTGCGAAGCGCCCCACTGATGCAGAGCTCTGCCCTTCTTTGGATCTTGTGAATGATCCGGAGGTTGCATTTTTTTCTAGGGAAGGCCACCAAACGATGTTTCCGTAGAGGAGAATGAGCCTGACTATTGCAGTGTATAGCCAGTGAACTATCATGGGGGAGAAACCCCACTTCCTTCCTATGGCATTTTTACAAGCGAAGAGGGCTATGGCCGCTTTGCGTGTGCGATCTAGGATGTTATCTGTCCAGAGGAGCTTTTTGTCAAGGATGACACCTAGGTATTTTGCTTGGTTGCTAAAGGTTAGGCGCGTTTGGTGTAGTTTTGGGGGAATTAGAATTGGTACCTTATACTTCCTTGTAAAGAGAACTAGTTCGGTCTTTTCTGTGTTAACTCCCAGTCCACAACCAGCCGTCCACCGGGAGAGGGTGGATAAGGCTGTCTCCATTAGATTGCAAAGGGTTTGCAAAAATTTGCCCTGCAGTAGGATAACCACGTCGTCCGCGTAGGCTACCACTTTAGTGCCCGCCTCTTCTAGAAGTGCTAGCAGTTTGTTGACCACTAAAACCCATAGAAGAGGTGAGAGTACGCCCCCTTGTGGGGTTCCTCTGCTGACATTCCTGGTCGTGTGGGCCGATCCCATAGTGGAGTACACTACTCTGCTGGATAGCATGGTGTGTATGAGTCCCACTATGGGCCGCTCAATGCCCAGTTCAGTCAGAGCACCAGTAATTGCCGTTGGGGTGACGTTGTTAAAGGCGCCTTCTATGTCTAGAAACGCTGCAAGAGAGTAATCCTTATTGCGGAAACCTCTCTCTATACTGTACATTAGAGAGTGGAGGGCGGCATCTGTTGATCTACCCTTACGGTACGCATGCTGTGCGCCAGAGAGTAGGCTTTGGTCGATGGTAAGCCTGATATGGGTGTCAATTAGCCTTTCCAGGGTCTTCAACAAGAAGGAAGAGGGACTAATCGGGCGGAAGTCCTTTGGGTTGGTGTGGGAGGGTTTGCCGGCTTTCGGTACAACAATTACCTTAACGTCCAGCCACCTTGTTGGAATATGGTTTAGAGCAAGGCAGCCGTGGAAGATGGCTGTCAGCCAGCCAGCCGTTGTAGCTGGGCCAGGAAGAACCCATCTGGGCCGAGTGATTTGAAGGGCTTAAAAGAGTTGACAGCCCACTGAATGCGGCCAGGGTTCGAAATGTTGTCAATACTCTGGTCGTCTAAGTTCTCCTCTATGTAGAGGTCCTCCACTACATGGGTGTTCTTAGGGAAGTGGGTGTCTAACAGTAGTTCAAGGGTTTCCTGACTGTTTTCCGTCCAGCTGTCAGCATTAGTTTTTAAATAGCCAATGTGTGAGTTAGCGTCCCCACCCAGGATGAGTTCCTTAGATGAGTGTGTGTGTATGAGTTGTTGTGTAGTGGTGTTTGGTAGTGGCCCTTCGTAGTCGTGAGACAGATCGAATGATGCAATGGTGTGATAAGTGTGTTCGTTTAGCTCCAGTCTGACCGTGGTGAGGTCGCCTTCGCTAAACTGTGGAATAAGAAATGTGTTAAAGTGTGTCTTTGTAAGAATGCAGGTTCTGGGTTTACCCTCCTCATGTTCCAATTCGTCGTCGCTCGGGGTTGCAGCATGGTTGTCTGCCGCTATTCAAGAGGGATGCAAGTACTGCAAACGCAGTTGATGGGCAAAGGGTTGAAAATACCAGTACAGTACGAATGAAAAATAGAGGATTGCAAAATGTATATCATTCCTTCGCTCAGTCAAGGCCTCTATTTGGATATAGATTTTTGGTCCCCTTATGGGGTCAAAGAATCCAGTTGCAAGCTGTGATTGACAAATTTCCTTCTTTCGCGGTCTCTGGTCTAGGGAAAACAAGTCTTCTGTCGCATTCCCTTGATGTGGGCATAGAGAGAAATTGCTCTACGAAGAAGTAGATCGGATGCTTAAGCCATTGGTGATTTAGGAGTCAAAGAAGCCAGGAAAGGTGCGTCTTTGTCTTGATAGCCGAAAAGTCAATGCGGTAACTAGAAAGGATGCATATCCTTTGCCGCAAATTGATGGAGTTCTCAGTCGGCTTCCCAGGGCGAACATGATTTCAGTCTCGATCTTAAAGATGCCTATTGGCAAATCCCCTTGGAGCTTCAGTCACGCGACAAAACGGCATTTACAATACATGGTAAATCTTTATACCAGTATTAAGTAATGCCATTTGGACTTACTAACGCTTCGCAAACGATGACTAGGCTGATGGATAAGGTAATACCTGCTGAGCTTAGAAACGATGACTTTGTTTACTTCGACGATTTGCTTATCGTCTCAGATAGTTTTGACAGTCATTTGAAGGTTCTGAGTTCTGTGGCAAGCTACATTTGAGCTGCAGGTTTGACATTGAATGTAGAAAAGAGCAATTTTTGTATAAAAAGTGTCAAATATTTAGGCCATATAGTAGGGGAAGGCGTAATGCGCACGTACCCTGATAAAATTTCGGCCATGACAAATTTTCCAGTGCTCAAGTCGCTGAAAGCTTTGAGAAGATTCCTTGGTATGGTCGGTTGGAACCGGAAATTTATAAGAATTTTCGCTGCAGTGCCAGCTCCATTAACCGATCTTCTGAAACCTAGGCAAAAGTTCGTAATAAGCGTGGAGGGTGAGCGAGCATTTGATAAGCTGGTAGAAATGCTTTGCTCTGCGCCCGTTTTGCGCAGCCTTGATTTTAGCAAGCCCTTTTACATCCATTGTGATGACAGCAATACTGGACTCGGGGGTGTTTTAGTTCAAAAGTCTGTGAGTGGCGAAGAGTGCCTTCCACATTTGGAAGTTTTGAAGGAGTTCAACCAGCTCAGCGATAGCATTGCGCTTCACGAGGAAGTGGAAGGTTAGAAAGCGGTCTACGAAGCAAAATACCTGAGGGCAAGCGCCATACCCTAGGAAAGGAGTAATGATCTACAACCGGGGACATCTACGAGCAGTGCGAATGGCAGCACCGGGCTTCAGTCAAACAACGACGCAATCTTAATCTTGCTGCAACAAAACCAACAACTATTTGAGCGACTTGCTGTAAGTCAGAGCACACCGAACACACCTGATCATGTTTGTGGTGACGTCACACTAGCGAATTCTCTGAACTCGGTACTCACGGAGAATTCAAGTCTGAGCGAATTGGCGAAAATTCAAATCAAACGGTTCTCTGGCAACTATACAGAGTGGCCATCCTTTCAAGACATATATGAAAGCACAATTCATAACAAACAGTATTTGTCCAACACCCAGAACTTCCATCACTTGAAAACACTTCTCGTTGATGAGGCTGCCAGCTTGGTTCGACACTTGACAATTTCGGACATGGCTTACAGCACTTCATGGGAACGTCTTAAGGAAAGATACAATCGTCCGCGGCACATTGTAAACTCGCTTTTGGAGCAGTTTATGAACCTGCCAACAACTTCAAAGATCGCTGTAACAGCTCTACGGAAGGTTTCGGACGGAGCAAACGAATTTGTTCGTGGATTGGATGCGGTGAATCAGACTTGACGCGATTGTTGGCACAGGTGGATTGAGCGCAGCATGGAGACAGATTCACTCTCTCTGGTGGAATTCTTCAAGTTTCTCGATTCTCCCTGCAAGGAACTGAAGATAAGAAAATGGGAGCTTGCGACTGGAAGCAAGACAACAACACATTCTGAAAAGCCAAAAATGATAACACAATCGATGGTTGCGGTGGAAAGTACTGGCTGTAGTTCTACAGAACACATTTTATATGGCTGTCAGCAGTTTCTGGATATGTCTGGAGTCCAGAGGCGATCATTTGTGAAGGAGAAATCACTATGCTACAACTGCTTGCGACCTGGTCATGTGGTCAACCGGTGCAAGTCAATATTCAAATGCAGGAAATGCGAAGAAAAGCATCACTCCCATCGCCACGTCTTACCGAATCCACGGGCTAGTGGGAATCTTGCCCAGATAGCAGAGGGTGACGAGCAAAGATTAAGCGCGTCTAACAACAACTCAGTGACACCCAAAAGGTTGTATGTGCACAAGGCACTGCAAAATCTACACATCTAACGGAACTTAATCGAAGCATTTTACCAACTAGCAGTTGTATGTTAAAAACCAAAAAAGTGATCTCGTAACATGCCGTCTCCTATTGGAAACAGGATCAGAGCGATGCATCCAAGCCACGGGAATCTCTCCGGTAAGAGCAGACACGACAAGGAGATGCCGCACGCTGCAAATCAAGTCTCGCATATCCAATAATCGTTTGATTGTCTATGCGCCCGTGCTAGGCAGAATCACCTCATCTCTGGAACGCCAAATTATCGGCGCATCCACACTCGAGGTATTTAACGATCTGCAGTTGGCGGATACACATTTCAACGCAAACACACCAGTTAATATACTATTGGGAAGCGAACATGTATGGTCAGTGCTCTCAGGACGAAAAATGTACGACAGCAAGGGTAAACTTATCGCTATTTCGTTTGTATTCGGATGGGTTATAACTTCACTCATCACATCGAATGCAAGCAACGCTATTGCGAAGTTTTTGGAACTGGAGAACGTTCAAAGCAACACAAAATTGGAACCGGAAGACGAACAGGTCGAGCAGCTTTTTCTCGGCACCCACAGTCGCGATAAAAACAGAAAGTATCGTTGAACTTCCATTCAACACGGAAAGTGAATTCGGAGAAACTATTCAGGGAGCTCTTAAACGAGTGGTTTTCGATGGATCATTTCGCGACGCTAATGTTAAGGCGTTAGATGACACTCTTTTCACAGGGCCCAGTATCCAACGCGATCTAGTTGCTGTGTGCCTATGCTTTCGAATGTACAATTTCGCATTCTCTGCGGACATCGTTAAAATGTTCCACCAAATATAGGTTAACAAAAAGCACAGTAACTACCAGAAGATCGTTTGGAGAGGGGATCCATCCGATCCGATCACGCATTTCCAGTTGTGCACTGGAACCAACGGAACGTCATGTGCGCCATTCCTGGCGGTACGAGTGCTGAAACAAACCGTTATGGATCATCAAGAGGAATGCCCGAATGCTTCAAAAGTCCTACTGGAGGCTTTTTATGTCGATGATGTTCTTACTGGGTTAAACAATGAGGATGAACTACGTCGAAGCCGAAACAAGTTAATTCAGCTGATGTCGTGCGCAAATCTTGAACTCGGAAAATGGGATCCAATACTTCATTCACACAAACGGATGATACCGACGCATAATTGTAGCGCGGCAAATCCTAATTGCACAAAGAGAAAAGTCTAGTCCGACTTCTGCAGGATATTTGATCCTCTCGGACTCTTGGCAAAAAACTCTGGCTCTTAAACTTGGATTAGGATGACCCGCTCCCAACTAAACTAGCGGACAACTGGCTGAAGTAGAGAGCAGATCTAGACACACTACAAAACTTCCGATTACCACGCTTCGTTGCCAACGACGCAGACAATATCGAGCTCCACGGATTTTCGGATGCTTTAACCAAGGCGTACGCTGCTGTGGTGTACAGCAGAGTTAGAAATGACCATCTCGGTGTCCCTTGTGGCTGCGAAAACAAGGGTGGCTTCAGTGAAGTAACAATCCTTGCCACGCCCGAAACTTTGCGCTGCACTTCCAACTCATTCGTTCGATCTTTTCTGGATTACGCCACAAGAACATAACTGTTTTTGCCTGGTTCGACTTATCAATAGTGCTCTCCTGGTTATCCTGTGCATCAGCCCAACTAAAGACTTTTGTTGGAAACAGAACCTCGGAAATCCTTGGCACTATTCCTAGGACGGCCTGGCGGCATGTAGACTCCAAATCAAACCCAGCTGACTGTGCTTCCAGGGGTCTGATAGCTGCTGACCTCATCGACTTGCATTTGTGGTGGAACGGTCCTTTGTGGCTACGGGACAAGGATTAATACCTGGTAAAGCTAAACGATTCACGATTTTGTTTATCTCTTTCAGACAAACGCATTTAAGGAGAAGTCACGTCCAACTGTTCGGCTACAGTGATTTTTCCAACTCAGGTTCATCCACTCGATGAGCTGATCGATCGATTCTTCTTGGCTCAAGCTCGTTCACATTGTCGCTTATGTGAAGCGATTCATTCAATGGACACAAAATCCATCCTGCGATAAGGCCTCAATAGCTCCTACATATGGAGAGATTAACGCAGCAAGGATTATTTGTATTTGTATAATAATACTTGCCTTGAAACCCCTAAGGAACCGATCGAAGCTGGTCAAACTTGCACCAATGATAGACGAAAACGATTTGCTGAGGGTAGGCGGACGACTGCACCAATCGCAATTGTCACGAAAGGCAAAACACCCAGTTTTGCTACCAAAATCGCACCGAATCTCGAAGCTGATCCTTGAACACGAGCACCAAGTAAATCTTTATCTTTTCTCCCTATTTGTAATCGTTCGGCAGAGATTCTAGATAATTGGAGTACGTAATCCCATTCCCAGAATAGCACACGTCTGTTTATCCTGCTTTCGTCAACGCTACCACACCGCCCAACAACAAATGGCTGATTTACCCAGCGTGCGTGTCACTCAAGCCCTTCCATTAGTCAAAACTGGTTGCGACTATGCAGGTCCAATCTTTCTGAAGGATGCCAAAGTTCGGAAGCCACGTATAAGCAGCCTGTTTGTCTGCATGGTCACCTCAGCCATACACCTGGAATTTTCCACAGACCTGACAACAGAAACCTTCTTGGCTGCCTTGCGGCGCTTCATATCCCTACGTGGTAGGAGTAGCAAGATCTACAGTGACAACGGAACAAACTTTATTGGAGGTAAGCGATCCCTAAACAAATTCCAGTTCTTGCTTGCTCAAATCAGCGCAGTTATAAACGCACGCCCCTTATGCTACACATCGGATACCGAATACAACTACTTGTCACCCGCCCACCTTTTAATTGGGCGACCGTTAACCACCGTGCCAGATTCTGACTTAAGCCACATCCCTGTGGGCCGATTAGGATATTGGCAAAGCATCCTGGCTATCTGACTACTCTGCAACAACGTCCGAAATGGACTACTTCAACACCCAACCTTTCGATCGGTGATGTAGTTTTCGTTATGGAGTCCAATACACCACCAGCATCTTGGCACATAGCTTGGATTATGGAAACCTATTCAGGGACGGACAACCTCGTTCGAGCAGTCAAACTGAAAGCATCAACAGGAGAGATGATCAGACCAATCACAAAGGATGCCGTTTTGCCCAATTCAGAAACTGTGTTTCAGGGCGGGCCGGGATGTTCGTGAACGGTTGAAGTCTTTAATAAACTTTCAATTTAGGCGCAAAATGCCATCTCTATCCTATGTAACAGAAAACCGACATACATATATATATAGTGACGTATCTGCACTGCGATTTCTCAACGGCCACCAGTTCAAAGAACGAAACCGTTCACAAATAAACAGAACCGCCAATTTCGGCTTTGATTAAAAACGATGCAGAAGCTTGAGATCTCGCAATGCAAACAAACAAAGAAAATTGACTAAGTCCGAACGTCAACAATGACGTAATTCCACAAACGTGAAAATCCAATAAGATAGAGAAATCTAGTAAGACTGAATTATATAAACATAAACAAAGAAGTGGCGATCACATCATCCACATGCGATTACGTCACCTAATGCACTAACAGTAATTTCTAAGACGCAAACCGACGTTTCATGCTAACCAATTCTGTAACATATAGTTAGTCTTTTTCCAACGTTCTAAACAGAATCGCCAATTTCGGCTTTGATTAAAAACGATACAGAAGCTTGAGATCCCGCAATGCAAACAAACAAAGGAAATTGGTTAAGTCCGAACGTCAACAATGACGTAATTCCATAAATTGGAAAACCCAATAAGATCGAAAAATCTAATAAGACCGAATTATATAAACATAAACAAAGAAGTGGCGATCACATCATCCACATGCGATTACGTCACCTAATGCAATATCACTAAATTCTAAGACGCAAACCGAGGTTTCATGCTAACCAATTCTGTAACATACAGTTAGTATTTTTCCAACGTTCTAATAAAGAATAATCAACAAATATGAAAAATCTGCTTAGTTTTTATTCGGGCGAAGAACGACTCATGTAAATATATATACATTTTTTCGTTTCTGGCAACGCTGCTACGACGGCGTCTTTTTGTGAAATTCATCTCATTATCAAATAGGCTTCGAGGCTGGCAAGAATAAAATTACATATAGTCCACACAAATCAATCGTTTATATTGCTAACCAAGAGGAGTCTATATATAAATATATAGATTTGGTTGTCAAAAAAGTCTTTCGGTATTTTCGCTAGTTGTCGCTACCAGCGCGTAGTTCTAGTTCTATTCGTCGCATCGTGTCATGCTATACCTTTTTGGAAAGCTCTTTTCACGCGCTAACTTGTTTGAGTCGTTCGTGAGTTATAGCGTCGCAAACGTGGAGCAAAATAATGGGAAAATACGCATATTTTACAATACTACTAAGATAAAGGCTAAAATTCATCTCAAGCCGCCAATTAAATTGGAGCAGTTTATGGACCCGATACAGTTTCCACTTCCACCATACAACGATGGTTTCAACGTTTTCGTTCTGGTGTAGAGGTGGTCGAAGATGAGCCACGCTCCGGAAGGCCTGTTGTCGAAAATTGCGATAAAATCGCTGAATTGGACGAAGAGACCGGCATAGTAGTAGCCGTAGCATCAGTCAAGAGCTGGGCATGAGTCATCGAACCGTTATAAACCATTTGAACAAGCTTGAAGTCACTAAGAAGCTCGGATGTATGGGTGCCACACGAATTGACGCAGAAAAACATCTTTGACCGTATCGACGCATGCGAATCGCTTCTGAATCGCAACAAAATCGACCCGTTTTTGAAGCGTATGGTGAATGGCGATGAAAAGTGGGTCACTTACGACAAGGTTGGGCGCAAACGGTCGTGGTTGGCCAAGCCTGGATTGACGGCCAGGAAAGTTCTTCTGTGTGTTTGGTGGGATTGGCAGGGAATCATCCACTATGTGCTGCTCCCCTATGGCCAAACGCTTAATTCGGACCTGTACTGCCAACAACTGGACCGCTTGAAGGCAGCGCTCATGCAGAAGAGGCCATCTTTGATCAACAGAGGCCGAATTGTCATCCATCATTGTCATCCGTCCGGATCTCGCACTAAGTGATTACCACCTGTTTCTGTCCATGGCGAACGCGCTTGGTAGCCTGAAGTTGGCCACACGGGAGTCCTATGAAAATTGGCTCTCCGAGTTTTTTGCCAACCGGAAAGCGAGCTTCTATAAGGGGGGCATTATGAAGTTGGCATCTCGTTGGGAACGCGTCATCGAACAAAACGGCGCATATTGACTTGAATAGCATAATTGTAGGCTATTTTATGAACAATTGAAAATTAAATACAAAAGGAATAGAGCAGTTCCCTTCCCTCAATTTTCTCATCTACCTGATTAAGAAAAGGGCAACAAAAATTTTTTTCTATGGTACCAATTTTTATTAAAGTGTAAAGAACGTTTCTCGCACTTTTTTATTTTCTAACTCGAGTTCAGCAGAGTGCCACGCCCACTCTAACGCCCACAAGCCGCCCAAAACTGTGGCTTCTACAGTTTTGATGCTAGAATAAAAATTTTAACTGAAATGTATTGTTCTTATCAATACCTATCGATTGACCCCAAAAAAGTTTGCCACGCCCACTTTAACGCCCACAAACTTAAAAAAAAATCATAAGTATGAACGCGGATATCTCGGAAAATATAAAAGATAGATATATGGGATTTCAGATTTAGATTCCGTAGGCTTGAGCGCAGCACAAGCTTGTTAAGCGAATATGCCACGCCCACTCTAACGCCCACAAGCCGCCAAAGCCTGTGGCGCCCACAATTTTCATGCTAGATAAAAATTCGTAACTCAAATGTATTGGTCTGGTCAATACCTATCAATTGATCAAAAGAAACTTTTCCAAGCCCACTCTAACGCCCACAACGCTTAAATCTGTCTACCGCCGGTAGGTGGCGCATTTCAATCTCGTCTTGTTGCTTGCATATCTCCCTTTTTACTTTGGTCCCTTTAGCTGAGTAACGGGTATCTGATAGTCGAGGTACTCGACTATAGCGTTCTTCCTTGTTTTAGTTTCGCGTGTGTAACTGAGTCTGATGTCCTTAATTCAATGTTACTAATTAAGTCCAATGCCACTGGAGTCGACGACATAAACCCAAAATTTATAAAGATACTATTGCCAAAAACATTACCATACAAAACTTTTATATATACAGTGGTCGGCTTAAGTATTTTGACAAAACAAAAGTTAAATATACTCATAATAAATATAAACTTTTCGCATCAATGGAAAGGTAATTTAAATGCCGTTTGAATGATAAAATACATTTCTTAACCCATTCAGTATTTATTGAAAAGGACAAATTTGTGTAAATCTACTTTAAAATTTTTTTTTTAAACTTTTTTTCTCGACTTGAAAACGTAAATTTTTTGATGCAAAAAGTTTTTTTATGCAAAAATAATAGTAACTGCAAAAAGAATTTTTCAAAAATCATTTTGCTTATATTTTTTATGATTTTTTGGATGTGACAATGTCGGCAAAAATTTGTATGAAAAAGAGAAAAATATGGCTTAAATGCGTGTTTCGAAGCATTTTCAAAAAATCATAAAAAATAGAAGCAAAATGATTTAAGCATAAGGAGGCAGTTCCTTGTATATGCTGTTCGCACTTGTAACCAACTTCCACACACTATCAATGCAATCAGTAACGAAACTCAATATATAAACGCACTGCAAGACTATTTTAAGACTATCTAAGAGCACAACCTGACTATTAATCTACACAATTTAGCATATTGGAATTTAAATTTAGAGACAATGTGAGAACTAATAAAAATAAAAGATTAAAATTTAAAGTTTAAAGTTAAAATTAACTAATTAAAAATTTAAAATTAAAATAAAAAAATTAATAAATTAAAAATTTAAAATTTAAAATTTAAAAAATAAAAATAAATAAAAATAACAGTACTAATAGTGATAATGCAACTGATGATATATTTAAAATGTATTAATTAAGATTTGTAATTATTTGTCCGCATACCATCTGAGTCGACCCAAATGTTATCATATACATAAGTTCAACTTTAAGTTCAACTTACAAATTTTACACATGTGACTAGCGCGTTAATTTATAAGTATGCTACATGCTTGTAGCGCTGGGATAAAAACAATCAAATAATTAAAAAAAAAAATGTTTGTCCAATGAAATCTGTGTCTGCATGTCAAACTACCCTTTAGTTCCAAAAAAAAGTTTCACTTGTGAATCACCTTGGGAATCACCTGGGACATGTCCTCGTGCACAAGTGAAGAACAAGTGACGCCCCATACAGAAAATTGTATGGGATGTCCGCATTTTCACAAGTGAAAATTCAAATGAAAATTTTTCGAAGTCCTACGGGACTTCACTTGTTCCTTATACTCATTTTTCGTATGGCCTGTCACGTGCCGGTGACTCGTCCCAAGTTAATCACTTGGGAAAATCTGAATTTTTCCTTGAGTTTTCACTTGTGAAATCACTTGCAAGGGACACGTCCCAAGTGAATCACTTGGGAAAATCAGAATTTTTCCTTGAGTTTTTACTTGTGAAATCACTTGCAAGGGACACGTCCCAAGTGAATAACTTGTGAAATTCAAAATTTTTCCTTGAGTTTTCAATTATAAAAATATAGAATTTAAAATACATACATGTTTAATTTCATTTTAATTATAAGGTATTATTTAGATTTTCAAAAATTGTACAATTATTGTTTCTGTTTTTTTGCATCGTAAGCTTACTTTTAACGTTAGTCATCGTCGTTCTTAAACCTTTGTCCGGGTCCTTTGAATCCTTGGCCAACGCTCCTGAAAAAACATATGTATAAAAAATGCGTTTTATTTGTTTAATTGTATATTTACCTTTTATAGCTGTGTTTAACTCTTTGCAGGATTTTTATTGGCACAAAACATTTCGTCATCCACTTTCGGCTAACGGAACCCATCTAATACCTTCAAAATTTACGTACTTTAAACTAAGATCAATGCACAACATCTTAAACTTAATGTAGCACTTACCTGACTTTATTATATTAACTAAACGATTAAAGTAACTCTGCTGCGCACCATTAAAATGGATGCTTCCCTTTCAATCACTCAAACAGAATGCACCAAGTCTTCTCACCCCTTTACTAGATTTCTTTTGTTTTCTCTTCGCTGTTGGCGCGTGCCACTGCACCTATACCCTTTCTAAAGCGAAATATATCCGACTATATAATTTGTACTTCTTAAGAAAAAAATACAATACGAATTTTTAAAAAATGTTAATACTAATACTACTAATGTTTTAAATATTGAAATCAGTTTTAACGGACTAATTTTCTATAATTACACTAAAAATATATATTGAAATAAAAATGTATAACAGGTAAACATAACATTATAAGTAAATCCAAATTACTTAATTTTACTATAATCAAATAATTTACTTTTATAAAACAATATAAGTTGTATATTTTCGATACACAATATTGCTCCTAAAATATTAGTGCATTAGGGCACATGTCGCTGCTCCACGAAAATTTTTCCGCCGAAATATTAGTCGCTACCCGAACATAACGGAGACTCAAAAAAAAATAACGGACCAGCCGAAATTTGTCTCTGAGAGCGCCGAGTGCAGGCAGATTATAAGACAAGAAAGAGAGGGAAATCTCCGAATATGTGCCTCTCTTTGTTGCACGATCGTTTTCTTAGGCAGTCTTCTACGCTGCGCCGACTGCTCTGCTGACGTCAACAGTGGCACAGCGTTTTAGGCACAAAAAAAAAAAAAAAAAAGCTTTTTGCCTTGAGCCATGTCACCGCGTCCCTACTGCAGAACTGAAGGGTACATATACACTAGGGTGTCCCTTATTTTTCATGTTTGATATATTTTTACGCATACCTTCTTAAAACGTTCCTAATAACTCAATATGTTCTAGAAAAAAATACTAGCCCGTTGCATGCAAGAGAACACGTGCCGACTTGCAATTTAAGCTTGTCCGTACAAGTTGGTGCGGTTACAGCGCTGCGACTATGGACTACGCTTCATTCGTTATTTCATTCGTAAGTTTTGGTGTTATTGGTGCACTATTGTTTGTTGAGTAAAGATGTCAGTGACATTACGTAGTGATAAAGAAAATATTTTTCTTATCGGGCTACCTAGTCATCAAATCACTGGTGCAAAGTTACCATCAAATCGCCAGGTTCTCTCCGTTTTATTTTATAATATTCGGCAAGTCAAGCTAACTCTCAGTGAAAGTGCAAATCTTGTGACTAGGGAGTGTTTAATATTTTGGGAAAAAGCGAGAATTCCCACAAGGGCATTGCCCAATTGCGTGAAGAAACTTATTGATTTATACCATGCTTGGAGAGAGCTGCAAAAAAATTGTAAAAAAACTCTAGCCACTTTCAAGGACCGAGAAAAGAATTTTAAAATAAGCCTTGATAACTTATTTGATATTGCACATGCTGATGCCTTGAAAATAATAAAAATAGAGGAAGACAAACTATTTTTGAATAAACAAAGAGAACCAGGTCGACCAGGATATTTAGCTGGTGTAGACAAAAAATTGACGGAGAAAGAAGAAAGAGTTAGACAGAGACGATTAGACGATGAGGAAAGAAAATTAAGACAAATGGAATTATTGGCTGTTGCATCTACTTCTACTACACAAAACTTGGAACATTCCGAAGATTCGGACGGGGAACAGATTTTGTATTCTGAAATCAGCTTGCCAGTGGTTCTCGGCTCTAAAACAAGTTCGAAAAGAGGTAGAAAGAAACTGATAACACCTAAACTTGTCGCAGCTTTAGACCGTTGTCAGTTGAGCATTAGAGACTCCGTTTACATTCTTCATGCGGTTGTAGAAGCGCTTGGTCTGAGCAGTGATGATTTCCCAATTAATAAATCCTCGATTCAGCGAATTCGTACTCAGGGCAGAAGCAATAAAAACTGATTTTCAGAACAATGTTCCTGATGTAGTCACAGTCCATTGGGATGGAAAACTATTACCAGGGCTGAATGTGCGAGTTTCAAAAGAAGAACGCTTGCCAATTATAGTTTCATTTGACGACAAAGAACAGCTTCTTGCAGTACCAAAACTGGAGAGTTCTTCTGGTAAACATCAATCAAAAGCCGTCTCAACCGCCCTTTGTGACTGGGATCTTAATAACAAGGTACAAATAATGTGCTGCGACACCACATCTTCGAATACTGGACGTTACAATGGAGCTTGCGCTCTTTTAGAACACACTTTAGAAAGAGAATTGTTATTGTTCGCTTGTCGTCATCATGTTTATGAGTTGGTCTTAAAAACTGTCTTCGAAACCAAGATAAAGCACATTACTAACAGCGCAGATATTCCGCTCTTTAAGAAGTTCAGAGACAATTGGAAAAACATCGATTCAAATAAAATTGAACTATGCCTTGATTTCGTTAAAGAATATGTTGCTGAGACAAATATTACATCTTTGATAATGTTTTATAAAGCAGAACTGGAAAAATCTTTCATAAGAGACGATTATCGTGAATTAGTTGAACTTTGCGTAGTGTTTCTGGGAGGAGATACAAACAAGAAAATAAAAATCAGGCCCCCTGGAGCTATGCATCAGGCACGGTGGATGGCAAGAGCGATTTACTCTTTAAAAATATGTTTGCTGCAATCTCAAGTCAGAATGATTGTAAAAGACAAAAGGGCCCTACAAGATGTTTGCCTATTTATCGTCACATTGTATGTAAAGCCTTGGCTTGAATGCACAGTGGCGATTAAAGCACCTAACCAAGATTTGTACTTCTTGAAGGCATTAAAAGAGTACGAAAAAGTTGACACAACAGTTTCAAAAGCTGCTTTAAGCAAGTTCAGCCACCACCTATGGTACTTGTGTGAAGAGACAGTCATTTTATCACTGTTTGATAATGAGGTTGATAACCAAACCAAAATGAAAATGATTGAAAACTTAGACAGGGACAAGAGGTCAGATGTTGGCAAACGCTATATTCCATCAAAGGAAGAAATGTCCCAAACGTTGTTTGGTAAGCTAAAATTATTTTTTGTGTCTGTTTTTTATATACTTTACGTTGTAATTCTTTTTGTTAATTAACCTGTTTTTTGTTTCAGATAAAACGCTGGATGATTTTGTATCGGAGAAGAGCAAACAATTTCTAACTCGACTGCAGATTGACGACAGTTTTCTTCAGGAAGATATATCTTCTTGGGATGATAATGCTGCTTTTCTGAAAGCTAAAAGTAGGATAAGTCGGTTGAAGGTTGTAAATGACACTGCTGAGAGGGCTGTCAAATTAATGCAAGATTTTCAAGGACTTATCACGGCGGAAGAAGAACAAAAACAATACCTGTTGCGCTGTGTCAACGAACATAGACATTTATATCCGGACTGTAAAAAAACCACACTAAATAGAAGTTACCCTGCCTGATTGTTATTATTTTATGTGTTTAAATAAATATAAATATTACAATAAATTCATTTTCCATTTTATTCACTTCATTAATTTCATTTTGATTAATTTTATAGAAGATTGGACTAATAGGACAAAAAACATTTTTTGATCAAATTTGAAGCTCGGTCGGCACGGGTTGCAATCATGCTAGAAAGATCAAATTTCATATTTGAGTAAGGTTTTACATTTATAAAAGATACAGGGGGTATGCATTACAAAATTCGAAAAAAAATTTTTTTTTGCCATATAAGGGACACCCTAATATACACATATAAATTAGTAGATTTGTCTATATGTATTTCGAATACATAAACACACGTGGTGACGAACGAATTCGTCCTTACCGAATTCTTGAAAAACGCACTTGCACTTCAATACAGACAAACTTTAAAAGCAATGTAGAAACCAAGCACTTACATACATACATACACAGAATTTACTGTAATGAAAAGAAAAAAAGAGCTGTAAAAGTGTAGTATATTTTAAGGCTTTAAGTACTAAGTAATTTTTACCTACCCTTCTGACTCCATTTGAATTTATTTTAGGAACATTTCCAATTGCTCGGCACTTTTCACCACACTTTTAAACTTTATGCTAAAGGAATGGTTTAGAAGAAGAAGAGCAAAAATGAAAGGTCTACCTCGTGCTAAGTGTCAAACAAAAAGAAATTAACGCGTTCCAAATCCGCAAAAAACCATTTCAAGTCGAAATGCAAATCACTTTTAATACTTTTCTAGTCCTTTCCGTTCTTAAGCCTATTACTCACATCGACGAAAACCGCAAGCTAATCATAGGAGTGAGCGAGAGGCAATAAGGCGGCTAACGCTTTTCGTCGGATCTGTTTCACAGCGCGGTACTCAGATGAGCTAAGGAAATACCAGAAACAAGAAAGAACGATATAGTCGAGTACCTCGACATCAGATGCCCGTTACTCAGCTAAAGGGACAAAAGGGAAATGGGGATATGCAAGCAGCAAAGCGAGATTGAAATGCGCCATCTACCCGCGATCTCAATATATGGTTATGTGGACGGTACACAGATTTAAGCTTATGGGCGCGGCAAACTTTTTTTGGATCAATCAATAGGTATTGACAAGGCTAATACATTTCAGTTAAAATTGTTTACCTTGAATGAAAATTGTGAGCGCTACAAGCTTGGGTGGTTTGTGGGCCTTAGAGTGGGCGTGGCATATTCGCGTAACAAGCGTGCGCTGCGTACAAGGCTACGGAATCTAAATCTGAAATCCCAATTCTCTATCTTTGATAGTTTCCGAGATATCCGCGTTCATACTTACGATTTTTTGAAGTTTGTAGGCGTTAAAGTGGGCGTGGCAAACTTTATTTTTGGGTCAATCTATAGGTATTGATGGGAACAATGGATTTTTATTCTAGCACTAAAACTGTAGGCGCCACAGTTTTGGGCGGTTTGTGGGCGTTAGAGTGGGCGTGACACTCTGCTGAGTGTGTTGCGCAGGAAGCTTAGGAATCTGCATGCCTAATCCCAGTATTGAAGCTCTTATAGTTTCCGAGATCTCAGAGTTCATACGGACAGACGAACAGACGAACATGGCTAGATCGACTCGGCTAGTGATCCTGATCAAGAATATATATACTTTATGGGGTCGGAAACGCTTCTTTCTGCCTTTTACATACTTTCCGACGAATCTAGTATACCCTTCTACTCTACGAGTAAGGGGTATAAAAATACATGAGTTCGTCAGTGAATTCCGATGGACGCCGTTAGCCGCGGCGCATAGAATAAATAATTTAAGCTTTCGGTGTGTTTATGAAAAAGCGGTGTGGAAAAAAAATTTAAATTGGAAAGGAAACCCCAAAAACTGCTGTAGGAGGTCAGTGCATATGAAAAGGGATGCCTAATCCAAGCTGTTGCCCATTATTGTGGGGCTTGACCCACGGCAAGCAATAACAGGGCAAATACGCAGAACAGTGAATGTGCTGGAGATAATCCAATCGAGAATACCATCGAGGAAGAATCTAAGTTCTGGCCAAAAGAATTTGGTTACGCTGCACTTATATAAGTACCTTTTTTGCAGAACCACTAGTAACACGAGCTCAGGTAAGGTCTCCGTCAGGAAATCGGTGTACCACCACCAACTACTTGGCAGCGGAGCTGTAGGACGCGTTGGTTTCTATGGGGAGAAGGACAAAAGAATGCCCGCTAAGGGGCAGCTGGAGGAGCTATACCAGCCATTGCCATTATACTGGCATCAGCATCAGCGGAACAACCAGGTTTCCACTCCCTTAAGGCCCATGTTGGCATATTGCGAATCGGAGCAGGACTGCAGATGGAGCGGGGAAAATGGCGAATCCGCTACACGAGAAGGTAGCCTTAAACTACAAATAACATAAGTAAAAACATTATTTGAACATTCCATTCATTTTTATTTCCTAGTGCACCAGCAGATCTTAAAACTTTTTATAATCATCCAAACAAACCCAGCTGGTTGACAGTAAGACCATGCTACATGAACTGCGAGTGAACTTTTCGACTAGTAAAACTATATTACTATAAGAACATTTTGAGATTGATTGGTTTTTGAGCCACGTGCTAAACGTATAACAACTCTCTGTGTAGACCAATTTAAAATAGGGAATATTTAAGTGAAATGTAGTATGTTCAGTGAACATTGTTCACATATCAAGTGCACACTGTACTTAGTGTTACGCATTAATATTATTACATAAACATTGTATCACTTGGCCACAATATGTAAACACAAATACAAGTCCCAAACAGTTTTACAAGTGACCGGTAATATGATCGCCGTTGAGTCCACTGGGACTGGGCAGTGCTGCATGCGCGACCGCTCTGTCACCATGTGAACATAAGACCTCTCCTCCGCCGCGGCGACTCTTCGCCAGCAGCTACTAATACATACATCTATACATATGCATTGAACGCTGCGCTAGCGGCGCAGCTACACTCTCACTTGCTGTAGAAGGAACTGTAATTTGGACTGGAATTTGGACATATGAACATGAGTGAGTAGAGATGGAGTTATGGCAAAACGTGGGGGCGTAAAGAGCCAAATAAATAAAAGAATGGCGCACTTAAAGTGGCTATTATTTAAAAACCAAACGCCACCCCCCTGGGCAACAGCCCAAAAATTACAAGAAGAGCTTGATTTTCTTAATTAAAGTCTTGTAAATAAAAAGCCATTAACTCCAGCTCACTCAGTGATAAAGACAATTAATAAAGATACAAAAATAAGACCTCCACTTCCAAAGCAGACTTCCAAGAGAAGCAAAGTGTGCCCGAAAGACTGCCCGGGACCACTGGAAATTTTGCGAGAGTATGTGCGCAAAACCCTGTGCGATGACCGGCACCGGTACCGCCTGAACCCATAGGCCCAAGACATCTGCAGCTGAAACTACAAGCGTGGGGGGCAAGCAGCCACCTACGCCTTCGAAGGAGCATCAGCGTGCCAACCCCGGCGATTTGATTTAAAAAAAAAAAACAAGGAAGAACGCTATAGTCGAGTACCTCGACTATCAGATACCCGTTACTGAGCTAAAGGGACCAAAGAGAAATAGAGATATGCAAGCAGCAAAGCAAGATTGAAATGCGCCACCTACCGGCGGTAGACAGATTTAAGCGTTATGGGCGTTAGAGTGGGTGTGGCAAATTTTTTTTTGGATCAATCGATAGGTATTGACGTGACCAATACATTTCAGTTAAAATTTTTTATCTAGCATGAAAATTGTGGGCGCCACAGGTTTTGGCGGCTTGTGGGCGTAAGAGTGGGCGTGGCATATTCGCGTAACAAACTTTCGCTTTCTTGGATCAATCGATAGGTATTGACGAGACCAATACATTTCAGTTAAATATTTTTATCTAGCGTGAAAATTGTGGGCGCCGCAGGCTTGGGCGGCTTGTGGGCGTTAGAAAGGGCGTGGCACATTTGCGTAACAAACTTGTGCTGCGTACAAGGCTACGGAATCTAAGTCTGAGATCCCAGTTCTCTATTTTTTATAGTTTTCGAGATATCCACGTTCACATTTACGATTTTTTGAAGTTTGTGGGCGTTAAAGTGGGCGTGGCAAACTTTTTTTTGGGTCAATCGATAGGTATTGATGAGAACATTACATTTCAGTTAAATTTTTATTCTAGCATCAAAACTGTAGGAGCCACAGTTTTGGGCGGTTTGTGGGCGTTAAAGTGGGCGTGGCACTCTTCTGAAACAAACTTGCGCTGCGCAGGAATCTCAGGAATCTGCATGCCTAATCCCAGTAGATCTTATAAATTCCGAGATCTCAGCGTTCATACGGACAGACGGGTAGACGGTCATGGCTAGATCGACTCTGCTAATGATCCTGATCAAGAATATATTACTTTATGGGGTCGGTAACGCTTCCTTCTGCCTGTTACATACTTTCCGACGAATCTAGTATACCCTTTTACTCTACGAGTAACGGGTATAAAAAGATCCACATGGTCTGACAATTCCTGCAATAATAACATTACCGGAACAAGAAGAAATGGCTATCACACCAACTGAATTCCTAAAATTAGACTCATCACTCATACCAGAGCTTGATGGTAAGGCCGAAAATTTAAAAAGTTTCTTAGGTTCCTTAATTTTGGTAAACTCCCTGAAGGAATCGAATGAAGCTCTATCAGTTAATCTGATCAAGACTAAGCTAAAAGGCCATTCAAAAATAATAGAGAAACTAAAAAATTAAGTTAAAGGAGAATCAATAGATGTCATTTCGGCAGAACTATTAAATCTTCGACAGAGACAACAAAGAGCCAATCAATACCTTGAAGAAGTAGAGAATTTGGCAAAGGCAGTAGAAAGAGCTTACATAAATGACGGACTGTCCTCAGAATTAGCCACTCAGTACAGCAAAACTCATGCCGTCAAGGCAATGACTAAGATAAGATTAAACTTATCATGGAGGCTGGCACATTCAACACATTGGATAATTCCATGTCCAAATTCGGAAACAGTTGTACAGATGCAACAGGCCAATCAAACACCATCCTGTTCTACAATAGAAGCAACTGTGGAAGTTACCGCGGAAGAGGTCATTTCCGCTCCTATAACAACAATAAAAGTAACCGTGGTTACTATAACAATAATAGAGGACGAGGCCAAAACAGAGAAAACAATAGGGGAAGTTATAGAGGAAATAACCACCATACAAGGAAGAACGCTATAGTCCAGTACCTCGACTATCAGATACCCGTTACTCAGCTAAAGGGACCAAAGAGAAATGGAGATATGCAAGCAGAAAAGCGAGATTGAAATGCGCCACCTACCGGCTGTAGACAGATTTAAGCGTTATGGGCGTTAGAGTGGGCGTGGAAATTTTTTTTTGGATCAATCGATAGGCATTGACGCGACCAATACATTTCAGGTAAAATTTTTTAACTAGCATGAAAATTGTGGGCGCCACAGGTTTTGGCGGCTTGTGGACGTAAGAGTGGGCGTGACATATTCGCGTAACAAACTTTCGCTGCGTACAAGGCTACGGAATCTAAATTTGAGATCCCTATTCTCTCTTTGATAGTATCCGAGATATCGACGTTCATACTTACGATTTCTTGAAGTTTTGTGGGCGGTTTGTGGGCTTTAAAGTGGGCGTGGAAAACTTTTATTTAGTTAATGGATAGGTATTGATGAGAACAATACATTTCAGTTAAACTTTTTATTCTAGCATCAAAACTGTAGGAGCCACAGTTATGGGCGGTTAGTGGGCGTTAGAGTGGGCGTGTCACTCTGCTGAAACAAACTTGCGCTGCGTAAGAAGCTCAGGAATCTGCATGCCAAATCCCGATAGCTCTTATAGTTTTCGAGATCTCAGCGTTCATCCGGACGGACGGACAGACGGACATGACTAGATCGACTCGGCTAGTGATCCTGATCAAGAATATATATACTTTATGGGGTCGGAAACGCTTCCTTCTGCCTGTTACATACTTTCCGACGAATCTAGTACACTCATTTACTCTACGAGTAACGGTTATAAATAGAGGTTATAACTATAACAATAATAACAACAATATTAGTGTAGCCCAAAACGCTTCGGAAAACTTCCAAAAACCTTTAGGTACACAGCAGTAGAAAATATTAAAATTCATACCATCAATCTCAGCCAAAGCACATTCGCGACTTTTATACATTTAGCAACGGGAAAGGAATTATTCTTTTTAATAGACACAGGTGCGGAAATATCTATATTGAAGGAAAATTCCGAAGTTTTTAAATATATTCAAAACAATTATACTTTCAATATTCATGGAACAAGTCAAGAATTTACCAAATCAAAAGGGCTGACTTCTATTGAAATCCAATTTTCTAAATATTTAATCCCACTCGATTTTCATATAGTAAATTTACAATTTGCTATTCCTTGTGATGGAATACTAGGAATCGACTTTATTAAAAATTACAACTGTCAATTAGATTTCAAGCCATCTGAAGACTGGCTCATAATTAGACCAAATAACTTAAAATATCCGATTTATGTTCCAATAACATATAGTTCTGGCAACAACTCCATAATTCTGCCAGCAAGATCCCAAATTGTCCGAAAAACTGAATTAAATTCAGCAGAAGACAGTGTGTTGATTCCGAATCAGAAAATTCAGCTTGGTATTTATATAGCATATACCATATCAAGAGTTCAAAATGCATTCAGAAGAATACGAAATACAACGAATGAAGATCAGATAATAAACATAAACCACATAAAACATGAATCACTTTCAAACTACGATGTAGTTAAAGGAGACTTCAAAGACCGAGAAAAATCTGTATTGACCCAACTTCCCGCCACAATTTCATAAACAATTAACAACATTATGCACCCAATAAAGCGATGTATTCGGACTAGAAAACGAATCGATTAATACGAATAATTTCTAAAAACAAATACTGAGATTGCAGGATGAAGAACCTATATACATAAAAAATTATAGAAATCCTCATAGTCAAAAAAGCTCATTAACGACAAAATAGTAGAACCCTCTGTATCTCCTTATAGTACCCAAAAAATCACTTCCAAATGATCAAATCACTTCTGATAAATTCCCACTCCCTAGAATTGATGATATTTTAGATCAACTAGGTAGAGCAAAATACTTTTACAGTTTACAGTTTTACAGTTTACGTTTGGCAGTCATAACGATCGGTCGTGTCTTTCTCCCAAATCGAACTTAACAGCGAGTAAAGCTTAAGTTACAAAACAAACAACAAACAACTACAAACACACATCTATAAATAGATTTCTTATCAGTTATTGCAACCGCTTAGACTACACCTGCTTCAACAGAGCAGCATATAAGCACTCCGAACTATGCGGGATCCTCCAGACATCTGGAGGGGAAAGCCTTCACCCACCAGCAAATTCTTAGTCATAACTAGAATTAATGATGAAGAAACCCAATCTGAAGTCCCACGAACCCTAGCAGGGGTATCACCATTCACCATCAAAAAAATCATCGACTTAACATGCGGAGGCGAAGTAGTACGCTGCAAGAAAACACGCGACGGAAACCTTCTAGTCCAAACAAAAGGCCAACAACAAGCCGACAAATTATTAAAACTCACAAACATTCCAAACAATATCCCAGTAGCAGTATCTGAACACCGAACCCTGAAAAACTCAAAGGGAGTTATATATTCTAATGATCTTCGAGGTATAAAATAAGAAGAAATCTTAGAAAATTTAAGGTCCCAAAAGGTCTCTGAAGTGAAAAAAATCATGAAGAGAGCAATTTGTGGCGACCCAACCGAAACTGGACTTATCACCTTGACATTCGCAAAACTAGACCTGCCAGATTACATATACATTGGATACGAGAGAGTCGAAGTTCGCCCTTACATACCTTCCCCAATGCGATGCAACAATTGCCTACGTTTAGGTCATCTGATGCTTTCATGCAAATCTTCAGAAAACTGCTATAGGTGTAGCCAAACAAACCACGTCGACCTTGCAAAATGACAAAAATGCGAGCGTGCTGTGAGCTGCATTAATTGCACGGAAAAAAGCCTTCCTAACTCCGATCACCATCCCAGAGACAGAAATTGCCCAGTATTTCTTACTCACCGAGAAGTACAAGCCATCAAAACCAAACAAAAAGTGGACTACAGAACGGCCTGGAACATTCTCAAAAGCAGACACCATCATGACGGATCCTTGTACGCATCGGTAGCAAACTCCTCTAATCAAAAGTACTCTCGACCACAACATCTCAGCCAGAACACGCCATCAACATCAGCTTCCACCTCTCATAACCCACCACCAACAGCAAACACAGGCAGACAAATAATTTCCTACGACGACAATGATGACGAAAATATGTCTACGGACACTGGCGAAGAACAAATCAACAATGGTAAAACAACCCAAATAACTATTCTTCCAAGAAATATAAGTAACAAAACTAAAAGACATCTTATTAATAAGGAAAAATCGAATCCCACAATGTTAACTAGATTTATGATTAAAAATACCCCTAGCTCAAACGTAACAAATAACTAATAGAAAAACGTAGCGAACACATCATACCCCACAATAGTAAATATGGCACACATTAATGGCTATGTAAATAATTATAACGAACTACTAATACTCTTAAAACTCCATAAACCCTAAATTATTTCCCTTCAGGAAACCCACATAACACTCTTTCAACAATTCCCAATCCCAGTTTACTTTAAAATCTATAACACAACTGCGGCTTCAGCCAAAGTTGGAGTTGCTCTACTGATCCATAAATCAGTTCAGCATAAGCAAATCCCTGTAGGACAAGCTGTCGAAACCATTGGATTGGAAATACAGTCCCAAAAAAGCTTAATATCTTTTCAGCCTACATACCACCTTCACAAAAATTTACCAAGACAGATATAGAAACCACGATACCCTACCTAACAACACCTACACTGATCACAGGTGACTTTAATGGATGGAATAGCCTCTGGGGATCTCCCAAAAGCAATCGAAGGGGTAGATTCCTCGGAGATTACACTCACAGCAACAACAACATTTCACACATTTCTCCACACACAATTCTTACACCCACATAGACCTTGCCTTTTGCTCTCCGAACCTCAAAATTCACTGCGATTTTAATATCATGGACACTCCCCAGGGTAGTGACCATTTTCCCATAATAATAAACATTTTTGCCCAAGAAAACCAAACATTTAACTACACAAAAAGGTTTATAACTAAAAGAGCAAACTGGAATAAATTCGAAAGTCTTACCAACCGCTTTAATAACCAAATTCCAGTATCAACTAACACAAACCAAGAACACAGTAACATAAACAAAATAATATTAAACAGCGCCTATTATAGTATTCCCCAAACCCAACCTTCAAAAAGTCAATACAACGTCCCGTGGTGGAATAAAAAGCTAGACGACTTAAAAGTCAGCAAAAACCGAGCCTGGAGAGCATTCAATAGGGAAATGTCCCTGTCCAACCTAATACATTTTAAAAAAACTAATGCCCAGCTCAGACGAGAAATTCGGCTTAGCAAAAAAGGTAGTATTCACGCACTAACAACCAGTATTTCAACTGACTCAAAGCCAGACATGATCTGGAGTAAAATTAGACAATTCTGTGGAATTCACAAATCCACACACATACATTGTATTCAGAACAACAATCTTAACACAATAGTCTCAAATCCAGAAGATATTGCTACAGTTTTTTCCAAACATTGGTCATCTCAATCCGATGATCACAACTTTTCGCAAGCTTTTTTAGACGCAAAACGCAACGCATACAGACAAAACAACGACGAACCACCCAAAAGAACAGCTGACTTCATGGAACAAGACATTGACTACCTTGAATTTTCTGTAGCTTTGAACAGTCTAAAAGGAAACACTCCTGGGAACGACAAGATCAATTATACAATGATACAGCAAACGGCAAAACCAGTTAAAATTAGAATAATAAACTTCTTCAACTCTATCCTAAAATCTTTTATACCTCAGGCCTTTAAAATAAGTACAATAGTCCCAATTCATAAACCTGGCAAAGACAAAACCATTATTGAATCATACAGACCCATTTCCCTTAACCCATGTATCCCAAAAACGCTTGATAAAATCATCTCCAAATGGCTCTGCTGGTTTGTTACTTCCAACAAACTTCTGAACAGTCGTCAAGTTGGGTTCAAGAGGGGAAATCTGTGACAGATTGTCTACTATATGTAGACTCTCTGATCAACAAGGCCCTCTCAGAAAAAAGACACGCCTCAATTATATCTCTTGACTTTGAAAAAGCATTTGAGAAAGTAGGACTGCACACGATAAAAAACCAATTGATTAAATGGGGCTGTGGGCCAAGGCTAATCAAATACGTAACCCAATTTATGACAAGTCGAAAAATTAGAGTTAAAGTCAACCACAGTCATTCACTAATTCAACCACTTCACAATGGAATACCGCAGGGATCCCCCCTATCTGTGATACTTTTTCTCATTGCATATAACAGCCTATCAGACACAATAAGTAAACACAAGAACCTTAACTTTATAACATTTGCAGACGACTACAACATTATAGTTGACCTAAAGAAACAGAAAAACCCAACAATAAACTTAAAAAGTCTATTCGAGGACATCAGTAACTGGTGCAACTTATCTGGAGCGTCGTTATCCCTATCTAAATGCAAGCATATACACATCTGCAGAAAACATAACTGTGTCTGCCAACTTTCTACAGTAACAAACTCTATATGCACAGTAGCGGAACTAACAATGCTAGGCTTATCATTCGACACAAAATACAAATGGCAACCCCACATAAATAAACTAGCAAAATCCTTAACAAATTCAATTAATATTATAAAATGCCTCTCAAATGATAAATATAACTGCCAGCCACTGACCTTAGTCCAAATAGTCAGAAGTCTATGTTTGTCAAAAATAGACTACGGCTTACCATTTTATGGTCTAGCTCCAAAATCGCAAATCAAACCGATCCAAACCCTTCTCAACAATGCAATCCGTTCAGCACTAGGAGCCTTCTGCTCAACACCCGTCATCAACTTACACTTAGAATCGAACATACCACCCTTAGACATTAGAACAAATCATCTTCAAGCCAAATTGTCTAATACAATAACGCAATCATCGGATACTCCTCTAAAATCAATAAAAGATAAAATTACAAAAAAGCAAACTCTGAAATACAGGAACTCAGTCCTACACAAAACTATTATGTCCTGTGCAAACCTAGGCCTCCCTATAAGCCCAACAAAAATCTTACCAAAATCGAAACCCCCTTGGCACTTACAATCAGATGCTATAGACACACATTTAAGCCAATATAAAAAAGCAACAACAAGCATGCCAATATTAAGAAAAGAATTTCTCGACATAAAATCAAAACTGACCAACTACACTTTTATATACACGGACGCATCACAAAGCCAAGACACAACTGCTTATGCCATAACCACAGAGAACATTGTTCTAAAAAGAGCCATCCTTCCAAACTATACATCAGTTTATACTGCAGAAATTATCGCAATACTAGAAGCCTTAATAACAAAGGAAAAATCTGTATCTGCTCTGACTCCCTTTCCGCAATTCACTCGATTCTAAACATAGACAATTCCGCTTATTATCCTACGAAAATTCGTGGTATAATAAATAACGCCTACCCCAAAATAAAAATCATGTGGGTTCCGAGCCATGTTGGAATTAGTGGCAACGAATTTGCTGACGAAGCCGCAAAAACGTAACTATCGCACCGCTGATCACCACACACAATATTAACCAATCCGACATAAGCAGATTTTTAAAAAAACATTTCTGTAGCACCTCCCTCAATCTTTTCCAATACTCCTCCAGTTGGTACCAATCCATAAACAGCAACCATCTTAACATAAGCGACTACACAAAAGCTAAAGAAATAGTCAAACTAACACGAAAAGACCAAGCCCGAATCATAAGATTACGCCTGGGCCACACCAGACTTACCCATGAATTCAGACTCCTTCAGGCTACAGACAACCCCTGTAAGTTCTGCAATAACAACTCAATGTCAATAGACCATATCCTTAACGAATGCACTGCATTTAATTACAACCGAACCCACATCCCGAATAATAACCTTACTCCACTTCTTTCCAATCCTACGACCACCAACCTCCTTTAACTTCTCGATTTCCTTAAGAAATCTAACTTATTAAACCTCTTATAATTAAGATACTTTGTTAATACACCTGAAATGTACTTTATTAATTAAGAAGCGAATACCATGAATGAATTATACCCTTAGTAATTAAGAACCGAATAGAAAATTGAACTATAGACTTTAAGCCAGCCTAAAGCCTAAGTAGCTATGGCTGCCTACCCCTGTTGCTTTAGTTTTAACTTTAAGCAAGCAGTTTGTAAATAAATAAATAAAATACTTTTCATGCCTTGATTTAATGTCAGTGTTTGTGCCTAACCGAAGTAGACACTTCTGGGTCTCACCGCGGGACAAGGGGGTAATGAGCACTTGTCGCTGGCACGGGGACGCTTTGCCGGCAGGACGATCGCGTCGCGGCAATGGTAAATGGTTACTGCGATGCCGGACCACAGGCGATGCTAAGCTGCACTGAGGTTGAGCTAACGTGGTAAGCTGCTAGTTGAGATAGTGTATTATGAGCCCTATTCCCAGAGGTAGGAAGTAGAACCGCGGAGTTATGAGGTGTGTTGATAACTGATTTATTCTTCATTTGATACATGCTTATATAATACTTGGAACACGGAAGTTTAGTGTAATGGTTAGTGAAATAAGCTATATTCTAAAGTAGGTAGGTGGGTAGGTCAGGGAGTTTCGATTATGGTAGCAGTTTGCGTAGTTGGCTCGACTGACACTGTAAAATGTGCTGACTGCATTGGCGGGTCAGAGTACCGTTGTGACGGTGAGACAGTGAGTTAGTGAGACATATAATATGCTGATTAGCAATTCTTATCTGCAGTGAGTGCTACTGAGCACCTGGTACTGTTCCCAACTTGGCTACTGCTTGATTTGTTGGGTGTCGTCATGTTGAGCACCTTTGAGTACGAAAAGTCACGTTTTCATAAAATTTAACTCAAAACAAGGAAGAACGCTATTGTCAAGTACCTCGACTATCAGATACCCGTTACTCAGCTAAAGGGACCAAACGGAAATGGAGATATGCAAGCAGCAAAGCGTGAATGAAATGCGCCACCTACCTTAAGCGTTATGGGCGTTAGAGGGGGCGTGGCAAATTTTTTTTTGGATCAATCGATAGGTATTGACAAGACCAATACATTTCAGTTCAAATTTTTTATCTAGCATGAAAATTGTAGGCGCCACAGGTTTAGGCGGTTTGTGGGCGTTAGTGTAGGCGTGGCATATTCGCGTAACAAACTTGCGCCGCGTACAAGGCTACGGAATCTAAATCTGAGATCTTCTCTATCTTTAATAGTTTCCGAGATATCCACGATTATATTTACGATTTTCTTAAGTTTGGGGGCGGTTTGTGGGCGATAAAGTGGGCATGGCAAACTTTTTTTAGGTCATTCGGAGATGGAGATGTCTTCCCTATTTCATTGTAGGAGAGTTTTGGTTCTATTAAAAATTACAACTGTCAATTAGATTTCAAGCCATCTGAAGACTGGCTCATAATTAGACCAAATAACTTAAAATATCCGATTTATGTTCCAATAACATATAGTTCTGGCAACAACTCCATAATTCTGCCAGCAAGATCCCAAATTGTCCGAAAAACTGAATTAAATTCAGCAGAAGACAGTGTGTTGATTCCGAATCAGAAAATTCAGCTTGGTATTTATATAGCATATACCATATCAAGAGTTCAAAATGCATTCAGAAGAATACGAAATACAACGAATGAAGATCAGATAATAAACATAAACCACATAAAACATGAATCACTTTCAAACTACGATGTAGTTAAAGGAGACTTCAAAGACCGAGAAAAAACTGTATTGACCCAACTTCCCGCCACAATTTCATAAACAATTAACAACATTATGCACCCAATAACGCGATGTATTCGGACTAGAAAACGAATCGATTAATACGAATAATTTCTAAAAACAAATACTGAGATTGCAGGATGAAGAACCTATATACATAAAAAATTATAGAAATCCTCATAGTCAAAAAAGCTCATTAACGACAAAATAGTAGAACCCTCTGTATCTCCTTATAGTACCCAAAAAATCACTTCCAAATGATCAAATCACTTCTGATAAATTCCCACTCCCTAGAATTGATGATATTTTAGATCAACTAGGTAGAGCAAAATACTTTTACAGTTTACAGTTTTACAGTTTACGTTTGGCAGTCATAACGATCGGTCGTGTCTTTCTCCCAAATCGAACTTAACAGCGAGTAAAGCTTAAGTTACAAAACAAACAACAAACAACTACAAACACACATCTATAAATAGATTTCTTATCAGTTATTGCAACCGCTTAGACTACACCTGCTTCAACAGAGCAGCATATAAGCACTCCGAACTATGCGGGATCCTCCAGACATCTGGAGGGGAAAGCCTTCACCCACCAGCAAATTCTTAGTCATAACTAGAATTAATGATGAAGAAACCCAATCTGAAGTCCCACGAACCCTAGCAGGGGTATCACCATTCACCATCAAAAAAATCATCGACTTAACATGCGGAGGCGAAGTAGTACGCTGCAAGAAAACACGCGACGGAAACCTTCTAGTCCAAACAAAAGGCCAACAACAAGCCGACAAATTATTAAAACTCACAAACATTCCAAACAATATCCCAGTAGCAGTATCTGAACACCGAACCCTGAAAAACTCAAAGGGAGTTATATATTCTAATGATCTTCGAGGTATAAAATAAGAAGAAATCTTAGAAAATTTAAGGTCCCAAAAGGTCTCTGAAGTGAAAAAAATCATGAAGAGAGCAATTTGTGGCGACCCAACCGAAACTGGACTTATCACCTTGACATTCGCAAAACTAGACCTGCCAGATTACATATACATTGGATACGAGAGAGTCGAAGTTCGCCCTTACATACCTTCCCCAATGCGATGCAACAATTGCCTACGTTTAGGTCATCTGATGCTTTCATGCAAATCTTCAGAAAACTGCTATAGGTGTAGCCAAACAAACCACGTCGACCTTGCAAAATGACAAAAATGCGAGCGTGCTGTGAGCTGCATTAATTGCACGGAAAAAAGCCTTCCTAACTCCGATCACCATCCCAGAGACAGAAATTGCCCAGTATTTCTTACTCACCGAGAAGTACAAGCCATCAAAACCAAACAAAAAGTGGACTACAGAACGGCCTGGAACATTCTCAAAAGCAGACACCATCATGACGGATCCTTGTACGCATCGGTAGCAAACTCCTCTAATCAAAAGTACTCTCGACCACAACATCTCAGCCAGAACACGCCATCAACATCAGCTTCCACCTCTCATAACCCACCACCAACAGCAAACACAGGCAGACAAATAATTTCCTACGACGACAATGATGACGAAAATATGTCTACGGACACTGGCGAAGAACAAATCAACAATGGTAAAACAACCCAAATAACTATTCTTCCAAGAAATATAAGTAACAAAACTAAAAGACATCTTATTAATAAGGAAAAATCGAATCCCACAATGTTAACTAGATTTATGATTAAAAATACCCCTAGCTCAAACGTAACAAATAACTAATAAAAAACCGTAGCGAACACATCATACCCCACAATAGTAAATATGGCACACATTAATGGCTATGTAAATAATTATAACGAACTACTAATACTCTTAAAACTCCATAAACCCTAAATTATTTCCCTTCAGGAAACCCACATAACACTCTTTCAACAATTCCCAATCCCAGTTAACTTTAAAATCTATAACACAACTGCGGCTTCAGCCAAAGTTGGAGTTGCTCTACTGATCCATAAATCAGTTCAGCATAAGCAAATCCCTGTAGGACAAGCTGTCGAAACCATTGGATTGGAAATACAGTCCCAAAAAAGCTTAATATCTTTTCAGCCTACATACCACCTTCACAAAAATTTACCAAGACAGATATAGAAACCACGATACCCTACCTAACAACACCTACACTGATCACAGGTGACTTTAATGGATGGAATAGCCTCTGGGGATCTCCCAAAAGCAATCGAAGGGGTAGATTCCTCGGAGATTACACTCACAGCAACAACAACATTTCACACATTTCTCCACACACAATTCTTACACCCACATAGACCTTGCCTTTTGCTCTCCGAACCTCAAAATTCACTGCGATTTTAATATCATGGACACTCCCCAGGGTAGTGACCATTTTCCCATAATAATAAACATTTTTGCCCAAGAAAACCAAACATTTAACTACACAAAAAGGTTTATAACTAAAAGAGCAAACTGGAATAAATTCGAAAGTCTTACCAACCGCTTTAATAACCAAATTCCAGTATCAACTAACACAAACCAAGAACACAGTAACATAAACAAAATAATATTAAACAGCGCCTATTATAGTATTCCCCAAACCCAACCTTCAAAAAGTCAATACAACGTCCCGTGGTGGAATAAAAAGCTAGACGACTTAAAAGTCAGCAAAAACCGAGCCTGGAGAGCATTCAATAGGGAAATGTCCCTGTCCAACCTAATACATTTTAAAAAAACTAATGCCCAGCTCAGACGAGAAATTCGGCTTAGCAAAAAAGGTAGTATTCACGCACTAACAACCAGTATTTCAACTGACTCAAAGCCAGACATGATCTGGAGTAAAATTAGACAATTCTGTGGAATTCACAAATCCACACACATACATTGTATTCAGAACAACAATCTTAACACAATAGTCTCAAATCCAGAAGATATTGCTACAGTTTTTTCCAAACATTGGTCATCTCAATCCGATGATCACAACTTTTCGCAAGCTTTTTTAGACGCAAAACGCAACGCATACAGACAAAACAACGACGAACCACCCAAAAGAACAGCTGACTTCATGGAACAAGACATTGACTACCTTGAATTTTCTGTAGCTTTGAACAGTCTAAAAGGAAACACTCCTGGGAACGACAAGATCAATTATACAATGATACAGCAAACGGCAAAACCAGTTAAAATTAGAATAATAAACTTCTTCAACTCTATCCTAAAATCTTTTATACCTCAGGCCTTTAAAATAAGTACAATAGTCCCAATTCATAAACCTGGCAAAGACAAAACCATTATTGAATCATACAGACCCATTTCCCTTAACCCATGTATCCCAAAAACGCTTGATAAAATCATCTCCAAATGGCTCTGCTGGTTTGTTACTTCCAACAAACTTCTGAACAGTCGTCAAGTTGGGTTCAAGAGGGGAAATCTGTGACAGATTGTCTACTATATGTAGACTCTCTGATCAACAAGGCCCTCTCAGAAAAAAGACACGCCTCAATTATATCTCTTGACTTTGAAAAAGCATTTGAGAAAGTAGGACTGCACACGATAAAAAACCAATTGATTAAATGGGGCTGTGGGCCAAGGCTAATCAAATACGTAACCCAATTTATGACAAGTCGAAAAATTAGAGTTAAAGTCAACCACAGTCATTCACTAATTCAACCACTTCACAATGGAATACCGCAGGGATCCCCCCTATCTGTGATACTTTTTCTCATTGCATATAACAGCCTATCAGACACAATAAGTAAACACAAGAACCTTAACTTTATAACATTTGCAGACGACTACAACATTATAGTTGACCTAAAGAAACAGAAAAACCCAACAATAAACTTAAAAAGTCTATTCGAGGACATCAGTAACTGGTGCAACTTATCTGGAGCGTCGTTATCCCTATCTAAATGCAAGCATATACACATCTGCAGAAAACATAACTGTGTCTGCCAACTTTCTACAGTAACAAACTCTATATGCACAGTAGCGGAACTAACAATGCTAGGCTTATCATTCGACACAAAATACAAATGGCAACCCCACATAAATAAACTAGCAAAATCCTTAACAAATTCAATTAATATTATAAAATGCCTCTCAAATGATAAATATAACTGCCAGCCACTGACCTTAGTCCAAATAGTCAGAAGTCTATGTTTGTCAAAAATAGACTACGGCTTACCATTTTATGGTCTAGCTCCAAAATCGCAAATCAAACCGATCCAAACCCTTCTCAACAATGCAATCCGTTCAGCACTAGGAGCCTTCTGCTCAACACCCGTCATCAACTTACACTTAGAATCGAACATACCACCCTTAGACATTAGAACAAATCATCTTCAAGCCAAATTGTCTAATACAATAACGCAATCATCGGATACTCCTCTAAAATCAATAAAAGATAAAATTACAAAAAAGCAAACTCTGAAATACAGGAACTCAGTCCTACACAAAACTATTATGTCCTGTGCAAACCTAGGCCTCCCTATAAGCCCAACAAAAATCTTACCAAAATCGAAACCCCCTTGGCACTTACAATCAGATGCTATAGACACACATTTAAGCCAATATAAAAAAGCAACAACAAGCATGCCAATATTAAGAAAAGAATTTCTCGACATAAAATCAAAACTGACCAACTACACTTTTATATACACGGACGCATCACAAAGCCAAGACACAACTGCTTATGCCATAACCACAGAGAACATTGTTCTAAAAAGAGCCATCCTTCCAAACTATACATCAGTTTATACTGCAGAAATTATCGCAATACTAGAAGCCTTAATAACAAAGGAAAAATCTGTATCTGCTCTGACTCCCTTTCCGCAATTCACTCGATTCTAAACATAGACAATTCCGCTTATTATCCTACGAAAATTCGTGGTATAATAAATAACGCCTACCCCAAAATAAAAATCATGTGGGTTCCGAGCCATGTTGGAATTAGTGGCAACGAATTTGCTGACGAAGCCGCAAAAACGTAACTATCGCACCGCTGATCACCACACACAATATTAACCAATCCGACATAAGCAGATTCTTAAAAAAACATTTCTGTAGCACCTCCCTCAATCTTTTCCAATACTCCTCCAGTTGGTACCAATCCATAAACAGCAACCATCTTAACATAAGCGACTACACAAAAGCTAAAGAAATAGTCAAACTAACACGAAAAGACCAAGCCCGAATCATAAGATTACGCCTGGGCCACACCAGACTTACCCATGAATTCAGACTCCTTCAGGCTACAGACAACCCCTGTAAGTTCTGCAATAACAACTCAATGTCAATAGACCATATCCTTAACGAATGCACTGCATTTAATTACAACCGAACCCACATCCCGAATAATAACCTTACTCCACTTCTTTCCAATCCTACGACCACCAACCTCCTTTAACTTCTCGATTTCCTTAAGAAATCTAACTTATTAAACCTCTTATAATTAAGATACTTTGTTAATACACCTGAAATGTACTTTATTAATTAAGAAGCGAATACCATGAATGAATTATACCCTTAGTAATTAAGAACCGAATAGAAAATTGAACTATAGACTTTAAGCCAGCCTAAAGCCTAAGTAGCTATGGCTGCCTACCCCTGTTGCTTTAGTTTTAACTTTAAGCAAGCAGTTTGTAAATAAATAAATAAAATACTTTTCATGCCTTGATTTAATGTCAGTGTTTGTGCCTAACCGAAGTAGACACTTCTGGGTCTCACCGCGGGACAAGGGGGTAATGAGCACTTGTCGCTGGCACGGGGACGCTTTGCCGGCAGGACGATCGCGTCGCGGCAATGGTAAATGGTTACTGCGATGCCGGACCACAGGCGATGCTAAGCTGCACTGAGGTTGAGCTAACGTGGTAAGCTGCTAGTTGAGATAGTGTATTATGAGCCCTATTCCCAGAGGTAGGAAGTAGAACCGCGGAGTTATGAGGTGTGTTGATAACTGATTTATTCTCCATTTGATACATGCTTATATAATACTTGGAACACGGAAGTTTAGTGTAATGATTAGTGAAATAAGCTATATTCTAAAGTAGGTAGGTGGGTAGGTCAGGGAGTTTCGATTATGGTAGCAGTTTGCGTAGTTGGCGCGACTGACACTGTAAAATGTGCTGACTGCATTGGCGGGTCAGAGTACCGTTGTGACGGTGAGACAGTGAGTTAGTGAGACATATAATATGCTGATTAGCAATTCTTATCTGCAGTGAGTGCTACTGAGCACCTGGTACTGTTCCCAACTTGGCTACTGCTTGATTTGTTGGGTGTCGTCATGTTGAGCACCTTTGAGTACGAAAAGTCAGGTTTTCATAAAATTTAACTCAAAACAAGGAAGAACGCTATTGTCAAGTACCTCGACTATCAGATACCCGTTACTCAGCTAAAGGGACCAAACGGAAATGGAGATATGCAAGCAGCAAAGCGTGAATGAAATGCGCCACCTACCTTAAGCGTTATGGGCGTTAGAGGGGGCGTGGCAAATTTTTTTTTGGATCAATCGATAGGTATTGACAAGACCAATACATTTCAGTTCAAATTTTTTATCTAGCATGAAAATTGTAGGCGCCACAGGTTTAGGCGGTTTGTGGGCGTTAGTGTGGGCGTGGCATATTCGCGTAACAAACTTGCGCCGCGTACAAGGCTACGGAATCTAAATCTGAGATCTTTTCTATCTTTAATAGTTTCCGAGATATCCACGATTATATTTACGATTTTCTTAAGTTTGGGGGCGGTTTGTGGGCGATAAAGTGGGCATGGCAAACTTTTTTTAGGTCATTCGATAGGTATTGATGATAACAATACATTTCAGCTAAAATCTTTATTCTATCGTCAAAACTGTAGGAGCCACAGTTTTGGGTGGTTTGTGGGCGTTAGAGTGGGCGTGGCACTCTGCTGAAACAAACTTGCGCTGCGTAAGAAGCTCAGGAATCTGCACGCCAAATCTCAATAGTCTAACTCTTATAGTTTCCGAGATCTCAGCGTTCTTCCGGACAAACAGACAGACGGACAGACGGACATGGCTAGATCGACTCGGCTAGTGATCCTGATCAAGAATATATATACTTTATGGGGTCGGAAACGCTTCCTTCTGCCTGTTACATACTTTCCGACGAATCTAGTATACCCTTTTACTCTACGAGTAACGGGTATAAAAATATTACAAAGTGTTCGAAATGAAAACGGTGAAATATTTTCTTGGATCCCCCCACTGGCACAGGCAAAACATTTACATTGAATTTGTTGCTAGCAAAAGTATGACACAATAAAAACGTAGCATTAAATGGCGCAGCACAGCCCATTCTGTGCTTAAGCTTAGATTTAATAAATATAGAAAGACCAAAAACATATCATACCGATTACTTATGTCTAATACACATTGGCTCATAGGGGTGAATTTGAAGCATTGGATAGAATGTTGAAAGATATTCGTCTTAATTATTTTCTACTGGGAGGTAACGGTTTTATTATCTGGAGATTTTCGACAAGCGCTTTGGGTAGTTTAAAATCATAATTTCATTGGCCTACTGTTCAATTGAGCCTTACTAAAAACATGAATGTGCACTTAAGTGGTGATCCAAACGGAGTAATTTTCGCACAAACATTATTGACATTTGGAGACGGTGTTTTTTCAACTGTCGAGGGGAAAATATTTATCCCTTCATGTTCAGGAACTTCCCTTGAGTTATTTAAAATTCAACCAAATCATTTAATTGGTATTCAGAGAGAGAGGATGACAGAGCTGTCTCAATAAATAACATAATTTTAGAATCATTTGATGGTACTGAAGTTGCGTATAAATCTATCGATTCAGTCACTGATGTTAATGAAGCAGTTTACTATCCGGTTAAATTTCTCAACCAACAATATCCATCATTAATTCCTTAACACATTCTTAAGCTTAAGATTCGTGCACCACTTACGCTGTTAAGAAATTTAAGACCTCCAATACTGTGTATCCGTACAAGATTGTAAGCAAAAGTTTCAATTTAATAAAAGCTGTAAAAATGTTTTTATACCATGAATCCCCCAGTACCACCAAGTTTACCCTTTCGATTTAAAAATACAGTTCCCTGTAATAGTTTGCTTTGCAATAACAATCAGTATATGACAAGGACAGTCTCTAAAGATTACTGGATCAAACTTAAGGGACGATTTTTTCATTCATGGTCAGTTTAATGTGGCAATTAAGAGTCCAATCAAAAATATACATTGGGAAGCCACCAAAAAACCGAGCCAAGACCTCTACCTCTATGGTGGTGTGAAAATGAGGAATGATTTAAATTAAGTTAAGGTAGCAAAGATAAAATCAAATCAAAGGTAACAAATTATATAAATTTCTATTTAGGAAATTTCCGCACGCGAAGCTGCGGGCGACCTTGCTTGTTACTTATAAACCTATTGATTATAATTTGTTCTTTGTTAGGTGAGGTTAGGTAGGTAGGTGTGGTTGGAGATTAGATAACTAATCCCCTCACTTAGGCCACACTGGGCCCCTTGTGATACCACGTAAGCAGTTTGTTTTTTTTTTAGGAAACATAGGAGTTAGGAAATGCTTACGCCCCGAATGAGCGAAAGGTTCGGAAGTGTGTAGCTCCCTAGGGTTTGAAAGCGCTTTGGGTTATGCGCTGGGCAGAAGCATAGGAGGTGTTCAATGCTCTCCCCTTCGTCTATCTGCATGCAGCTGCTGCAGTAGTCCTGGTTACTGAGTCCCAGCCTGCGCGCGTGAGTCCCTAGAAGACAAAGGCCCGTGAGGGCCTATGGTTGGAACATAGTCTGTAATATGTTGTACGGATATCTATCCATGTTTCAACCATAGTCAACTTCGAAAGAAGAAACAAGATATTCATACCTACCCGTACAGACTGGGACAACCTCCCACACCAATTCGAAAATATCAGATGCTATATTAGGATCCTGGAGTGACCCCTTAAGCTAGTTGTCCATGCCGCTGCTTCGCAGAGCCTCAGCGCTGTTGCAGATGCCCAGCTTTTGGCAAGTAGGTCCAAAGGTTGAAGGTCGAGGATTCTGTTTAGTGCTTCAGTGGTGGTGGTGCAAGGCGCCCCACTGATGCAGAGCTCTGCGCATCTGTGGATCTTGTGAAGGATCCTGGGGTTACAATTCTTTTCTAGGGAAGGCCACCATACGATGTTTCCGTAGAGAAAAATGGGCAGGACTATTGCAGTGTATAGCCAGTGAACTTTTACGGGAGAAAAACCCCACTTCCTCCCTATAGCATTTTTACAAACGAGCTTTGCGCGTGCGGTCTAATTAAATCGGTCTTTTCTGTGTTAACTCTCAGTCTACAAATCGCTGTTCACCTTGAGAGGGTGACTGTCTCCATCAGATTGCAAAGAGTTTGCGGAAATTTACCCTGTAGTAGAATAACTACGTCATACTGCTCAAACACTTAAGGCCAAGCAACTAAATCCACCACCAATTTTTGAACGATACCTAACGTTGTGTTGTGCTTAATTGGTTAAAAAAACAAGAAAAGAAGTTAACTTCGGTTGGTATACCCTTGCAGTTACAATTATTAAATTTAATTCGACATTATGAAAAATAAAAAAATGATATTCCCAACAGAATAAAATATTATGTCAAAAAATACCCAAGCTATAATTTGTTTCATAATATTTTTCTACCAATTTTCCGATCGTTCCTATTGCACCTATATGATATAGTCGTCCGATTCTGAAAAGAATAAATTCAAAATTCAGAACAAATTAAAAAATGTTATTTCCAAGCGTAGGAGGTTATTTGTTAAAAGACACCGAAGCTATAATTTGTTTCATATTATTTTCCCACCAAATTTCCGATCGTTCCTATGGCAGCTATATGATATAGTCGTCCGATTATGATAAAACTAAACTCGAATTTCAGAACTAATTAAAAAATTGTATTTCCAAGCCTAGGAGGTTATATGTTAAAAACACCGAAGCTATAATTTGTTTCATATTATTTTCCCACCAATTTTTCGATCGTTCTATGGCAGCTATATGATATAGTCGTTCGATTTTTATAAAATTTAGTTCGAAATTCAAAACTAATTAAAAAATGTTATTCCCAAGCTTAGGAGGTTATATGTTAAGCAAGAAAGGAAGTTAGCTTCGGCAAGCCGAAGCTTGTATACCCTTGCAGCTATAATTATTAAATTTAAAAACACAAAAAATTATATTCCCAATAGTATAAGATAATATGTCAAAAAACACCGAAGCTATAATTTGTTTCATATTATTTTCCCACCAAATTTCCGAACGTTCCTATGGCAGCTATATGATATAGTCGTCCGATTATGATAAAACTAAACTCGAATTTCAGAACTAATTAAAAAATTGTATTTCCAAGCCTAGGAGGTTATATGTTAAAAACACCGAAGCTATAATTTGTTTCATATTATTTTCTCACCAATTTTCAGATCGTTCCTATGGCAGCTATATGATATAGTCGTCCGATTTTGATAAAATTAAATTCGAAGTTCAGAACTATAGTAGTATAAACTGCTATATTTATTAGAACACTTTATTAAACTTGTCTGTTCTCCTTCACTTCTTATTCGCAATTGCCCGGTTTTAACATAGCGTCGGTTTAACATTCGATTACTTGAAGTTGGCTGCGATCAATATCGATACTTAACATTTTAGCAGAGTTGCCAGGTTGGCCACTTTACAACAAGAGATACTTTTAGAAGCTAACGACTATTAAACAGCTATCCGTTACATTCAAATACTAGTTGCTATACATTTACATTAAAGAGTTATACTAAACTATACTTATATCTAGTTACTTATCCTACTACAGAACTAATTTTAAAATGTTATTTCCAAGCGTAGGAGGTTATATGATTAAAACCACCAAAGCTATAATTTGTTTCATATTATTTTCCCACCAATTTTACGATCGTCCCTATGGCAGCTATATGATATAGTCGTCCGATTTTGATAAAATTAAATTCGAAATTCAAAACTAATTCAAAAATTTTATTTCCAAGCGTAGGAGGTTATATGTTAAAAAACACCGAAGCTATAATTTGTATCATATTATTTTCCGACCAATTTTCCGATCGTTCCTATGGCAGCTATATGATATAGTCGTCCGATTATGATAAAACTAAACTCGAATTTCAGAACTAATTAAAAAATTGTATTTCCAAGCCTAGGAGGTTATATGTTAAAAACACCGAAGCTATAATTTGTTTCATATTATTTTTCCACCAATTTTCCGATCGTTCCTATGGCAGCTATGTGATATAGTCGTCCGATTTCGATAAAATTTAATTCGAAATTCAAAACTAATTAAAAAATGTTATTTCCAAGCTTAGGAGGTTATATGCTAAAAAAACACCAAAGATAGAATTTTTTTAAATTTTTTTTCCCGATTATTCCTATGGGAGCTATAAGATATAGTTGTCCGATCCGGCTAGTTCCGACTTATATACTACCTGCAAAAGATATAAGACTTTTGGGAAAGTTTCAGCCCGATAGCTTTTAAACTGAGAGACTAGTTTGCGTAGAATCGGACGGACAGACGGACATGGCTAGATCGTCGACTCGTCTAGTCATGCTGATCAAGAATATATATACTTTATGGGGTCGGAAACGTCTCCTTCACTGCGTTGCAAACTTCTGACTGAAATCAATATACCCTCTGCAAGGGTATAAAAACACCGAGGCTCTAATATGTTTCGATTTATTTTTCCACCAATTTTCCGATCGTTCCTATGGCAGCTATATGATATAGTCGTCCGATTTCGATAAAATTTAATTCGAAACTCAAAACTAATTAAAAAATGTTATTTCCAAGCTAAGAAGGTTATATGTTAAAAAACACCAAAGATATAATGTTAAAAAAATTTTTTTATATAAGATATAGTTGTCCGCCCACAATTTTCATGCTAGATACAAAATTTAAACTGAAATTTATTGGTCTCGTCAATCCAATAAAATATCCAAAAAAAGTTTGCCACGCCCACTCTAACGCGCATAACGCTTAAGTCTGTTTACCGCCCATATAACCATATATTGAGATCACGGGTAGGTGGCGCATTTCAATCTCGCTTGCATATCTCCATTTCCCTTTTGTCCCATTAGCTGAGTAACGGGTATCTGATAGTCAAAGTACTCGAGTATAGCGTTCTTCCTTGTTTTTAAATTTTTTTTCCGACTATTCCTATGGGAGGTGTAAGATATAGTTGTCCGATCCGTCTAGTTCCGACTTATACACTACCTGCAAAAGAAAGAAGACTTTTGGGAAAGTTTCAGCCCGATTGCTTTGAAACTGAGAGACTAGTTTGCATAGAAATCAAAGTAAATCATAGTACCCTCTGCAAGGGTATAATAACTGATCAAATTGGAGGAAACAAGTTCTATGTTGAATCCTCAAAAAAGGTTTAACATAAACGAAAAAAAAATACAAGTGAACCAAATTATCGATCAAAGGCCAACCAAATTACTACAACTACCAACCTAAAAGTTAGGATATATTAAATAGAAACAAAGTTCCAAAGCCAATGTTCAAGGTGGAGTTGGCGCCGGAAAGTATGCATTTAAAGAACAATAAAGTTCACTCGATCTTCTAGCTTCAATACCTTTTGCACCTTAGGATCACCGTTGAGGAACCCTACAATCAGAATGGACCCGTACAATGCCTGAGTTGCCACGATTTACTACACTCTAAGCGCAGTCTGCGTTGGCTGCGGGGATGCACATCCAGCTGAGGCCTGCCGCATAAATAAGGAGAACCATTCTTTTGCATAGGCGTTAAGTTACAACAACGGGACTTACGCCTCAGCATCTAAGCTGACAGGTCAGCTAACCACTGCTGATACAGTGCGGCAACAAACACCGAACCAGAGTCCAGAAAATACTGCCTAATATATGTCTGCAAATACACAATTGCCTAATGGTGTAGAATCAATGCTGGTAACTATAACTATAGTATGAAATTATAACTAATAATCAAACAAAAATCGGTATAGATGGTTCCCTGTCGCAGTACCTTGATCAACATGACGTTGACGCCGTGCTTATATCAGAGACTCACCTAACAAACAAAAAAATACTTTCACCTTAATGGCTATACATTTTATTAAACAAACCACCCTGATGGCAAGGCTTATGGAGGAACTGGCATACCGATCAAGAAACGCATCAGGCACTATGAGCTGCCATCAATTGCTACAGCCTATATACAAGCTGTATCAATACACATCGATACCCAAAGCGGTTTCCTAAACCTAGCTGCTGTATAGTGCACACCGCATTTTTCCATTGTCGAGATGTATGTATTTGACCTATTAGGTGACCGTTTTTTAGCGGCTGGTGACTTCAATGCAAAACACACCCATTGGGTATCTCGACTCACCAACCGCAAAGGAAGGCAACGTTACAAGGCTACAATAGCACCAAGAAACAAGCTTGACCTTATCTCTCCAGGTAAGCCTACATATTGGCCGACAGATTCTAATAAGAAGCCTGACTTGATTGATTTTGCCGTTACAAGAAGAGTGCCTTGAGCTCATGCTGACGTGTAACACTTAACAGATATTTCATCGGATCACTCGCTCATTTTACTTCAACTCTACGACCATCCACAGCTTTCAAAACACACACACTTTCTAACTTCCAGTAAAACAGATTGGCTTAAATACAGAAAGTATGTAAGTACCCATATTGATGGCCTCCCAAGCATGTACTTTAAAGCAGAGATGGACAGCTAAGTTGACACTCCACCCCCATTTTATGAGCTTAAAATCCTTTTAACAGCAGTCGGACTCCTGGTCATATTAACGAACTGCTATGCAATAAGTGAAGACTTCGAAAGGAGTGGCAAGCCCATAAATCGCCTGCTTTGAAGGAGCGGCCAAAAACAGCCTACTACCTTCTAGAAGATGAAAAAATCGATCTCAATTATCCTATTCGGAGCAACTATCCCTTAACAGCAAACGATATCTACTATGGAAAGCTGTGTCCACCAACCGACAAACCATGCACCATACCAATCGACACTATTACACACACAAACAGGAAAGTGGGCTCGGAGCTACGAAGAGAGGGCAAATATATTTCCCAAATATCTAGAAAACGTCTTCAAACCACTTCCATCAACAAACAGTTTTGTGCTCCCAACAAATATCATTCCAGAAGCTACCCCGCCTATCATATTCCAAACAGGCAAAGTGATATAAGTGATACAGGCTCAGGAGAAAAAGAAAGAAAGAAAGAACCAGGACACGATTTAATTACCACTAAAATAATTATAGAATTGCCGAACTGTGCAGTAAGTCTTCTCACCATGATATTCAACAGCAATATGAAATGGGGCTATTATGCACAACAATGGAAATATTCTGACATAACTGTGATCCATAAAGCCGGAAATGACAAGTCCCAGCCCTCATCATATAGTCCAATCAGTCTACTGTCGTGCCTATCAAAGATATTTGTAAAGCTGATCCTGAAAAAAAAATCCGTTCGAAACGTTCGAAAATCAAGCCCAAACGGGGTAAAAAAAATGCGTAAGCCCGTTTGTTGACAATTCATGAACGGTCGTTCATAAAATTTGACCGAAACTTTAGGGTTGAGTTCCGAACAAATGGTGTCAGCTTAAGAACATTTCGGGCTTAACTTGCGAAAATAAAAATCTAAAAAAAATGAGGTTTGTGTACATGCTAGACTTTCTGGACGCCCATCTTATGTTTTGTTATTGCTAGAATTTAATGTATTTTGGTAATTTTGCTGATGACAAAGAATTTATTTATTAATAGAAGTACATATAAACATTAGAAATAACATTTTAATAAAACTTACAATTCACAACCGTCTTCTCACGGACTCGAACCTGTGCTACCATGTGCCTAAGGCGGACGCTCTAGCAGCTGGACCACGGAGCGAATTTTTCGAGTGTGGAAAATCGGGACATTAGACCTACATACATGTTTTCATGAACGGTGTTGATAATCCAAGAACGGCGTTCTCCCCATTTCTGTCAACGCCTTTTTTTAGTGAAGCGTTCATAGTTAAACCTCAATGTTCATAATTTGACCACGTGGCGTTCGTTTTTTATGAACGGAACTTAGCGAACGGATTGTTGTCAAATCATGAACAATGTTCTTTATTTTTTTCGTTCTTTTTTTTCTGGGTGTGTTGTTTTTTCTGCGATTCCAGATATTTCAATCCTTGAGATAAGATTCACCTGTGCTCCACCATCTGTTATAGCGCGACATGTTTGTAGTTGACTGGTTGGCCCTTGTAATGATACCTTGGCGGTCGCGAGAAGAGTATATCGTCTAGGGTGCAATGGTTGCTGCGCCGGCCACTGGATTGCTAGTTGGTCCTTGGTGTAACAGTGAATGATGCCGTTGCTGGCAGACTCGGCAAGTGGCCTGTGATCCACAGTTTTCAACCTTATGAGCGGTACACAAACAATTTGTGCATGCTCGTACTTGAATAATGGCTTGGCGCTGTGTTTTGGGGTCCATTTCCTAAAAACGGCTACATGCTCTAAGAATTCGTGGTCCTTGCAGCTCTCTTCGTTGTGAACTGACTGATGGCGGAGTGTTGCTGTAGGTTGAGCGCTTATCGTCTCCAGCATGCAAGCGCGCCGCTCAATAAACGTCAGTACACTCCTTAACGTTGGAATTTCCGTTGGTGCATTCGCTGAATTTTCAAGAGCAGCTAGAGACTGCTGGTCTAGTTTTCTTCTGATAATAAAACACTGGATTGTATTCCAGGTTTTTGTGCTGAGATCGAGGTTTTTAAGAGTACTTATTGAGTTTTTGATAGTGTCATGTAAGGCCCTTAGTTGGCGCGAGGAGCCGTCTATAGGCTTCTGGTCATTACTAGTATTTTTCCGTTCTGGTACCTGGCCTTCAGTCGCAACCAGGTGCCGTCATAGCCACCTTGTGAGAAGGCTGTGTCTGTCAAAACGTTCCTCGCTTCACCACGAAGGGAACTCTGTAGGATATGTAGCTTTTGACTGGTCGAATATGGTTTATTATGTACCAATTCCACAAAGAGATCATGGAACCGTGGCCAGTCTAGAGACTCGCCGTTGAACTTTGGAATGCTAATTGGCGGAAGTGGCAAGTTAAGGCTCATTGGAGCGTCGTTTTCTCGAAGCAGGTTCATTTCGTATTCCTCGTATAATGTGTGGAATTGGGCTAGCTCTGCTTCTGCCAGAGCTGCTGCCCCATGTGTGCTATCCAATTCGTCGTGGGCTTGCCTCAGTAACGCCCAATGGAGATCCAGGTGCCTTTGTAGGGCTGGGGTGACGGTTGGGGCGAGCGATGCTTATGTTAGTGATGATTCCAATTCGTTGCATCTTCTCTGCAACTGTCGGATCACCGTGTCAATTGTGGAGTCTCCTTTGACTTGATCTCCTGTTGTGATCTTGAAGTTGACCGAAGTTCGTCTGGGGGCCTTCGGAAGCCCGCTTCCAGTCGGCATGTTGTCCGTAAAGATATTCTGATATTTTTTGACCAGCTCCTTAAGTGCTACTAGTCGTGAAGAGTACTCACTTTCAGTGGGTAATGCCACTTGCTGGACCTCTTCATCCAGATCACAAAATTAATGCCAGAACTCCCTTAGTTGTTCTAATCTACCGGCATAATAGCTTTCTCGGAGGCGTCGGTCGGCAGAATCCTTGCCATAATTCTGAATGAGCTTTTGAATTTTCCCTTGCAGCTCGTTTTGGTCATCTAACAGTCGATTATGTAAGTCGATTCTGGTTTGGTTTGTCTACTCGATGAATGAAGGTTGTTGTTAGGTACTGCCTCAGTAACACGTAGCCGACTGCGGTTCTTAGGGGCCGTCCATATACCACGTGGACAGTTTTGGGGGGAGGAGGGGGGTTCGTCAATAGTCCACGATTTTCCACGAAGGAGGAGGGGGTCGAGGTAAATGTTCACGAAGTAAATATTTAATTTAAACCTTTATGTTATTTATTTTAAATTTAAATTTAAAAAAATGTTCAATAAAAAAGTCCACGTGGACAAAAAGGGGGGGGGGGGGGGTTAGTTAAAAATCCACGATTGTCCTCGAGGGGGGGGAGGGCCCCTTAAGATGGGCATGACAGGCGATTGTGAGGACTTCTTACCTGTGCAAACCGGCCTGTGTGTTGCCTACGTTTAAGGCGGATACTGAAGTGTGATCCCTTGTTGGTAAAGGCTCAAGTCGGGGTCACCAATGATCTTGTCTAATCTGACTAGACAATGTTCGGGTCACTGCGTGGGACGAGGGGTTTACACGCTCGTCGCGGGCACAGGGACGCTGTATGACAGTATGAGCGCGTCGCGACACGGATAACCACGGGTAGCACGGTGCCGAACCACAGGCAATATAGGACTGTGCGGGGGTGAGTTAACGAATGTTCGTGTAACCGGTGGTAGACAGTGTGTTGGGGTCACGCCGCGGGACAAGGGGGGCACTGAACACTTGTCGCTGGCACGGGGACACTAAATAGGACAGGACGATCGCGTCGCGACACAGGTAACTATAGTTAGTACGGTGCCGAACCACAGGCGATAGAAGAACTGCGCTTGGATGGGTTGACGAGAGTTACCGATGATGGAAATAATGAGTTTTGTGGGGGCTTAGGTTTGTAACTAACTTTATTGAGCTGTTAATCAGGGCTTAAATACTATTATGACCCGGAAATTGAGTGTGTAAATGATCTGCTGTGTAGTGCCTCTATATTGGGGCTGCACCTCCATTTGGGTTGACCTCTATTTGGTATGTTGACTGGTCGTCCAGGCTGCAATGTCAGCAGTGTGCCGCTTGTTGAGCTGTCCCACTGAGTCTTGGCCGACTGTCCCAAACTTGCAGCGTCGGCATAATATTGTGCTGCTACTGTGCGCCTGGTCGCTGTTAGGTATAAGTTGCATTGAACGTGTGTTCCGCTGATAACTTACAACTCCGTCCTGTTGGGAGTTGCGTGCATTTAACCCATGCTGCGCAAGCTTGCTAGACCGAGCCGAGTAACCTTGGTTACGAACACTGTGAATTTCAACGCGTGCAGGTCTCCTTTTTATACTATACAAAGTTCACACATACATGCACCCATACATTGATTTTCAACCCTCCAAATGTAAAATAACCATTTAAATATACCGGTTATGACTCCACATCTTCTACGAAAGAAAGTAGAAAAGGGAGGCACAGTTGTCCACAGTTGTATATAGTATCAAAGTCTTGAACTCTATCATAATTGTATTGTATTCTATATCCCAAGTATTTCAAAACTTCTCTACGTGGCTGTAAATTTTTAAAACTATCGAAATAATGTATATTATTTTTATTATACCAGTTACTCGTAGAGTATGAGGGTAAAATAGAATCGTCGGAAAGTATGCAACAGGCAGAAGGAAGCGTTTCCGACCCAATAAAGTATATATATTCTTGATCAGGATCACTAGCCGAGTCGATCTAGCCATGTCCGTCTGTCCGTCTGTTTGTCTGTCCGTCTGTCCGTCTGTCCGTCAGTCCGTCTGTGCGTCTGTCTGTCCGTCCAGATGAACGCTGATATCTCGGAAACTGTAAGATCTAGGCTATTGAGATTTGGCATGCAGATTCCTGAGATTCTTACTCAGCACAAGTTTGTTTCAGCATCGTGCCACGCCCACTCTAACGCCCACAAACCGCTCATAAATGTAGCTCTTACAGTTTTGATGCTAGAATAAATATTTTAACTGAAATTAATTGTTCTCATCAATACCTATCGATTGACCCAAAAAAAGTAGCCACGCCCACTTTAACGCCCACGAACCGCACACAAACTTCAAAAATCGTAACTATGAACGCGGATATCTCGGAAACTATCAAAGATAGATATTTGTGATTTCAGATTTAGATTCCGTAGCCTTAAGCGCAGCGCAGTTTGCTACGCGAATTTGCCACGCCCACTCTAGCGCCCACAAACCGCCCAAACCTGTGGCGCCCAAAATTTTTATGCTAGATAAAAAAATTTAAACTGAAATGTATTAGTCTCGTCAATACCTATCGACTGATCCAAAAAAAAATGTGCCACGCCCACTCTAACGCCCATAACGCTTAAATCTGTATACCGGCGGTAGGTAGTTGCTTTGCTGCTTGCATATTTCCATTTCCCTTTGGCCCCTTTAGCTAAGTAACGGGTATCTGATAGTCGAGGTACTTGACTATAGCGTTCTTCCTTGTTTTTATTACATGCCACCCAATGTGTACCTCTTGATTGTGAATTATCTAGGTTTACTATACCACACTCCCAACTGTTTGATGCTTCTGGGAGTATATCTCTCATAAATACCGCTCTAAAATGTGGGATATATTTCATAGCAAATTGTATAATGTTGATAGTGTTTTTTTCGTTTTTTTTAGTTTTTTCGTTTCTTAATTTTTTTACCCTTAAGCCTAGTACTCAGATAAGCTAAGAGTTTCACTAGTCGAAAAATCTTATTCTTTGTAGTATGACAGAAGTTTTCAAAGTTCCCCCGTCATGCATGTGGCATGGTCTTACTGTCAAGCAGCTGTGTTTGTTGACAAACGGAAAACAAATCAACTGGAGCAATTAAAAAAAGAAGAGTCTGCTGGTACACAAAGAAATTAAAATAAAAACAAATGAAATTTTTAACGAATGTTTTAATTTATGTAAATTAGAAACTTAAGGCTTCCTTCTCGTCCCACGGATGCTTCGCCATCTTTCCCGCGCCATCTGCAGTCCAGCTCCGAGCTGGCCAATAATGGCTGGTAATGGCTCCTCCAGCAGTCCCTTAGCGGGCGACCTTATTTCCTCCTCCCTATAGAAGCCGGCGCATCCTCTATCTCCGCTCCATCCCAGCTGCCAAGTAGCTGGTGAAGGAAGAGTCCTCAATAGAGAGCTCGTCGGAGATCGAGCGATGTCCCATGTTCCTTCCCACTGTGATTCTCTAGTGGATCTCCTCCAGCGCTTCAACTATTCTGCGGATTTGCCCCGTTGTGGTATTGCTTCCTGTCGGTCAAGTCCCACAAAAATGGGCAATAGCTTGGATTAGGCGTCCTTTTTCATCTGCACTGACCTCCTTTCGCCGTTTTGGGTGATTTTCTTCCATTTTTAATTTTTAAATTCTCCACCGCTTCTGCACGAACACCGCCAAAGATTAAATTTCTTATTCTTTGGGCCGCGGCTAACGGCGTTCATCAAAAATTCACTCGCGAAATCTGGTATTTTTTCTGGTATTTCCTTAGCTCATCTGAGTACCGCGCTGAAAAACAGACCCGACGAAAAGCTTTAGCCGCCTGTTTGCCTCTCGCTCACTCCTATTGTTAGCTCGCGGTTTTCGTCGATGTGAGTACTAGGCTTTACTATAGGGCTTCAGAAAGAAACCATATCCCTTCTCCTACAGCAACACTTTCAATTTTCCTGTTGCAACGTTTCTTCTCCTCCATATATTCTTTAGCCATTCTGGCATTAATAATTATTTTTGCTATTGCTTCACTACCACTGTTAAGCTAGTGCCGCTGAGGGCTGTCAAGATCGGTACGATTGGTAAAAAACCTCCAATTTTGGCAATTTTTTTCTTAGAATTGATTGATGAATTGATTAACGTGCAACTTTAATTGCACTCATAATGTCTATTGGTTTTTGTTTTTTTTTAAGTCTTGGTAGCTACATTTCCCGTTTTATTCATTCCCATCCCAATTTTTTATGCTGCTGCTTTTCACCAAGACTGCTATCTGGTGCCTTGACACGCGACCAGGCTTTGTCAATCAACATGGAGTCTGCCATATGTCGTTCACTCAATGCCTTGTTTCGAGAATATGCAATATCGTGTTCTTTGCAGGCTTCATCTAATGGGTTTATTCCTTGATCACCGCGATCCAAGCGTTTCAGTAACATTATATCCGGTTCACAAAAATTATATCACGGAATATGGGCTTCTAACGGTAATGCATTGATTAGCTTATCGACAAAACAATTAAAAATACGACTAAAGCGATTATAAAATCGTTTCCCAATTTAATTGATGTTTAATCATCCAATATTTTTTATTGAAGTACATTAGATTGAAATATGCGTTTAAAAACCAAAAACATAAAATTGTGGTTAGAATTATTAATGATGAAACGAGAAAAATCTACAGCTCTCTTACCGCACACCATAGGGGTCTAATTGTTGGGCCTTTGAATTGTGGTAAAACTAATATTATGCCAAGCTTAACAGAGAGCCCCAATGGATTAAAAATCGAGGAGGCTTATATATTTTCATAAAGATTATATCAACCTAAATATGAGTACTTGGAGAAATTAATAAAGCCGATTAATGGAATGGGATATCATAATGACGGTGTCCTAGACCCCAGTGAAGCCATTATTATATTCGATGACGTAGTTTGTGAAAAACAAGATAATATAAGATTTTATTTTTGTACGGGTCGACATAAAAATATCGACTCATTTTATTTATGTTAAACATATAGTCATATACCGATATATCTGATTCGTGACAATGCAAACTTTATTATAATGTTTAAACAAGATGATTTAAGTATGCGGCATTTATATCGCGACCATATTAACACTAATATGAACTATGAAACATTTGTGAAAACTTGTCAAAAATGTTGGGAGGATAAGCACGGATTCTTATTAATTAGCAAGAATAACGAAATGGAAAACGGACAATAAAGAAAAGGATTTGACCAATTTATTATGATTTACGGAGTGATATCAATATAAAACTGGGTTAGATACTTACAATCCCACAGTTTATCAAGAGATTTTAATATGTCTAGATCACTTGCATTATCCTTAAGGGCAATGGTTCCATTATAAATACAAACTTTTTTCCACCTATCGAATTGAATAGTCGATATGTGTGCGCACTTATCGACTTAAATATGTATAATTCGATTCCAAATATTTATGAAAAAAATAATCTCTTTCACATGGGTGGCAATGTTATTACAATACCTTCTGGATTTACGAATTGAGTTGTATCACCGATTTCATTAACAATAAACTAAAAGACTATAGCCTTGAAAAAACATTTAAAATGAAAAGTAACAATAATACACTTCAAGTTGAAATAACTACCATACGATAGTCAGTTTACTTTATTAAGGATAGATCGATTGAACATCCGTGATTTGGTGAAAACGTTTCGATTTGCATGCAGATTCGGTAAATAGAATAATTGTTTATAATAAAAGACGTAGCTTAAGTCCTCAGCCAAACGTTACTAATTGCAACGCAAAAAGACGCTCACTTTCTTTGAAAAATAAACTAAAATTTGTTGAAGCTTCGAGTACAAAATAAAAGGTCGAAAGGAAATCAATGAACGAATTTTTAAGTGTTCGAGAAAAGGTTTACTCAGATGATAGTATTTCGAAGAAAAAGATTCATACTTATTTATCGTATAATCAAACATATAACCAAACGATGAAATTCGAATTACCATTCAAAATCAAGACTTGTACGTGCTTCCTCACGAAAGTTACCTTAATTTTCAAGGAATTATTAGAAAAGATTCAGCGAATGGACCCACAACTGATAATGATACCACTTTTTTTAAAATTAATTGTAGGGCTTACTTTTTGCATGAAATTTGCTAAATACAAAATCTCGTAAGACTGCAATTTGGTTAGCCAACACACATCACCAAATTTTTTGGAACGATGGAGAAAACAGTTTTCTGTAAAATCTAAAGTATCTAAAGACAATAACAAACGGAAAACCAATTATTTGTAAAGGTGTGGAACAGAAACGATTTCTACAAACGTTTTTTGGGAGTCGTTAGGTCATTAATATCGAGGAAATGGGCTGTCCGTCATTAAACAGGATTAAAGGAAACCGGTGTCCGGTGTTTTTTTTTTTTTTGCCTTGCTATTTATTTATTGAATCTTCTCCCTTTGGATACTAACAATAAGTGTATCAAATCTTAGACTAATTAATCTAACTCACAGTCATATGACTGATGTTGTGCTAAAGGGGCCCGAAAGTTATAGCTGGCTTGGCAGGTCGTTGTGGATCGGCTGGAAACCCAAGTCAAGCCTCTTGCAAGGCGATTGGGGTGCACAGAGAGTTTTTCGTTGTAGGACGCTTTTTGTTTGTCTATTTCATCTTTTACGGTAAGAATGCTTAGGTCCCTGTGGATGTTTTGGTTGCGAATATACCATGGTGCCCCAGTGATAGTTCGCAGGATTTTCGATTGAACGCTCTGTATAATGTCTATGTTGCTTCTGCTGGCGTTCCACCATAGCTGGGAGCCATATGTCCAGATGGGCTTGAGAGTGGAGTTGTAGAGCAAAACCTTGTAGTGCAGACGCAGGGGCGAGCGAGCGTTAAGAATCCAGTGGAAGCTGCTGGCCTTTAGTTTTAGATGTACTTTCTTGCGTTCGATGTGTCTTCTCCAGGTTAGTCGTCTGTCAAGGTGGACGCCGAGATACGTTACATCGTTGACTTGGGGAATCTGCGTATTAGTCAATAATAGCCTGTTGCCTGTTGCCTGTTGCCTGTTGCCTGTTGAGAGTAAACATTATGTGTTTACATTTTTGTTCGTTTATTTTAATCCGCCAATCAGATAGCCACCTCTCTAGTACGAGGAGGTGGTTTGCTAGCTGTGTTGTGGCTCGGCCTGGGCACCTCGGGCGACTTAAAATTGCGGTGTCGTCAGCGAACGTAGATGTTGTTAGCTGCTCGTTCGTGGGAATATCCGCTGTGTATAGGAGGAACAGAGTAGGCCCTAGCGCGCTTCCTTGCGGGACTCCAGCTTTGATAATGTAGTCGTCGGATGTTGTTGTATTGCACCTTACTGCGAAGGTCCTGTTGTATAGATACGACTCAAGAAGCTTGTGAGTGTAATCAGGCAAGTGTGTTTTGATTTTGTGCATGAGGCCATCTAACCATACTCGATCGAAGGCTTGAGATACATCGAGGAATATTGCGCTGCAGTATTCCCGATGCTCAAAGGCTGTGCGTATTTCTGATGTTATTCTGTTAGCTTGTTCGATTGTTCCATGGTTTTGACGAAATCCAAATTGATGAGCAGGGATAACATTGTGTGCTTTTAGATATGGTGTTATGCGAGTTAGAAGGCATTTTTCGAACAGCTTAGACAGACACGATAATAAACTAATGGGTCTGTAGGATGACGAAAATGTGTGGTCTTTTCCGGGCTTCGGTATCATAATGATGATAGATTTTTTCCATTTTTTCGGATAGTAGCCGAGAGTTATAATCCCGTTGAAGAGCTTACAAATAACCTCAATGGCAAAGTTTGGAAGTTCAATAAACATTTTTGGGGTTATTTGGTCACCGCCAGGGGCCTTTGTCGGTTTCAGTTCCCCAATGACTTTCGCGATCTCCTTTGGCTGAAACAATGGTGGTAGGGAAATAGATTCAGATTCGATTTGTTTTAGGAAAAATGAACCAGTGGCAGGGTTCGGCTGGAAGACATTTCTGAGATGTAAAGCAAAAGTTTCGGCTCTACCTTCGTCGCTGCGGACCCAGATGCAAGATGAGTTTCTTATCGGAGTGACTGTTTCGATTGGAGAGCTCATATTTGGGTGAGCCCTCCACAGAGGATGTTTTGTACTGGTTGGCGAAAGTTTTCTAATGTACTGCAGCTGTGCATTTTCTGTTTCTTGCTTTAGAGCTCGATTTAGTGTGCGAGTGGCTTCCTTTAGACGTTGTTTTGATGACGGAGATCTGTTGGTTTGCCAGGCACGTCGCAGGACTAACCGTTCAATTTGCAGATTAGTTTTGAAGTGGTTGGTTTGCACGTCCCTGCCATACTTCTTCAAGAGCATCGGTAGAGCTGTCGATGTCCGCTTCGATGTTGAAGTGAGGGGTTAATTTGATGTGAGAGCTTACATACTTTTTATATTTAAAGTTTGTTCTGTGCGACGTCAGCCTGAGGGGGTTTTTTTTTTTTTTTTTTTATTAAATAAGCTTAAATATATACAAGAATATAAGTGGTAGAAGAAGAGAAGAGGTAGAAAAAGTTCCGATCCCGCGGGACTGCCGCAAAGCTATACTTCGCGGGACGGATGGCGGTCAGGTTGCCGCTCGTCCTTATGACTCCATGCGTCGACTCCGTTCTCGACGCCTAAGGTCCTTCAGGATGCCAGCGGCCATGTTGGCTATCGCGTCCCAATTTCTTTGATCTTCCAGCATGCAGCTGATCACGTTGTCCGCTGTCAGGTTACATGCGGTTGTCGTTTCAGCTTCGGCTCGGTTCCTATCGTATAGGGGACAGATGAATAGCGCGTGCTCCGCGTCTTCGATGCTTCCTGTGCCGCAGTGGTCGCAGTAGGGGTTTGGCTCGTGCTTAAACCTATGCAGGTATTCCTTAAAGCATCCGTGCCCGGAGATCATCTGCGTGAGGTAGAAGTCTACCTGTCCGTGTCGTCTCTGCAGCCAGGGGGTTAGACTGGGAATTAGCCTGTGCGTCCACCGCCCTGTGGTCGCATTGTTCCACCTCCTTTGCCATGCCTCGATCGTGTTACTGCGTTGGGTCCTGCTTCCTGTGCTCCCAGTTCTTCGTTCTGCCGCCAGCAGGTCTATCGGTATAGTACCGGCTACCACTAGCGCGGCTTCCTCGGATACCGTGCAGAAACTGCTTGTGATGCGCAGTGCGCAGCGTCTGTAGACAGCTTTGCACTGGCGGCTGTATGATGCGGTCTTCATAGCCTCGGCCCATATGGGCGCGGCGTACATTATGATGGATGTCACCACTGTCGCTATAATCCTTCTGCTGTGCTGCTTTGGTCCTCGAGTATTGGCCATCATCCTTGAGATGGCTGCAGTCGATCTGGATGCTTTGGCTGCGGCATACGATAGGTGCGTCTTAAACGATAACCTGTGGTCGATCAGTACTCCAAGATACTTGATTGAGGCGCTTGTTTCTATTGGAGTTGATCCGAATCGTATTGCGGCCTTCTCCACAGTCTTCCTGCTGCTTATGAGCACTGCCTCCGTTTTGTGCTCGGCGACTGCTAACCCGTTGTCTGCGAGCCAGCACATAAGGGTGTCTATCGAGAGGCTGCATCTATCCGTGATCTCATCGAGGGTTTTCGCTACCGTTACCAGCGCTATGTCGTCCGCAAATCCCACAACTGTGCATCCTTCGGGTAGTACCTGCCTTAGGATCCCGTCGTACATGACGTTCCACAGTATCGGGCCCAGGACTGAGCCTTGAGGTACTCCTCCTGTCACCAGGTACTCGTGCTCTCCGGCATCAGAGCAATAAGTGAGCACTCTGTCCTTGAAGTAGTCCGCTACGAGCTCGACCAGGTAGTTCGAGATTCCCATGCGCTGAAGTGCCTGCAGGACAAGGTTCCAGTTGGCGGAGTTGAAGGCATTCTTGACGTCCAGGGTGCAGACGAGGCAGTACTCTTTTGAGCCATTTAGCCACCTTTCTCCTTCGATTGCGTTAGCAGCCAGTTGGGTGACCGTTTGGATCGCGTCAATAGTGCTTCTTTTTCTCCGGAAGCCAAACTGGTGGTCCGATAACGCTCTCAGTTGGTCGAGTTCTTTTTCGAGGTGGGTGCAGATTATGCGCTCGAATATCTTCCCCGTTGTATTCAGCATACATAGGGGTCTGTATGAGGATGCGTCGTCGTTCAACTTGCCCGGTTTTGGGATAAGCACCAACCTTTGTCGCTTCCAACCTATGGGGAAGGTTCGTTGGGTGAGACACATGTTGTACATCTCCGTGAATATACCAGGGAAGTTTGCCACCAATGTGTGCAGTGCAGCATTGGGAATGCCGTCGGGGCCAGGGGCTTTTTCGACTTTGGTTTTCGTTAGCGCAGCCAGGACTTCGGCTTCGCTGGTGAGAACAGTATCGCCTTCCCCGGTAGCTTGCCAGGTAAGGGGCGGCTGAGTGGGGAACAGGGTGGACACTATTTGGCCAAGCTGTACGTGGCCGGTAGGGGTCGGCTGTCTGTTGAGCTTACCCATGACCATCCTGTATGCTGACCCGAATGGTTCTGCATCCGCCGCTTCGCACAGCTCTTGGAAGCATCTGGCCTTGCTAGCTTTAATCGCTTTCTTCAGCACCTTTCTCTTAGCTCTGTAGGTTGTTTCCCTTAGCTCCTGGTTTCCGCGTCCTCTGCTTCTCTGGCACCTGCGCCGGGCCGCTAGGCAGTCTCTCCTCGCGCTCCCTATTTCGTCATTCCACCATGGTACTGGTCTTCGCCCGTTACCACCTTTCGTGGCCTTCTCCATAGATGCGTCGCACGCCTCCTTCACTCTATCGGCTATGTTCCTCGCGCATGTGTTAGCGTCTCCTGTAACGCAGACGCCTTCCATGTGTGCTAGGAGGGACACTGTGTTCAGGGTATGCGCTTTGTATGTCGTTTGGCGGCTGCTTGGGGCGGTCAGTCTGGGGCTTGTCTGGGTGATGATCAGGGCGTGGTCGCTGTGGGTGTATATGTCTGACACCCTCCATACACAGTTGCGTGCCAGTTCAGGGCTAGCGAAGGTCAGGTCGATGATTGACTCCCGACCTGACTTGCTGAAGGTTGGTCTATTACCTTCATTGAGTAGGCATACGTTTAGCGAAGCCACTGCCTCAAGGAGGATGGTTCCCCGCTGCGTCGTACTAGCGCTGCCCCATGTTGTGGACCATGCGTTGAAATCACCTGCGATGAGGATAGGGGACCTACCGCGTGCGTCATCAGCGATCTCCTGCACTATTGTTCTGAATTCGCTAATGTGTGCGCTCGGGGCTATGTAGCAGCTGTAGAATGTGATCCCTTTGATCTTCGCTCTGGTGTATCCCGTCCTGGAAGCCCTTTGCGATAGGTGTCCAGGGGGCTGCCCGCAGCTCCATATTGCTGCTCTGCCGTCCGAGCTGCGTTGCCATACGCCTTCGTGCTTGTCCTTGTAGGGCTCGCTGAGTATTGCCACCTCAGCCTGCTGCTCGATGACCGTCTGTGCTAGCAGGTCCTGCGCCGCTCTGCAGTGGTTAAGGTTTAGCTGTAGGACCTTAACCATTCAATTTATCGTGCATGGCTCTCCGGTATTCAGGGCACGCACTGCTGAGGGTCGAGTGTTCGGCCTCTCCTCCAGATTTTCCGCTTCTTGTGCAGATGATGCATTTTGGTTTGCCCTGGGTACAAGTTTTATACTTGTGGCCATCCTTGCCACATCTGAAGCAGGATTGCTGCGTGTTTTTGGCTGTTGCCTCTGACGCTGGACATCTGGCTGACATGTGGCCTAATCCCATGCATTTGTAGCATCGCCTAGGCTCCACTTTCTGTCTTATGCGGCAGACTACCCATCCAACCCTGATTTTCCCCTTGTCGAGGATCCGCTGCGCATGCTCAGGTCTGAGGTGGACCGTCGCCGTTTGGGTTCCGCCATACGCCTTCCGCATACTAGGTGCAGCGCCCGCCGGGATGTCGCACTCCTCCTCAGCGTAGACTGACTGTAGAACCTCCTCGCAGGTGGTCATTAGGTCTAGGTCGCGGATTTCCACTTGCAACGTGTCTTCCAGCATAGCCACTTCAGCTTTGCCGCTGAAGGCCGACTTGATGGCAGTATGCAGTTTCTGCGTGGCTGGGTCTGAGGGTTTCTGCATCTTGAGTAGCAGACTCCCATTGGCTGTCCTGCGTATGCCTTGCACCTCATCCTTAAGCCCCTGAAGGGTAGGCTCAGTTTTGACCAGCTTGAGCATGTCTGCGTACGTTCTTTCGCTGCATTTGATTAAGATAGCGTCAGAGCGCTGATTCCTGCGCTTCTCGGTGCGGCTCACGTGGTCTTCGCCTTCCCCAATACTCGCTGCAGTCTCGAGGGGCTTTTTGGTTTTACGTATCACCTGCTGCCAGGGCGGGTTTCTTGGCGGGACCCTGCCTGGGTTCCCCGCGCCAGTGTGCGTTCGCTCTATGCCTTCTTGTCGTGGGGCAACAAGCGATGGTGTTGTCTGCTGGGTTGCGCTGGCGGTCTGACCCCTGGCTCGGGATTCATCCAGCGTCGCACTGATCTCGCTTTGCAGCTTCTTCATTGCATGCAATGAGTCGATCGTGGCCTGTGTGACATGGCGGACTACCTTCTTGTTGTTGCTTTTTGTGTCCGTGAACTTCGCGATCATTTCATCGAGCATCTTGCCCAGCTCATCGGTGAGAGCTGCGGCGCTTTTGTGCACCCGCTGCTTCTTGTGGGCACCATCGATCGCCTCTTCAGGGCTGGTTGGTTCCCGACTTCTCTTCGGGGTGGTTTGTTCATCCTCGTTACTGCCGAAGTTGAACACAGGCCCGGTCACTTTGGGAGGCGCTGACACTGGGTGGGCATCGGGAGCCTGCTCCATCCCCGCTGGCGACCGCTGCACCTTCTGTTTCATCATCTGAAACTTCTTTAGCAGCTCTTCTTCTGCCCTGGCAACTGCAAGAGCCTGGGTCTCGTCATGTCCGGCCGATTTCTCCCTATCCATCGCCTGCACTAGCCGGAGGTCCCTCGGTGAGCCGGGATTTCCCCCGGTTACTGCCTGATGGGAGCTATACCGCTCCGACTCGGTCCCCAGAGCCCCGTTTGAGCTGGCGCCGCTATCGCGGTGGGGTTGGAAATTGGCCGGTAACTTGGCTTTTTGCGCATCCACCCCTGTAGGCAGTGGCGAAGGTGGTTTTATTTTATTTGAATTTCCCGGGCAACCGACTTCGTAGGAGCTCGCCGCTTAGCAGCTGTATAGCTCAGCGGGGAAAGCTCGCTGTTAAGCTCGCTGTTAAGCCCGCTGTTAAGCTCGCTGTTAAGCTCGCTGTTAGAAACGGCGCTGTCCAGCACTGCGATCAGCTGATCGATGTTGTTTGTTTGTGCCGGAAAAACCGCGCGTGTGCGGCTTGTGGAAGCTGTGAGCAAAACCAAGTATATGTGGCGCTCTGGAGTGGAGTGTCGCTGTGTGGGTGCGGGAGAGTGAGGATCACCCCTTCTGTCCACCAAGATTGGCCACCCTTTGTAACCGTAGCAGTGTGGTTTGTTGGCTGGGTAGAACCTTCCTGTCGCTTCTGTGGTACGTACCTGCAACCTGAGGTGTCCCGCACTAATCAAACGCACTTTTAGGTATTAAACCCGATTTGCAACGACTAAAAACTCGATATATTGGCTACCGATGTTCAGGTCAACTTAACTGGGCGAGTCATACATCCAGCCTGAGGGGGTGATCTGTGGTTTTTGTGCTTTGAAGAAGAGTTATTAGCACTGGCGAATGGTCTGACGACAGGTCCGAAAGCGCTTTGGCTCTTATTGGAATGTTGGCGAATGTTTTTTGTCACCGCAAAGTCTATTAGGTCTGGAACTTTCCTGGGGTCTGTTGGCCAGTATGTGGGGCTGTCAGGGGAAACATAGTCTAATTTGTTGTTCGGTTTTATGATTGCGTTGTATAATTGCCTTCCTTTGGGAGTCACAAGGCGTGATCCCCAGTGCGTGTGTTTGGCATTATAGTCCCCTGCAGCTATAAAGCGATCTCCAAGCAAGTTGTAGAAGTCCATGAATTGTCCTTCAGAAATTGTAAAGCGAGGCGGGCAGTAGAGTGAGGTGAGGTTTCCGTTGCCTGACTGCACTTTGATAGACGAGGCTTGCAAGTAATTAGTTGAAAACCTTTGGTGAAAGTGGTGCTTGATGCGTTCCCTGATTAGGATGCCGGTTCCGCCGTGGGCTTTACCATCTGGATGGTCTGTGCGGTAGAAAGTGTAGCCTCTACCTCTGTGCGTCTCTACCAGTAGCATAATGTCGATATGATTTTCATTCAGGAACTGTGTTACTTCAAGGTTGTGCCGTGAAACGCCGTTGGCGTTCCACATTGTTATTCGTAGATTTGCCATCTGATTATTTGGACTGCTAAGCTGCAAGTAGCTGTAAGACCAAGTTCTGGTTTTGAACCAGTGTTTGCATGGTCGATTTCATGAATGACATGAATTCCATCATATTTTGTTGCATGGTGACCATCATAGTTTCCAGAGTGCTTTGCGACTGTACTTGGATCTGCTGAGCGTTTCCTAGATTAGACTGGAGTGGGTTTTCCGTCCCCGATCGAAGGGCATCGGCGTATGAGAATCACTTCTGGGTATTTAGTTGACCAAATGAGGATCTTGCAGGCGTGCCGAAAAAAACTTCCGGCGTCGTACGCGAGTAAGTGTACGCATTTTGGGTATTCTGATGACGCGTTGCTATCACTTTTCGCATGCGGTCCTTTGTCTCCTTGTAGATCGGACAGCCCCTGTAGTTTGCCGTGGTGTTACCTTGGCAGTTAACTCATTTTTTCTTTTTGGGGTCTTCTTTGTTGGCAGGGCAGTTAGCCGAATTGTGGAAGTCTCCACAAGCTACACAGACTGTTCGAAGTGAACAGTATGCCCTGGTGTGTCCATACTCCTGACAATTTGTGCATTGCACTGGGCCGTTCCTTTTATGTGGCTCTTCCACGTTAGTTCTTCGGTGCAATAAGTATTGCAGGTTATAAATGGGGTGCACTTCATTTTTTTTCAAGACTCTGCTGTCTGGCTCCAGCTCGACCCTGAAGAGTGGTTGCGGCTCTTTTTTCCTGTTTATAATGTTACTGACGTTCTGTGCAGAAAACCCTTTTTCCTTGAGAGCATCGATAACTTCCTTGGCGGTTACGTCGGGCTCGGTTCCTTTTAGTACCACTTGCAGGTCCTTGCTGCTTTTTAGTTGGTACGTGTAGTAGCTTTTTCTAGCTTCCTCCAGGTATTTGGATACTGCTCGGAAATGTTCTTCAGATTTGGTCTGAAGCTTGGTTTAATGGATATCCCCTTTTGTGACCGGAACAACATGAAAGTTTCCGCCCCGGTCAGCGCTACAATTTTGTTGACCAGGGCGTTCGAGATTTTCTCCCTAAAGTAAATTGGTGGGGGCTTAGGTTTCGGTTAGGTCTGCTGAGCCCGTCCAGGTTCATTTTCTGGTAGAAGCGCAAATCTATTGCAGTCGGATCTCCCGGGTAATATATCTTCTACTTGGACACGGTTTATCTTTTCTTTCTTTTTATACCCGTTACTCGTAGAGTAAAAGGGTATACTAGATTCGTCGGAAAGTATGTAACAGGCAGAAGGAAGCGTTTCCGACCCCATAAAGTATATATATTCTTGATCAGGATCACTAGCCGAGTCGATCTAGCCATGTCCGTCTGTCCGTCTGTCCGTCTGTCCGTCTGTCTGTCCGGATGAACGCTGAGATCTTGGAAACTATGAGAGCTAGGCTATTGAGATTTGGCGTGCAGATTCCTGAGCTTCTTACGCAGCGCAAGTTTGTTTCAGTAGAGTGCCACGCCCACTTTTACGCCCACAAACCGCCCAAAACTGTTGCTCCTACAGTTTTGATGCTAGAATAAAAATTTTAACTGAAATGTATTGTTCTCATCAATACCTATCGATTGACTTAAAAAAAAGTTTGCCACGCCCACTTTATCGCCCACAAACCGCCCCCAAACTTCAAAAAATCGTAAATATGAACGTGGATATCTCGGAAACTATCAAAGATATAGAATCAGGATTTCAGATTTAGATTCCGAACCTTTGTACGCAGCGCAATTTTGATACGCGAGTATGCCACGCACACTCTAACGCCCACAAAACGCCCAAGCCTGTGGCGCCCACAATTTTCATGCTAGATACAAAATTTTAACTGAACTGTATCGGTCTCGTCAATACCTATCGATTGACCAAAAAAAAAAAATTTTCCACGCCCACCCTAACGCCCATAACGCTTAAATCTGTCTACCGCCGGTAGGTGGCGCATTTCAGTCTTGCTTTGCTGCTTGCTTATTTCCATTTCCCTTTGGTCCCTTTAGCTGAGTAACGGGTATCTGATAGTCGAGGCACTCGACTATAGCGTTCTTTCTTGTTTTTCAAATAGTATCTCCCAAACAATAATATAATTTTTGTACATAATTTTAAAGTTGAGACTAGATTCAAAAAGACCTTAAAGATTACAAAATTAATGAAATTAAATTTCATGAGGAAATTGACCAATTAATTGATCAATTTAAAGATCAGATAATTGGTCAGCACTTTCAATATCTTCTAAACAAAAAAACTATGTTCATAAATGAAGATGAACATGATCTCAAAACTACGAATTATGGTGAACACTTTACATTTTGTAATCCTGAATTGACATCGGAAACATGCGCCCGCCTCTTCTATGCAAATCGCCGGAATGTTGCCAGAAAATTTATTTCAATTTTTAATAAAACATGTACGCAATACCAAAATAAAGAAATAAGTATATTATTATGCTACAAAATTAGGTTAGGTTAGGTAGAAGTGGTTGGAGATTAGATACTAATCCCCACACCTAGGCCATACTGGGCCCCATGTAATACCACGTGATCTCTGAGCAGATCCTTTTCCCTAGCTCATGGGTTATTTGCTTTCGCGAAGTATTATGTTCTTCTTAGGAAACATAAGAGTTTTTGAATGTTAACGCCTTGAATGGCCGCAAGGTCTGGAAGTGTATAGCTTCCTGGGGTTTGAAAGCGCTTTAGGTTATGCGCTGGGCAGAAGCATAGGAGGTGTTCGATGCTCTCCTCTTCGTCTATCTGTTTGCAGCTGCGGCAGAAGTCGTGGTTACTGAGTCCCAGCCTGTGCGCATGAGTCCCTATAAAACAGTGGCCCGTGAGGGCATTTAGGAGAGTGGAGATGTCCCCCCTGCTACATTGTAGGAGAGTTTTTGTTCTTTTCGAGTTGTAGTTTGGCCATGTGAGTCTAGAATCGTGGCATGTTGAGATTGAGTTCCAACGGTTGTTGGAAAGTGTGTACAGTCTCTGCTGAGCTGAAGCTTGCAGGTAGCCATGGGCATACCCACCGTGTCCTTATCGCGAAGGATGTCGGCGGTTGTCCCTTGTCTTGCCAGCTCGTCCGCTATGCAGTTGCCCTCAATATTATGGTGTCCAAGCACCCAGATGATGTTGATTCTCAGATGAGTGGCCATCTGGTTAAGAGATTTGCCCACCCTAACGCCCATAACGCTTAAATCTGTCTACCGCCGGTAGGTGGCGCATTTCAGTCTTGCTTTGCTGCTTGCTTATTTCCATTTCCCTTTGGTCCCTTTAGCTGAGTAACGGGTATCTGATAGTCGAGGCACTCGACTATAGCGTTCTTTCTTGTTTTTCAAATAGTATCTCCCAAACAATAATATAATTTTTGTACATAATTTTAAAGTTGAGACTAGATTCAAAAAGACCTTAAAGATTACAAAATTAATGAAATTAAATTTCATGAGGAAATTGACCAATTAATTGATCAATTTAAAGAGCAGATAATTGGTCAGCACTTTCAATATCTTCTAAACAAAAAAACTATGTTCATAAATGAAGATGAACATGATCTCAAAACTACGAATTATGGTGAACACTTTACATTTTGTAATCCTGAATTGACATCGGAAACATGCGCCCGCCTCTTCTATGCAAATCGCCGGAATGTTGCCAGAAAATTTATTTCAATTTTTAATAAAACATGTACGCAATACCAAAATAAAGAAATAAGTATATTATTATGCTACAAAATTAGGTTAGGTTAGGTAGAAGTGGTTGGAGATTAGATACTAATCCCCACACCTAGGCCATACTGGGCCCCATGTAATACCACGTGATCTCTGAGCAGATCCTTTTCCCTAGCTCATGGGTTATTTGCTTTCGCGAAGTATTATGTTCTTCTTAGGAAACATAAGAGTTTTTGAATGTTAACGCCTTGAATGGCCGCAAGGTCTGGAAGTGTATAGCTTCCTGGGGTTTGAAAGCGCTTTAGGTTATGCGCTGGGCAGAAGCATAGGAGGTGTTCGATGCTCTCCTCTTCGTCTATCTGTTTGCAGCTGCGGCAGAAGTCGTGGTTACTGAGTCCCAGCCTGTGCGCATGAGTCCCTATAAAACAGTGGCCCGTGAGGGCATTTAGGAGAGTGGAGATGTCCCCCCTGCTACATTGTAGGAGAGTTTTTGTTCTTTTCGAGTTGTAGTTTGGCCATGTGAGTCTAGAATCGTGGCATGTTGAGATTGAGTTCCAACGGTTGTTGGAAAGTGTGTACAGTCTCTGCTGAGCTGAAGCTTGCAGGTAGCCATGGGCATACCCACCGTGTCCTTATCGCGAAGGATGTCGGCGGTTGTCCCTTGTCTTGCCAGCTCGTCCGCTATGCAGTTGCCCTCAATATTATGGTGTCCAAGCACCCAGATGATGTTGATTCTCAGATGAGTGGCCATCTGGTTAAGAGATTTGCCCACCCTAACGCCCATAACGCTTAAATCTGTCTACCGCCGGTAGGTGGCGCATTTCAGTCTTGCTTTGCTGCTTGCTTATTTCCATTTCCCTTTGGTCCCTTTAGCTGAGTAACGGGTATCTGATAGTCGAGGCACTCGACTATAGCGTTCTTTCTTGTTTTTCAAATAGTATCTCCCAAACAATAATATAATTTTTGTACATAATTTTAAAGTTGAGACTAGATTCAAAAAGACCTTAAAGATTACAAAATTAATGAAATTAAATTTCATGAGGAAATTGACCAATTAATTGATCAATTTAAAGAGCAGATAATTGGTCAGCACTTTCAATATCTTCTAAACAAAAAAACTATGTTCATAAATGAAGATGAACATGATCTCAAAACTACGAATTATGGTGAACACTTTACATTTTGTAATCCTGAATTGACATCGGAAACATGCGCCCGCCTCTTCTATGCAAATCGCCGGAATGTTGCCAGAAAATTTATTTCAATTTTTAATAAAACATGTACGCAATACCAAAATAAAGAAATAAGTATATTATTATGCTACAAAATTAGGTTAGGTTAGGTAGAAGTGGTTGGAGATTAGATACTAATCCCCACACCTAGGCCATACTGGGCCCCATGTAATACCACGTGATCTCTGAGCAGATCCTTTTCCCTAGCTCATGGGTTATTTGCTTTCGCGAAGTATTATGTTCTTCTTAGGAAACATAAGAGTTTTTGAATGTTAACGCCTTGAATGGCCGCAAGGTCTGGAAGTGTATAGCTTCCTGGGGTTTGAAAGCGCTTTAGGTTATGCGCTGGGCAGAAGCATAGGAGGTGTTCGATGCTCTCCTCTTCGTCTATCTGTTTGCAGCTGCGGCAGAAGTCGTGGTTACTGAGTCCCAGCCTGTGCGCATGAGTCCCTATAAAACAGTGGCCCGTGAGGGCATTTAGGAGAGTGGAGATTTCCCCCCTGCTACATTGTAGGAGAGTTTTTGTTCTTTTCGAGTTGTAGTTTGGCCATGTGAGTCTAGAATCGTGGCATGTTGAGATTGAGTTCCAACGGTTGTTGGAAAGTGTGTACAGTCTCTGCTGAGCTGAAGCTTGCAGGTAGCCATGGGCATACCCACCGTGTCCTTATCGCGAAGGATGTCGGCGGTTGTCCCTTGTCTTGCCAGCTCGTCCGCTATGCAGTTGCCCTCAATATTATGGTGTCCAAGCACCCAGATGATGTTGATTCTCAGATGAGTGGCCATCTGGTTAAGAGATTTGCGGCATTCAGAGACTGTTTTTGAGTTTGTTGTGTAGGAATCGAGGGCCCTGAGGGCTGCTTGACTATCCGAGAAGATGTAAATGTCTATGTCGTGATGTACTGATGTGTCCAGTTGGGCCATGGCTTCCTGATTTGTCATGACCTCCCCTTGGAAATCACTGCAGTGGTCTGGTAGGAGGAATGAGACTTTTATGTCTAGTTCGGGAGAGAAGACTACCCCACCTGTTTGGGAGTTCAGCTTGGAGATGTCCGTGTGTATGTTGACGACGTTTTCGAATTGGTGTGGGAGGTTGACCCAGTCTGTACGGGTGGGTATGAAGATCTTGTATCTTCTTTCGAAGTTGACTATGAGTGGAACGTACTCTGTACTATGTGGTAAGGATGTATGGTTTGTTAGGATACTTGAGTGACCTGTAGAGCCTGTTGTCCATGCCGCTGCTTCGCGGAGCCTCAGCGCTGTTGCAGATGGCTAGCTTTTGGCAAGTAGGTCTAAGGGTTGGAGGTCGCTACAAAATAAACTGTTGAATTTTTTTTGTTGAAATTACAGAACGGAGAATGGAAAACATTTTCTTGATTGAGATATGTCGGCTACTTGCGAGTTTATGCGTGGTAGTGATTTTAATCCTTGTTATGAGACGTGTTAGATCTAGCAGTCAGCCGTGAGATCGTTGGCATGAGGTCCATGATCTTATCAATGAGCGTGCGCCTTCAGGCTTCCCTTTTATCCCTTTTATCGCCGTCAGGTAATGGATAGGTGCGCATGTACGGGAAGCTCTTGCTTGAATTCTTTTTATGACATGTTTATTACCCATTTGTGGAAAGAAGGGAATCTTAGACAATTTACCAGTTAAACGTTCTGGGGCGGAAACAAAAATTTGTGTTTGAAAATATTCCACATCTGAGAATCATTACCTTGTGAGTTTTATTTTATTGGGGTTCTTTTGATTTCTAAATTAGTTTTACAATCATAGGAAACAGCTTTCCCCAACATAATCGTGATCACATCTTTCCCAACATGACCGAACATGTTCCTCTAAAATAATATCCTTTGTATACTGTGGGTGTGCGACCTTTCTCACGTGCACAGCAACACCAGCTGAATATTAATTGCTCATAATGGGGAAAGGATACTTGATCAACATTGTCACTTTGGGATGTTGGGAAAGTGTGCGACCGTTCTCACGTGCAAGTTATCCAACCCGTGAAACCGGGCCTCATATGGAATTAATAAACAATTTTGCAACCGCGATCGGTTCGACAGTTATAAAATAGTGTCTTGTATAAGTGATCAGAATTAAAAGGTTTAACACCAAGTTTAAATATAAAATAAAATAAATTTTTTTTAACATATTACCAGTGACAATCTTAATTGGCGCCCAACGTGAGGCGGTGTCGTAAAAAAGTTCTAAAAACATATTATTACAACAAATACAAAATAATAAACTCAGTGGAAACCAAAAACAATTTAAAAAAAATAAATTTACATTTAAACAATAAAAACCATAAATATTAAAAATTAAACAATAATTATAAAAACAAAATAAACACTTAACAACTGGGAAAACCAAAAAGAAAAGAACGGAAATATTTTAATAACTCACATAAGGAAGGAAGGAAGGGCTGAGGGGCAATCCCTCGCCAAAATTCAACACGACTACAACCGAAATAACAAAGAAGGAAGGAAGGAAGGGCTGAAGGGCAAACCCTCGCCAAAATTCATCACGACTACAACCAAAACATCAAAGAAGACACAGCTTAAAAATTGAAAGATCGTAAGAAATAAGAACAAATATATTTTAAGTAAAAATTTAATTTGAAAGATAAATTGTATAATACATCCTGGAAGATCTAGAAGTTTTGTTGAATCTATTTAATAATTTGAAAATTACCGAAACGCCAAGCTCAAGCAAAATGGCGAATCAAGAATTAGAAAGGCAAGCCTTTTTGACTAAAGAATTAATAAAACAGATTGTTTCATCGGAGGTAAATTCTTTAAAACAAGAAATAGAAACACTTAAAACCGAACTTCAAACAAATGTCAACAAAGTAGAAGATTATACATCTGAAGTAGTTGACAATTCAATAAAATGTGAAGAATCCTATGAAATCATTAAATCAGTTCCAGAATTTAAGGGGGAACTTGATCAATATGTGAGTTGGAGGATAGCAGCAGAAAACACTATGAGTCAGTATATTCGAAAAAGTAAGCGATATTTTGCAGCTCTATCAATATTAAGGAACAAGATAACCGGGAAAGCAAATGATGCTCTAACCATCCATGGAACAGTCCTAAATTTTGATGCAATCCTAGCCAGATTAGACTTCGTTTTTAGTGAAAGAAGACCGCTTCACATTATCGAACAAGAATTAAGTATTCTCACACAAGGAAAACTAAGTGTAATGAAATACTATAACCAAGTGCACAGGAAACTAACATTGTTAACTAACAAAACTATAATGACGTATGGCCGTAATAAGCTAATCACTTCTGAAATTAATAATAGACATAGACAGAGTGCACTAAGAGTTTTCGTAACTGGCCTTAACGGCCCAGTATCATCGACTCTGTATTCCATGAACCCAACAGACTTGCCCAATGCAATGGCGTTTGTACAGGAGATGGAAAGTAATAATATGAGAGCAAAATTCGCTCACAATTTCGTTGGAATGAGTTATAGAAATTATAACTCAAATTATGGTAATGGCCCAGAACAAAATAATAATTCTTTTAATCAAAAGACCACTAATAACAATAATTCAAATTATTTGAGATACAATCAAAGATCTCCGCAACAGGTAAAAAATAATCAGTGGAATCAGGGACAGAGTAACAACAATCAGTGGGGACAAAATAATAATTGGAAGTCCAATAACAATCAGGTACAGTCTACTCCTGAACCCATGGAGATAGATGAATCAATCCAGTATCAAAATCGACCTAATAACAATTTTAATAGGGGAAATAATAACAGACAAAATTATAATAATTATTATCCAAGAAATAATTACAATCAACACCAAGCGCAAAAAACAAATAAAAGCGCCGGTCAAAACAAACAATCTGAACCACATCCCCCGTTAAAGCGGGAATCAACTGGTTCAACTAATCAGCCTGCTCAAAAAAATATGAGAGTAAATAATATAGAAGAGGATCATTTTTTAGATCAGAATCCGGAGTAGGATTACCCTACTTGATGAGAACAGACAAAAAAATCGAAAAATAATTAAAAGTTTTAATTGACACAGGAGAAACATCCTGTTATATAAAAAAGGGAAGTTATCAAAATAAAAAAGATCTCCCAATTTACAAGAGAGTTTCAACCATTCATGGGTTTACAATAATAAAATATTATCATTTAATAACAATATTTAACACAAAACAAGTATTTTATGAAATAGAAGGGTTAGAATCCGACTTACTTATAGGTTTTAATCTTTTAAAAAAGATAGGAACGGTACTTGATATTCAAAAAGGGACGATCAAGTATAACGGAAAAGAAGAAAAATTATTTTATGATGAAGATAGTTCTTTAAACCAATTAAGTAACTGAAGGAAAAAATATCCTTCCACTAAAAGAATATATTATAAAAAAATACTTCGAAGATCAAAGTGGAATTAAAACAGAATCAGAAATGGTTGAAAAAAGTTTATTTAGCTTGGGATCACGGAATCCCGAGCACGCCGACCTAGAATTATCCGTCAACAAAAAAAAAATAGCTTGGGATCTAAAAATCCTAAACAAGCAGACGTATAATTATCCGTCAACAAAAAAACTGAACACGCCGACGAAGATTTTTCCGTCAATAAAAAAGTAAAAAATTTGGGATCAAAAGATTCTGAAAGAAATAAAATTAATAACATTAAAATGTTAAATTCAAATCAAGTAGATGATTTGGTGAAAAAAATAATAGACATAATTGAAGAGGAACATTCTAAAATAAACGTACAAATTCCTTTTAGAACTGACATTCGGGCCAAAATAAATACAATTAATGACAGGGAAATTTATGGCAAACAATATCCATATGTCTTATCGGTTTCAGATTTCGTTAATAGCGAAATCAACAGAATGTTAAATAAAAATATAATAAGGCCTTACAATTCACCAGTTCTGGTGGTACCCAAAAAAGGCCAAAACGAAGACGGTAGCCTTAAACACAGACTCGTTATAGACTACAAAAAATTAAATGAGAACACAATACCGGACAGATATCCGATGCAAGACCCTTCTGTTATATTAGCCAACTTAGGAAAGGCAAAACTTTTTTCAACAATTGACTTGGAATCAGGATTCCATCAAATTTTAATGAAAGACTCAGATATCGAAAAAACATCTTCCATTAACAACGGATTAACAAATGCGCCCAGAATTTTCCAGAGAGCAATGGATTATATTCTCAGAGAACAAGTAGGAAAAACATGCCACGTCTACATGGACGATATTATAATTTTTTCAAACACAATCGAGCAACATTTCTCGGACTTAACTCAAATAATAAACATTTTACAAAGAGCAAATATGAAAATTTCTCTCGAAAAATCTAAATTCTTTAAATTACAAACCTCGGTTCTTGGCTACATTGTTTCATTTAATGTAATAAAAACAGATCCTGAAAAAATTTCCACCTTTTCAAGATATCCGTTACCACAAAATATTAGAGAACTTCGAAGTTTTCTAGGCCTAACTGGCTACTACCGAAAATTTGTCCGTAATTATGCAAAAAATTGCAAAACCTCTTACAAAATATTGAGGAGGGGAAAATGGAAACGTTTCTAAAAAAATATCAACAAGAGTTTTAATACAGTTGGACGATTCAGCTATACAAGCTTTTAACGAACTAAAAGATAATCTAATAGCACATGTGGAACAAGTTTAACCGGACTATAGAAAAAAATTCACTTTGACAACAGACGCATCAGACGTAGCTATCGGGGCGGTTTTATCACAGGATAATAAACCAATTACTTTCATTTCTAAAACACTTAATAAAACCGAACAACTTTATGCCACAAACAAAAAGGAACTGCTAGCCATAGTATGGGCTTTAAAAAATTTGAGAAACTATTTGTACGGAGTAATTGGTATAGATATCCAAACAGATCATCAGTCTTTATCTTTCACGATTTCCGATAAAAATCCCAACATAGAAATGAAAAGATGGTATTCTTTCATACAAAGTTTTACCCCAAAAATAATATATAAACCCGGTACAACAAATGTCATAGCAGATGCATTATCTCGAATACAAATAAATAACATTACAGACAGTGATGTAGAACAGTCAAACTCAGATCAAAACACACAGCATTCAGCTGAAAGCAGTTTTGAAAATGTAATACAAGAGACTCGTAAGCCGTTAAATCAGTTAAACAACAGCTGTTATTAACAACAGGGAGGTTTACAATACATGAGTCACTGGAAGTTTTTGGCAGGACACGACACTTAATTGAATATGACACACCAGAAAATTTAATAAACTTATTAAAAGAGTATATTCCACCTAACATTACGGTACGAATTCACTGTACATTAGAGGACTTATACCACATTCAATTACCCTTAAAAAATAATTTCACTAACCAATTTCTTTTTACAAGAATCTTTCTTCAAGACATAGAAAACGATGAAGATAAAGCCATAATAATAGAAGAAACACACAGTCGAGCTCATAGGGGGCTAGATGAAAATTACAAACAAATCAGTAGGTTATATTATTGGCCAAACTTATTTACAAAATTAAACGAATATATCAAAAATTGTGTGATTTGTAATGAAAATAAATATAACAGGCACCCAATAAAAATTGCAATCGGGGAAGCCCCTATTCCAACTAAATAAGGAGAAAATTTACATATAGACATATACTACGCGCAAAATGTAACATTTATTACTTGTATAGACGCGTATTCCAAATTCCTTGTTGTTAAAGAAATTCAAAATAAGTTAAACATTGAAATTAGGGTAATGGAACTACTCCAACAATTTCCCCAGGCAAAAGTAATTATGACCGATAACGAACCGAGTTTTACCTCGGCCCAATTTAAATCATTTGCACAGAGGTGTAACATTACTTTGCATTACGCAGACCCAAGACATAGTACTTCAAACGGACAAGTTGAAAGGGCACACTCGACATTAACAGAAATAGCTCGCTGCATAAAAGAAGAGTTTTTTTTAACTAATTATTCCCAAATAGTTATTAGAGCCGCTCAAAAATATAATCAGAGCATTCATTCCACAACAAACGAAAAACCTTTTGATATCCTTTATAATAAAATTGATCATGATAATATTCCCATTATTTTGAAAAATACACAAACAAGAATTTTAGAAACACATAATGAGAACAGAAAAGAAAAAGGTTATCATGTAGGACAAGTTGTTTATGAAAAAAAACATGGGGAACGAAACAAACTTAAATCAAGATATAAAAAACAAGTAGTAAAGGAAAGAAAAAGAATTATTCATAAAGATAATATTAAATCCTAATATAAACAACAATTTTTTATTATTTTTTTCAGAAAAATGTTTTTTCCAGTACTTAAACTGAACCTAATACTTTTAACAAGTTCTGAAATAATTGACTATACAAGTCACGAATACTTATTATTTAAGGACAATAAATACGTATTGACGTACGATTCATACGCAGATTTATTTCACGTAACTAATTTAAGTTTTTATGAAGAAATAATTAACACGGAAATAAGTTCTTTGAATAAATCATCAAAAACAGACATAGAATGGGAAATTTCAATGGACTTAGAACTCATAAAATTAACTTTATCAGAAATAATGCCAAAAAGACAAAAAAGAGGAATTAATGAAATATGAACTTTATGGAAATGGATAGCAGGTACTCCTGATCACGATGATTTCATAACGGTTCAGAACAAAATAGACAACTTAATTGAAAGCAACAATAAGCAATTCACAATAAACTCTAAATTATTTAATGATGTAAAATATCTTACTGAAAATTTGAAAAATGTAGTTTTCAACGAGGAAACAATTTTAATAAAACATCGTTTGCGGTTGCTCGCATTTGATTTACAAAATTTATTAGATACTATTATCTTAGCAAAAACAAAAATTTTTAATACAAATTTTAAATAAATTTTAAACGAGAATGAAATTAAGGAAATTTACAATCATGAAAAACAGTCTGTAGTATTATCTGACCTAATGGACATATCAACTTTTAGAATTTTATTTAATAACGATTTACTTGTAGTTTACATAAAATATCCCATGATTAACGGTAAATGTGACCTATACAAAACAAGAGCTATTGCACAATCCGATGGAAAATTATTAATATATAATGAAGTAGCCAATTGCAAAAACAAATATTACCTTATGACTAATTTTAAGAAAGAAATGTTTAACAACTTTTGTAAATTAAGTTTTGAAACTAATTGTTTTATAAAATTATTAAATGACGAAAAAGCCAACTGCTCTAAAATAAGAGAAATTAATAAGAAAATAGATATCTTACAGGATGGTGTTATTTTAATAACAGGAACAAATAAAGTAGACCACACTCAACTTAAAGGTTCATATTTAATTTTGTTCAATGACTCAATCATTATAAATAACAACACCTACATTAACAGCGAAAACAAAATATTGAACTATGTAGCTCAGCATAAATTCATAAACTGTGGCATTTCAGAATATATTGCTTCAAACAATTCGGAACTAACTCTTGACAATATAAACATTATCAATCCATTTATAAAGATTAATAATACCAAAATATCAATTTCCTTTATATTATTAATTTTTATCATTATATTTTTAATATTTATACTTTATATAAAATACAGAAATTTTATTTTTGTAACCAAAAAACAACGGCCAGAACCACAAAACAATACAAACCAAGAAATAATTTTAAAAGAAGATAATCTAAATCAAGAAGAAATTTTGAAAGGAGAAATTACAAACCAAGAAGAAATTTTGAAAGATAAAGATACAAACCAAGATCAATGTTTTTTTTCAAAACTAAGAGATCCTTTAAAAGAAATTCATAATGAATCGGGACGATCCATTTTAGAAGGGGGAGAGTTATCCAACCCGTGAAACCGGGCCTCATATGGAATTAATAAACAATTTTCAAAATTCAATCTAAGCGATCTTTGCCTATGCCTTTGCATTTGCTTTTGTCTTTGCCCTCGGCTTTGGCTTTGGGGTCCGCTCTTGGTGGCCCAGCCAAGATAAACAAACCCAACTTAGAGTAAACATCAGCTTCCGCTCGAGGCCCAAAGTATTGCGTTCCAAGTTCAGATCATATTGCGTTCCGATTTTGAATCAAATTGCATCGGTCAGCATAATTTCATTTCACAACGAGATGCGACAGTTTTAGCATAAGCTTTTATTTTAAACAAAAATCATTTCTGGAAGCTTAAGAAAGAAAAGCTTCTGGCCGAGGTTCGTTGGATAATTTTTTAGAATTAAGCGGCAGTCCTATTTCGTCCGAGACCGCGATCGGTTCGACAGTTATAAAATAGTGTCTTGTATAAGTGATAAGAATTAAAAGGTTTAACACCAAGTTTAAATAAAAAATAAAATATATTTTTTTAACATATTACCAGTGAAAATCTTAATTTGCACAGCAACACCTGCTGAATATTAATTGCTCACAATGAGGAAAAAGGTCATTTGTTCAGTGTTGTCACATGGAAGTGTGGGGGTCGGGACACATAAGTACACTCTTTATGGACATGATCGTGACATTTTTATGACATCTGAGCCTATTAAAATCAGTCAATTTACGGATTATGCTTATTGTCTTAGAGCCCGCATACATTACAGAGGATTCAGAGGCAATTAATATGATAATTAGTGAGAGGCGGGGGTCATTAATATTCGAATTAGTAAGGGGGCAGTGGCCATTAATAAGGGGGCGGGGGCAATTTGTCCCAGCACCCGCGTTTCCTAACTACTGTTCCGGTGGAATCGGATTTTTCCGAGTTTTTACGATATCAACAGACGCTTTACAGTCATAAAATTGTAACAAAAATTCCACATTTTCAAACTTTGCTGAGCGCTTGCTCACAATATACTCAATGAAGCCCATTCATTTATTAGGCAAAATTAATGACATTATTGTTAAAAAATAACATAAATAATAAAATAATATAAAAACGGAGATATAAAAAACATTGTTCTTAAAAAATCTTTTAAAAAACGTATCCATTAAAGAATATTTTTGACTTCTTTTCCAACTCCACTTCTTTTCCAACTCCACCTTTTGTCCAACTCCACTAGATAGTACCATCACTTTTCTAGTGGCATTTAGTGTAATTTTTATAATGTAATTTTTTGAATAGTTTTCCAGACTAGACAAGGCTTTACGTGTCCTGGCATACGTTCTAAGTTGCTGTCGTAAAGCTCCTTCGAGTCCAGATTCGCAGCTCAGTAATCGAGAAGTCCGGGAAGTTGAGAGGACATTTCTTTACTTGCCCTGCGCGAAGAATACGCTCTCGAGCTTCGTCTGTGGACAAGTAAAAGCTCCTTACCTCCAACGATACAAATTTCAAATCTATTTCCATTCCTAGATGACCATGGTACCTTAAGAGAATATGGGCGTATTACTGCATCACATCATTTGGCCGTAAAGTTGTCGATTTTCTCGGCTCCTAATCCAGTTCACACACCACATATCTCTCCATGGCGGCAACCAATTAGTGGTGCGCCGGATCCGATTCCGTATTCCAAAAGTGAAAAATCTGGCAAAGGCAGTGGTAAACACATGCACGTAAGCCCAACTATTGGGCGATGGTCGATCGAACATGTCTCCTTTTAAAAAGCTTTACTTACACGGTCATCGACTACGTAGGCCCCTTTGCGATACAAAATTATACAGGACGGGCGTGCCACATTTCAAAGAAATATTTTTGCGTGTTTGTGTTTTTTAAAAAAACTTTTTTCAACAAGAGCCATCCTCTTGGATTCCACTTCCGACTTAACTACCAAACATTTACTCGCGGCCATCGCCAGATTTTTAGCTAGCCGAGGGAGTCCTAACAGGGTCCGTTCCGATAATGGGAAAACGTTCGAAGGTGCCGCAACGATGCTTTCTGTCGCCTTCATGCAAACAGTCCAAGAGTCATCATCATCATTGCAATGGTTTGACTCATCAGCACTCCGGAGCGAAATGTCACAGCGGATACAAAAGTAACGTTAGAGAACGTCTGCGTCAAGGAGGTGTCCAGTGCCACTAGAACAGCCGAGTATACGTTTTCCTCGAAGTTGAACACTCATTTCGCTCTCGGAGTGTTTTCTGTCGCTTTCCGCTCACTCACTCATAGTTGTCATCGAATCAGTGTAATTCTGATTATTGCCAAGTACAGACGCACCGAAATAAGCTGAGGTGTCTAAAGTGAAACTAAAGCCTGCTCCAGTCCGCTTTTCTTTTGGGTTTGTGCAACAAACGCAGAGCGCACAATTCGTCGTTCCTCTCCTGGGAAACCACCGCACTCCATTGCAACACTTAATAATTTCAAATCTCTACTTTGTATTCTAAGTTCTATATTAAGGAGAATCAAATCTTGAGTCAGAGGTAAAGGCGCAAATGACAATCAAGGCAAATTCGACAACTCATGATCAAACCACTGGTAACAATACTCCGGCAGGTGGCAAAGTGCACTAGCCGGCTATCGACTTCTAAGATAGGAGAAATAGAGAAACAGTATTCATCCAGTATGGGAGGCCACTGAAAGCTCCAGTCCGGTATAAAAGACCTCCGCCAAATAGAGAAGACAGTCAGAATATGTTCTGATCTCCCTGGCAGTGGTTTAGAAGTACAGCTCCCATAAGCGCAGACCTCGACTGGAAGAAAGCTGGTGTCCAAAAGGATGTCTTGACCGTTTCCCTAGGATCAACTGAACTCCAAAGGATGAAAACGACTGGTGGACTATGTATCTGACCCAAGGACAACATGATGGGTAGCGAAACATCCAAAGTGGCCGGCAGTACTGCCAACGTTATAAACACAGTGGAGGTCATCGGTCATGAGGACGACAAAACGATGAAGCTCGTTGTTGGACTACTCCTTACTTTGGTCATCCTGAAAGTCGTTTAGATGTACAAACGATCTGTGTGGAGACGCCGCAACCATCATCACGCCCTGGAAAAAAGTAATAACCCACATCGGAGCCTAAATAGAGCAGTTACAGAAAAGTGTCACAAAAAAAGACAATTAATTAATAAATGGGCAATAAATTACAATTAATTACAAGCCAAAACAATTAAAAACAATTTGCTAGTGCATGCATTTCTGAATGCAAGTGAAATATAACCAACAAGTACGTTGAACAAGAAATTGGAGCTGCACCGACCATCCCCAGCCCGAGCATTGGAACTGACGTGTGCCGCAGTGGAACTCCCATACGATGCATACATACATATATATTTATACTGCCGTAGTGTTATTTTTTTTGTGTAACGTAGTTTTTATACACGTTACCCGTAGAGTAAAAGGGTATACTAGATTCGTCGGAAAGTATGTAACAGGCAGAAGGAAGCGTTTCCGACCCCATAAAGTATATATATTCTTGATCAGGATTACTATCCGAGTCGATCTAGCCATGTCCGTCTGTCCGTCTGTCTGTCCGGATGAACGCTGAGATCTCGGAAACTATGAGAGCTAGGCTATTGAGATTTGACGTGCAGATTCCTAAGCTTCTTACGCAGCGCGTTTGTTTCAGTAGACTGCCACGCCCACTCTAACGCCAACAAACCGCCCAAAACTGTGGCTCCTACAGTTTTGATGCTAGAATAAAACTTTTAACTGGAATATATTGTTCTCATCAATACCTATCGATTGACCAAAAATAAATTTGCTACGACCACAAACTTCAAAAAATAGTAAATATGAACGCGGATATCTCGGAAACTATCAAAGATAGAGAATTGGGATCTCAGATTTGTTACGCGAATATGCCACGCCCACTCTAACGCCCACAAACTGCCCAAGCCTGTGGCGCCCACAATTTTCATGCTAGATAAAAAAAATTTAACTGAAATGTATTGGTCTCGTCAATACCTATCGATTGATCTAAAAATTTGACACGCCCACTCTAACGCCCATAACGCTTAAATCTGTCTACCGCCGGTAGGTAGCGCATTTCAGTTTCGCTTTGCTGCTTGCATATCTCAATTTCCCTTTGGTCCCTTTAGCTGAGTAACGGGTATCTGATAGTCGAGGTACTCGACTATAGTGTTCTTTCTTGTTGTGTTATGTTTTTGTGAGCCGCCAACTAATATCCCACGTATATACAATGGGTGTTGTAACGTCTCCCAAAGCCCATGATCCAGAGCGTCGAGATCTCATCAACCAGGATTAAAAGGAGGGTAAGTGTGCTGAAACGAGGTTCCCATTTTCAATATATCTTTAAATATGTTTATGTTTATATCCGTGCATCATGGTTACCACACAAGCTTTAGAAAGCAAAGATCCATAGTTCAATTTAAGAATTCAATATTTATTGTCAAAAGTAAGTATACCATTAACTACAACAAGGGGGGTGTGCTGACGCGAGAAGTGGAGTAGGTCAAGAACAATAAAAACTTTCGACGGACAACCTTTACAATAGGGGATCGAATTGAACGGCCCGCGATGATCCATTTGGTACACGAATGTGTGAAGGGGAGGGAATATGGCCGAAACACAGCCCGATCGTATTGCGATCAAGCGACAGCTAAGCTTGTTGGGCTGTCTGGACTGACGACGGACGAACTTTACGGATTAATTTTATTTTTCAGGCACATTAAATATTTATTCTAGTTATGTTGGAGAGGAGAGAGGCTTACCAATATCCCACTACCTGAACATCGGACGCCTCTCCCTCGACCCAAGTCGCTGTCAGGACTCGGGCACTAATATGCCCTCGTAACATACGTCATCTTAACAGAAAATCCCGAAAACAGCAGGTAGGTGAAGCCACAGTGAGGTATGTTACTATATCTGCCTATTTTAATTTACTTTATAAAAGTAGCACACGTCTTTCATGGAAGAGTATCCATAAGGCAGCTGGGTGTCGTCTGCGAAGACGACGTCGACCCAGTGGTGTGGTAAGACGTCTAGCCAGGGGGTTAGAATACACCAGTAAACGATCCCTGTTGCGATTCTAGAATTGTGTTATTATCTCAGTAACAGTTAAACTAGTTACAATAGACTTTTTAGTTTAAATTGTATCAAGCAAAAACACCTCTTAACGAGGTAAAAATCTAGTGACGATCGCACCTTCAACAAAAAAAGTTCTGATACCAACTTTTGTGACGAAAATGTAATATACGATGTACTTAATAAATACACTTTCTTAATTTCTTACATTCCGAAAGCTGCAATTCAATATGCCTTCTCAGTCTGATAATCTGACAAACAAAATACAATTTTCATTTTGAGAAGTCCGCCAAAATCTTGTTTTGCTTTTACCTTAACGAGGTGTCATTCGACGCTTATTTTAAGTGAGAATACAACTAGATTAATGAACTTGTGCATATATCTCCAATTTCTATATTTTCACTTTCAAATTTTCACCGCTCTTTCTCTCAAGCAAATTGATTTTTTTAACATCTTGGTATGCAATCCTAGTCGTTTTTGCAATACCTTTCAATTGATGTATCACTCGTTACAATTAGACGTTCACAGTATATTTTAATTTCTTCGTGTACATAAGTTATCCAACCCGTGAAACGATTCCACTATAGGCTGGCTAAACACTTTTTGTGGCCAACATTAATAACTTCAAGCTTAAACAAATATTTGAGTTCGGTTCTTATATTTAGGCTTATACTTAGCAAATTACTAGAAAAGGGCGTGGCACCGCCCCTTTTAGGAATAAATTTCTTGTTATATCATACAAAATAATATAAAAATAGATAAGTATATACTTACCCTAAAAACAAAACGTAATATAAAGGTGTATGTTTTTGATTTAGATTTATATTGATATACTGAACATATATTTAGAAAAAGGGTTTGGCTCCGCCCATTTTTTACATGTTTCCGCCCTTACGCGCAGCCGCACTAGGTGAATTTATTAATAATTTAATATTTCCAGCCCTGGATTTGATTAAATTTGAAGCTGCCCTTCTCTGAGCCCTTGCTCCCGACAACAAATAAGGCAATTTAGGCCTTCCTGTCGATCTGCGCCTATCTATGCAAGCCTCAGTGTGGGATGTAAGCCAAGTTGAGTACTTTCTTTTGAAATGATTCAAATTTTTTTTGCAAGATGTCCATTTGCGGGACAATCTACAACGAAAAGCTTCTCTTTGTTTTTTTAAAACATCCTAATAAGCATCTGAACCAGCTATCGAAGATCTAAATCTGTCAAATATTTGCCTGCTTTGTCTCTCCAGAACTCCAAGTCCCAATCAATTTTGTGTTGGCCAACCTGAGGCTGTGACCTAAAAAGGTAAATTGCAACGAAAGTGCTCAAAAGTGCACTTTAGGATTGCAGTCATATGAACAAGAACTGAACTACCGACAATACAGTGTAAATATTAAGGTGCAACTAGGTGAAACTATATCTCTATTTAAAGTTAGTTTTTATTCTAAATTTGTACACGTAAAGCGACTATAAAAAACACTCAATTACAGGGACAACCTAAACAAATCCAACTTGTGACGACCACAAACATATAGTACAAACCGCTCTTTTTCGATGCCATTACAACTTGTTTGGTAAAAACTTAGTTTTGTGCCCTATTTTTATAATTTTAAACCGACTCTTTTTTCGCAAAGTAGCTTTCGTGCGCCCGTGACACCGAACAGCTGTTTTAACAGCCGATATTTCAACAGATCGTGACTCTGTTAAAATTTCTGTTACGTAACGTCTTGACGTTATTAGATTTTAATTTTAACGACTTTCGAAAAATGAAATTTTGGCCACAAAAAGTGGTCGGCCAGCCTATAGTGGATTCCACTTATGGAAATTATAAACAAATTTTTTAATTCAATCTCGCTATTTTGTCCTTGTTTTAGCGACATTGCTTTTACCTTTGCTTAAGATTCTGGCTTTGCCTTTTCCATTAACTACGAAAGCCGCGCTTGACCGTCCTGCTAAGATAAATAAATCAATCGTAAAGTTCACAACTAGATGCGACACTTTCAGCATAAGCTCCTGGAGAAGATTCGTTGGATAACATTTTAGAATTAAGAAGTCAGTCTATTTCGGGTTGAAGCCGCGATCGGTCATACCTAATAATCAAAAGTAAAAGTGTCTTGACGTTTCGGCCAAAGAGCTAGTGGGATGGCTCGGAGGGCGCCGAGCTGAAGGCTACCGAACGGGTCGCAGGTTGCGGATAGCGAGCGCCCTGGTTCTCCAGGGTAGCTACGAAAAAGCGTGGATGTTGGACACGGCCCGGCTACCGCCAAGCCCCCAACACGAAGCGTTAATAAGTAGTCCCGGACGGTCAGCGGGTATCTGCGCCGTAGCATTACCGACGACGCGCTTGTGCTGCCGCCTCCGACAAATAGCTCACACATACCCCCCTTCCCACACTCTTTGAACCTACCTCTTCCCTACCCACACAACTCATCTCACCCCGGGCTGGACTAAGGTGTCACTCGTACCGTGCCGAGAGTCAATCTGGCTGGGAGCCCGAGTCATCAAATAACTCAGTCTCAAACGGTGAGCTCAGGCAAGTGGCGACCGCCTGTTCTAAATCAGCCTTACCCGGGTACAGCGGATATCTGCCAGGGTGGACCTGTCCCTTATCCGCAGATCGTGGGACATGGAGAATTTAATTAATAGAAACAAAAAAGACAGCATTAAAAAAGAGCCCGACACTCTCAAAAATTCGGAAGTCGTAACCAACGACGATAAGAAGAGCAAGATCACGGCTCCGACTACCCCAGTCCATGTGACGTCTACCCCTGCCAAGGCCAGCGAACAACGCAGCCAGCTAAGCCCAACTCGCCATAGGGACAAGCCCAAGCCTCACATCAGCGTAGGTGTGGCTAACCAGCTACTCCAACCTGAGGGAAGCGCAAGAGCCGGTCTCGTGGTGAGTACCAGGGCAAAGGAGTTTAAGAGGATACCACCTAACCAGGCAGGACCTCTTGAACGAAAGAAAGCTTTTCGGATCCTCAAACGGCTGGCCACCAATCCGATACGTGAGAATCAGACGTCAAAATTGGATTACCTGAAAATCCAAGAGGACATAGCCTGGGCAAAGGCGGTAATCCCAGACTTCGACATCGCAATGACTACCAGCAACAGCAATAAGCGAGAGAGGTCGATGGAGACAGCTCAACCAGCGAGCAAGAAGGCTAAAGTAACCAACCGCGACACATGGTCGAGATCCTTTGCGGAAGTGGTAAAGGATCGGAAGATCATTGGTGTCATCGACCAGAGCGATGAAGGCGGTAGGATCCCAAGAAACCAATGGGGTCTGGTTAGACGGGCCCTTGCGTCAGTGGCCTTGAAAGTGCTGGACGAAAACCCAGGCCCGCCACCCGATTGCACAGATGCAGGGTGGTACCAGGGCAATGTTAAGTTGATCGCCTGCGATGACGAGAGATCGGCAGCACTGTACAAGGCTGCAATTAACAAAGTCGGCGAGGTCTACCCAAGGGCCAAGCTGGCAGTTTGTGAGGCTGCAGACATCCCGTCTCGACCGAGAGCGAGGGTGTGGCTGCCGTCGGAACCATCGGAACCAGAGGCTATACTCAGCCTGCTGACCAGGTTTAACTCGAAGCTTCCAACAGACGGTTGGAAGGTGGTCAAGGTGGAGAAAACCGAGTGCGTCACCATGAACGTGGTTATCCTCCTGAACCAGGCCTGCTTGGAACCCCTCTCAGCCCAACAATACCGGGTGAACTACGGGTTCGATAAGGTGCAGCTACACATCTATGACACGGATAAGTTAGCGGCAGACAACCTGGCTGCCTGTGCGTCGTACGAACCCCCGAGCGACGACGAATTGGAACATGAAGAGGCCACCCTCACCGGCTACGTGTCAACCGACTCGGAGCTGACAGAGAGCCTGAAGCAGCTGTGCACTCCAGGACATAGCGGAGGAAGCGGAGGGTACCCAGCCCGACCTCGGTCCCAAAGAATGGTGCAGTTTCTGCAGATTAACCTGCACCACAGCAAGGCAGCAACCGCTGCCATCCTCACCCGCCTGGCAACAGGCAACATAGACGTAGTCCTCATTCAAGAGCCATGGATTGTTGGTAACAATATCTGTGGCTTATCAGCCCCCCCTATACAAGCTATTTTACACCAAGGATAAGGGTAAAACCAGAACCTGCATTCTTACAAAGACACACTTTAACACATTTCTTATTCCACAGTTTAGCGAAGGCGACCTCACCACGGTCAGACTGGAGCTAAACGAACACACTCATCACACCATAGCATCATTCTATCTGGCTCACGACTACGAGGGGACTACCAAACATCACTACACAACAACTCATACATACTCACTCATCTAAGGAACTCATCCTGGGTGGGGACGCTAACTCTCACCACACACAATGGGGAAGTACAAACACTAACGAAAGGGGTGAGTTACTCTACGATTATCTCCTTCAATCAAATCTATTCATCTGCAACTAAGGTAATGACCCAACTTCCATCACTAGAAATAGGAGGGAAGTACTAGACATTACACTAATATCTGATCCCCTACTTAACCAGCTAGAAGCGTGGAAGGTGGGGATCGAGCACTCATTTTCAGACCACCGACACATAGAATTTTCAATAACTCTAGACTGTCCTCCCGCCGAGAACATCACTAATCTAAGATTAACCAACTGGGGATATTAAAAAATCTCCTCAACAGGAACCTACACGCTCCACCGACCCACATACGCAACCGTCAAGAATTAGATAAGCTACTTAACACTTTTACTGATATCTGCGGTGAGGCCTTAAAAAGGGCTTGGCCAAGCAGAACAGTCAAAGCAAAGCGCAAACCCCCTTGGTGGAACGCCACCCTGGCGAACCTTAAAAGAGAGTGTAGAACTTACTTCAATAGAGCTAAATACAACAATAGCGAATCCTCCTGGAACTTATACCATACAAAACTAAGCCTATACAAAAAGGAAATTAGAATATCAAAACGAAGAGCTTGGGCTAACTTCTGCAGTAGCATAGAATCTACTGCGGAGGCATCCAGACTCAGAAGAATACAAGCATAAGCTCCAGCAACCATTGGCTATCTAAAAACCAATGCTGACAGCTGGACGGAAAACAGTCAGGAAACCCTTGAACTACTGTTAGACACCCACTTCCCTAAGAACACCCATGTAGTGGAGGACCTCTACATAGAGGAGAACTTAGACGACCAGAGTATTGACAACATTTCGAGCCCTGGCCGCATTCAGTGGGCTGTCAACTCTTTTAAGCCCTTCAAATCACCCGGCCCAGATGGGCCCTAGATATTTCCCTACCCTGGCTGACAGCCATCTTCCACGGCTGCCTTGCTCTAAACCATATTCCAACAAGGTGGCTGGACGCTAGTAGTAGGGAAAGACGGGTTCTGGGACAATTAGCATATTAATGGCCCCCGGCCCCCCCTCCCCCCCCCTCATTAACGTATGCGGGTTCTGGGACAATTAGCATAATCCAATAAATTAACTGATTTTAATGGGCTTTGAAGTCATAAAAATGTCGCGATCATGTCTATAAAGAGTATATTTAATTGCCCCCATCGCCCCCACATCCCCATGTGACAATATTGATCATGTATCCTTCCCCTCATTATGTGCAATTAATAGTCAGGTGAGAAAGGTGCACGTGTGAAAGGTCGCACAACCATAGTATCCAAAGGTTATTATCTTACAGGAACAGATCCGATCATGTTGGGGAAAGGTGTGATCACTTACCCTTTTGCCTCATTATCACAGGTGTTGCTGTGCACGTGTGAAAGGTCGCACACCCAAAGTATTCAAAGATGGTTATCTTAGGGGAACATGTCCGATCATGTTGGGGAATAATGTTTTCTATGATTGTAAAATTTAGAAATCAAAAGAACCTCAATAAAATAAATCTCACAAGTTAATGATTCTCAGATGTGAAATATTTTCAAACACACATTTTTGTTTCCGCCCCAGAACGTTTAACTGGTAAATTCTCTAAGATTCTCTCCTTTCCACAAATGGGTCATAAACATGTCATAAAAGGGATTCAACGCAAGAGCTACCCGAACATGCGCACCTGTCCATTACCTGACCGCAATAAAAGGGACACATGCACAAGCCTGAAGGCGCACGCTCATTGACAAGCGCAATAAAAGGGACACATGCACAAGCCTAAAGGCGCACGCTCATTGACAAGATCATGGGCCTCACGCCAACGACCTCACGGCTGACTGCTAGCTCTAATACGTTCCCATAATAGGGGTTGAAATCACGACCGCGCAACAACTCGCAAGTAGCCGACATATCTCAGTCAAGGAAATATTTTCCATTCTCCATACCTGTAAATTTAACTCGAAATAAAGAGTCAGAAGTGTATTTTGTAGCATAATAATACATTTATTCATTTAATTTGGTATTGCGAACGTGTTGTTTACGTTATTTAATATTTTTCATTCTTTTTTCAAGATTATAGTATATATTCATAATGTTGAGTGCTTCCTTTTTGTAATCCGAAATTCGATGGCATACACAAGTATCAACTCCCTCGGTGGCTGCATTATTGCTCCACACGCAGGTGTTCATATGATTTCCATGAATAGATCTTTTCATATTACCTCCATCACATTCAAAGAGTTTTGATTGTATGAACTGGAGCCGTACATAGTGTGCATTGAACAGAACTCCGTCAAATGCGTTCAGAAAATTATTTATTTTAACTGAATGCATGTTGTCTATCTAAGTCATCAATCTCGTCTTACACTTTTAAATATGGTTGCAGAGATTATAAGGAAATTTTATATAGGTTTTCATCTTCATCTTTTTACCCAAAGATATGCATTCTCGAAATTCAACAAATGAAAATCTTTGATTTTTCCCAAACTCGAAATGTTTTTTACCAAACTGTCCCCTATTGGCTACCTGAGTATGATTGTGTGTATAAATTGACAAGATCTTTCCTTTCCCACCTGCAGCAAAGTATTTGCGACCTCCTGACCGCAATAAAAGGGACACATGCACAACTCAGAAGGCTCACGCTTATTGACAAGATCATAGGTCTCACGCCAACGACCTCATGGCTGACTTCTAGCTCTAATACGTTCCCATAATAGGGGTTGAAACCACGACCGCACAACAACTAGCCGACAAATCTCAGTCAAGGAAATATTTTTCATTCTCCATACCTGTAAATTTAACTCGAAATAAAAAGTCAGAAGTTTATTTTGTAGCATAATAATACATTTATTCATTTATTTTGGTATTGTGAACATTTTTATTATATATAGAAATTAATTTTCTGCTTTGATTCTAGCGATTTGCATAGAAGAAGCAGGCGCACGTTTCCGACGTCATTTCTGGATTACAAAATGTAAAGTGTTCACCATAATTCGTAGTTTTGAGATCATGTCCACCTCGATTCATGAACATAGTTTTTGTGTTTAGAAGGTATTGAAAATGCTGACCAATTATCTGTCCTTTAAATTGTTCAATAAATTGGTCAATTTCCTCATGAAATTTCATTTTGTTAATTTTATTTTCTTGTAGGTCTTTACACATCTAGTCTCAACTTTAAAATGATGTATAAAAATTATTTTATTGTTTTGGAGCTACTTTTAAAAATGTCAAAATAATGTATGCATTGTTAAGAGCACAAACCCCGCCCTTAAGGTGTGTTTCACAATAGGGAAACCGGTTTCCTTTAAACCTGTTTAATGACGGACAGCCCATTTCCTCGATATTAATGAGCTGACGACTCCCAAAAAACTTCTGTAGAAATCGTTTCTTTTCCACACCTTTACAAATAATTTGTTTTCCGCTAGTAATTGTCCTTAGATACTTTCGAGTTTGTGGAAAACTATTTTCTACATCGTTCCAAAAAATTTTGTGATGTGTATTGGTTAACCAAATTGCAGTCTTTCGAGATTTTGTATTTAGCAAAGTAAAATCATATGGTGGTTCTATTAAAAAACTATTATTCAAGTTTGGTTCTTTCTCGAATACGATTCCGATTTCCTTTAGAATAAAATTATTATTATTATCAAAGAAACCTTGAACATCAATCGAAACAGTATCTTTCAACATTTTTCTAATGTTAAACAACTCATTGTACTAGTCCGTTTAATGGGTTATATTCAACTAAGCGGTCATGTATAAGGAGACAGTAAGCTTGGGTATTTTCATGACTTGGTGTCTTCAGTTCTATTGAAATTCTCACATCAATAGGACCAGTTTTCACTGATTCGTTTTGATATGAAAGATCAACCACAACAATAGGGACCTTCAATTAAAATTCATTTGGGGTCAAAAATGGTTTTGATTCACGATTATAGTAACTAGATTGAAATCTTGTATACATTTCATATAGGTGAGCATACTAATTCTTACTAAAATCGACATTCAGATTATTATGGAAATGACTCAGAATTCATGTGAACTTTCAAGTTTGATAAGTTATTTGTGATAAGTTCTCCATTTAGTGTAAATCCCATTATGGCAAATCTTGGTTTTTCAATGTTAACCGACAATTTCACATTTCAGCTCTATTGATTCCCATACCCCAATTTGGGGTTAACATATAAATCCCAACTCTGGAATGCGATTGGTAGGTTTACACAACTTTTATTAATATGGTACATCTTAATTTTTGCAAAATAGCTCAGAGTTACATGGGGAACTTTCCAGGTTTTTTTCGTAATTTTCAGTTTAAAAGTTTTTTCATTTCTGGTTTGTTCATTCATGTTCATTCATTCACCACAATTCTTAGTTAGCATCAACACTAGTTCGTGTTTACAATTTAACAAAACTTTTTTATAAACCTCAGCCAATCCCAACAAAATTTGATTGGTACAGAAAAGATGAAGTGGGGTCCTGTAGAAATTTCATCTCCACTGCTCCATCCAGAATTTAATAGGTATTGACTTTGAAGATTATCCAGAGATATATAATTTTTTAGGGTAGTACTCATATTGACATGGACTTGACACGTTGAACACGTTGTATTTAGTTGTTACCTAGCAGTATTTTGATGGTTACTTTCTGTTTAGTCTTGTTTTTGGATGGTTACTTTTTGTATAGTACCTGTACAGTACTTGGTTTTGGATGGTTACTATCTGTATAGTATCTGTAAAGTACTTGGTTTTAGATGGTTACTAAATGTTAACAAGTATTATGAGATGCTATAGTCTCTTATTAAGAATTATCAAAGAACACAAGTTAAAGTTTCTAAGATGTGTTAGCCAAACACACTTTCAGTGAACTATCATTACCTGACCGTCATCAAAGTCACATGCCCAAGACCCAAGGACATTGAATAAAATACTTCCCCTTCATTTGTACCTGTCGTTTTAATTACAGTCAGAAGCAAAATTTGTAGGATAATTCAATATTTTGTTATATATTTAATTATTGTAAACATATTTCATTAAATTCATAATTAATTATATTTGATGTATATTTGTATATAATTAATTTTCTTACTCAATCCCTCTGTAAGAAACATGCCGGTTATTCCAAACGCAGATTTTCGCTTGGTTCCCATAGATAGATGTAAAATAGGTCTCACAATGTAATCTTTCTCAGATGTTGGATTATTTTTAAAGCATTCATTTGTTCTAACCCTTAATAATATTATATCATATTTCGAAAGCATCATTAGCTAGCATAGGAGCGTCTTTCAATTTAATTTCTGATTCAAGTTTATGATAGAGGTGTTGGGACCTGGTAATATCGGTTTTTGTTGTCAACTATTTTTCTAGTTCTAGTTTTCTAGTTCTATTCTAATTGTATACTATTTGTATGAGTAAGGCATCATTGTGTAAGATTCTGAATAAGTTTAATAAACTCTTTTATTACAATACTCATCTGGTTTTCGTGATTCATGATGGCGGTTGAGCTGCTTGGACTTTGATTACTAGCTATTATTAGATGGTTACTATCTGCTTGGTAGATGTCTATTAGTTGCTTACTAGTTTTTATTAGCTGGTTACTATATGTTTAGTAGATGTATACAAGTTGTTTAGTAGATGTATACAAGTTGTTTACTAGATGTATACAAGTTGTTTACTAGATGTATACAAGTTGTTTTCTAGCTGTTTAGTATCTGGTTTTATATGTTTAGTAGATGTATACAAGTTGTTTAGTAGATGTATACAAGTTGTTTAGTATCGGGTTTCTATATGTTTAGTATCTGTTTACTTGATGTTTACTAATTATTATTAGCTGGTTACTAGTTGTTATTAACGTCTACGAGCTTTTATAGTCTTTTGTTAAGAATGATCAAAAATTCTTGATCACTAGACGACTTTCGATGTGAAGTAAAAACTTACACTCTGATTTTCAATGTGTTTGCTATGTACATGAGAAAGAACGCAAAGCCAAAATATCTCAGGACTGATATATAAATCTTAGAGGAACATATCCGATTATGTTGGGGGAAGATGTATCCTGTGATTGTAAAACTAATTAAGAAATAAATTGTTCACAAGCTGTCTAAAAACTGTTTAGAAGCTCTTTTGATAAACAATTTTGATTCATAATGACAGATATTAAGAATATATAATAATATCATCCACTTTAACTAGTATATTGTTAAAATAAAACATTTCCTTTTTTCATGTTATGTAGGTATAATAAGTGTATCCTTAACTACAATAGCTAGCCTTACACCCCATAACTATAGTTATTAGCTACAATAAAATGTCTAGAAAGAACAAAATATATGAATGTCAAAAACTATTTAAAACTAACTATAATTGGGAAAGTAATTGAAATCACTCCGGCGTAATACAGTAAAAAGAAAAAACACTGTGATTATCCCATTTTCTATCACCATAACAAATGTGTATACCCACACCTATATGACCAATTGTATCCTTTGTCCAAAAATGTCTGTGACTTTCACTTATAAATTTGTCACCGATAATTTAAATCCCATTAAGCAAACCACCCATTGCTAACCGTACCATAACCCCAGAGTAAAGTTGGTTACCTTCAATAAAGTCAGGTGATGGTGTAAGGGATTGCTAAAATACCTCGATGCAGGCGCAAAGGTTAAGGTAATGGAACAAATTCATGGAATATTATCCCTTCATAAAAAAGGTCATAAAAATATAATTGGGAAAGTATTTTTTTCTTTGCGAACCATTTGTAACTGTTACCAACAACACAAATAGTTATGATACGAAGGATTGCTAAAATACCTCGACGCAGGCGCAAAGGTTAAGGTAATGGAACAAATTCATAGAAATATTATCCCTTCATAAAAAAGGTCATAAAAAATATAATTGGGAAAGTATTTTTTATTTGCGAACCATTTATAACTGTTACCAACAACACAAATAGTTGTGATGCAAAGGATTGCTGAAATACCTCGACGCAGGCGCAAAGGTCAAGGTAATCGAAAAAATTCATGGAATATTATCCCTTCATAAACAAGGTCATAAAAATATAATTGGGAAAGTATTTTTTTATTTGCGAACCATTTATAACTGTTACCAACAACACAAATAGTTGTGATGCAAAGGATTGCTGAAATACCTCGACGCAGGCGCAAAGGTCAAGGTAATCGAAAAAATTCATGGAATATTATCCCTTCATAAAAAAGGTCATAAAAATATAATTGGGAAAGTATTTTTTTATTTGCGAACCATTTGTAACTGTTACCAACAACACAAATAGTTATGATACGAAGGATTGCTAAAATACCTCGACGCAGGCGCAAAGGTCAAGGTAATCGAAAAAATTCATGGAATATTATCCCTTCATAAAAAAGGTTATAAAAATATAATTGGGAAAGTATTTTTTTATTTGCAAACCATTTATAACTGTTACCAACAACACAAATAGTTATGTTACAAAGGATTGCGAAAAGGTACACAGCGAAGGTGCAAAGGTCAAGGTAATATCTGTTTCCTTTATTTATTTTTTTTTGTACTTATTATATATTTCTTTATTTATTATATTTCTTATTTTTATAATTATTTTATTTATTTATTTATTTATTTTTTTTTTCTTTTGCTAAGTTACTTAATTTTCCTTAGAACGAAAATCGCCGAAATGTGCCTTCTCCCGGGAAGAGTGGCTCCTCCGCCTCTCTCTCAGCCGCCTGCTGTCTCCGCTCCTCGGTCGGGAATAAGGCCATACCTGGGCGGATGCTCCTCCGCCTGGTGACGGGAAAGATCGGGAACAATGGGTTGCGGAACAGGCCCTGGTACACTGCGGTATACCATTTCGCCTCTTCCTTCATTCTGTCGTGGGTCGCCATCCATGCTTCATAGTTCAGCATGTTTTGCTCCTGGCGATCTACCAGCGCAAGCAACCTATCCTCGTTTACCGGATGATTCGAGAGAACCCTCCGGAGCTGGAACGCAGTGGTCCTCAGCGCGTCTATAAGTGGGAGTTCCTCCCAATACTGTTGCTCTGCTTCATCCTGCAGAGCTTCCGCCTGTTGGCGTGCCCATTCTTCCGTCGGGTAAGGCTCTCCTTTCGCGGCCCACTCGCGCCTTTGCTCGCTCAGGCGAGCGCGCATTTCAGTGATGTCGCTAGGAATTTCGCTCATCCTTCTGCTGTGGTGTCTTCTGGTGTTCTGCCTGGGTTATCAAGCAGCGAACAGCTCTTTAAATATTGTTAGTGCTGGCGAAAAATTTATGACTAACCCTTGTATTAGTTTTGAGACTGTTATACCACTTAAATTTAAAATTTTGTTTTTTCCAATCTTCCAAGGATTTTTTATTGTTTGTGTTTACTTTTGCACCTTCGCTGTGTACCTTTTCGCAATCCTTTGTAACATAACTATTTGTGTTGTTGGTAACAGTTATAAATGGTTCGCAAATAAAAAAATACTTTCCCAATTATATTTTTATAACCTTTTTTATGAAGGGATAATATTCCATGAATTTTTTCGATTACCTTGACCTTTGCGCCTGCGTCGAGGTATTTCAGCAATCCTTTGCATCACAACTATTTGTGTTGTTGGTAACAGTTATAAATGGTTCGCAAATAAAAAATACTTTCCCAATTATATTTTTTATGACCTTTTTTATGAAGGGATAATATTTCTATGAATTTGTTCCATAACCTTAACCTTTGCGCCTGCGTCGAGGTATTTTAGCAATCCTTCGTATCATAACTATTTGTGTTGTTGGTAACAGTTACAAATGGTTCGCAAAGAAAAAAATACTTTCCCAATTATATTTTTATGACCTTTTTTATGAAGGGATAATATTCCATGAATTTGTTCCATTACCTTAACCTTTGCGCCTGCATCGAGGTATTTTAGCAATCCCTTACACCATCACCTGACTTTATTGAAGGTAACCAACTTTACTCTGGGGTTATGGTACGGTTAGCAATGGGTGGTTTGCTTAATGGGATTTAAATTATCGGTGACAAATTTATAAGTGAAAGTCACAGACATTTTTGGACAAAGGATACAATTGGTCATATAGGTGTGGGTATACACATTTGTTATGGTGATAGAAAATGGGATAATCACAGTGTTTTTTCTTTTTACTGTATTACGCCGGAGTGATTTCAATTACTTTCCCAATTATAGTTAGTTTTAAATCGTTTTTGACATTCATATATTTTGTTCTTTCTAGACATTTTATTGTAGCTAATAACTATAGTTATGGGGTGTAAGGCTAGCTATTGTAGTTAAGGATACACTTATTATACCTACATAACATGAAAAAAGGAAATGTTTTATTTTAACAATATACTAGTTAAAGTGGATGATATTATTATATATTCTTAATATCTGTCATTATGAATCAAAATTGTTTATCAAAAGAGCTTCTAAACAGTTATTAGACAGCTTGTGAACAATTTATTTCTTAATTAGTTTTACAATCACAGGATACATCTTCCCCCAACATAATCGGATATGTTCCTCTAAGATTTATATATCAGTCCTGAGATATTTTGGCTTTGCGTTCTTTCTCATGTACATAGCAAACACATTGAAAATCAGAGTGTAAGTTTTTACTTCACATCGAAAGTCGTCTAGTGATCAAGAATTTTTGATCATTCTTAACAAAAGACTATAAAAGCTCGTAGACGTTAATAACAACTAGTAACCAGCTAATAATAATTAGTAAACATCAAGTAAACAGATACTAAACATATAGAAACCCGATACTAAACAACTTGTATACATCTACTAAACAACTTGTATACATCTACTAAACATATAAAACCAGATACTAAACAGCTAGAAAACAACTTGTATACATCTAGTAAACAACTTGTATACATCTAGTAAACAACTTGTATACATCTACTAAACAACTTGTATACATCTACTAAACATATAGTAACCAGCTAATAAAAACTAGTAAGCAACTAATAGACATCTACCAAGCAGATAGTAACCATCTAATAATAGCTAGTAATCAAAGTCCAAGCAGCTCAACCGCCATCATGAATCACGAAAACCAGATGAGTATTGTAATAAAAGAGTTTATTAAACTTATTCAGAATCTTACACAATGATGCCTTACTCATACAAATAGTATACAATTAGAACAGAACTAGAAAACTAGAACTAGAAAAATAGTTGACAACAAAAACCGATATTACCAGGTCCCAACACCTCTATCATAAACTTGAATCAGAAATTAAATTGAAAGACGCTCCTATGCTAGCTAATGATGCTTTCGAAATATGATATAATATTATTATGGGTTAGAACAAATGAATGCTTTAAAAATAATCCAACATCTGAGAAAGATTACATTGTGAGACCTATTTTACATCTATCTATGGGAACCAAGCGAAAATCTGCGTTTGGAATAACCGGCATGTTTCTTACAGAGGGATTGAGTAAGAAAATTAATTATATACAAATATACATCAAATATAATTAATTATGAATTTAATGAAATATGTTTACAATAATTAAATATATAAAAAAAATATTGAATTATCCTACAAATTTTGCTTCTGACTGTAATTAAAACGACAGGTACAAATGAAGGGGAAGTATTTTATTCAATGTCCTTGGGTCTTGGGCATGTGACTTTGATGACGGTCAGGTAATGATAGTTCACTGAAAGTGTGTTTGGCTAACACATCTTAGAAACTTTAACTTGTGTTCTTTGATAATTCTTAATAAGAGACTATAGCATCTCATAATACTTGTTAACATTTAGTAACCATCTAAAACCAAGTACTTTACAGATACTATACAGATAGTAACCATCCAAAACCAAGTACTGTACAGGTACTATACAAAAAGTAACCATCCAAAAACAAGACTAAACAGAAAGTAACCATCAAAATACTGCTAGGTAACAACTAAATACAACGTGTTCAACGTGTCAAGTCCATGTCAATATGAGTACTACCCTAAAAAATTATATATCTCTGGATAATCTTCAAAGTCAATACCTATTAAATTCTGGATGGAGCAGTGGAGATGAAATTTCTACAGGACCCCACTTCGTCTCTTCCGTACCAATCAAATTTTGTTGGGATTGGCTGAGGTTTATAAAAAAGTTTTGTTAAATTGTAAACACGAACTAGTGTTGATGCTTACTAAGAATCGTGGTGAATCTTGAACAAACCAGAAATGAACAAACTTTTAAACTGGAAATTACGAATAAAACCTGGAAAGTTCCCCATGTAACTCTGAGCGATTTTGCAAAAATTAAGAGTTTATATGTTAACCCCAAATTGGGGTATGGGAATCAATAGAGCTGAAATGTGAAATTGTCGGTTAACCTTGAAAAACCAAGATTTGCCATAATGGGATTTACACTAAATGGAGAACTTATCACAAATAACTTATCAAACTTGAAAGTTCACATGAATTCTGAGTCATTTCCATAATAATCTGAATGTCGATTTTAGTAAGAATTAGTATGCTCACCTATATGAAATGTATACAAGATTTCAATCTAGTTACTATAATCGTAAATCAAAACCATTTTTGACCCCAAATGAATTTTAATTGAAGGTCCCTATTGTTGTGGTTGATCTTTCATATCAAAACGAATCAGTGAAAACTGGTCCTATTGATGTGAGAATTTCAATAGAACTGAAGACACCAAGTCATGAAAATACCCAAGCTTACTGTCTCCTTATACATGACCGCTTAGTTGAATATAACCCATTAAACGGACTAGTACAATGAGTTGTTTAACATTAGAAAAATGTTGAAAGATACTGTTTCGATTGATGTTCAAGGTTTCTTTGATAATAATAATAATTTTATTCTAAAGGAAATCGGAATCGTATTCGAAAAAGAACCAAACTTGAATAATAGTTTTTAATAGAACCACCATATGATTTTACTTTGCTAAATACAAAATCTCGAAAGACTGCAATTTGGTTAACCAATACACATCACAAAATTTTTTGGAACGATGGAGAAACTAGTTTTCCACAAACTCGAAAGTATCTAAGGACAATTACTAGCGGAAAACAAATTATTTGTAAAGGTGTGGAAAAGGAACGATTTCTACAGAAGTTTTTTGGGAGTCGTCAGCTCATTAATATCGAGGAAATGGGCTGTCCGTCATTAAACAGGTTTAAAGGAAACCGGTTTTCCTATTGTGAAACACACCTTAAGGGCGGGGTTTGTGCTCTTAACAATGCATACATTATTTTGACATTTTTAAAAGTAGCTCCAAAACAATAAAATAATTTTTATACATCATTTTAAAGTTGAGACTAGATGTGTAAAGACCTACAAGAAAATAAAATTAACAAAATGAAATTTCATGAGGAAATTTACCAATTTATTGAACAATTTAAAGGACAGATAATTGGTCAGCATTTTCAATACCTTCTAAACACAAAAACTATGTTCATGAATCGAGGTGGACATGATCTCAAAACTACGAATTATGGTGAACACTTTACATTTTGTAATCCAGAAATGACGTCGGAAACGTGCGCCTGCTTCTTCTATGCAAATCGCTAGAATCAAAGCAGAAAATTAATTTCTATATATAATAAAAATGTTCACAATACCAAAATAAATGAATAAATGTATTATTATGCTACAAAATAAACTTCTGACTTTTTATTTCGAGTTAAATTAACAGGTATGGAGAATGGAAAATATTTCCTTGACTGAGATTTGTCGGCTAGTTGTTGTGCGGTCGTGGTTTCAACCCCTATTATGGGAACGTATTAGAGCTAGAAGTCAGCCATGAGGTCGTTGGCGTGAGACCTATGATCTTGTCAATAAGCGTGCGCCTTCTGAGTTGTGCATGTGTCCCTTTTATTGCGGTCAGGAGGTCGCAAATACTTTGCTGCAGGTGGGAAAGGAAAGATCTTGTCAATTTATACACACAATCATACTCAGGTAGCCAATAGGGGACAGTTTGGTAAAAAACATTTCGAGTTTGGGAAAAATCAAAGATTTTCATTTGTTGAATTTCGAGAATGCATATCTTTGGGTAAAAAGATGAAGATGAAAACCTATATAAAATTTCCTTATAATCTCTGTAACCATATTTAAAAGTGTAAGACGAGATTGATGACTTAGATAGACAACATGCATTCAGTTAAAATAAATAATTTTCTGAACGCATTTGACGGAGTTCTGTTCAATGCACACTATGTACGGCTCCAGTTCATACAATCAAAACTCTTTGAATGTGATGGAGGTAATATGAAAATATCTATTCATGGAAATCATATGAACACCTGCGTGTGGAGCAATAATGCAGCCACCGAGGGAGTTGATACTTGTGTATGCCATCGAATTTCGGATTACAAAAAGGAAGCACTCAACATTATGAATATATACTATAATCTTGAAAAAAGAATGAAAAATATTAAATAACGTAAACAACACGTTCGCAATACCAAATTAAATGAATAAATGTATTATTATGCTACAAAATACACTTCTGACTCTTTATTTCGAGTTAAATTTACAGGTATGGAGAATGGAAAATATTTCCTTGACTGAGATATGTCGGCTACTTGCGAGTTGTTGCGCGGTCGTGATTTCAACCCCTATTATGGGAACGTATTAGAGCTAGCAGTCAGCCGTGAGGTCGTTGGCGTGAGGCCCATGATCTTGTCAATGAGCGTGCGCCTTTAGGCTTGTGCATGTGTCCCTTTTATTGCGCTTGTCAATGAGCGTGCGCCTTCAGGCTTGTGCATGTGTCCCTTTTATTGCGGTCAGGTAATGGACAGGTGCGCATGTTCGGGTAGCTCTTGCTTGAATCCCTTTTATGACATGTTTATGACCCATTTGTGGAAAGGAGAGAATCTTAGAGAATTTACCAGTTAAACGTTCTGGGGCGGAAACAAAAATGTGTGTTTGAAAATATTTCAGATCTGAGAATCATTAACTTGTGAGATTTATTTTATTGAGGTTCTTTTGATTTCTAAATTAGTTTTACAATCATAGAAAACATTATTCCCCAACATGATCGGACATGTTCCTCTAAGATAACCATCTTTGAATACTTTGGGTGTGCGACCTTTCACACGTGCACAGCAACACCTGTGATAATGAGGCAAAAGGGTACGTGATCACACCTTTCCTCAACATGATCGGATCTGTTCCTGTAAGATAATAACCTTTGGATACTATGGTTGTGCGACCTTTCACACGTGCACCTTTCTCACCTGACTATTAATTGCACATAATGAGGGGAAGGATACATGATCAATATTGTCACATGGGGATGTGGGGGCGATGGGGGCAATTAAGTATACTCTTTATAGACATGATCGCGACATTTTAATGACTTCAAAGCCCATTAAAATCAGTTAATTTATTGGATTATGCTAATTGTCCCAGAACCCGCAGACGTTAATGAGGGGGGGGAGGGGGGGCCGGGGGCCATTAATATGCTAATTGTCCCAGAACCCGTCTTTCCCTACTACTGACGCTAAGGTAATTTTTATACCGAAAGCCGGCAAGCCCTCCCACACCAACCCAAAGGACTTCCGCCCGATTAGTCTCTCTTCCTTCTTGTTGAAGACCCTGGAAAGGCTAATTGACACCCATATCAGACTAACCATCGACCATAGGGTAGATCAACAGATACCGCCCTCCACTCTCTAGTGTACAGTATAGAGAGAGGTTTCCGCAATAAGGAATACTCTGTGGCAGCGTTTCTAGACATAGAAAGCGCCTTTAACAACGTCACCCCAACGGCGATTACTGGTGCTCTGACTGAACTGGGCATTGAGCGGCCCATAGTGGGACTCATACACACTATGCTAACCAGCGGAGTAGTGTACTCCACTATGGGATCGGCCCACTCGACCAGGAATGTCAGCAGAGGAACCCCACAAGGGGGCGTACTCTCACCTCTTCTATAGGTTTTAGTGGTCAACAAACTGCTATCACTTCTAAAAGAGGCGGTCACTAAAGTGGTAGCCTACGCGGACGACGTGGTTATCCTACTTTAGGGCAAATTCCCGCAAACCCTTTGCAATCTAATGGAGACAGCCTTATCCACCGTCTCCCGGTGGACGGCTGGTTGTGGACTGGGAGTTAACCCAGAAAAGACCGAACTAGTTCTCTTTACAAGGAAGTATAAGGTACCAATTCTAATTCCCCCAAAACTACACAAACGCGCCTAACCTTTAGCAACCAAGCAAAGTACCTAGGTGTCATCCTTGACAAAAAGCTCCTCTGGACAGATAACATCCTAGATCGCACACGCAAAGCGGCCATAGCCCTCTTCGCTTGTAAAAATGCCACAGGAAGGAAGTGGGGTTTCTCCGCCATGATAGTTCACTGGCTATACACTGCAATAGTCAGGCCCATTCTCCTCTGCGAAAACATCGTTTGGTGGCCTTCTCTAGAAAAGAATTGCAACCTCCGGATCCTTCACAAGATCCAAAGAAGCGCAGAGCTCTGCATCAGTAAGGCGCTTCGCACTACCGCCACTGAAGCACTAAACACAATTCTCGATCTCCAACCCCTGGACCTTATTGCCAAAAGCTGGGCATCTGCAACAGCGCTGAGGCTCCGCGAAGCAGCGGCATGGACAACAGGCTCTACGGGTCACTCCAATATTCTATCAAAACATACACCCTTACCACGTAGTACAGACTACGACCCACCCATAGTCAACTTCGAAAGAAGATACAAGATCTTCATACCCACCCGTACAGACTGGGACAATCTCCCACACCAATTCGAAAACGCCGTCAACATATACACAGAAGGCTCCAAGCTTAACTCCCAAACAGGTGGGGGAGTCTTTTCCCCCGAACTAGACATAAAAGACTCATTCCGCCTACCAGACCACTGTAGTGTTTTCCAAGCGGAAGTCATGGCAATTCAGGAAGCCATTACCCATCTGAACACGTCAGTACATCAAGACATAGATATCTTCATCTTCTCGGATAGTTAAGCAGCCCTCAGGGCCCTCGACTCCTACACAACGAACTCAAAAACAATCTCTGAATGCCGCAAATCTCTTAACGAGATGGCCACTCATCTGAGAATCAACCTCATCTGGGTGCCTGGACACCGCAATATTGAGGGCAACTGCATAGCAGACGAGCTTGCAAGACAGGGGACAACCGCCGACATCCTTCGTGATAAGGACACGGTGGGTATGCCCATGGTTACCTCCAAGCTCCATCTCAGGCAGAGATTGTATACACTTTCCAACAACCGTTGGAACTCAATCTCAACATGCCACAATTCTAGACTCACATGGCCAAACTACAACCCGAAAAGAACAAAAACTCTCCTACAATGTAGCAGGGAGGACATCTCCACTCTCCTAAATGCCCTCACGGGCCACTGTTTTATAGGGACTCATGCGCACAGGCTGGGACTCAGTAACCACGACTTCTGCCGCAGCTGCAAACAGATAGACGAAGAGGAGAGCATCGAACACCTCCTATGCTTCTGCCCAGCGCATAACCTAAAGCGCTTTCAATCCCTAGGTAGCTACACACTTCCGAACCTTGCGGCCATCCAGGACGTAAGCATCCAAAAACTCTTATGTTTCTTAAGAAGAACAGAATACTTCGCGAAAGCAGATAACCCATGAGCTAGAGAAACGGATCTGTTCAGAGATCATGTGGTATCACAAGGGACCCATTGTGGCCTAAGTGAGGGGATTAGTATCTTATCTCCAACCACTCCTACCTAACCTAACCTAAAAGTGTCTTGATGTAATAGAGAGTTTGTCAGTCACCAATAAAAAAAAATTTAAATAAAATAATTCCCCAACGTTGGGTAGCGTCATCAAAAAGTTTTAAAAATGTCAATTTAATGAAAAATAAAAATAAAATTTAAAAACGGAACTCGCGCACCCAAGAACTCAAACTTTTAGTGGAAAAATAAAAACATTCACCAACGACACAAATCAAAGATACAGTGTCGTGATAAATGGAAAACAATTAATGAAATAATCCATTTTGAAGACCACTATAAAAACAAAACAAATTTGAAACGGCAAAAAATAATTAAGACTACAAAAACCAACCAAACAACATACAAGTATAACCTTAACAATCCCATAGAAACCCAAAGAACAAAGGAAGGGCTGTAGAGCATTCCCTCGCCAACACTGGAAAAAATTTCTCACTATCAACAAGACGGAAGATCATCGCACAAACTGAAGGAAGTCCGCATCGGAGAGTATCGTGAGGATAATTAAAATTATATTTTAAATAAGGTCATAAAAAATAATAAATTAAAGAGAACAAAATTTTGAAAATTAAAGAGAACTATTTGGAAAATTTTATAGTTAGTTTCGGTGAATTAAATTTAACAATAGCCCTGAAGGTTATGCTAATTTTTCTGCAGGTGGCTAAGCCACAGCCAGTAACTTAACCGTGGAATTAATTAACAGATTAATATAAATATAATATTCAATTGAGCGAAGTAAGCAAAAACATAGATGGCTTAGAAGAAAAGATAGCTACAGATGCAAACATAGTAGAGGACTATAAAATTCAAGAAGTTGACCCAAATGTAAAATGTGAAACCACTCTTGAAGTAATAAAATCATTACCGAAGTTCACCGGGGAACCAACACAATACGTTGGTTAGAGGGAGGCTGCAGAAACTGCAATAAGTCTTTATAAAATTCAGAGTCAGCAGTATTTTATAGCGTTAAAGATTTTACGAAACAAAATGATGGGAGCAACTTACGACGCTCTAACCAATCATGGCACTGTTTTAAGTTTTCAAGCAATATTATTTAGATTCGACTTTATATACAATGACGAACGACCAATCCATGTTCTTGAGCCCGAATTAAGTATCCTTAGACAGGGTAGAATGACAGTTACTGAATACTATAATGAAGTCAATAAAAAAATTACTTTACTAATAAACAAAGCTATAATGACATACGGAAAGGACAACGTAATTACCAAGGAAACAAACAAAACAATAAGGAGCAATGCTCTACGAATTTATATCTCTGGATTAAATGGTTCAATATCAGAAACTCTTTTCTCATTAAATCCACCGGAATTGCCCAATGCTTTGGCAAAGGTCCAGGAATTTGAATCAAACAATTTCCGTGCTCAATTTGCAAGCAGGTATTATGGTTTTGAAAATGAAAATAAAAATCAGGGAAATAATTTAAGATTTAATCCAATAAATTCGAAACAAAATACTAATACTAAGGGAACAGGAAATAATTGGAATTATAACCAAAATAGGAATTTTTGGCAAAACAATAATCAGAATACCAATCAAAAACAACAAACTGTCGAGCCAATCGCTCCAAATTCAATAATTCTAGTAATAATTGGCAGACAAATACTAATCAAGGAACATATAGTTATAATTATTATCAAAACAATAATTGCTTAAACTTTTATCGTACAAACCAAACCAGGGAGCAAACTCAAGCTCCAAAAGGGGAACCAGAAGGAACAGTTTATCAGCTTGCTAGCAAGGTAACAAGATTAAGTAACATCAAGGAAGATCATTTTTTAGATTAGACCCCTACAGAGGAATGCCTAAGAGTGTACATAAAAACTGAAAAAGAGCTAAATATTCTAATAGACACTGGAGCCACAGATTGTTATATTAAGAAGGGCATTTTTGAGAATAAAAATTAAATATCAATTTACAAAAAGTACCTACACTTCATGGGTATTCAATTATTAAAAATTATCACCATATAAATATATTTCTGACCTATTAATTGGTTTTAATTTATTAAGAAATATCGGAGCTATAATAAGTATAGAAAAGGTGTTGGAGTATAAAGGGAAGACAGAAAAGTTAATGTATTATGATAGTGAGGAAAAAATCGAAACAAGTTTAAATGAAGTCAATAATAAACAATTGTAAAAGTTACGAAAACACAGATTCTATATTTGTGGAAAGTAGCGAGAAGAGTTTGGGATCAAAAAATCCTGAATTCGCCGACGTAGAAATATCCGTCAATAAAAAATTACCAAGTTTGGGATCAAAAAATCCTGAACACGCCAACGTAGAAATATCGGTCAATAAAAAATTAAAAAGTTTGGGGTCAAAATATCCTGATCTCGCCAAAGATGAAATTTCCGGCAACAAAAATTAAATATTTTGGGATCAATAAATCCTGAGCACGCCGATGATGAAATTTCCCTCAACAAAAAATTAATTGTTTAAGATCTAAAAATCCTAAACACCCCGACGTCGATTCATCCGTCAAAAAAAAAATAAAAAATATTGGAACTAAAGAGTTTAAGCGAAACAAAATGAACAATATTAATACAAATTAGTACAATTCGAATAGAAATACTAGAGAAAAAAATATTTGACATAATCGAAGAAGAATACTAAAAAACAAATTTAAGAATTCCATTTCGAACCGATATTCGAAGTGAAATAAACACCGAAAATGACAGGCAATTCATAGTTAACAATATCCTTATGCCTTATCAGTTTTAGATTTCGTTAATACTGAAATCAATAGAATGCTTAAGGAAAATGTTATAAGACCAAGTAGTAGCCATTATAATTCACCAGTGTTAGTGGTACCCAAGAAAGGACAGAATGAAGATGGCAGTCCCAAGTAGGAATAACTTGCCAAGTTCATATGGATGATATTATTATTTTTTCAAACACTATTGAACAACATTATGCTGATTATAGGCAAATATGAAAATTTCTCTCGAAAAATCTAAATTCTTGAAATTAGAAACCAAATTTCTTGGTTACATTGTTTCCCATAACGTAAATAAAACGGATCCCGAAAATATTGCCACAATTATAAAATATCCCATTCCACGCAATATTAGAGAGCTCCGAAGTTTTCTAGGCCTAACGGGGCATTACACAAAATATTGGTCCGTAACTATGAAAAAATTGCTAGCCGTTAACAAAATATCTAGGAGGGGAAAATGGAAAGGTTTCTAAAAGAATGTCTACAAAAGTTTTAATACAGTTTGACGAATAAGCTGTACAAGCTTTTTACGAGCTAAAAGAGAATCTAATAACACAAGTGGAATTAGTTCAGCCAGCTTATAATAAGAAATTCTTTAAAGCAACAGACGCATCAGACGTAGCTATTGGGGCAGTACTAACACAAGGTAATAAACCAATTACGCTTATTTCTAAAACATTAAACAAAAGGGAAGAACTTTATGCCACAAATAAAAAAGAATTGTTAGCCATAGAATGGGCTTTAAAAAATCTCCGAAATTATTTATATGGAGTAATTGGCAGAGAAAAAATCAATCCTTATCGTTCACAATTTCGGATAAAAATCCAAACGTAGAGATGAAAAGATGGTATTCTTTCATTGAAAGTTTTACCCAAAAAATAATATACACACCAGGAACAACAAATGTTAATAATTTAACCAACAGCGATATAGAGGTTTCTGAACAATCAAACTGAGATCAAGACACAAGGCATTCTGCTAAAAGTAGTTTTTAAAATGTAATACAAGAGACCCGTAAACCGTTAAATCAAATTAAAAAACAATTGTTATTAACAACGGGGAGGTATACAATATACAATTTTTGACAAGAATAATTAATATTCAAGTATCTTTAAAAAATAATTTTACGAACAAATTTCTTTTTACGCGAATATTTCTGCAAGACGTAGAAAACGCCGAAGATAGAGACCTAATAATAGAGAAACACACAATATACAAAACTTAAAGAATACATAAAGTATTGCAAAATTTGCAATGAGATCATATATAACGGACACCCCTTTAAGTGTTCAATTGGAGAAGCCCCAATACCAACTAAAGAAGGAGAAGGAGAGGCAGTGTCGATCGGCAGTTTAATCCAGATGTCTACATCTCGCGCGCTCGCACTGCCGTCCGCTCTCTCTCTCCTTCTCTCCCTTAAGTCTGCGGTCCGCTCTGGAGCGCTTAAGTTAGGTTAGGCTTAACTAGTTCTTATTTCCAAGTGTACCATAAACACCTTTGCACGTCGCGTAAAAAAACCCCAAAGTACCCCCGTGTTTTTTGCGTACCCTTCGGCCTAGGGACTTCATCTATTTCAGCGATCAAGCCCCCCGCCCCAGCACCTAGAGTATTGCGTTCTAAGTTCAGATCATATTGCGTTCCGATTTTCAACCAAAGTGCATCGGTCAGCATAATTTCATTTCACAACGAGATGCGACAGTTTCAGCATAAGATTTATTTTAAACAAAAAACAAGGAAGAACGCTATAGTCGAGTACCTATCGAGACTATCAGATACCCGTTACTCAGCTAAAGGAACAAAAGGGAAATGGAGATATGCAAGCAGCAAAGCGAGACTGAAATGGGTCACCTATGTATGGTCTCAATATATGGTTATGTGGGCGGTAGACAGATTTAATCGTTATGGGCGTAAATTTTCATTCTAGATAGCAAATTTTAATTGAAATGTATTAGACTCGTTAATACGTACCGATTGATCAAAGGAAAGTGTTCCACGCCCACTCTAACGCCTATTACGCTTAAATCTGTCTGCCGCGCACATAATCATATATTGAGATCGCGGGTAGGTGGCGCATTCCAATCTCGCTTTGCTGCTTGCATATCTTCATTTCCCTTGTGTCCCCTTAGCCGAGTAATTGATAGTCGAGGTACTCGACTATAGCGTTCTTCCTTGTTTTTTTTTTTAATTAAGCCTCCTGAACCAACAACCCCTAGTTTTTTCCTTTGCCGCTTTGTCCATTGCGAAGTCATGGCTTCCACATCTTGCTGTCTTGCTCTCTATCATATGCAAACAGCCATGCCGTTAAGTGTGACCGCAAACTAACAAAATACCACATGTGCTATTTAAAAGGCGTTTTTAAAAAGGCGATTAATTGAACGAAGAAAATGTGCGCATAAATCAAATGCAGGTGGAAAGCTAATGAAAATAAGAATTCTGAAAACAAGATATGCGTGCGGGTGCATACGGTGTGTATATATATGCATTTTTAGCTAACGGGGGAAATGAGATTCTTATAAATATAAATTCTTTACAGTACCCACAGATATCCTTTTGTAAAAACATTTTATTTGCAATTCTTTAACAGCCTTTACACATTTCCTTCAAAGGGCAAAACTAATTTTAAATTACAAACTAATTTTGTTGTTCTCGAATTGAAACCAACGTTCAAGCAAATAGATTCACGTTTTTCCCTTACACTTTTCCGCTACAATATTATTCATTAAATTAATGTAAATATTTACTAGCACCAGTTGGAAAATCCAAAAACAGAAATGGAGAAATTGTAACATTTTGAAAATAAGCGATGAGTTCAATAAAATATTTGCATTGTGGAATAGGTCCTTGAGGAAACCACAAAAAAAAGCGCCAATACCTCCACCTCTATAGTGGTGAGGAAATAAGGAATGTTTTAAGTTTAGGCAGCAAGTTAGTTTAGGTAGCAAAGATAAAAGCAAGTCAAATGGATTGAATTATATAACGACCTTTTTACGAAATTTCCCCAGGCAAAGCTGCGGGTGACCCTTCTAGAAATTTAAAAAATCTTATTTTACAAATTAATAATATAAATATTTTTCATGGTCCCCCTGTTAAATATCATTAAAAAAATGCTGTAAGCTATGTAAGATTAAAATTGTATTGTATTGTCTTGCGTGTCCTTGGGCCACCGCCGTTCCGGGACTTGCCGAACCGCTGGGCCTCTCCAAGACAAAGCCTCTTGGTAGCTTGGCGCTTTCGCCGGTAATCGCAGGGCTCTCCAGGAAAACGCCTCTTAAAACCACAAATCGATCCAACTCTCGTCCTTCACGCCAGGTCCTGCTTGGTTGGGCAAGGTACGCTGAGTCTTGGACAACTTTCCCCCCGAGCTCACGGTTCCTCGTCGAAGGCCTCTTTCGCTTGACTCTGACAGACCCGCCGGGCGATTCGCCAGGGTGTGGTTGTAACAAAGTTGGAAACCAAACGCCTTGACTTAGCCGTGTGATGCCTTCCGGACCTCAGCCACTTGTGTCTCAATTCGGAGATTCCTGATGTCCCAACCCCGAACGTCTCGACGTGGCGATCTTGCTTCTTGTAGGCTTCCAACGGCGCTGCTTCCGACGATTCGCCTTGTGGCTCCATTGTAGTTTACTCGGTTGACTGACTGTTCACTTTGGTATCTTGACTTAGCTTGATGGTTTGACTCCTCGTGATCGACTGATCCAGCTGCCAGCGCTCTTCGGCCTTATATAGGGCCTCCGAGAACCGTTATTTCCTTTTTGCGCACGGCCCGCTGAGTCACTCCACTCCGGGTCTCCTGTTTGACCCACTTGTGCTTTACGCACAGCTTCCAACCGAGGTTCTGACCACTGCTGCCGTCCCGCTGGTTCCCGTGATGCATGTGGCACGCCTGTGTGCCACTCCGCTGCCGAGATGTGGCACTTCTTCTCCCGGTCCAAAGTTCACGGCAGAGTCCAAAGTCCGGTGAAGTTCCGTTATCCGCTTTTGCACACGGCACTCTTGTTCCGCCTGCCAAGTCTCCACTCCCTCATTCTCCGCTCCTTGGTCTCCAAACCCTCTCATACTCCATCCTTGGTCTCCAAACTCTCTTATTCTCCATCCTTGGTCTCCACTCTCTCCTATCCTCCCACATTGGTCTCCAAACTCTCTTCTTCTCTAATCTTGGTCTCCAAACTCAATTCTTCTCCAACCTTGGTCTCCAAACTCTCTCTCTCTCTTCCTCTCCCACCGCTCCTCGCCGCGCCGTTACTACGCGAATTGCTGTTGCTGCTGCTGCTGAGACTTGTGGAGAGTCATTCAACACCTCACAAACGTATGCGGGTTCTAGGACAATTAGCATAATCTAATAAATGAACTGATTTTAATGGACTTTGAAGTCATAAAAATGTCACGATTATGTCCATAAAAAGTATACAGTGGCGTGCAAGTCTGAGTACATGTTTGCAACTATTGACTTTGGGCGCGCATAAAAAAGTTATTAGTAAAGTAAATGAAGCCAAATATTTTGTGTTTATTCCTTGATTATTTATTAACAAATTCTTATACAAAATATTACAAAATAAACTAATTGGTCTCATTAAGAATTAAAGAACCAAATAAACTCACATATACTCAGTTATGCTCAATTTGAACTTTTCAACAAAAGTTGCACAGCTGATTCAATTGAAAGCTTAATTACCGAAATTTACCGTTTGTTTTTGAGAAGCTTCTGTTTTGAAGTGCTTTATGAATGATTTTACCTAAAAACGTACGAAATCTCACGTGTGTTTGCTCTTTTGTATTAAAAATAAAAAAACCTAGTAAACCTAACTGAAAATGGATGTTCGACACGAATCATATCCAAAAAGATAAAAATCAGCCAATCAGCAGCAAGGCTTATGATGCAAAAAATTAAAAATGAGAAAAATTGTAAACCCAAGGATGCATCCGCAGCCATAGGGAAGCCCGTCAGCCAGTGGACAGCGTGTCGAGCACTTAGGCGCATTGGATAAGCCTCAGAAGTGAAAAAGAAAAAACCGGCCTTGTCCGATAAAAATATTAAAGCGCGATTAAAATTTGCAAGGGCGCATAAAAATTGGAAACTGGATGACTGGAAAAGAGTTATATGGTCTGATGAATCTAAATTCAATCGATACCAGTCGGATGGTAAACAATATTGTTGGAAGAAGCCTGAAGAGTCGTTGCAGAAACGTCACGTACAAGAAACTGTGAAACATGGGGGAGGAAATGTCATGGTCTGGAGCTGTTTTACTTGGTGGAGCGTTGGACCAATTAAGAAAATAGATGGAATTATGAAGAAGGAGGACTATCTTGATATTTTGCAGACCCATCTTTGCGATTTTGTTAACAAATGTGCATATAAGGAGAGTGACATCACATTCCAACAAGACGGCGATCCAAAACACACGTCCAAAGTCGTTAAAGAATGGATCGCAAAGCAACATTTTAAGTTAATGGAGTGCCCAGCACAAAGTCCTGATCTTAATCCTATCGAAAATTTGTGGTCGATAGTGAAAAGACGATTGGGACTCTACGAATCGGTACCAGCAAACCAGCACGAGTTGTGGCAACGAGTCCATCAAGAATGGAGAGCTATTCCAAAAGAAATCATACAAAATTTGGTAGAAAGTATGCCAGATCGAATAAATAGCGTAAATAGAAATAAGGGTCAATAGTTACAAATATGTACTCAGACTTGCACGCCACTGTACTTAATGCTCCCATCGCCCCCACATCCCCATGTGACAATATTGATCACACCCAAAAAAAAAAAACAAAAAATATACACTTAATAAGCGTTGTGTTAAAAGTATACTAAAGTTAGTATAAAAATGTAAGTATTAACTCAACACTAATAAGTTTCAACTGTATACTTTGTATTGTAAGTGCTCTACCAAAGAGTATAAAGCGTAAACCTGTAGTGTTATTTTTAAACTAGTCTTATTTGACTATTTAGTTTATAATTTATACTTTTGGTTTCAACAAAAACTTGATGTAGTATAAAGAAAATGTAGTTTCAAGTTATTACAAAATAGTTTCATGCCAACACTTTATAGTATTAAGCTTATACTAATTATTATTTGAGTGAGACTCAGTAGCATAAATAGTATACTGAACATTAAATAGTTTTTCATGGTGTGAAACTAAGACAATAGCGATTATTCGAACATATATTTTGGTGTAAAACCAGGACAATAGCGAGTGTACGAACACAGAAAATGCTACCGGAGTTGGCGTTGTTTGACGCGTTAATGATTATTGTGATGATTTATCTCGGTGAGTTTGGTCCCCCATTTTTGTGAAATTTGTGGCGAGTCAACATGTAAGTAAAATATTTGTTCTAAAATCAATATTATATTGTCCCTGTTGGTAAATTTTGTGTGTATTGTGTATTTTCAGATGCAAGTGCTTTGCGCACGCGTACAGATGCATACCGCGAAGGAGCTAACGAACTCGACGTACCGCCTTTGTGCTGTCAGAACAGCGAGTGCCTTTGCGCTCGTCATTGCAGGCCAAGTTCCCCTATGTGAACTGGTGCGGGAGGGCAAGGACATACAAGCGGCACAGAACCAAGACCGAGGTGAAGAGGAGTGCCAGGATGCAGAGCGTCGACAACTGGCAGGCAGCCTGGGACAACTCCAGCAAGGGACGCTGGACGCAAGGGTAAATAGGAAGCACGGCCAGGTAGATTTCTACCTCACGCAGGCGCTGAGTGCACATGGTTGCTTCCGAAGCTTCCTTAAGCGCTTCGGACACGACACCGAGATCGGTTGTCCAGAGTGCGGCAGTGGGATTGTTGAGGACGATTAGCATGTCCTATTTTAATATCGCCGCTTCGGGTCTGATCGTCAAATGCTGATGGAGACCACCGGGGCAAGAGTTCGGCAGCGACGGACATAATATATGAAATAGTAATAAAAGAAAAACAACATACAACGTGATTATTGGATTTGGGATTATTGGGATACCACGAAAAACAAAATAATATAAATTTTATACTACAGGCAACGGGGAAATCGTATAAGTCTTATACGAAATAGTATAAAATGTATACTAACGATTTCGATAAATAGCTTAAAAAGTATACTACGGCTCTCTAGATTAGTTTAATATGTATACGAAATAGTATAAAACGGAGACTACATAGCATAGCTTTTATACTAAATAGTATAAAAAGTAAACTATCAGCAAAAATGTCAGTACACTGAGTGAATATAAATTGTATACTCGTTAGTATAACTTTGATAACTTCGAAAGTTTCAGTTTCATACTTTTGGTGTCATAAGGTTAATACGCATCTTATCAAGATATTTTTTACACTTAATAGCTTAGTTTTAATTTACGAATAGTTTATTTTCTATGATCATTTTTTTTGGGTGTATGTATAGAACACCAAACGGCTCAGTGTGTTGCGATCAAAGTCAAAACTGACCAAGGGGAAATAGTCATTGCGTCCATATATTGTCCTCCAAATTCGCCTCTCACATCTAACCACTACGAAGAGCTCTTAGTGAGCTTGGGCCGAATTTTATAATTGCAGGGGACTGAAATGCGCATCATCGTCTCTGGGGATCACGTAACTCTACTATTAGGGGCAGAACTCTAGCGGATATTATACTCACATCTCATATGCAGGTTCTTGCTACCGGAGGGCCTACACATTACCCGTATAGCCAACGCATGCCATCAGCCATAGACTTTGCCATTTACAAAGGAATTCGTTCTGATTTACTAAGCATCTCTGAAATTGTTGAACTAAGTCAGGACCACATCCCATTAGTAACCCAGTACAGAGTTTCCGCTTGTAAGCTTTCCCGCAAGACGTGCGTCCTGCCCCAGAATGCAAATATACCACAGTTTCAGGAAGCGATTAACGGTTTAGTTAACCTTAACATGCAGCTGAACACTCCTGATGACATTGACGATGCAACTGAAGTGTTTGTGCGAAATATTCACATCGCTGCCGAACCATCAACCTGCGGCCAAAGACCAAACAGCCCATCTGATCCACCTCATGCCCTTTTAAGACCTGAGGCTTAAAAGGTCAGGCTTAAAAGGACATTGCGTCTTAGATTAAACGGGAATAAGTCGCAGCACTGCAACTTCTCTCTTAGAAGCAAAATTCTCCCCAGAGTGAAATTCCAGGACACAGTCATACCGCAATCAGCCCAGGCTCAGTATTTGGTCTTGATTTTGGACAAACTGCGGAAACTAAATTGGATGCTTAAAGTGGATGCTTACAAGTGAACTTAGCCTTAGCAACAAGATGTTGCTGTCCAGGTCGATAGTGGTTCCTTCATTCACTTATTGCATACAAATATGGGGTACCGCTTCAGACTCAAATGTCATGAGGGTCCAAAGAGTGCAAAACCGGGCGCTACGTACGATTGCGGATGCGCCTTGATACGTAAGGAACGAGGTCCTAGCCTGCGATCTTCACATCCCCACGGTGCGAGAGCAGATAATCATGCACTCAAGCCGTTACAACGACCATCTACTATCCCACACCAACCATCTAGCAGCATCTCTGGTAAACCCAACTACAACAAGAAGAAGACTGAAGCGTCGGCACCCTGGCGATCTTTGGGCACGAAAACGTCATCGTACCCGTCTCCTAAAACAATAATGTAGAACTGTCACTGTTATAAATTTGTTAACTTCCTTATTTCTGTTATGTTTCATGTTATTTTTTCCTTTGTTATTTTCATGCATTTTATAGCCATTAGGTTGGCTGATCAACGCTTAAATAAATATAAGCACAAAAAAAAAGTTTTACAATCACAGGATACATCTTTCCCCAACATAATCGGACATGTTCCTCTAAGATATAAATCTTCAGATATTTGGGGTGTGCGATCTTTCTCAGGTACACAGCAAACGCATTGAAAATCAGAGTGTTAGTTTTTACTTCACATCGAAAGTCGTCTAGAGGTCAAGACTTTTAAACCATTTTTAACAAAAGACTTTAACAGCTCTTAGAAGCTAATAACAGCTAGAAACCAGCTAATAACAACTAGTAAGCAACAAGTATAAATATACTAAACAGCTAGTAACCAGCTAATAATATCAAGTAAGCAACTAGTATACATCTACTAAACATATAGAAGCCAGCTAGTAAACAACTAGTATACATCTACTAAACAGATAGTAACCAGCTGAAAAAATTAGTACACAATTAATAGACATCTACTAAACAGATAGAAATTATCTTATATTAGCTCATAACAGTTAATAACAGCTAGTAACCAAAGTCCAAGCAGCTCAACCCCCATCATCAATCAGGAAAACCAGATAAGTATTGTAATTAAATAGTTTATTATACTTATTCAAAATGCGCTGCTATCTTACACAAGGGTGTCTAACTCATACAAATAGTGTACAAATAGAATAGAACTAGAAAACTAGAACTAGGAAAATAGTTAGCAACTAGAAGCAGATATTACCAGGTCCCAACACCTCTATCATAAACTTGAATCAGAAATTAAATTAAAAGACGCTCCTATGTTAGGCAATGATGCCTTCGAAACATGTTATAATGTTAATGAGGGATGGAACAAATTAATGCTTTAGGAATAATTCCACATCTGAGAAACATTAAATTGTGAGAATTATTTTACATCTATCTATGGAAACCAAGGGAAAATTTGCCTTTGGAACGAAGGATAATAACCGATATAATTCTTACAGAGGGTGGAGTCAGGTAATTAATTATATATTAATATATATAATATATATATATAATACATATAATAATCATTTAATTATGTATATAATATAATTTAATTATGAATATAATAAAATAAAACAAGGAAGAACGCTATAGTCGAGTACCTCGACTATCAGATACCCGTTACTCAGCTAAAGAACCAAAGGAAAGTGGAGATATGCAAGCAGCAAATGCGCCACCTACCGGCGGTAGACAGATTTAAGCGTTGTGGGCGTTAGAGTGGGCGTGGCAAAGTTTTTTTTAAATCAATCGATAGGTATTGACGAGACCAATACATTTCAGTTAAAATTTTTTATCTAGCATGAAAATTGTGGGGGCCACAAATTTGGGCGGTTTTTAGGCGTTAGAGCGGGCGTGGCATATTCGCGTAACAAACTTGCGCTGCGCTCAAGCCTACGGAATCTAAATCTGAAATCCCGTTTCTCTATCTTTGATATTTTCCGAGATATCCGCGTTCATATATACGATTTTTTGAAGTTTGTGGGCGGTTTGTGGGCGTTAAAGTGGGCGTGGCAAACTTTTTTTAGGTATTGATGAGAACAATACATTTCAGTTAAAATTTTTGTTCTAGCATCAAAGCTGTAGGAGCCACAGTTTTGGGCGCTTTGTGGGCGTTAGAGTGGGCGTGGCACTCTTCTGAAACAAACTTGCGCTGCGCAGGAATCTCAGGAATCTGCATGCCTAATCTCAGTATTATAGTTTTCGAGATCTCAGCGTTCATACGGACAGACGGACAGACGGACATGGCTAGATCGACTCGGCTAGTGATCCTGATCAAGAATATATATACTTTATGGGGTCGGAAACGCTTCCTTCTGCCTGTTACATACTTTCCGACGAATCTAGTATACCCTTTTACTCTACGAGTAACGGGTATAAAAATATTAAATGATCCCACAAAAAATGTTTCTGACTGTAATTAAAACTACATGTACAAATGAAGGGATAGTATTTTATTCAATGAGATACGTCGGCTACTTGCGAGTTGTTGCACGGTCGTAATTCCATCCCTTATCAATGGTCTTGAGTTGTATGATCCTATCAGTAGTCCTGCGCCTTGGGTCTTGGGCATGTGACTTTTATGACGGTCAAGTAATGAAAGTTCACGGCAAGTCGGTTTTTCATAAGTGACCGGGGTAGGTCTTGTGTGCATCCCTATTATTGGTAACATGTTTATGGATCATTTGCGGAAAGAATAGAATCTTTCTCATCTTTATAGTAAATGATTCTCGGACGAAATGGGTAAGATATCTGAGAAACATTATCTTGTCAAAGTCAAAATCTATTAAATTCTGGTTGGAGCAGTGGAGATGAAATTTCCACCGGACCCCAGTTCAACTTTTCTGTACCATTAACAAATTTGTTGGGATTTTCTAAGGATTATGAAAAGGTTTTGTTAAATTGTTAACACGAGCTAATGTTAATGCTAACTAAGAATCTTGGCGATGTGTTTAAGCAAACCAGAAAAGAACAAACTTTTAAACTTAAAATTACGACTATAAACTGGAAAGTTCCTTATCTAACTCCTAGCAGTTTTGCACAAATGAAGATGTACGATATTATTAAAAGTGGTGTAAATCCAAATTAGGATAAGGCAGTCAACACAGCTGGAATCTGAAATTGTCGGCTAACCGTGAAAAGGCAAGATTTGCAATAATTGGATTTACACTAAATGGAGAACTTATCACAAATAATTTATCAAACTTGAAAGTTCACTTGAATTCTAAGTCATATCCATATGATAATCTGAATGTCGATTTTAGAGAGAATCAGTATGCTGACTAGGGCGGTACACATTTGTATGAAAATTAAGGTCCTACTCTCACCCGCCTATACGGTGCGCTTTGAGGTATTTAATGTATACCAAAATAAATATTTTGAAAAAAACGAGTTTTAGGGTCTGCGAATTGGTTTCAAAGTTTATAGCTCATACGCACTGTTGTCCTTGATCAAATATATTATTTTCATATGGGTGGCTTGACTTGGTTTTATTTCTCAAATTCGTTTGACACCTTTTCTTTAAAATTTTTTTTATATTTGATTACATTTTATACAGACCTTAATCTACCATGTAAAATGGTGAGAACTAGTTTTCATTTTTTGGACCACCCTAATGCTCACCTATATGAAATGTATACAAGATTTCAATCTAGTGACTATAATCGTGAGTCACGACCATTTTTGACCCCAAATGAATTTAAATTGAAAGCCCCTATCATTGTGATTTAACTTTCATATCAAAACGAATCAGTGAAAATTCGTCCTTGTGATGTGAGAATTTCAATAGAACTGAAGACACCAAGTCATAAAAATACGGAAGTTTATTGTTATAGTTACATATCGCGACCGCTGAAGAGAGCGGGCGTGTCTTGTGCGAGCTCCGTTGATAAATTAAATGCAAACAAAACACAAAAACTAAACTGGTTAATTTCAAATAAGAGAGAAGACGCTAAGCCCAAAACAAAATCGGTGTAATGACTTTAACTAGCACATACATTTTTTCATCTTATAATAATAAGTAAGTGCCACGCTAATAAAAGCTCAATGAGCTACGAACAGAAAAAGAGCGACTCAGCTCCGCGAGCCGAAGAGACGGTTACATTTCGTATGTCTCAACGCGTGATAGCGAAGTGCCAAAAACGACCCTACTGTCGGTCGATAGCCAAAGAGCACGATCTTGCTCACCATGCTTACTTACGGCTACCCCTTCTCCGACGGCGTGGAGTCAACAATGCAAAACCCCCCACCATCAGTTTCGACCCCTGGCGCACCAACAACATGCAACGGTAAAACTTCTGCATCCGCACTAAATTTGTCAGCAACAACTACAGCTACGGCACAAAAACCAACAACAACCACAGGTACGACTATTATTTTGGAATCGACTGCAACCGCAGCTCAAAATACAACGACAAAAAAAACCACGACAACAAATCAAAACCAAAACAAAATTCAGCAAGCGGTTCCGGCCATACAGACCGGACTAGATCGGTACATCCATATCAAGCGTAAGCTTAGCCCACAGAACACCGCGGTAGGTAACAAGTCAAAAACAAGAAAGAACGCTATAGTCGAGTGCCTCGACTATCAGATACCCGTTACTCAGCTAAAGGGACCAAAGGGAAATGGAGATAAGCAAGCAGCAAAGCAAGACTGAAATGCGCCACCTACCGGCGGTAGACAGATTTAAGCGTCATGGGCGTTAGGGTGGGCGTGGCAAATTTTTTTTTGGTCAATCGATAGGTATTGACGAGACCGATACAGTTCAGTTAAAATTTTGTATCTAGCATGAAAATTGTGGGCGCCACAGGCTTGGGCGGTTTGTGGGCGTTAGAGTGGGCGTGGCATATTCGCGTATCAAAATTGCGTTAAATCTGAAATCCTGATTCTCTATCCTTGATAGTTTCCGAGATATCCACGTTCATATTTACGATTTTTTGAAGTTTGGGGGCGGTTTGTGGGCGATAAAGTGGGCGTGGCAAACTTTTTTTTAGGTCAATCGATAGGTATTGATGAGAACAATACATTTCAGTTAAAATTTTCATTCTAGCATCAAAACTGTAGGAGCCACCGTTTTGGGCGGTTTGTGGGCGTAGAAGTGGGCGTGGCACTCTACTGAAACAAACTTGCGCTGCGTAAGAAGCTCAGGAATCTGCACGCCAAATCTCAATAGCCTAGCTCTCATAGTTTCCAAGATCTCAGCGTTCATCCGGACAGACAGACAGACGGACAGACGGACAGACGGACAGACGGACATGGCTAGATCGACTCGGCTAGTGATCCTGATAAAGAATATATATACTTTATGGGGTCGGAAACGCTTCCTTCTGCCTGTTACATACTTTCCGACGAATCTAGTATACCCTTTTACTCTACGAGTAACGGGTATAATAAACCGTGTCCAAGTAGAAGATATATTACCCGGGAGATCCGACAGCAATAGATTTGCGCTTCTAGCAGAAAATGAACCAGGACGGGCTCAGGAGACCCAACCGAAACCTAAGCCCCCACCAATTTACATTAGGGAGAAAATCTCGAACGCCCTGGTCAACAAAATTGTTGCGCTGACCGGGGACGGAAACTTTCATGTTGTTCTGGTCACAAAAGGGGATATCCATGAAACCAAGCTTCAGACCAAATCTGAAGAACATTTCCGAGGAGTACCCAAATACCTGGAGGAAGCTAGGAAAAGCTACTACACGTACCAACTAAAAAGCAGCAAGGGCCTGCAAGTGGTACTAAAAGGAATCGAGCCCGACGTAACCTCCAAGGAAGTTATCGATGCTCTCAAGGAAAAAGGCTTTTCTGCAAAGAACGTCAGTAACATTATAAACAGGAAGAAAGAGCCGCACCCACTCTTCAGGGTCGAGCTGGAGCCAGACAGCAAAGTCTTGAAGAAAAATGAAGTGCACCCCATTTATAACCTGCAATACTTATTGCACCGAAGAATTAACGTGGAAGAGCCACATAAAAGGAACGGCCCAGTGCAATGCACAAATTGTCAGAAGTATGGACACACCAGCGCATACTGTTCACTTCAAACAGTCTGTGTAGCTTTGGAGACGAAAAGTGATAGCAACGCGTCATCAGAATACCCAAAATGCGTACACTTACTCGCATACGACGCCGGAAGTATTTTTCGGCACGGCTGCAAGATCCTCATTTGGTCAACTAAATACCCAGAAGGGATTCTCATACGCCGATGCCCTTCGATCGGAGACGGAAAACCCACTCCAGTCTAATATAGGAAACGCTCAGCAGATCCAAGTACAGTCGCAAAGCACTCTGGAAACTATGATGGTCACCATGCAACAAAGTATGATGGAATTCATGTCATTCATGAAAACGACCATGCAAACACTGGTTTAAAACCAGAACATGGTATTACAGCTACTTGCAGCTAAGCAGTCCAAATAATTAGATGGTAAATCTACGAATAACAACGTGGAACGCCAATGGCGTTTCACGGCACAACCTTGAAGTAACACAGTTCCTGAATGAAAATCATATCGACATTATACTACTGGTAGAGACGCACCTCACAAACAAATACAACTTCCAAATAAGAGGCTACACTTTCTACCGCACAGACCATCCAGATGGTAAAGCCCTCGGCGGAGCCGGCATCCTAATCAGGGAACGCATCAAGCACCACTTTCACCAAAGGTTTTCAACTAATTACTTGCAAGCCACGTCTATCAAAGTGCAGTCAGGCAACGGAAACCTCACCATAGCCGCTGTCTACTGCCCGCCTCGCTTTACAATTTCTGAAAGACAATTCATGGACTTCTACATCTTGCTTGGAGATCGCTTTATAGCTGCAGGGGACTATAATGCCAAACACACGCACTGGGGATCACGCCTTGTGACTCCCAAAGGAAGGCAATTATACAATGCAATCATAAAGCCGAACAACAAATGTTGTTTGTTTGTTTCCCCTGGCAGCATACTGGCCAACAGACCCCAGGAAAGTTCCAGACCTAATAGACTTTGCGGTGACAAAAAACATTCCCCAACATTCCAATAAGAGCAAAAGCGCTTTCGGACCTGTCGTCAGACCATTCGCCATATAATAACTCTAATAACTCTTCTTCAAAGCACAAAAACCGCAGATCATCCCCTCAGGCTGACGTCGCACAGAACCAACTGGTTAAAATATAAAAAGTATGTAAGCTCACACATCAAATTAACCCCTCACTTCAACATCGAAGCGGACATTGACTGCTCTACCGATGCTCTTGAAGAAGTATTCGTGGAGGCAGCCACTATCTCAACACCACAAGGCAGGGACGTGCAAACCAACTACTTCAAAGCAAATCTGCAAATTGAACGGTTAGTCCTAGAAAAGAGGCGCCTGCGACGTGCCTGGCAAACCAACAGATCTCCGTCATCAAAACAACGTCTTAAGGAAGCCACTCGCACACTAAATCAAGCTCTAAAGCAAGAAACAGAAAATGCACAGCTGCAGTACATTAAAAAACTTTCGCCAACCAGTACAAAACATCCTCTGTGGAGGGCTCACCCAAATCTGAGCTCTCCAATCGAAACAGTCACTCCGATAAGAAACTCATCTTGCATCTGGGTCCGCAGCGACGAAGGTAGAGCCGAAACTTTTGCTTTACATCTCAGAAATGTCTTCCAGCCGAACTCTGCCACTGGTTCATTTTTCCTACCACAAATCGAATCTGAATCTATTTCCCTACCACCATTGTTTCAGCCAAAGGAGATCGCGAAAGTCATTGGGGAACTGAAACCGAAAAAGGCCCCTGGCGGTGACCAAATAACCCCAAATAACCCCAAAATAACCACAATTCCGTCATCCTTCAGACCAATTAGTTTATTATCGTGTCTGTCTAAGCTGTTCGAAAAATGCCTTCCAACTCGCATAACACCAAAACTAGGAGCACACAATGTTATCCCTGCTCATCAATTTGGGTTTCGTCAAAGCCATGGAACAATCGAACAAGTTAACAGAATAACATCAGAAATACGCACAGCCTTTGAGCATCGGGAATACTGCAGCGCAATATTCCTCGATGTATCTCAAGCCTTCACAAAATCAAAACACACTTGCCTGATTACACTCACAAGCTTCTTGAGTCGCATCTATACAACAGGACCTTCGCAGTAAGGTGCAACACAACAACATCCGACGACTACATTATCAAAGCTGGAGTCCCGCAAGGAAGCGCGCTAGGTCCTACTCTGTTCCTCCTATACACAGCGTATATTCCCACGAACGAGCAGCTAACAACATCTACGTTCGCTGACGACACCGCAATTTTAAGTCGCTCGAGGTGCCCAGGCCGAGCCACAACACAGCTAGCAAACCACCTCCTCGTAGTAGAGAGGTGGCTATCTGATTGGCCGCTTAAAATAAATGAACAAAAATGTAAACATATAACGTTTACTCTCAACAGGCAAACATGCCCTTCACTATTATTGAATAATACGCAGATTCCCCAAGTCAACGATGTAACGTATCTCGGCGTCCACCTTGACAGACGACTAACCTGGAGAAGACACATCGAACGCAAGAAAGTACATCTAAAACTAAAGGCCAGCAGCTTCCACTGGATTCTTAACGCTCGTTCGCCCCTGCGTCTGGGCTACAAGGTTTTGCTCTACAGCTCCACTCTCAAGCCCATCTGGACATATGGCTCCCAGCTATGGGGGAACGCCAGCAGAAGCAACATAGACATTATACAGCGCGTTCAATCGAAAATCCTGCGAACTATCACTGGGGCACCATGGTATATTCGCAACCAAAACATCCACAGGGACCGAAGCATTCTTACCGTAAAAGATGAAATAGACAAACAAAAAGCGTCCTACAACGAAAAACTCTCTGTGCACCCCAATCGCCTCGCAAGAGGCTTGACTTGGGTTTCCAGCCGATCCCGTCTACAACGCAACGACCTGCCAAGCCAGCAATAACTTTCGGGCCCCTTTAGCACAACATCAGTCATATGACTGTGAGTTAGATTAATTAGTCTAAGATTTATTACACTTATTGTTAATATCCAAAGGGAGAAGATTCAATAAATAAATAGCAAAGCATTAAAAAAAAAAAAAAAGTTTAATGTCTCCTCATAGCCCATTAAACGGATTAGTACAACGAGTTGCTTAACATTAGAAAAATGTTAAAAGATACTGTTTCGATTGATGTTTAAGGTTTCTTTGATAATAATAATAATTTTATTCTAAAGGAAATTGGAACTGTATTCCAAAATGATCCAAACTTAAGTAAAAGCTTTTTAATAGAACCACCGTATGATTTTACTTTGCTAAATACAATACCTCGAAAGAATGAAATTTGGTTAACCAATACACAGCACAACATTTTTTGGAACGATGGAAAAAACAGTTGTCCGCAAGCTCGAAAGTATGTATATAAGGAAAATTACAAACGGAAACAAAGTATTTGTAAAGGTGTGGAAAAGAACCGATTTCTACAGACGGTTTTTGGGAGCGTCAGCTCATTAATATCGAGGAAATGGGCTGTCCGTCATTAAACCGGTTTAAGGGAAACTGGTTTCCTTATTGTGAAACACATCTTAAGTGCGGGGTTTGTACAAAACAATAAAATAATTTTTATACATAATTTTAAAGTTGAGACTAGATGTGTAAAGACCTACAAGAAAACAAAAGTAATAAATTAAATTTTATGAGGAAATTTACCAATTTATTGAACAATTTAAGGGACAGATAATAGGTCACCATTTTCAATACCTTCTAAACACAAAACCAATGTTCATGAATCGAGGTGGACATGGTCTCAAAACTATGAATTATGGTGAGCACTGTACATTTTGTAATACTAAATTGACATCGGAAACGTGCGCAAGTAAGCAAGTTTTATGCAAAACGCCGGAACGAAGCCAGAAAATTAATTTCGATATATAATAAAACAAAACAAACAATCTAATTTGTCATATATTAAAACATGCCTATGCTGAGAAACACTTTTTTATTTGTGCTGTACGTTCTTGGAATAAACTACCACATCCACTAAAAAAATTAAATCTTCCACGCAATTAAAAGAAAAATTACACACACATCTTCAAAACAGTAATTAATTTAAAACAAAGCTTAGACCTAAAGAATTCAATGTTTCAAATGTCTAGCTTTAATGTCCTTGTATTAGAACAATATAGTTAATTTTTTTATGTTCTTGAAGAAATCAAATTGTGACTAGCGCACTAACTTATAAGTACTTTTTATACCCGTTACTCGTAGAGTAAAAGGGTAGGGGAGAGTGGGGAAAGGTGAACCACGGGGATAGATGAACCACTACAAATATTTCACCTTCTGTCATGATTTTGTGTGCCATCTATATGTGTGTTGCTTACTTAGTCGATATTCTAACCTCACACGCACGCACAGTCGCGTCAAACGATTGTTGTCGTTTTTATCGCTAATCGAAGTTTGTATTCGCCGTTTGCAGATTCAATTGTGACCTAACGTTTTCTTGGAAAAATTTTATCGTGCTTCGCCAGTGGCATTGAACTTCATAAAATTGTATTTTATCGTAAGTAGACGCAAATTATGATATTTCCACGGATAGCTCACGCAGTTTAAATATTTCATGTTTTCTTCAAATCACTTCTAATTGGCTGATGACTTGTGGGGATACATGAAAAAGTACTTGCCAGGAAAATCGCCAGAGGACTTACGAGGGTACCCAAAGGCTAAACCACGAAAACAGACGACTCGGGGAAGAAAACGAGGAAGGAGTATCATTGCTACAGACTCACCGCATAAAAATTGATCGCGGAAAAACACAATCAGAAAACTCAAGAAAACCTTCGAAAAAAAAAAAGAATAAAAACAAAAATAAGAATAAATGTGGGATTGGTCTGGCAACGCAGAGCAGCTGGTGGTAAAGAAGAACTCGAAAACAAAACGACGTGGCAAGCCTGCCAAACTGAAAGACGAAAGAAGCAAAAAGAATTCGCGAGACGAACGGAGAAGACGTGAAAAACGACGCATTTGGTAAAAAGAGAAGACGAACACAAAAAGACGCAGACTAATCAGTTTACTCAAACCAATTTATAATACAAAAACTCATTCTAATTAATCTATAATAAATATAATAAATACAAAAAATATAATAACACAAGTGGGATCGCGTTTAAGTTATTTGGAAAGTAATTTCACAACCCAGTCCCACATAATTTGGGGGCTCAACCAATAAAACGGAAAAGTGTGAGAAATAAAGTGAAAGAAAGAGCGAAAAACGGATCAGCAAAACAGTTCACCTCCGCAAAACTTAAAATTCAGAAATTTTGGCGAACCGGATAAAAAAAAAAAAATCGCAGCATACAATCACGCGTGTGCGTATACATACATATTTCAGATATCTAGGAGTGTACGTGAGAGTGTAAGATGCCGAAATTGAAAGATTTTGAAGGTATTAGCGCAATGCTTCGAGACGAAAAGAAGCAAAATATTCTCCTTTTGCACAAGTTCGTTTTTGAAGAAGAGGGAGATAGAAACAATAGAAAACGATTGCGCGAGTTTCAAGGCTACGAATATAACGAATAAAACAGACTTTATTCCAAAAAAGTAAGCTATGTCGCTGACCATTTGTCTGATATGGATCTGGCCATAGTTTGTAACTTGTTCAAACTTCCCCATAATAAAGACGATCTAACAAAGCACATATTTTACAACTTGAAAAAAGATTCCTTGCTGAACGACGCGGATTTTAATGAGAACGATAACGACGAAAGCGAAGGTGATGAATCTGAAGACGAAAGCGAAGGGAATAAAGCCGAAGATGACGCCATAAGCATTCCAAGCAGTAACGGTGCCAACAACGACCGCGAAACGGCAAGCAGCTTGTCAGAAATACCGAGGTTCGCTCTAAACTTTCGTGACATAGAAGACTCAGTCCGAGCATTCAGTGGCGAAGACAATTTGTCGGTCGAAGTGTGGGTCAAGGAATTTGAGGACATGGCTACTATAATGTTTTGGAACGAATTACAAAAATTAATTTTTGCCAAGCGATCGCTACAAGGCCTTGCAAAAATGTTTGCGAATAGTGAGCGCGAATTAACGAGTTTGGTGAAACTAAAGCAAGCCTTATTAGCCGAGTTCAAAACCGCGACAAACAGTGCTCAACTACACAAATTAATGGCTGACAGAAAAATGAGAAAAAGTGAAAGTCTGCAGGAGTATTTTTTACAAATGAAACAACTAGCTTCTAGAGGGAACATTGAAAGCAATGCCTTAATCCAATACGTAATCGATGGAATTGACGATACCTGTGCTAATAAACTTGTGCTCTACAACGCAAAAAGTCTGATCGAGTTTAAGGACAAACTAAAATGCTACGAAGTAATCCGCGGAAAATCAAAAAGTGAGAATGAAAACCAAGTCATGTATTCAAAAGCAGTGCCTAACAGAAATGCTAGCAGGGACCTGAAATGTTACAATTGCGGCGCTAAAGGTCACACATCCGCGAATTGCGAAAACAAAACGAAAGGAAGGAATTTCGGGCACATCGCAAAAGAATGCCCAGAAAAGGGTTTATGTGAAAAAATGGAAGCAACCAACATGTGTAAGGTGTCATCTGCTCACGCGTTTATGTGCATAACAGTGGAGGCTAATAACATTACATTCACCGCTCTAATCGACACCGGAAGCAAATACAATTTGGTTACCGATGCCACGTTTAAAAATCTAAACAAGCCAAAGCTAAGCGAGTGTAATATCTATCTCATCGGTTTCGGAAAATCAGACCAAAACAAGATCAAACCGTCGGGCTCATTTGAACATAAAATAACAATTGATGGTGAACATTTCGTAACAAATTTTCTGGTGGTGGAGTCGCAGTTCCTGGACAAGGAGATGGTTCTTGGTGAAGAATTTTGCAAGCAAGCTCAATTGACAATATCCAGTGAGGGCGTGAAAGTAACCAAACCGACCAGTGCCGAGGCAGATATCAGTTCGATTTATAAAATTGATACTGAAGACTGCAACCAAATAGTAACGGACATCGAACCAGCAGCAAGCGCGAAGGCTAAAGAGGTAGTACACAATGTTGTCCAAAACTATCAAGCGGTAAGCACAAAATCCACAAACATTCAAATGCGTTTGACTCTCAATGACGATAAGCCGATACATTCACGACCTCGCAGATTTTCGTATTCTGAGCGATGCATCATAGATAAACAAACCGACCAATGGCTGAAAGACGGTGTAATTGAAACCGCAGAGTCAGAATACAGCAGCCCAGTCGTACTTGTTAACAAACGTGACGGATCTCATCGCTTATGCATCGATTACAGACGAATCAATAAAGTCATTATCAGAGACCATTTTCCACTTCCTTTGATCGAGGATCAACTTGACAGATTGCAGGACGCGCGTATTTTTAGCTCGATTGATTTAAAAAACGGATTCTTCCACGTCGGTATAGAAGAAGGGAGCCGAAAGTATATGATACGTCTTTCGTCACACACAATGGACAATTCCAGTTTCTTCGGGTTCCTTTCGGGCTCTCCAATTCGCCGAGCGTATTCCAGCGACATGTAAATGCTATCTTCAGAGACCTGACTTGTAAAGGTGTAGCCATACCATACGTCGACGACATTATAATACCAGCAAAAACCGAAAAAGAGGCTGTAGAAAACATCATCGAAGTTCTGAAAAGATGCTCAGAATATGGACTTTTAATTAACTTCAAAAAGTGTCATTTTCTAAAAACCAAAATCGAGTACTTGGGTCACATAATTGAAAACCAGAAAATAAGTCCGTCTCCATCCAAAACACATGCTGTGACATCGTTTCCAATTCCGACTAACCTAAAGCAGCTACAGAGTTTCCTTGGCTTGGTGGGTTATTTTCGCAAGTTCATCGCCAATTTCTCGCAGATAGCAAAACCCCTATCTGATATGACCAAGCAAGACGCAAAAATTCAATTCGGTGACCAACAGCTAGATGCATTTAACAGGCTAAAGATTCTCACCACGCAAAAGCCAGTCCTAAAAATTTTCCATCAGCAACACGAGACTGAGCTACATACGGACGCTTCAATCGACGGTTTCGGCGCAGTTTTGTTACAAAAGAGTCCAGACGATAAGCAGTGGCATCCGGTATATTACATGAGCAAAAAAACGACCGATGCTGAAAGGAAGTTCACAAGCTACGAGCTCGAAATCTTAGCTGTAGTGGAAACCTTTAAAAAGTTCAGGGTCTACTTACTGGGTTTGCGATTTCGACTCGTAACAGATTGCAATGCTCTAGCCAAAACCGTAGAAAAGAAAGACTTGTGCTCACGAATAGCCCGCTGGATCCTCCAATTGCAAGAATTCGAATACGTCGTCGAACATCGAGCTGGCACACGAATTCGCCACGCTGACGCCCTGAGCCGTGCACACATGATGATGATTACAGAGGCTTCATTGCATAGTAGAATCAAAAACATTCAGGCTCAAGACGACCAACTAAAAGCTATCATAGACATTCTGGCAGATAAGACAACCCATAACAACTACTTCTTGAAATCTGGGCTCCTACACAAAGTAATCGACGACTGTGAACTTATAGTTGTGCCTTCGGGTATGCAACGAGAAATCATTAAGCAAGCACATGAGCATGGTCACTTCTCTGTCAAAAAATGTAAAGAGATTATTGGAAAATCGATTTAGCGTCGCTTGTGACCGGTTGTGTTTATCTTGTGCTCTGTGATTTTTGTCAATTTGTCATTAATATCTGTGATACTGGTGCCTTGTTTTGTGACTTAGTCCTTCATAACCAGCCGTGCTTGTGTTTTAAATCGTCTGTTTATGTATAATTTTCTATTTTATTGTAGAAATTGTAACAAAACCTAACTCTGTGTTTAGCCCGTGCATTTTGTTATTGTAACTTCTGTACGCTGTGGTGCTTTCGTTTCAATAGCTTTTGTTGTTGTTTCCCATAACCTTCTTGTAATCTCTCTCCCGTTTATTGTCGTCTAAACTGTTGTCGTGTATATTTTGTTTGTGTTTCGCAAGCCACGCTCAGTCGACAGCCACTCTGTTGCGCTCTCTCGCTCTCGAAGTCTCTACGCGCTCTTATACTTTTGTGTTCTTGTGTGTCTACATTTTTATTTGTTTGATCCCAGTGTCAAATTAAGTGAGGTATTTATAATTCTTTTGATTCTTTGGTTTTATTAATAACTTTTTTTCTTAAATTAAAAATGGCTCTTTTTTGTTGCAAAAAAGATTGTCAGTTTGGATCGTCACCTAATGACGTTTTTATTTACTGTCGTCTCTGCAACATTGTCATACACCCAAAATGTACTGGACTTGTTGGCAGAGTAAAAGATTATATTGATCTGCGTGTTGGTTTTTCGTGGACTTGTGCCTCATGCGTGGAAATAGATCGTGATTGGATGGCTATGTTGCGCTGACCAATGATCGTTTTATGAAACTGTTTGATAAACTCATGAGCGTAGTTGCTGATTTTAAAGAGTTTAAGGCGGACCCTGATAATAAAAAAATGTCAGTAGGGTCACCTAAACGCAAGAAGACTGCTCCTTCAAAATCTCTTCAAGTAAAGGCATCAGTTCCAAATCCCAACTTAGCTTCTAATATTTTTACCCGATCGGTAACGGCAGCAATGTCGGCATCCACTGGGGCTGGTGGGCCTAAAGCTTCTCTGACAGCAGTACCCATAGGTACCAAAAGCTCTGGAGTCCCTGTTTCTGCTAGTCAGCCTACCGTTTCAAACCTTACGCAGCTTTCTGTGCCTACGGTGGAAGTTAGCTCTATAGTCCCTAGTCTCGATAATCAGACGAACGATGTTCAGATTGCTGGTGGTGGAAGAAAGAGCCTCTCGGTTGTTCCATATAGGAAGCAATTATTTGTGTCTCGTTTAACACCTGAAACCACATCTGCTGATGTTTTGGAATTTATACAACAGGAATTCCCATCTCAAAACATCACAGTGGAGGAGTTTAAATTTCCTTATGTTCGTAGGATATCTTCCTTTAAAATATCTGCTCCTCCGGAAGTATTTAATGTACTAAATTCTAAAAGTTTTTGGCTTAATGATGAATTGGTCATTAAAGAATTTGTTCCAAACAGACGGAGAACTAATAATAGGCCTTCCACGACAGTACCTGCGCCAAAAAACTGAGCAGTTTATTTTTGGCCTATCAAAATGTTAGGGGACTTAATATGAAGCTACCTAAGCTTTATGCTGACTCCTCTGCCTTTTCGGAAGACATTCTGGCCTTTACTGAGACTTGGCTGAAACCGGAGATATCAGACTCTGAAGTTCTGTCCAAAAATTTTAGTACGTATAGAACTGATCGCTCTCCTCGTAGGGGCGGTGGGGTGCTGGTTGCCGTTACCTCTACTTTAACATCGGAAAGGATATACTTTCTTAATCCCAATGAAATAGAATTTGTTGGTGTTAAGGTTTCTTTGAAATCTTTTTCTATTTATGTAACTTGTTCTTATATTCCACCTGGATCCGACTTAACAATTTATAAGCAACATTTGTCTGCAATAAAAACTGTTTTATCTCATCTTTCCGAAAGGGATCTTTTGATTGTTTTGGGTGATTTCAATCTCCCTGACATTTCTTGGTCCCTTTCCACTGACTCACTTGTCTCTACCCCCTTATCTGACCATGAATTCGTTGACGGTCTGTTAGAATTATCATTACAGCAAGTTAGCTTTATACGTAATTCTCTAAACAGACAATTAGATCTTGTATTTGCTTTAGATCCGTCTGAAGTCACGGTATCTAGAATTGACCCACTAGTTATGCCAGAAGACCGGTATCATCCCACATTAGAACTTACAATTTGTCTTCCCTGCGTTGACACCAACTAAAAGTAGATGCTTTCGTAAATGTGACTTTAGTAAACTCAATAACTTGATTTCACAATATAACTGGACAAATTTATATAATTGCTTGGATATTGAAAGTGCTACGGAACTATTTTATAGTGTCCTAAACTCTTTTTTCTGTGAATGTGTTCCTGATAGTTTTGCTCCTAAGTTAGACAGGCCTCCTTGGTTTACCAATCAGTTGCAAAGACTTAGAAACCTAAAAACAAACTTCTATAAAAAGTACAAAAAGTCGGGTAGGCCATCCGATTTTTCAAGATATGTGGTGGCTCGTACTAATTTTAATGTACTTAACAGTCATTGCAATTCCATGTATTTGAACCGATGTAAATTGGAATTTTCAAAGGATCCAAGGCAGTTTTATAACTTTGTCAATGCTAAGCGAAAGTCTTCAGCATTGCCATCATCTGTACGATTAAACTCTATTGAGGCATCTACGGATCCCGAAATTGCAGATTTATTTGCTGAATTCTTCCAATCTACTTATAGTTCTGTTTCTTGGTCTAATTCTAGCTACCCTAATCACTTAAACAGGGCAAATTGTATTTTTTCTCCTGTAATCACCGAAAGTTCTCTCTTAACTGATTTAGAAACTATAACGCCAACCTATTCTCCGGGGCCAGATGGACTCCCTGGGTGTGTTCTTAAGTTTTGTGCCCGAACTATTTGTAAACCCATTCTTAAACTTTTCAATTTGTCTATCTCATCATCTGTTTTTCCTACTATCTGGAAAGATTCTTTTATTATTCCACTCCACAAAAAGGGTGCGAAGGTTAATGTTCAGAACTATAGAGGAATCTCCAAATTGTCTGCAATTCCTAAAATATTTGAACGCATTATTACCTCTCAGTTGCAACATTTGTGCTCCTCTTTAATATCGCCGTGTCAACATGGTTTTGTTAAGCGAAGATCGACCACCACTAACCTGCTCGAATTGACATCTTTTGTAATAGATGGGTTTAACGAAAAATTGCAGACAGACGTTATATATACAGATTTTAGTAAAGCCTTTGACTCAAATTAGATCAGCTCGGGTTTCCGAATAATCTGTTAACTTGGATTTCAAGTTATTTGAATGGTAGATCTCAGAGGGTTTTATTCAAAAACGCTGTTTCCAAGATGATCAACGTGACATCTGGAGTGCCTCAGGGCAGTCATTTAGGCCCTTTGCTGTTTACTCTGTTTATAAATGATCTTCCCTCTATAGTAACTCACTCTCGTGTACTAATGTATGCTGATGATGTTAAGCTTTGTTTTTCATATAATAATATTGAGTCTGGTTTCTGCTTGCAGTCAGACATTAATAGATTCCAGGAATGGTGTCAGTACAACCTTTTGAATTTAAACTATCTTAAATGCAACGTTATGACTTTTTATAGGGGTACGCCAACGTTCATAAGTTACTCTCTTCAGAACATGTCCCTGGACCGAATATACTCAGTAAACGATTTAGGTGTTCTCCTAGATCCTAAACTTAAATTTGACTCCCACATAACCTCTACTGTAAATAAAGCTATGAGTGTTCTTGGGTTTATAAAGCGTTGGTCTAAAGAATTTGATGATCCATACACTACCAAATTATTATTTACCTCCCTTGTCCGTCCTAATTTGGAATACTGTTCTTCCGTTTGGAGTCCTCAGTATCAAGTGCATATTGACCGTATAGAGTCCGTACAGAAACAATTTCTTCTTTTTGCCTTACGTGGTTTGAACTGGGATCAAAACGTCAGGTTGCCTTCTTACTCGAGTAGATTGCTTTTAATTAATTTGCCTAGTCTAGTAAGCCGTAGAACTATGCTTGGTACTATTTTTATGAATAATCTTATCAGAGGCGATATTGATTCTGTAGATTTGGTAAGCCGCCTTACTTTCAATGTTCCTTTTAGACTAATGCGAAACTACTATCCTATAAACCTGCCACGATGTTCATCTAATTTTAGTCAGCATGAGCCTTTTCGCGTTCTTTGTAATAATTATAACAACCTATATCATTTAATTTGTTCCTCAACCTCTATCCTTGATCTTGTTGATCTATGTTTTGTCCTGTCCTTGTTTGTTCTATGTACCTTCCTCGCGAACCGTAATTGCCCGAAATAAAAATGGGCCCGCGCGTAACAAGCACGTGCTTGGTGTCGTTTGGGCCACTTGTTTGTACTGCTCTTAGTGCATCAACGTTCAACAAATAATAATAATAAAAAAGAATTCTACATACCAAAGCTGGAGGAGAAAATTCAGAAGTGTATAAGCTGCTGCATACCTTGTATTGTCAGCAACCGTAAGCAAGGAAAGCAAGAGGGCGAACTTCATCCACTCAGCAAAGACGAAAAGCCGCTGCAGACGTATCACATCGATTTTCTTGGCCCTTTGGAATCTACTCACAAACAGTATAAGCACATACGCTAGTATGTGATAGAGGATCTGCGTTCACGTCAGAAGACTTTCAACTGTACTGCAACAGCGAAGGTATCAAGCATCATCTTATCACAACGGGCCTTCCACGGGCCAACGGTCAGGTCGAGAGGCTTAATACAACGATAATTGCTGTTCTTTCAAAACTATCAATAGATGATCCACGACAATTGTTTAAGTTTGTCAGCAGCGTACAACAGGTCATCAACTCAACATTTTGCAGAAGCACGAAAACAACGCCTTTTGAGTTACTAACGGGAACCAAGATGCGTCTAAAAGCCGATACACAGATCCAGCAAATGTTAGAAGCAGAAATGATTCAGCTCTTCAACGACGATCGGGATGAACTTCGTAAACAAGCCAAGCAACAAATACTTAAAGTCCAGGAGGAAAATAAAAGAAGATATAACCTACGACGAAGACCAGCATCAAAGTACAGAGTCGGCGACTTAGTTGCTATTAAAAGGACTCAGCTTGGTCCAGGCCTAAAGTTAAAGCCGAAGTATCTTGGCCCATACCGTATTATAAGGGTGAAATTGAATGATACCTATGACGTAACCAAAGACTCAGTATTCAGCGAAGGCCCAAGGCAGACGAGCACTTGCGCTGAGTATCTAAAGCCGTGGATTCCTTATGACGACAATGAAGACGACGCATTCGAGGCGAATGCAGTATAGGATGGCCGATTTGTGGGATTGGTCTGGCAACGCAGAGCAGCTGGTGGTAAAGAAGAACTCGAAAACAAAACGACGTGGCAAGCCTGCCAAACTGAAAGACGAAAGAAGCAAAAAGAATTCGCGAGACGAACGGAGAAGACGTGAAAAACGACGCATTTGGTAAAAAGAGAAGACGAACACAAAAAGACGCAGACTAATCAGTTTAATCAAACCAATTTATAATACAAAAACTCATTCTAATTAATCTATAATAAATATAATAAATACAAAAAATATAATAACACAAGTGGGATCGCGTTTAAGTTATTTGGAAAGTAATTTCACAACCCAGTCCCACATAAATAGCAATATTGTAATGTTTGATTTCATGCTGTAAAGGTGCAATGTTTATATTCGAACAGAAAGAAGGCATGCACAAAGAAATAAATTACACTTTTTTTATACAATTGTAGTTTTTGTGTTATCCTGATAGGTGGTTCAACTATCCCCATAGGGTGGTTCAGGTATCCCCACCCGTGGGGAAATTTGGAAAGCAAATAAACTTTACAAAACAAAAGATAGTATTTTTGCATAATACTTAATATTCCAAGGAATGTGGGCTCTTTTAGATTTCTATATACAGCAGACCCTTACGACGAATTGTTCAGACATAATAATGTTAATAAAAAAAGTGGTTCACCTATCCCCACTCTCCCCTATACTAGATTCGTCGGAGAGTATGTAACAGGCAGAATGAAGCGTTTCCGACCCCATAAAGTATATATATTCTTGATCAGGATCACTAGCCGAGTCGATCTAGCCATGTCCGTCTGTCTGTCTGTCCGTCTGTCCGTATGAACGCTGAGATCTCGGAATACTGGGATTAGGCATGCAGATTCCTGAGATTCCTGCGCAGCGCAAGTTTGTTTCAGAAGAGTGCCACGCCCACTCTAACGCCCACAAACCGCCCAAAACTGTGGCTCCTACAGTTTTGATGCTAGAACAAAAATTTTAACTGAAATGAATTGTTCTCATCCATACCTACCGATTGACCTAAAAAAAGTTTGCCACGCCCACTTTAACGCCCACAAACTTCAAAAAATCGTAAGTATGAACGCGGATATCTCGGAAAATATCAAAGATAGAGAAACGGGATTTCAGATTAAGATTCCGTAGGCTTGAGCGCAGCGCAAGTTTGTTACGCGAATATGCCACGCCCACTCTAACGCCCACAAACCGCCCAAGCCTGTGGCGCCCACAATTTTCGTGCTAGAAAAGAAATTTTAACTGAAATGTATTGGTCTCGTCAATACCTATCGATTGATTTAAAAAAAACTTTGCCACGCCCACTCTAACGCCCACAACGCTTAAATCTGTCTACCGCCGGTAGGTGGCGCATTTGCTGCTTGCATATCTCCATTTTGCTTTGGTCCCTTTAGCTGAGTGACGGGTATCTGATAGTCGAGGTACTCGACTGTAGCGTTTTCCTTGTTGTACTTGTAGCGTTAGGAAGAATTAAAACCAAAATAAATAAAATAGATAACAGCATAAAACATGATCGCAATACCAAAATAAATGAATAAATGTATTATTATGCTACAAAATAAACTTTTGACATTTTATTTCGAGTTAAAGTTACAGGTACGGAGAATGGAAAATATTTCTTTGACTGAGATATGGCGGCTACTTGCGAGTTGTTGCGCGGTCGTCATTTCAACCCTAATTATGGGACGTATTAGAGCTAGCCATCAGCCGTAAGGTCGTTGGAGTGTTAACCGTTTGGGGCGGAAACAAAAATGTGTGTCTGAAAATATTCCACAACTGAGAATCATTAACTTGGGAGATTTATTTTATTGTGGTTCTTTTGTTTTCTAAATTAGTTTTACAATCATAAGAAACATTATTCCCCAAAATTATCGGACATGTTCCTGTAAGATAACCATATTTGGATACTTTGGGTGGGACCTTTCTCACGTGCACAGCAACGTGATAATGAGGCAAAAGGGTACGTGATCACACCCTCACCACACCCTCCCAGAACACATATTTTTATTCTACTCATCTTAGATTAGAAGCAAGCAATTGAAGTTTATTATTGGTTTATATCTCTGTACTTATATATGATGGACGTTGATGCACTACGAGCAGTACAAACAAGTGGCCCAACGACACCAATCATGTGCTTGTTACGCGCGGGGCCCTTTTATTAAGTTGGGCAAAAAATGCAAATAGCGACGGGACACAAATAAAAATAAAAGAAGCAACTAATTATGAAGCAAATGAGTTAAAATACTTGTTTTTAATACCGGGATAGAAGTTGAAGTGCAAATTAAATGGTAAAGGTTGTTATAATTATTACATAGAACGCGAAAGGGCTCGTGCAGACAAAAATTTGATGTACATCGTGGCAAATTTAGGGGATAATAATTTCGTGTTAGTCTAGCAGGGACATTGAAAGTTAGGCGGCTTACAAGTTCTACTGAATCAATATCACCTCTAATAAGATTTTGCATAAAAATAGTACCAAGCATTGTTCTACGATTTACAAGTGTAGGTAAATTAAGCAATAGTAATCTACTCTGATAGGAAGGTAGCCTTACGTTTTGATCCCAGTTCAAACTACGAAGGGCAAAAAGAAGAAATCTTTTTTGTACCGACTCAATACGGTCAATGTGCACTTGATATTGTGGACTCCAAACCGAAGAACAATATTCCAAAATAGGACGGACAAGGGAGGTAATTAATAATTTGGTTGTGTAATGGTCATCAAATACTTTTGACCAACGCTTTAGAAACCCAAGAACACTCATGGCCTTGTTGACAGTGGACATTATGTGGCAGTTAAATTTAAGTTTTGGGTCCAGAAGAACGCCTAAGTCATTAACTGAATATATACGGTCGAGTGACGTATTTTGAAGAGAGTAACTAACAAAAGTAGGAGTACCCCTATAAAAAGTCATAACGTTGCATTTAAGGCAGTTCAAATTTAAAAGGTTGTACTCACACCATCCCTGAAAACAATCAATATCTGCCTGTAAGTTGAAACCCGACGCTATATCATTATATGATAAACAAAGCTTAACATCATCAGCATACATTAGTACACGAGAATGTGTTATGGTAGAGGGAAGGTCGTTAATAAACAAAGTAAACAGCAAAGGACCGAAATGACTACCCTGAGGCACTCCAGATGTCACGTAGATCAATTTTGAAACAGCGTTCTTGAATATAACCCTCTGAGTCCAACCATTCAAATAACTTGAAATCCAAGTTAACAGATTACATGGAAACCCAAGCTGATTTAATTTGAATAATAGAAGAGAATGGCTGACAGAGTCAAAGGCCTTACTAAAATCTGTATATATAACGTCAGTCTCCATTTTTTTCTTAAATCCACTAATTACAATAGATGACAATTCAAGAAGGTTGGTGGTGGTCGATCTACGCTTAACAAAACCATGCTGAGACGGTGATATTAGCGAGGAACATAAATGTTGCAAATAAGAAGTAATAATACGTTCAAATGCTTTAGGAATTGCCGACAGTTTGGAAATACCTCTATAATTCTGGGCATCCGCCTTTGCACCCTTTTTGTGAAGTGGAATGATAAAAGAGTCCTTCCAGATAGAAGGAAAAACTGATGATGAAATAGACAAATTAAAAAGTTTAAGAATCGGTTTACATATGGTTGACGCACAAAACTTAAGCACACACACGGGGAGTCCATCTGGATCGGAAGAATAAGTTGGCGTTGTTGTGGCTAAGTCTCTTAAGAGAGAACTTTCCGTAATTTCAGGGGTAAAAATACAATTTGCCCTATTTAAGGGATTAGGGTAGTTAGAATTTGACCAAGCAGCCGAACTATAAGTAGTTTGGAAAAACTCGGCAAATAAATCAGCTAATTCAGAATCCGTCGATGCCTCCATTGAGTTAAAACGTACCGATGAAGGCAATGCCGACGACTTACGCTTGGCATTAACAAAGTTATAAAACTGCTTCGGATCATTTGAAAATTCGAATTTACATCGACTTAAATACATAAAATAGCAATGACTATTGAGAACATTAAAATCCGATCGAGCCACCGCATATTTCGTAAAATCCGATGGCTTACCCGATTTTTTATACTTTTTATAGGTGTTTGTTTTGAGGTTTTTAAGTCTTTGTAGCGCATTGGTAAACCAAGGAGGCCTGTTTAGCTTTGAAGGAAGCCTATCAGGAACGCATTCATTAAAAAAAGTATCTAACACTATATAGAATAGTTCAGTGGCACTTTTAATATCCATATAATTGGACAAGTCTGTCCAATTATATTGAGAAACCATACCGTTAAGTTCCTTATAGTCGCATTTTCGAAAACATCTCATTTTAGTTTGAGGAACTAAAGGAGAGAGGGTATCAACGCATGGGAGGCAGATTGTCAATTTCAATGTTGGATGATATCGGTCTTCAGGTACAACAAGAGCGTCAATTCTAGATACCGTGACTGGTCTGAACGGGTCTGAAGCAAACACAAGATCTAGTTGTCTATTTAATGAATTCCGTATAAAGCTTACTTGCTGTAACGATAATTCTAAAAGGCCATCTACAAAATCATGGACGGATAAGGGTATAGCGACAAGTGAGTCAGTAGGAGGAGACCAAGAAATATCAGGGAGATTAAAGTCACCCAAAGCAATCAAAAGGTCTCTGTTAGAAAGAAGGGATAGAACAGATTTTATCGCAGACAGATGGTGCTCATAAATTATTAGATCAGAACCAGGAGGAATATAGGAACATGTAACAAAAATAGATAAGGATTGCAAGGAAACTTTCACACTCACAAAATAAATTTCGTTAATGGTATCATAGTGAATTTTTTCGGATGTTAGGCTAGTGGTAACGGCAATCAGCACACCGCCTCCCCTACGTGAGGATCGATCGGTCTTATAGGCATTCAAGTTATTTGACAGAACTTCAAAGTCAGATATCTCTGGTTTCAGCCAAGTTTCCGTAAAAGCCAAAATATCTGCAGTAAATGCAGAGGAGTCAGCATAAAGCTTGGGTAGCTTCATATTTAGTCCCCTAACATTTTGATAAGCCAAAAATAAACTTTTTAGTTTTTTGGCGCAATGGTAGGTCTGTTATTTGTTCTCGGTTTATTGGGAACAAATTCTTTTATTACTAAATCATCATTAAGCCAAAAGCTTTCAGAAAGTAGTACCTTAAACACATCAGGCGGTGCAAATATTTTAAAAGATATCCTCTTTTAAAATATCCTTTTTAAGATATCCTCTTTTAAAATATTTGCACTACTACAATACGAGCGTATAAAAAAATTGTTCAACTGAAATAATCTCGGATGGGAATTTTTCACGTATAAATTCCAAAACATCCTCAGATGTGGTATCTAAGGTAGAAACAAATAATTGCTTCCTATGTGGAACAACTGACAGTTTCTTACGTCCCCCAGCAGCAGATTGAACCACACTAACCTGAGAGCCAGAAACGGTACCTTCTGTACCTTTAGGTACGGTCGGCACCGTAGCAGGCACTGAAGATTTTTTTACCACCAGGCTTCGAGAAACAGTGACTCCACTTGAATCAGCTGTATCCCTAGGCGCAGTTGGTTCACTTACCCCAGTGTCAACAGAAACTGCTGCAACTACCAAGTTCGGATTTGGGTGGATCCCATGATCGTATTAACTGCCGTTAAGCTGGCTTTTTTGCGTTTGGGCGACTCGATTAATAATTTTGTATTATTAGCCTCTAATCTCAACTACCATTTCCTTGCAGGACCCACATTACCTCATGAGACCAGAATTCAGATTAATGAAGTCCTTACCTCTGCCAGTAAATCTTGCATATTTAACGTACATCATCGATTCGCAGAGCCTGCAGAAAATAAAGGGGTATTTAGTTGAAGACGGAGAGTACAATTTTTCTTAGAACAGACAAGAGCCATTATCAGAAAGAAAAAAGAAAGAAGTTATTTAAAGACAATGAAATAAAATAAAATAAAGTATGAACAAGAAAGAACGCTATAGTCGAGTACCTCGACTATCAGATACCCGTTACTCAGCTAAAGGGACAAAATGGAAATGGAGATATGTAAGCAGCAAGGCGATATTGAAATGCGCCACCTACCCGCGATCTCAATATATGGTTATGTGGGCGGTAGACAGATATAAGCGTTATATGCGTTAGAGTGGGCGTGGCAAACTTTTTTTTGGGTCAATAAATAGGTATTGACGAGACTTATACATTTCAGTTAACATTTTTTTCTAGCATGGAAATTGTGGGCGCCACAGGCTTAGGCGGTATGTTGGCGTTAGAATGGGCGTGGCAAAATTTTTTTGGGTCAATCGATAGGTATTGATAAGAACAATACATTTCAGTTAAAATTTTAAATATAGCATCAAAACTGTAGGAGCCACAGTTTTGGGCGGCTTGTGGGCGTTATAGTGGGCGTGGTACGCTGCTGAAACAAACTCGCGCTGCTTAAGAAGACGGACGGACAGACCGCCATGGCTAAATCGACTCGGCTAGTGATCCTGATCACGAATATATATACTTTATGGGGTCGGAAACGCTTCCTTCTGATTGTTACATACTTTCCGACGAATCTAGTATACCCTTTTACTCTACGAGTAACGGGTATAAATATAAACTAGGAAAAGTCTCAGTGAATAAATTATACAGATAATAAAAAATAAATAATCTCAGTGTTAATTTTTTTTTATCTTGTCCCTCTCCCTCTTTCAAGCGGGAACTGTAATCGGTAGTCGGGATCCGACTCGGCCAACTAAAACATTAACGACACGCGTGGGATTATGACTTGGTAATTAACCTCAGTAAGAAAAACCCGTAAACCTTAATTAACCCAGTAGTTGGTTGAAAGGCTTGATCCTTCCATACTTGTGCGACCCGATAGCTAGTGGAAAGGCTATATCCTTACACACTTGTTTAACCCAGTAGTTAGTGGAAAGGCTAGATCCTTCCATATTTGTTCAATCCAATAGAGAGTGGAAAGGCTAGATCATTCCATACTTGTGCAACCCAGTAGTTAGTGAAAAGGCTAGATCCTTCCATACGTGTGCGACCCGATAGCTAGTGGAAATACTAGATCCTTCCATACTTGTTCGATAATGCAGTAAGTGGAAAGGCCAGATCCTTCTATACTTGTTCAACCCAGTAGTTGGTGGAAAGGCTAGATCCGTCCATACTAGTGCGGCCCGATAGTTATTGAAACCCAATAGTTAGAAGGAAGGCTAGATCCTTCCATACTTATGTAACCCAGTAGTTATTGCAAAGGCCAAATCCTTCCTTACCAATCGAGAAGTTCGACATTTACTAAGGACGAATAGAACTCTAAAGCCCAGTGTCTCAGTGACTTACAATTTTTTTTGTATAGAACTCCTGCACCCGACTGAGAACTGTACCTCGGCCAGAGAGCATCCTTACAAATGTATTGGTCTCGTCAATCCCAATCGATTGACACAAAATAAGTTTGCCACGAACACTTTAAGGCCTTAAAGCCGTGCAAAATTGTGGCGCCCATAGTTTTTATGCTAAATATATTTGTCTCGGGAATACCTATCGACTGACTCAAAAAAGTTGTCTACCGCCGGTAGGTGGCGCATTTCGATCTCGCTTTGCTGCTTGCATATCTCAATTTCCCTTTGGTCCCTTTAGCTAAGTAACGGGTATCTGATAGTTTTGGGTTTGTGCAAGAATGTATTGGGTATTCTTCTGAAATTGCTGGTGCTGAAAAACTACCTCCCTTCATGTCGTGGTCCTTCGAGCCGAATAAGATGAGTGTTAGCGTTCGGCGATGGATTCCGACACCGAGCTGAAGGCTACCGAACGGGTCGCAGGTTGCGGATAGCGAGCGCCCTGGTTCTCCAGGGTAGCTACGAATAAGCGTGGAAGTTGGACACGGCCCGGCTACCGCCAAGCCCCCAACACTAAGCGTAAATAAGTTGCCCCGGACAGTCAGCGGGTATCTGCGCCGTAGCAGTACCGACGTCGCGCTTGTGCTGCCGCCTCCGAGAAATAGCTCACACATACCCCCCTCACTCTTTGAACCTACCTCTTCCCTACCCCACACAACTCATCTCACCCCGGGCTGGACTAAGGTGTCACTCGTACCGTGCCGAGAGTCAATCTGGCTGGGAGCCCGAGTTATCAAAAAACTCAGTCTCAAACGGTGAGCTCAGGGAAGTGGCGACCGCCTGTTCTAAGTCAGCCTTACCCGGGTACAGCGGATTTATGCCTGGGTGGACCTGTCCCTTCTCCGCAGCTCGTGGCAATAAATATGGAGAAATTAAATAATAATAGCAACAAAAAGACATCGACAACAAAAAGAGCACGACACTCTTTAAAAGTCGGAAGTCGTAACCAACGACGACAAGAAGAGCAAGATCACGGCTCCGACTAACCTAGTATCTGTGACGTCCACCCCTGCCAAGGCCAGCGAACAACGCAGCCGGCAAAGCCCAGCTCACCACAACGACAAGCCCAAGCCTCCCACCAGCGTAGGTGTGGCTAACCAGCTACTCCAACCTGAGGGGATCGCCAAAGCCGGTCTCGTGGTGAGTACCAGGGCAAAGGAGTTCAAGAGGATACCACCTAACCAAACAGGACCTCTTGAACGTAAGAAAGCTTTTCGGATCCTCAAACGGGTGGCCACCAACCCGATACGTGAGGATCAAACGTCAAAATTGGATTACCTAAAAATCCAAGAGGACATAGCCTGGGCAAAGGCGATAATCCCAGACTTTGACATCGCTATGACCACCAGCAACAGCAACAAGCGAGAGAGGTCGGTGGAGATAGCTCAACCAGCGAGCAAGAAGGCCAGAGTAACCAACCGCGGCACATGGTCGAGATCCTTTGCTGAAGTAGTAATGGATCGGAAGATCATTGGAGTCATCGACCAGAGCGATGAAGGCGGAAGGATCCCAAGGAACCAATGGCGTCAGTGGCCTTAAAAGTGCTGGACGAGAACCCAGGTCCGCCACCCGATTGAACAGATGCAGGGTGGTACCAGGGCAACGATAAGTTGATCGCCTGTGAGGACGAGAGATCGGCAGCACTTTACAAGGCTGCCATTAACAAAGTCGGCGAGGTCTACCCCGGGGCCAAGCTGGCAGTTTGCGAGGCCGCAGACATCCCGTCTCGACCGAGAGCAAGGGTGTGACTGCCGTCGGAACCCTCGGAACCAGAGGCTATACTTAGCCTGCTGACCAGGTTCAACCCGAAGCTTCCAACAGACGGTATGAAGGTGGTCAAGGTGGAGAAAACCGAGCGAGTCACCATGAACATGGTTATCCTCTTGAACAAGGCCTGCTTGGAACCCCCCGCATCCCAACAAAACCAGGTGAACTACGGGTTCGATAAGGTGCAACTACGCATCTACGACACAGATAAGCTAGCGGCAGACAACCTGGCTGCCTGTGCGTCGTACGAACCCCCGAACGACGACGAATCGGAGCATGAGGAGGCCACCCTCACTGGCTACGTGTCAACCGACTCGGAGCTGACAGAGAGCCTGAAGCAGCTGTGCACTTAGGACATAACGCGACCAGGGCGCACTGTTCTCCAGGACATAGCAGAGGAAGCGGAGGGTACCCAGCCCGATCACGGTCCTAAAGATGGTGCAGTTCCTGCAGACTAACCTGCACCACAGCAAGGCAGCAACCGCTGCCCTCCTTACCCGCCTGGCAACAGGCAACATAGACGTAGTCCTCATTCAAGAGCCATGGATTGTTGGTAACAACATCTGTGGCTTATCAACCCCCCTATACAAGCTATTTTACACCAAGGATAAGGGTAAAACCAGAACCTGCATTCTTACAAGGACACACTTTAACACATTTCTTATTCCATAGTTTAGCGAAGGCGACCTCACCACGGTCAGACTGGAGCTAAACGAAAGCACTCATCACACCATAGCATCATTCTATCTAACTCACGACTACGAAGGGCCACTACCAAACATCACTACACAACAACTCATACATACACACTCATCTAAGGAACTCATCCTGGGTGGGGACGCTAACTCTCACCACACACAATGGGGAAGTACAAACACAAACGAAAGGGGTGAGTTACTCTACGATTATCTCCTTCAATCAAATCTATTCATCTGCAACAAAGGTAATGACCCAACTTTCATCACTAGAAATAGGAGGGAAGTCTTAGACATTACACTAATATCTGATACCCTACTTAACCAGCTAGAAGCGTGGAAGGTGGGGATCGAGCACTCATTCTCAGACCACCGATACGTAGAATTTACAATAACTCTAAACTGTCCTCCCGCCGAGAACATTACTAATCTAAGATTAACCAACTGGGGATACTACAAGAATCTCCTCAACAGGAACCTACACGCTCCACCGACGCACATTCGAAACGGTCAAGAATAAGATAACCTAGTCAACACTTTTACTGATATCTGCGGTGAGGCCTTAAAAAGGGCTTGACCAAGCAGAACAGTCAAAGCAAAGCACAAACCCTTATGGTGGAACGCAACCCTGGCGAACCTTAAAAGAGAGTGTAGAACTTACTTTAATAGAGCTAAATACAACAATAGCGAATCTTCCTGGGATTTATATTATACAAAACTAAGCCTATACAAAAAGGAAATTAGAATATCAAAACGAAGAGCTTGGGCTAATTTATGCAGTAGCATTGAATCTACTGCGGAAGCATCCAGACTCAGAAGAATTTTAGCAAAATCTCCAGCAACCATCGGCTATATAAAAACCAATGCTGACAGCTGGACGGAAAACAGTCAGGAAACCCTTGAACTACTGTTAGACATCCACTTCCCTAAAAACACCCACGCAGTGGAGGACCTCTACATAGAGGAGAACTTAGACGACCAGAGTATAGACAACATCTCAAACCCTGGCCGCATTCAGTGGGCTGTTAACTCTTTTAAGCTTCTACAGTTTTTATGCTAGAATTTTAACTGAGGCTTATTGTCCCCATCAATACCTATCGATTGAGCAAAAAAAAGTTTGCGATGCCCACTCTAACGCCCATAACGCCTAAATCAGTCTACAGCTCACATAACCATATATTGAGATCGGGGGTAGGAGGCGCATTTCAATCTCGCTTTACTGCTTGCATATCTCCATTTCCCTTTGGTCCCTTAAGCTGAGTAACAGGTATCTGATAGTCGAGGTACTCGACTATGGCGTTCTTCCTTGTTTACACATATAATAGCCAGCCTGTTACAGTACAGTGTACATTTAAATACGACTCACACAACATAAAAATGCTTCTTTCATTCTCAAATTTTCAACTTGTTTAGTTCTAATCGAATACATGAAATAAAAAGTATATTAATTCATGAGTTAAATCAGTTCGAAGTAGTCTAGAGCTTAGAGCGTGATTGATTTTTAGTGGTATTTTTGAAATAGCGATTGTTTTTAAAAATTGTGAAGATCAAGGTTTATGTTAGCATAAATCACTGTCATTTAGTTAGACCATTAAATAATGGATTAGGTTATTATAAACAAGCTGTAAAAGTTAAAAATCAAGTCTACGGAATCTAGACGGATATAAAATATGCCTTAAAACCTTAAGTGCCATTGCGTTATGCATTAAGGATATCAAAAGGAAATAATAATTGTGGTGAGAGTAAAACCCAAAAAGTTTCATATAAGAAAAGTCCGTCCCAACGTAAACATTGCCCGTTCATTTCAACATATGCGCATATGCATAGAAAGTATGCACTTAGGCATACAATCGTATATGAGCAACCACGGTAATGCACATACATCTATTTTCATTAAACCCTACATAACCCTACACACATCGACATTTACGAAGTCCAAAAAGTACCAATGCAGTCCACAATTATTACAACAAATTTTAGGAAAGACCGAATGCTATTTAACATAACAAGAGAAAACGCTATAGTTAATGGCCTCGACTATTAGAGACTATCAGCTAACTGGAGTGCGAAAGGGATGGAGATATGCTTGCAGTAATTCGGCTGTTTTCACGTCACCTTATAGCGCCGTCTAGCGATTCATCGCTGCATGCCAATTTGCTGCATGTGCTGTGCAATCTGTTAATAAGAACATATTCTTTTTTAAATTTTTACAAAATATATAAAAAAGTGGGGGCTGTACTAGCTTGTGATGTTATAGTGGGCGTGGCACATCACCGAAACAAACCAGCGCTGTGCAGGAAACCCAAGAATCTGCATGTTTAATGTCACACTCTAGCTCTTATAGTTTCCGAGATTTCAGCGTTCATACGTTCATACGGACAGACCGGGATGGCTAGATCGACTCGGCTAGTAATCTTGATCAAGAATAAATGTGGGATAATACAAATTTAGTTTATTTTGGGAAAAGTTGCTGAATGTTACTTAAAACTTTAATAAACAAATTCTTTCTTGATATAACGTATATGTATGTCTTTAAAACCGACTTCTTCGCGGAACCACTCACTGGACGACTTCTTCACTTTACGACTTGCTGCACTCTTCTCTGGTAGCGTCCCTTTTTTTACTCCATGCTTTCTATGAAAGACTCGATATTCTTTAATGTAGAAGATATTCATTAATGTACTTGATTAATAGTATTGGATTACAAAATAATAAACGGACTGTAGGAGAGCAATTCAAGTTCAAAATAAAGTACAGGGCCTGAACCGTTGATGTCGCTGTTACTCTTACGCTGGAAGGGTGATACACTAATACTAAATTGCCCAATCCTACATTCAGCCATCCTACAATCTTACTTGCCCCTGAATAAGCTCCATTTCTTCATGAACTCGGCTGCTGTAGTTGTTAAACTCGGCCCCTCATGGTTTCCTACTTTTTGTACTTCGTAGCGCCCATGTTTCATCTTCTTTGTGATCTTATAGGGTCCGAAAAATTTTGGTCTAAGCTTCATGCCTACTCCATATTGAGTGCGTTTTATACCTACAAGATAACCTAAGTTGTAATCTGTTTCAATCTTTCTTTTTTCATTAAACGTTTACCTATTCTCCTGCTGAACCTTTTCAATATTCTCCTGAGCTGTTAGCATGGGTATAACAACTTTATGGATCCTTTCGACCTGTCCATTACCTCTCGGCATGACTGTTGTTATGTGTAACAATTGGATTCCATGTTCACTGCAATAGTCTCTAAAGGTACTGGACGTAAATGCGGTGCCTCTATCTGTAACGATGCGCCGAGGGTTTCCGAAAATTGCTAATTGCTTTTCCAGCCTGTCCAATACTTCGTCAGTGCCTGTTGATCGCGTTGGATATAACCAAACGAATTTGGAAAATCCGTCTACCACAGCTAAAATGTGGTTACATTTCTTTTTGGTTTCGGTAAGATGACCGACATGATCAATGTGGTGAGTACCCAGAGGTTCTTGAACTTTGTCAATTGTGGTCAACAATCCTTCCTTTTTTACTCTCTTTGAGTCTATTATAAAGCACTCTACGCAACTCTTGAAGAACCTCTCCACTTATCTTGAATGTTCTGAATGTAATGGCATTTTTCCACTAGCTCTCGAGTCTTCTTAGTGCCATAGTGGCCTTCGCGATGTACAAGTATAAAACCAATTTTTTTTCCATGCATGGATTCTGGGACGACTAGAAGTTCTTTCGCAACATCTTTATAGAGAATGTTGTTTCTAACAAAAAAATCCTCGTAACTCTCTGCGTTATCTAGAACTGTTTTCACGGCCTCAATCCACTCGTCATTGTTCTGTGCTTCTCTTAAACGATATTTTGTCGAATCCTCGATAAGAAATCAAGTTAGGCGGCTGAGCGCATCGACGTGTTTCATCTGGCTTCCCGCTCTGTGCTGTTCTGAAAACTTAAACTCTTGTAAGCACATAGCCCATCTGGCGACTCTTGGTGAGACATCGTCTTTTTTCATGGTCATCGCAAATGCTACGCAGTCGGTGTTAATTGTAAAATTTATTCCCAACAGGTAAATGCGCAACAGCGTTGATGACAGCTAATACTTCAAGCTCGTACGCGCTGTATTTTTCTTCGCACTGTGTAGCCTTTCTGATCATAAATTCTACTGGGTGAAGTAGTTGATCTTCTGAGGTCTTTTGCATGAGGATTCCACCGAATCCGAATTTACTCGCGTCCGTATGAACTTCAGTTACTGCACAAGTAGTACAGTCTAAGAACTGGGGCAGTGACTAAAAGGCTTTTCAGATTTTCAAAGCTAACTAAGCACTGATCGTCAAGCTGAATGTTTCTCCCATCACGCGACTTGTCGGTCTTGCGGAGAGCATTGCCTTTCATGAAACGACGCAAATAAGATGTTAACCCAAAAAATCGCTCAAGTGCCTTTCCGCTTTGCGGGGTTGTGTAGTTAACAGCTGTTTTGACCTTGTCGTCTGTTGGAGCAATCGTTCTGTTTTCGATTAGGCATCCAAGAAATGTGATTTTTCTCTTCAAAAACTGACCTTTCTCCCACTTGATGCGCAACCCTGCTTTAGGTGCGACTTCTAAGACTTCCTTCAATACTGATAGTCCTGATTCCTCATCTGCTGTTGGTATGATAATGTCGTCCATGTAGACGACGATCTTGTTGGACTGCAACAGATCTCTTAGCATAGCACCTACATAGCGGCAAAATACTGCGGGGGAGTTGCTTATACCAAATGGGACGTGCGTGAACTCATATTGTCCGTTAAAAGGAAAGGAAGTAAACTTTCTAGACTCAACTTCTATTGGCACGTGAAAAAATCCGTTGACTAAATCTAGGGTGGTAAAAACCTAACGCCATCGGAAAGTTGTCCCTTTTTATCTTCAGATTTCTGTTCGTATCCTGTGATAAGCTTTTCTACCTCCGATCTTTTGTGACTATCCAAATGACTCAAACCGATTCTGTCAACTACGCTTTGCTCCTCAATCATCTCTGTGACGCAATGAAGCGAGTTCCATTTGTGCTGAACAAAATGTCAACTTTCTGGAGGATATTGTTTCCGACGATAGCTGTATACTCTAACTCATCCCTTTTGACTACGTGGAAGGTTATTATAAAGCTATTGTCAACGAAAACATCTAGATAAAAACTTCCTATGGTAATCTATTCACCTTTCCCAATGCTCTTAAGATGTTTGATCTCTTTCGTAAGCTTAAGACCTTCGAATTTACTGAACACATCTTCTCTCATGAGGCTCAGATCGCTGCCAGAATCTACCATGGCTCTAAAAGAAATATTCTGAGCGCTGAAGCTTTTGTAAATAAGACCTGCTTTTGGGGATATATCCTCAAGGACATTCGTTGCTTCCTTATTGCCTGAAGAGGACTGCTGACTTTCACCGCACTGTTTAGAAATGTGCCCAGTTTTGTGGCATTGTTTTGGAAAATGATCCTCCTTTCCGCACATGTAGCACTTTCTTGACGAACTGTTCTTAACCTTCTTTGCTTGCTTTTGGATATTGTGCTGTTATACTTTCTTTTCTTCATTATGTATAGCATTGCCTCTAACTTTCTCTTAGATTTCAAACTCATCCTTTAAGTCCTTTACCTCTTGGCTCTATTCAAGCCAGCTTTGTTTGATTTGCTGTCAGGGACTCCTTCAATAAAGTAAGATACCAAACTCTCTTCCTTTAGCTTAATAGGCTTGCTCAGTTCCATCAGACTGTACAAATACTCCAAGCATGTCTCTGTTGCTTTCTTCTATCTATGCCTTAACATTTTGTGAACATCGGCTGAACACAACTGCTTTCCAAACTCCTTTTGTAGCTCAGATTTTAGGATATTCCAACCACGCACTCCTGTCAAACTTCTAATAAAAAGCTTAGCTGCTCCGCTTAAAAGTTGTTTTGCGTAGATGTATTTTTGTAGATTATCCCAACCAACTGTTACAGCTACATCCTCAAATTCGATTAAACAATGGTTAATGTCCTGCTGATCTGATCCCAAAAAACTTGAAATGCTATCCTGAACGTCTCTTAAGGTAAACCTGGAACTCGTGGAGTTGACAGCATCTTGGAATTCAGTACTCTGTGAACCAATCTCGCTTGCATTATCTTCTTCATCAACATCAACAGTATTCGGCACCTGGAAATGATCTGAAAGTCTATCTTTCAATGTGCCCTTCCTACCATCGGTACTCAAGCCCAACTCAAGCAGCTTTTCTTTCAGGTACTGTCAGCGATAAAATAGATCTTGCGTCCATGGTTACGATAAGATGTCGTTCACAGTGTTATACTTATTCTCTACAAAATGTGATGAAATTAAAATTAATGGAAAGAAAGTACTCAAGTTTTCGTTGCAGCACTGGGTAGCGCTGTGGTCTTCGTCAGCTGTTTCAACTTCAGCAAGTTGGCACTTCGTCTTGAAATAACTTTTGTTTCTCTGCGCCCTCGTCGGCACAGCTCTTGGAATCACGTCCTCTTGCAGATCTTCTTCCAGCTCTTTTCGGGCAATGCTTCTCTGGTTCGGTACGATCTCTCCTGGCAGGACCGCTTCTGATGGAGTCTCTCTGTTAGACCCGATTGGAGCCGCTTCTTTGGTAGCCCTTCTCGTATAGAGCTGCAGGACTTCGTCTGGTTGGTCTTCTCTGGTAGCCCTTCTCGTATAGGACTGCAGGACTTTGTCTGGTTGGTCTTCTCTGGTAGCCCTTCTCGTATAGGACTTCAGGACTTCGTCTGGTGAAGCTCACTTGGCAGTGCTTCTGGTGTAGTCCGTCTCTTAGCAGGAGTGGCAAGTTGCAAAATTTCGACTGGCAGCGCTTCTCTGGTAGCGGATCTCTGATAGCCAAAGTCCTCTGGTAGCACCTCTACTAGTCGCTTCTCTCTGGTGGCGCAACTTTGCTCGTCCTGTCGAAATTTTTGTGGTTGTCGCTTTACTTTTTGATTGTGGGTAATAGTCGTCTCTTTCTCTCTAGTGTTCATCTGGCATTGAGAATTTAGCGTCCACTATTACACGCAAAGCTTTATCGTCCGCCAATTTTCCGACGAGTGCGACTTCTCGTTGTTCACACACGTGAAAATTTGGCAAGAATTTTTTTGTACATCAAGTTTTATTGTATGTTAGCGCATACAGGGTACATTCACTTTTCTGAAACTAGTTCCCGGACGAGCCCCCATTAAATTTGTGGGATAATACAAATTTAGTTTATTTTGGAAATAGTTACAGAATGTTACTTAAAACTTTAATGAACGAGTTGTTTCTTGATAAAACGTATATGTATGTCTTTAAAACGGACTTCTTCGGAACAACGCACTGGACGACTTCTTCACTTTACGACTTGCTGCACTCTACTCCATGCTTTCTAAGAAAGAATCGATATTCTTTAATGTACTCCAATAGTATTGGATAACAAAATAATAAACGGACTGTAGGAGAGCAATTTAAATTCAAAATTTAAATAAAATAAATAAATAAATAAATATTTATATATAGATATCTGAAAATGTAAAAATTTTACTTACTGCGGTACTGTACGATGCAGTCGAGTATTAAAAAGTGTAATATATTCTTTAGGCCTGGCAATTGATACATTGAAAGGAACCTGGATTCGAATATAAAGTGAGTATAAAATGTACAAGTATATTATTTGATAAGCATATTTTACCTTTATTCCTGGTTCATCAAAGCATGGAAACACTCGACGAGCATAGGTTGGTTTCAGGTTAGTAGCAAAATATACCTCTTGGCCATTAGTGGTCAAATTGGTATAATAACTTTTAAAGAGTCCTTCCTCAGCTTCTAAAATATTTCCCTCAAAAGAAATTTCTAAAAGATATTCAGAACCCATTTGAACGTTATCTTTAAGGTACAAAACAAATATATCCTTTCGAGGAAGTCGACCCCCCCTCAAAATTGTAAGGGTTTCGATAGTTGTCCTGCTGTTTATATTAAGTTATAAAAGATACAACAAACTAATTTATAAGGCTTACTTACCCATTTTTCACATTTAATCTGCTCAGATAGATTTTTTTAAGGTCTATCAATAAGTTGGCATATGCATGGAAATGAACCTTTTTTGAATCTGTTATCCATTTTAATGAAATTTTCACTATTCCACTAAAATATTGGTTTTCTATTTTGGGTTCAATATAAAGTTCATAGTTCAGGGGCACAACATCATCCGGCAATCTAACCTCTGATATTGCATGAAGTGTAGAAAGATCGAAATCCGCTTTAATAATTCCCTAATTTAAAAAATGTAAACTAATACTATTAAATTTGATTAATTTTTTAGACAGGCAATGTATTTTAGATATGATTTTGAGTTGTGTGTTTTTATAGACTATTACAAAATAGATATTCATTTAATTTTGTAGGTATAATATATCTTACAAGTATAAAGTAAAAGAAGTAATTTATATGGTAGAGTGCAATTCCTTTACTGCGTTAAAAACTTCTGACTTAAATTATAATACTCTCTTCAAGGATATGAAAATAAAAATTCTGGGGATAGTTCTGTGATCTCTTTATAAGCATATAAAACAGTGTTGGTGAAAAATCTAACATAGAAGCCGTCCATTTTATTTAAAGCAAAATTTATTGAAATCAGACAGACGGACATGGCAATTTCGGCTCGACTAGTGATCCTGATCAAGACTATATATACTTTATAGGGCTGGAAACGCTTTCTTCTAAATGTTACATTGTAAGGCATAGCATCACACTTTAAGCCAAAAACGGATGCGATCGCATGATCGGGTAGATAAGAACTGTAGTGCCCAAACTGGATGTCGGTTTGGAATCATCAAGTGGGGCTTAAAAGATTTTCCCAATTAGTACACGTTGAGTACAAATAAACTCTCTTGGTTGAGAACTGTTGGAGTAATTCGAGGAGGCTATGTAGGCCCTCGCCATACAAAGGTTCACATAGAGAAACAACGATGAGTCTGGAGTAGGGAGAGGGGAAGAAAATGAAGAAGAAAATGAAATTCGGCGATTAACAGGTGTCGAAGGGCCAGAACAACGGCCATGATCGACCTACTGGTAACCCGGCAGCTTGCAAGGTGCATCTGCCGGCCATTGGCTCTCAAGATAGGGAAAATAAAGAGATCGCACCCCTAGGTGCGATAACCAAGTTAATCAACCTAGTATGGGATAACCAAGTTAATCAACCTAGTATGGGATGCTATTAAAAGCTCTAGTCCGGTATAAAAGACCCCAGCCAAATAGAGAAGACAGACAGAATTTGTTCTGTTCTTCGTGGCACCGGATTAGAGGTGATTTTACCATCAGCGCAGAGTACAGTCTTAAAGAAAACTGATTTCCAGAAGGACGTCCTGACTGTTTCCCTGAGATTAACTTTATCCAGAAGGAAGTCCTGGTTACCTTTCCTACGATTGACCTTATCCTGAAGGAAGTTCTCGAGCAAACCCTGAAGGACGAAAAGTAATTTTGAACTGCATATCTGGCAAAGGATTCCAAGCTGGGCTTCAAATTACCCAAAGTGGCCGGCATTACCGCAAACGTTATCAATAAAGGGACGATCATACGGACGATATCGAGGATGTTAACAGGACTCGGAAGCTTGTCGTGGGAATACTCCTAGATCTCGTAGTCCAGAAGGATGTTTAGATGTACAGACGATCTGTGCAGAGACGCAACCAACTTCATGCCCTGGAGAAGGTGGTGACCAACATTGAAGCAGCCACAGCCTAGTGCCCAAAGTGCCCACAGTGCATACCAATAACAATAAGTGAGCAACGAAAGCTATTAAACGCGCATTAATTTCAATTACCAACAATCGAAAATGAATCGCCAAAACAATTAAAAACAAACAAGCTAAGATTTCATTTCTGAACGCAAGTGTAGTTGAACATTGAACAAGTGCATTGAGCAAGAAATTAAATGCAAATTAGAGTTATGATAATTCGCTGACGTAAAAAAACCAATTATTCATTTTTATACCCGTCACTCGTAGAGTAAAAGGGTACACTAGATTCGTCGGAAAGTATGTAACAGGTAGAAGGAAGCGTTCCGACCCCATAAAGTATATATATTCCTGATCAGGATTACTAGCCGAGTCGATCTAGCCATGTCCGTCTGTCCATCCGTCCGGATGAACGCTGAGATCTCGGAAACTATAGGAGCTATGCTATTGGGATTTGGCATGCAGATTCCTGAGCTTCTTGCGCAGCGCAAGTTTGCCACGCAAGTTGCCACGCAAGGTGCCACGCCCACTCTAGCGCCCACAAACGGCCCAAAACTGTGGCTCCTACAGTTTTGATGCTAGAGTAATCATTTTAACTGAAATGTATTGTTCTCATCAATTGACCCAAAAAAAAAGTTTGCCACTCCCATTTCAACGCCCACAGCCTTAAAAAAATCTTAAGTATGAACGCGGATATCTCTGAAACTATCACATATAGAGAATTGGTATTTCATATTTAGATTCCGTAGCCTTGTACGCAGCGCAAGTTTGTTACGCGAATATGCCACCGCCTATACCTTTTTCGCCCACAACTTTCATGCTAAATAAAAAAAAAATTTAACTGAAATGTATTAGTCTCGTCAATACTTATCGATTAATCAAAAAAAAAGCTTGCCACGCCCACCCTAACGCCCACAAACCGCCAAAGCCTGTGGCGTCCACAATTTTCATGTTAGAAAATTTTTTTTACTGTAATGGATTAGTCTCGTCAATACCTATCGATTGACCCAAAAAAAAAAGTTTGCCACGCCCAAATAACCATATATTGAAATCGCTGTTAGGTGGCGCATTTCAATCTCGATTTGCTGCATGCATATCTCCATTTCCCTTTTTCCCTTAAGCTGGGAAACGACCATAGCGTTCTTCCTTGTTTATGTTTATGTTATTGGTGCTAGACCTTAATGGGCCCCGAATGTGAGGGCTTGGCTTCGAACGGAAGCTTGTGTTAACTTTACGATTGGTTTATTTATCTTAGAGGGACGGCGGCGCTCGAAGTTATTGACAAAGGCAAAATTAAAAACAAGAAAGAACGCTATAGTCGAGTTCCTCGACTATCAGATACCCGTTACTCAGCTAAAGGGACCAAAGGGAAATGGAAATAAGCAAGCAGCAAAGCAAGACTGAAATGCGCCACCTACCGGCGGTAGACAGATTTAAGCGTTATGGGCGTTATGGTGGGCGTGGCAAATTTTTTTTTTAGTCAATCGATAGGTATTGACGAGACCGATACAGTTCAGTTAAAATTTTGTATCTAGCATGAAAATTGTGGGCGCCACAGGCTTGGGCGGTTTGTGGGCGTTAGAGTGGGCGTGGCATATTCGCGTATCAAAATTGCGCTGCGTACAAAGCTACGGAATCTAAATCTGAAACCGTGATTCTATATCTTTGATAGTTTCCGAGATATCCACGTTCATATTTACGATTTTTTGAAGTTTGGGGGCGGTTTGTGGGCGATAAAGTGGGCGTGGCAAACTTTTTTTTAAGTCAATCGATAGGTATTGATGAGAACAATACATTTCAGTTAAAATTTGTATTCTAGCATCAAAACTGTAGGAGCCACAGTTTTGGGCGGTTTGTGGGCGTAAAAGTGGGCGTGGCACTCTACTGAAACAAACTTGCGCTGCGTAAGAAGCTCAGGAATCTGCACGCCAAATCTCAATAGCCTAGCTCTCATAGTTTCCAAGATCTCAGCGTTCATCCGGACAGACAGACGGACAGACGGACAGACGGACAGACGGACAGACGGACATGGCTAGATCGACTCGGCTAGTGATCCTGATCAAGAATATATATACTTTATGGGGTCGGAAACGCTTCCTTCTGCCTGTTACATACTTTCCGACGAATCTAGTATACCCTTTTACTCTACGAGTAACGGGTATAATAAAGGCATAGGAAACATCGATGAAGGCAAATGCAATATCGCAGAGATTGAATGGAAACGCTTCACCAGTGCACTGGTTGGATAACTCTTTAATTTCGTTTAACGATCTCCTAATTCTGTTTTCAAAAAAAATTTCTTCGTTAATAGATTTTTCTAGTTCTTGGCTAATAATATATTTTATATATTTATTTTTGTTTTTCAAAATATGTAGAGAAATCTAATTTATAATGATGAAAATTAATAATATATAGGCAATATATATTTTCGCATAATTAACTTTACTAAATTGCTCAAAAATGTTTATATTATCCAAAGGGAGTTCCGAGTTATTTGATAATATATAATCCAATATTTCATAATTTTTGAAGTGGTTCGTAATTATTTAGATAAGAGTTCTGTTCTCTTAATTGTGGTTATACCATTAAATGTTATTGGTAGTTGTAGTTGTAGAATGGCACCATCTTGGATAATGTTTTTATACCCTTGCAGAGGGTATATTGATTTCAGTCAGAAGTTTGCAACGCAGTGAAGGAGACGTTTCCGACCCCATAAAGTATATATATTCTTGATCAGCATGACTAGACGAGTCGATCTAGCCATGTCCGTCTGTCCGTCTGTTTGTCTGTCCGTCTGTCCGTCTGTTCGTCTGTCCGTCCGTTTCTACGCAAACTAGTCTCTCAGTTTTAAAGCTATCGGGCTGAAACTTTCCCAAAAGTCTTATATCTTTTGCAGGTAGTATATAAGTCGGAACCAGCCGGATCGGACAACTATATCTTATAGCTCCCATAGGAATAATCGGACAAATAAATGAAAAAAATTATAACTTTGGTGTTTTTTAGCATATAACCTCCTAAGCTTGGAAATAACAATTTTTAAATAATTTTGAATTTTGAATTAAATTTTATCGAAATCGGACGACTATATCATATAGCTGCCATAGGAACGATCGGAAAATTTGTGGAAAAATAATATGAAAAAAATTATAGCTTCGGTGTTTTTCAACATATAACCTCTAACGCTTGGAAATAACATTTTTTATTTAGTTCTGAATTTCGAATTAAATTTTATCAAAATCGGACGACTATTTCATATAGCTGCCATAGGAACGATCGGAAAATTGGTAGGAAAATAATATGAAACAAATTATAGCTTCGGTGTTTTTTGACATATTATCTTATACTATTGGGAATATCATTTTTTGTGTTTTTAAATTTAATAATTATAGCTGCAAGGGTATATAAGCTTCGGCTTGCCGAAGCTAACTTCCTTTCTTGTTTAACATATAACCTCCTACGCTTGGAAATAACATTTTTATACCCTTGCAGAGGGTATCTTGATTTCAGTCAGAAGTTTGCAACGCAGTGAAGGAGACGTTTCCGACCCCATAAAGTATATATATTCTTGATCAGCATGACTAGACGAGTCGATCTAGCCATGTCCGTCTGTCCGTCTGTCCGTCCGTTTCTACGCAAACTAGTCTCTCAATTTTTAAGCAATCGGGCTGAAACTTTTCCAAAATACTTATATCTGTTGCAGGTAGTACATAAGTCGGATCCAGCCGGATCGGACAACTATATATTATAGCTCCCATAGGAATAGTAGTAGTAGATTAACTGCATTCACTTCATAGCTTATCGGCGAATGGCTTATATCTAATTTATGGAGTGAAAGTGTTGAAAATTGCTTTTTACCAATTACCAAGCACTTCGATTTCTTAGGATTTATACCCAAGCCATTTTCCTTTGCCCATTTTTCAATTAGCCACAACATTTTATTACTTATACGGACACAGGCATGTATTTGAGTTACGGGTCTACTAACATATATTTGGACATCATCAGCATATAAATGTACTTCACACTCAGACAGGATACTAGGGAGATCATTGACATATATAGAAATCAATACAGGGCCTAGCACAGATCCCTGTGGCACTCCCCTGGATAAGTTCCGGAGAGAAGAAACTTGCGTTCCAGAGACGACTGCTTGATACCTATTCGTAAAGTACGACCTAATAAGCTTCGTCGCATTAGTGGAGAAATTAAACATATTCCTAAGCTTGGTACAGAGAATGTTATGATTCACAGAATCAAAAGCCTTACTGTGGTCAAGGAGCGTCAAAAAGCGTCTTATATCCTCAACAACATTAGTGATTGCAGTATTACAACTCCTTTTCTTACGGAATCCAGATTGTTTTTCATCAAGTAGAGAATTATTAGCTAAGTATAATTGAATCTGTGAGGACATAAGGTTTTCAAAGACTTTTGATAAAAAAGGTATTATTGAAATAGGTCTATTGTCATTGTTTAGCTTAAGAATTGGGAAAATTTTGTCGTTTTTCCATATTGTCGAAAATGAAGACGTTGTAATAGCCGTGTTAAAAATACATGTAACATGGGGCAACATTAAGGGGATTTCTAGTTACATATTATCGATACCTACAGCATCGGACTTGACATGCAGAATACTAACAGGACATCACTTAAATATAAGCTTACATATAAAGCTAAAACTATTATCACAGAGGGGTTGAGTATTCAGGTACGGATTGCATGTTGCTTCAGGTACATCTATTTCCAAAAACTTTTTGTTTATTAATTCGACATCCACCTCAGACTCTGTCTGTTGCTTACATTTTCCAATACCTAACCGTTTTAGTTTGTTCCATCTGTTTTTTTTAATTTAACACAGTTATTAAATTGTATGTTATAATGCTCTTTCTTTGCTGATCTTATCTGTTTGTTTACTAGGGTACTAGCCTCTTTGTATTTTTGCGAAGTTCATCAGTTTTGATCTCTTTCACCGGAGGTAAGCTACATCTCGCTGACGGGTTAGGTTTTTTTTTTGCATTGGCTTAATCACCTTGGTCCTTAGGGGCACAAACTGGTTGTACAAATACTGGACATTGTTGGTTTAAACATCTAATTGACAATCTACATGTCGAAGATGGTAAATACATGACCAGTCACAACACAAAAATTCCGTTTTTAATTCATTATAGTTTATATTTTTGTAATCTCTATACGTAAAAGAATTGATTGAATGAATTGACCTTTGACAGTCAAGTCGTATGTTAAAAATATTAAGTCATGTCTGGAGAAGGCTGGTACAGAAACCTGGTCATAATGTATGATTTTGCTGGGATCATTGATAAGAAAAAGTCAAGTAATGTATCACAGTGGCTGCTATAGTGCGTGGGAATCGTTTCGTTTACGGAAAACAAACCTAGGGATTTAAAGTTATCCACGAGATGGCTTTCTGACAATAGGTTGCTGTTGAAATCATCTGCCAATATGATGTCGGTGTACTCCAACGAAATGTCTGAAACAACATTAAGTAATGACCCGTAGTCAATTGTCCAATTCGGTCTATACATGCAACCTAGAAGGGTTCTTCCATGGGATTTGTTGGGAAGTTCTAATAGAATGTATTCAATAGTACTGTCACTTGGCTGTTTAAGTACCACTTTACATTTCAGCTTCACATTCACGTATATAGCAACACCTCCTGCATGACCAATACGATCGGACCGATAAACATTAAAGCCTTCACAAACAATAGAAGAATCACATAGATCATTTACAAACCACGTCTAAGACACACATATCACATCGACAATAGACTGAGTGAAAAGGAATCTAGACTCATCAATGTTCTTTAGGAAACTTTGTGCATTTAAGTGAACGATTTTGAGAACATTTTTATAACTACTTATAGTTTTTATCATGGCACTAGCTATGGAACCAACTTCCTCATCCTGCATTGTTGTTATCTCAATATTCAAGGCGTAACTTATACATTTCTTAAAGTAAACTAGTTTTAAACCTATCTTAATTAAGGGGATACGATTTATACGATAAAGAACAAAAGCTGTCAGCTTCAGGTCCAGCCGAAGCGTTAGTGAGAGATGTAGAAAGTGGATCAGGCGAATGATTAATGGACGAAAGTTCCTCCATACTGTTAATGCAATAGACACCCTCTCTTCGCGTGCAGCGTACGTGCAGGTAGTATATAAGTCGGAACCAGCCCGATCGAACAACTATATCTTATAGCTCCCATAGGAATAATCGGAAAAAAAATTATATCGTTGGTGTTTATTAACATATAACCTCCTACGTTTGGAAATAACATTTTTAAATTAGTTTTGAGTTTCGAATTTAATTTTATCAAAATCGGACGACTATATCATATAGCTGCCATAGGAACGATCGGAAAATTGGTGGGAAAATAATATGAAACAAATCATAGCTTCCGTGTTTTTTTTGTTTATCTTATACTATAGGGAATAACATTTTTTGTATTTTTAAGCTTTGTTGATTTTGATCGTATTTTATTTTACCCTGGGATATAGAATACTTAAACTTTTCTGCATTACGAATTTAATTTTACACAAATATCACTGAAGCTAGCAACAATTCTTAAAAATTTAACATGGTGTTACTAACATTGATTATTTCTTATAACTGCAAGGGTATACAAGCTTCGGCTTGCCGAAGTTAACTTCCCTTCTTGTTTTATAATGTGATTAATACTGTTATGCTTAAATTACATATGCGAATACATAAAAATCATTAGAGGACCTAATTATAATAAGTAGACGATGGATTTTATGTCAAATCACTTTTAAGTCCGCCCAATTAGGCTTAAAAGTGACTTTACATAAAATCCATTGTCTACTGATAACATTTTGAACAATATATTTGCAAATTCGATTTGTAAGTGTAAGTAAGAAAGTTTATTAATTTAAGAAATGTACTATTAGAACTTTTGTAAGTTGAAGGTGAGATCGTCAAGACTCTTACCTCGTTAAGGGGTGTTTTTTAATTTTACACAAATATCACTGAAGCTAGCAACAATTCTTAAAAATATAACATGGTGTTACTAACATTGAAAATTTCTTATAACTGCAAGGGTATACAAGCTTCGGCTTGCCGAAGTTAACCTCCCTTCTTGTTTTATAATGTGATTAATACTGTTATGCTTAAATTACTTATGCGAATACATAAAAATCATTAGAGGACCTAATTATAATAAGTAGACGATGGATTTTATGTAAAATCACTTTTAAGTCCGCCCAATTAGGCTTAAAAGTGATTTTACATAAAATCCATTGTCTACTGATAACATTTTGAACAATATATTTGCAAATTCGATTTGTAAGTGTAAGTAAGAAAGTTTATTAATTTAAGAAATGTACTATTAGAACTTTTGAATGTTGAAGGTGCGATCGTCAAGACCCTTACCTCGTTAAGGGTTGTTTTTTTTTTGATATTATTATTTTTTTTAAATTTATTTTTCACGATAATATATTATAGAACTGTTTTTATACCCGTTACTCGTAGACTAGAAGGGTATATCGTATTTGATGAAAAGTATATAGCAGGTAGAAGGAAGCTTTTCAGACCCCATAAAGTATATATATTCTTGATTATGATCACTGGCCGAGCCGATCTAGTCTGTCCGTATGAACGCTGATGGCTCGGAAACTAGGGGTGCTGCAGGCTATATGGCGCTATAGGGTAGGTGGCGCTATAGAAGGATAATATAGGTGGCGCTTGGCTAGGTGAGTTAGTGAAAAAACCAGAGTTGCTTTATGCATATCTCCATCCCTCTCGCACTCCCCTAAGCTGAGTAACGGATATCTAATAGTTAGGGCCATCGCCTCCTGCGATTTTTCTTGATTTTAAACTTATTTACTGTAAGGGAAAGTATATTTATATTTTGTGTCAATTTATTCGGGGTTTTTACAATATTAAAATAAAAGTTCTCTTGCTATACCCGTTACTCGTAGTGTAGAATACAATAAAGTCTATTGAGATCTGCGCGCTGAGTTCTCGAAAACTTTAAAGGCTTGGATGTTGAGATAAACCATTCTGGCTGCTCTAAATCTACGTAATTTTTTTTTGGCGGAGTGCCAGGCTTACAAACGCCCATGACGCAAAAGTTGGTTTGGCGTCCACATTTTTGAAAATCTCCTGCCAGTGTATCTTAACAATGATTTTGTTATCAATAGGAAGATTTGTGCTTAACTTTTTTTTATAAAATAACACTGGTATAGACCAATTTTTGTATATATTTATAATATATAATTTATGTTACTTACTTGTAATTTTTAAGTATATATACCGTTATATTTACCTTTTAAAAGGGAGACAATATACTGAATTTCTTGAAAGCCAACAAATTAATAGCGGCTTAGCATACATATATCTTGTAGAAATGGAATCCTAAGTGAATCTCCGCTGTAAAGGCCCACGCTTAGGGCAGACAAATTTTTTGAGGTCACTCATATTTTCTTTTAAATTAATTTTAAGCTACCTTAGCTTGCAACCACTCACTGCTTTACCGACAAACTGTCTTATCGACAATAGTGAATAGGTGCCTTATCGGCGATAGCGTAGCTGATGGGGCAACCTTTTTCTCTCTTGCACTCCGAAGATGCTGCCGCACCGATTGTCTCTCACTGAAGGTGCACGCACAACCGTACTTGCTGTTCAGCAAGAATTTATTTTCTGATGTATAGAGTCAACTTTGTTTATTAGTACTATGTTGTGTTGTTCGCGGATAGAGCTGGTGGTATATTAGGCGGTTATAGACATTCTTCAATTTTATAAATGTTTTTTTCCGTGGAATATCGTTTATTTTATAGAGCGTTCAATAAAGCGACTGCACACGGGAGAGTTGGAAAGTTTTTTGATAATTACTGGCTTTTGTTCGTGTTTTAAAATTTCTTTCTTTCAAATGTTTGTATTAAAAACATCAATTTTTGGCAGTGTGAGTAGTATCAAGCGGTGTTTTCTTAATGGAAAATCTTGATCAATATACACTTTTTAAAATCTTCAGAACGAGATTATGTTTCTTTGAAGAGTTTGGAATTGATAATAAATTTGTTTTTTTTAATTCAAAAACCACTCAAAGGTAATTATACCCGTTACTCGTAGAGTAAAAGGGTATACTAAATTCGTCGGAAAGTATGTAACAGGCAGAAGAAAGCGTTTCCGACTCCATAAAGTATAAATATTCTTGATCAGGATCACTAGCCGAGTCAATCTAGCCATGTCCGTCTGTCCGTCTGTCCTTCTGTCCGTCTGTCTGTCCGGATGAACGCTGAGATCTCGGAAACTATGAGAGCTAGGCTATTGAGATTTGGCGTGCAGATTTCTGAGCTTCTTACGCAGCTCAGCTAAGTTTGTTTCAGTAGAGTGCCACGCCCACTCTAACGCCCACAAACCGCCAAAGACTGCGGCTCCTACAGTTTTAATGCTAGAATAAAACTTTTAAATGAAATGTTTTGTTCTCATCAATACCTATCGATTGATAAAAAAAAAGTTTGCCACGCCAACTTTTACGCCCACAAACCGCCCACGAACCGCCCACAAACTTCAACAAATCGTAGATATGAACGTAGATATCTCTGAAACTATCAAGGATAGAGAATTGGGAACTCAGATTTAGATTCCGTAGCCTTGTGTGCAGCGCAAGTTTGTTACGCAAATATGTCACGCCCACTCTAACGCCCACAAACCGCCCAAGCCTGTGGCGCCCACAATTTTCATGCTAGATACAACATTTTTACTGAACTGTATTGATCTCGTCAATACCTATCGATTGACCCAAAAAAATTTGCCACGCCCACTCTAACGCCCATAACGCTTAAGTCTGTCTACCGCCGATAGGTGGCGCATTTCAATCTCGCTTTGCTGCTTGCATATCTCCATTTCCCTTTGGTCCCTTTAGCTGAGTAACGGGTATCTGATAGTCGAGGTACTCGACTATAGCGTTCTTCCTTGTTTTATAAATACATTTTTATACACAAAAACATTTGTCCAGGATGTCGAAAACGCTAAAGGCAAATTGCTTATAATACCAGCTTACAAACAAAATTCGACGAAATACGCCATGAAGGCGACCTTGGTTTTGCGTTAAGGATCAATTGAACAAATTAAACGATTACTTTTATGCCCCATAACAAGCTTTTCGCCAAATATGAAAATGATTTCCTCGTTACTGCAATCGCTTACTTTTTAGCTTGCCCAGCATTAATAGCAAGGAAACTGACGTTATGCATAACTACTTGCACCAAATTCTGACGTTCCACAACAGTAAAATTTAAAATAATTTTTTACGGCCGCTGCTCCCGAATACTGAACTTGGGTATATACGTTTACAAATCTGTAAAAAATCGATTTACCGACGGATTGTCGTGATCAATAGCTCATATTCTTCAGCCTTCAAGAAAAAACATAAAACTAATTTCGGTTTTAGGCGTGTATTTTTAAAGAAGCTATTTATGCTAGCGTTTTTGCATGTTTTCCAACCCTTTCAACTTTGACGAAGTGTAGCTTCTAAACTTATGAATGGAACTGAATGCTGTGTATAAAAAAGTTAAAGGGCATTTTATTATCTGTAAAATGAGTCCTTATTGACCGAATTCGGTTTATCAGAACTCGAGTTAGAAAATAAAAAAGTGCCAAAAACGTTTTATACACTTTAAAGCAAATTGGTACAAAAAATTTAAAGTACCCTTTTTTTAATCAGGGAGTTGTACCTTAGCGGAAAACCAAGGTCGCCTCCATGGCGTATTTCGTCGATTTTTTTTGTAAACTGGTGTAATGACAGAATTGCATTGTAGGGCACATGGACGGCTTGTTGAAAACTATAATCAAATAACCCGAATGTATATTGGCCTAATTTATACAAGAACTTAATTTGTATATCGACATATATTCCCAAAATGTTATATTCATTACTTGTATAGATTCTTATTCAAAGTTCTTAGTCGTATACGAAATTTCAAGTAAACTAAGTATAGAAAACAAAGTTTCAGAAATTTTGATGATTGATGACGAGCCAAGTTTTTCTGCATCCCAATTCAAATATTTTGCACGATGAAACGAAATATCTATATTCTTTGCGGATCCTCGACAAAGTATGTCCAACGGACAAATAGAAAGGGCACACTCTACTTTAACGGAAATTGCTCGCTGCATTTTAGCCGAGCTTAAATTGATTGATTATTCCGAAATTCTAATACGAGCTGCAAATTTAATTTAGCAAGGAAGAACGCTATAGTCAAGTACCTCAACTATCAGATACCCGTTACTAAGCTGTCTCTTTAACTGAAATGGAAATGGAGATATGCAAGCAGCAAAGCGAGATTAAAATGCGCCACCTACCCGTGATCTCAATATATGGTTATGAGGGCGGCAGACAGATTTAAGCGTTATGGGCGTTAGATATTGACGAGACGAATTTTTAAAGTTTGTGGGTGTTTAAGTGGGCTTGGCAAACTTTTTTATTGGTCAATAGATAGGTACTGATGAGAACAATACATTTCAGTTAAAATTTAAATTCTAGCATCAAAACTGTAGGAGCCACAGTTTCGGGGGGTTTGTGGGCGTTAGAGTGGGCGTGGCACCCTGCTGAAACAAACGCGCTGCGCAAGAAGCTTAATATCCTATCCTTTATAGCATCCGAGATCTCAGCTTTCATACGGACAGACGGACATTGCTAGATAGACTCGGCTATTGATCCTGATCAAGAACATATATACTTTATATTAATATATTTTACTTTCCGACGAATCTAGTATACCCTTTTACTCTACGAGTTTGGGGTTTTAGTGAGAAAGAGTATTCTTAATTGCCCCATTGCCCCACATCCCCATGTGATAATATTGATCATGTATCTTTTCCCTCAATATGAGCAATTAATAGTCAACAGGTTTTGCTGTGCACGTGAGAAAGGTAGCACACCCAAAGTACTCAAAGGTTGTTATCTTAGAGGAAAATGTGATCACGTTTTCTTTTGACTCATTATCACAGATTTGCTGTGTACGTGAGAAAGTCGCACACCCAAAATACTACTACGAAAGACGTTTCGTATGATTGTAAAACTAATTTAGGAATTAAAAGAACCTTAATAAAAAAGATCTCACAAGTTAATGATTCTCAGATGTGGAATATTTTCAAACACACATTTTTGTGTCCGCCCCAGATCGTTTAAGTGTTAAATTGTCTAAGACTCTCTCCTTTTCACAAATGGGTCTAATAAAAGGAATTCAAGCAAGAGCTACCCGAACATGTGCACCTGTCCATTATCTGACCGCAATAAATGGGACACATGCACAAGCCTGAAGGCGAACACTCATTGAAAAGATCATGGGCCTCACGCCAACGACCTTACGGCTGACAGCTAGCTCTAACACGTCCCATAACAGGGATTGAAATGACGACCGCGCAACAACTCGCAAGTAGCCGACATATCTCAGTCAAGGAAATGGTTCCCATTCTCCGACCTGTAACTTGAACTCGAAATAAAAGTCAACAGTTTAATTTGGAGCATACTAATATATTCATTCATATATTTTTGTTTTGCGAACATTTTTTATTATAATTTTTGTTCCATTTTATTCTTTTTCTAGATTATAATATACATTATTCATAATGTTAAGTGCTCCTTTTTTATAATCCGATATTCGATGACATGCACAATTATCTACTCCCTCGGCAGCGGCATCATTGCTACATGAATTCTATGAATTGAATACTCATATGAGCTTAAACGTTTTCGGAGGTAATGAAGAAACGAAGGAAATAATTGGACCACTTTTTCAATTGGAAGTGGAAAAACCTCTTCATGTCAATATGATGCTTTTGGAAGACGGAGGAAATGGACATTACATGTACATTAAAAATATTTCTTGGTAAATTCCTTTATTCATAAATAAAATAAGTAAATTTGTACATCGTTCAAAGAAAAAATCAAAAGAGGGCGCAATTTTTCTGCAATGTACGTCTTAATTGTTCCGGAACTGAGGAAGCTGCTTTGAAATACAAGACGCTCTGTAGTAAAAAAGGTCTCTAAGATGCCGCACCCCCAGAATAATACACTGGGACGTACTCAAGCTCAACATCATATTCAAGATCCATTCGTTGTCTACGCGGATTTTTAATGCATTCTGGAACCAAAAAATCTTGAAGTGAGCCCCAAATTATTTAATATTAACGATCATGTTCCAATATCATATGCTTATTATAAATTATAAATTATAAATTTGTTTTAGATACAGGAAAAAACTTAGGAACAAGTTTTGTAAGTACATTGATACAAAATTAAACTAAATTGAGTGATGAGTACTTACATAAAATAGTTCCTATAAGAATGACTTTAGATGACCCACAAATATTTGATAATTCATTGAATTGATCAATTTGTCAGAAAGTTTTAGGGACTGATGGGGTCATTTTCATTTCACAGGCCGCTTGTAAAATGTAACTTGGATTATTAAGTAAACAAATTTATACAAGAATTTTTTCATAATTTTTCGAAATACGACTGTCGTTTATTTATTCAAGACACATTCCCGGTGAAATTTCCAATGTTGCTATTTAAAAAGAAAACAAGATAAGAAGGTAACTTCGGCAAGCCGAAGTTTGTATACCTTGCAGTTATAATTATTAAATTTAATTCGAAATTCTTAGAACTACAAAAAATGATATTCCCAATAGTATAAGGTATTATATCAAAAAACACCGAAACTATAATTTGTTTCATATTATTTTCCCACCAATTTTCCGATCGTTGCTATGGCAGCTGTATGATATAGTCGTCCTGTTTTGATAAAATTAATATCGAAATTCAGAACTAATTCAAAAATGTTATTTCCAAGAGTAGGAGGTTATGTGTTAAAGACAAGGAAGAACGCTTTAGTCGAGTACCTTGACTATCAGATACCCGTTACTCTGCTAAAGGGAAATAGAGATATGCAAGCATCAAAGCGAGACTGAATTGCGCCACCTACCCCTAATCACAATATATGGTTCTGTGGGCGGTAGGCAGATTTAAGCGTTATGGGCGTTAGAGTGGGCGTGGCAAATTGTTTTTCGGTTAATCGATAGGCATTGACGAGACTAATACATTTCAGTTAAAATTGTTTATCTAGCATAAAAATTGTGGGCGCCACAGGTTTGGGCGGTTTGTGGGCGTTAGAGTGGGCATGGCATATTCGCGTAGCAAACTTGCGCTGCGCTCAAGCCTACGTAATCTAAATCTAAAATCCCAATTCGGTATCTTTGATAGTTTTCGAGATATCCGCGTTCATAGTTAAGATTTTTTAAAGATTGTGGGCGGTTTGTGGGTATTAAAGTGGGCGTGGCAATATTTTTTTTTTATCAATCGATACATATTGATGAGAACAATTCATTTCAGTTAACATTTTTATTCTAGCATCAAAACTGTTTGAGCCACAATTTTAGGTGGCTTGTGGGCGTTAGAGTGGGCGTGGCACGTTCCTGAAACAGGCTTTTGCTGCGTAAGAAGCTCAAAAATCTGCATGCCAAATCTCAATAGAATAGCTCTTATCCGAGATCTCCGAGTTCATCCAGACGGACGGACAGATGGACAGACGGACATGGCTAGATCGACTCGGCTAGTGATCCTGATCAAGAATATATATACATTATGGGGTCGGAAACGCTTGCTTATGCCTGTCAAAAAAATAAAAATCAGAGATCATTTCAGAAATAATTTTTTTTAACTTTGTTGTTCGCTCAGGAATAATAACTATTTTTGATTTTTTTAATCAAAAACAAGGAAGAACGCTATAGTCGAGTACCTCGACTATGAGATACCCGTTACTCAGCTAAAGGGACCAAAGGAAAATGGAGATATGCAAGCAGCAAAGCGAGATTGAAATGCGCCACCTACCGGCGGTAGACAGATTTAAGCGTTGTGGGCGTTAGAGTGGGCGTGGCAAAGTTTTTTTTGAATCAATCGATAGGTATTGACAAGACCAATACATTTCAGTTAAAATTTTTTATCTAGCATGGAAATTGTGGGCGCCACAGGCTTGGGCGGTTTGTGGGCGTTAGAGTGGGCGTGGAATATTCGCGTGACAAATTTGCGCTGCGCTCAAGCCTACGGAATCTAAATCTGAAATCCCATTTACTTTTCTTTGATATTTTCCGAGATATCCGCGTTCATACTTACGATTTTTTGAAGTTTGTGAGCGGTTTGTGGGCGTAAAAGTGGGCGTGGCAAACTTTTTTTTGGGTCAATCGATAGGTATTGATGAGAATAATACATTTCAGTTAAAATTTTTATTCTAGCATGAAAACTGCAGGAGCCACAGTTTTGGGCGGTTTGTGGGCGTTAGAGTGGGCGTGGCACTCTGCTGAAACAAACTTGCGCTGCGTAAGAAGCTCAGGAATCTGCACGCCTAATCTCAATAGCCTAGCTCTTATAGTTTCCAAGATCTCAGCGTTCATCCGGACGGACAGACAGACGGACAGACGGACAGACGGACAGACGGACATGGCTAGATCGACTCGGCTAGTGATCCTGATAAAGAATATATATACTTTATGGGGTCGGAAACGCTTCCTTCTGCCTGTTACATACTTTCCGACGAATCTAGTATACCCTTTTACTCTACGAGTAACGGGTATAACTATCTGCTTGTTGATCTTCAACGTGTTAAGCCCGTCTATTCGCTTGGTCCCGATGAAATTCCTTGGTGCGTGCTTAGATATTGCTCGGAGGCCTTATGCAAGCCACTTCTCTAAAGTGAAAGAAACAATTACAGAGGTATTCCCTAAATTGTCAGTAATACCAAAGCTTTTGAAAATATTATTGCTACCTATTTGCAGCACCTCTGTAGGTCAGTTACATCTCCTTGTCAAAACGGGATTATTAAACGTAGATCAACAGCCATTAACTTGTTGGATCATCATTTGTAATAAAGGGATTTAAAAAACATCTTCAAGCAAACGACATTTACACTTACTTCAATAAAGCCTTTGACTCTGTAAATCACGTTCTTCAGTCCGGTTTTCAAATATGGTGCTGACTATAATAGACTTTGTCCTATTATCTCAAAATTCCAACTCAGAATTAGATTATAATTGTTTTCCTCGAACTAAATCTTTATTTGTCTATGCGTCTATCATCTCCCATACGACACACGGCAGCGCCCCTCGGTCGGCGAAAAAAATTTCACAAAATTCTTTATTAGTGCACACTCCTCTATAATACGATTCAAACCAATTTCATCACATTTTTTCATGTATTGACGGAAATCGACTTAAACAATTTTATAGAATGTGAGATTACTTTAAGACCTCGTTGATACAATCATTTTTTAAGTCCCATATTGGTAGAGATTTACAAACCTACTGGCATGACGCAGTGGTTGCGTCCCCATAGGCCAAAATTAAAAAATTTCATCTAAAAATATTAAGTCAAAATGTTAGCAAATCACCTTCAAATTGTCTAAATTTTGTATTGATAAACTAGTTTTTATTTATTTATTATTTGTTGTTGTGTTTTTTGATTGATAACAATTTTTATACCCGTTACTCGTAGAGTAAAAGGGTATACTAGATTCGTCGGAAAGTATGTAACAGGCAGAAGGAAGCGTTTCCGACCCCATAAAGTATATATATATCCTTGATCAGGATCACTAGCCGAGTCGATCTAGCCATGTCCGTCTGTCCGTCTGTCCGTTTGGCGTGCAGATTCCTGAGCTTCTTACGCAGCGCAAGTTTGTTTCAGCAGAGTGCCACGCCCACTCTAACGCCCACAAGCCGCCCAAAACTGTGGCTCCTTCAGTTTTGATGCTAGAATAAAAATTTTAACTGAAATGTATTTTTCTTATCAATACGTATCGATTGACCCAAAAAAAAGTTTGCCACGCCCACTTTAACGCCCACAAACTTCAAAAAATTGTAGATATGAACGTGGATATCTCGGAAACTATCAAAGATGGAGAATTGGGATCTCAGATTTAGATTCCGTAGCCTTGTACGCAGCGCAAGTTTGTCACGCGAATATGCCACGCCCACTCTAACGCCCACAAGACGTCCAAGCCTGTGGCGCCCGCAATTTTCATGCTAGATAAAAAATTTTAACTGAAATATTTTGGTCTCGGCAATACCTATCGATTGATCCAAAAATTTGCCACGCCCACTCTAACGCCCATAACGCTTAAATCTGTCAACCGTCGGTAGGTGGCGCATTTCAATCTCGCTTTGCAGCGTGCATATCTCAATTTCCCTTTCGTCCCTTTAGCTGAGTAACGGGTATCTGATAGTCGAGGTACTCGACTATAGCGTTCTTCTTTGTTGTGTATTGTGAACGTCATTTTGCCTGTTTTAATAGACTTTTAGATATGGTCCTCAAAAAGAACGAAACTTCGTCAGATAGCCCTGCTCGAAAAACATGACGTGTCTTCAGCATCTGTTTTCCAATTTTCCACCTATCTTTAATTCATCCGAACCAGATATTGAAAGGTTTTATCCCTTTTAATGGACACTAGAATAAAGAAACACCAATACTTGTTTATTTGTATATTCATAAACAGTGAAGCTTCTTCATGCATTTTGCCAATTATGAAAAAATTGTCCAATTTAAGACTTTAAGATATCGACGACATAACGAAATAATGATAAAGCAGAGTCTACTAGACAACACAGCTGCAAGTATTTTACATTTCTAGGAAACTGTAATTTAAAATTGTCACGAAGGTCGCATTAACATTATTTGGAAAATGGGGCTTTGATGGCATTACTGGGCACAGTGAGTACAAGCAAATGTTTTCAAACTGTAATGACGATGATAGATGTCTATCTGCAACATATTACGTCCCACTTCAGATTATAGCTCAGAAAAGCTCCAAAACAGTATAAGAAAATCCTAGACCATCATCTAAACGCTATAGTAGTTCAGTCATAAATTAGTTTTAAAAGGAGACCGCCAAACTATATATTAAACTATGTATATTAAAAACACGGAAGAACGCTAGTGCCTCGACTATTAGATACCCGTAATCAGCTAAAGGGAGATGGAGATATGCGATCAGCAAAGCCAGATCGTAATGCTCCACCTACCCACGATCTCAATATATGGTTATGTGGGCGGCAAACAGATTAAAGCGTTATGGGCGTTAGAGTGGGCGTGAAAAACTGTTTTTTGGTCAATCGATAGGTATTGACGAGACAAATACATTTTAGTTAAAATTTTGCTTAGCATGAAAACTGTGGACTCCACAGTTGTAACGGTTGACTCAGGATGAGGAGCTGCTATTTCGAAAACAATAAAAGTGTTGCCAGCGCGAATTTTGTTTAAGGAGTTGCGAAGTTTTAAAAAAATTAATTATTTGTAAGTAAAACACGTCAAGCGGGTTTGGTGGGCAAAAATCAACTGAATATTCTTTATTGATAATGTTTTAAAGAAAACTTAATTTAGGTTTACAGAAGTGCTTATTAGGTTTTCTTACGAATTATTCTGGTCGACATGTGTAAGATCGTTGGCCTCTAGTTAGCCTGAATTTAATAACGATCGATGAACTATGCATTTCCTGTTTACTGTGTTATATTGCTTATTTGGATTTTATATTTTCTTAGAACTATTTTGGTTGGCATGTGCCAGATCGTTAACCTGTGCATTTCCTGTTTGCTGTATTACTTTAATATATTGTTTATTTAGCATTTAATGAGTTAAGCAATTCTTGTACTTTATTATTAAGAGGTGGGAAAGAAGAAATTGGGTTTTGGACATACGTGGGAAGTGAAGTGGGGTTATACGTAACTTCTCCCCCTTTTAGATAAGAATTCTCCTGAATTCTATTGTTATTGAGCTGAATTTTAATTTTCTTGTGTTTTAAAACAATGTAAGCAATTAATACAATTATTGACAAAAGTATGGTTGCATTAAAAAAATAATTTATGTCTTTATGTGTTTTTAATTTTCTTATGTTCGACCAGTTAATCTTATTATTTTCCAATATTTTCTCAAAAGTGATTTGTTTAGTAAAATTTTAAGTTTGGTTTGATTTCTCATATAAAATTCTTTTCTTATCTAATTCGTATGAATTTGTAAAATAATTATTTTCTATACCTATTGTACAATTTGTAAAGTGTATTAGAATATTTTTTTTCATTTTAATTTCATTGCTGTTACAATTTTGATATAATGTTTCATTTTTAGCATTCTTAATTACTACGGTTTCTTCGTCTAGTTCTAATATTTGCATTTCATTTCTTTGTATCAGTTTGCAATTTTTCTTAAATACACAATGTTTACTTTTTCGCATTTCTTTTAATTTTGTATTTGTTTTATAGGTGTATGTTGAATTTTTATAGTTAAATATCAGTTCTGATTCCTGATCTATTTCAAAGTTTTCTTCACTAGGCATCGGTATTATCTGTTGTATTTTTACTGTTATAAAGTTTTTTGGTATTTCTATTGCGAATACTAAAAGATTATTTCTGAACATAGCCGTAGCTAACTTTATATGGTTTAGTTTGTTGAAATCGATATTGTATTTTTTTATTTCGTGATCTATTAATATGCTGGGATGTAATATATTGTATCTAGCAGAAGCAACGTTATCCTGCAAATGTTCAATCTTATATTTTATTAACTGAATTTTTATCTGTTGGTCGTAATATAAGTTCTCCTGGTATCTGTTATTTTCGAATTTGCTAATTGCATTCAATTGTCTCTCTATTGCCTCTCTATCTGATTTAACTATTTGTTCAATGTATTTTATTGTATCATTGAAATACGTATTTATGTAAATTTGCTTGTTTAATGCTTCATCTGTTTCCTGCATGTTTTCTTTAAATGTAGAGATATGATTCTCAACTTCTTTCCTGTCTTCATCGTCCATTGTTCCAATGAACCATTTTGCTGAACTACCTACTACACTAATTAATCCTCTTCTTTCGCGATTGTGGTTTCCATATAGGGTATACAATTTGTTTTTTGTTTCAGTTAGTTCCGATTGTAATATGTGTTTGTTGTCATTGCTTGTCATTTCTATGTTTTTTCCTATTTTGTTCAAAATATTGTCAATATCTTTTAAGTTTATTATATGTGCTACTATATCTGTTGTGATAATTATATCTTGATTTTTCATCTCTATTTGCGCATACCCGTCCTGATCAGGTATTTCTTGAATCGTTAGTGTTCCCGCTGTTGTTGTTATTGCCATTGTCATTAGTATTGTCGTCAGCAACATAGTCGTCGTTAGTATTTTCTGTAAATTTATAAGGGCGTTTAATATTTATTGGGTCAATATTACCGAGATTTGCTTTTTTGAATTTCGGAGCTTCTTTGTGTCTGACTGCCTTGTAGTTCTTTATAAAACCCTCTTCTCGTTTTTCTTCATAATGCTCCCTGTTGCCGTTGTGCTTCTCTAACATTTTTTGTTTAGCGCTATCTATATTTTCTTTTATTTTTGTCAATTCTATCTTATTGTTGTGGGCTTCGCTGGGGGTACATTTGATTGTGGAGTGATATCTTTCATTGTAATTTCTCACTGCTCTCTGCATAATTTGTTTTACTGACATATTCGACGCTTCCGTTTTATATGTTATTCTAAACTTTTCTGCTAGTGAATTGTGTAGTCTTTCTACATCTGAATTGCCAGTGTGACTATTCGGGTTTGTTAAGTGTAATTCTATCCCTTCTTGTCTTAGTAGTTCTTTAATCCTGAATGAATCAAATTCGTTATCAGCTATTATTTTACATGGTTTGCCTATTTTCGTAAAATGTTCCTCCAATTGTTCTACTATAGTGATATGATTTCTATCATTTAATGGGTATACTGCTGCGAACTTTGAAAATTTATCTATGGTCGTTAAAAAATGTGTATTTTTTATTACATATGTATCCAAGTGTATTATCTGATTTTTATCTGATGGGGTTTCCGTTTTACTGAATTTATTTTTAATAGGATTTCTATCATATTTTATTTCTTAGCAAAAATCGCATTGATTTATAACCATTTGCACCAACTCTAACAATTTTGGAAAGTAAATTTTGTTTTTCAATTGGTATATGTTTCCTGAATTCCTGAGTGCATACTTTCTCTTACATGATAAAACGAAATTTGTCTTACTGCTTCTGTTTCATGTTCAATATCTTGAGCTCTGAGTGTGCATTTTATGAATTCTAATTGTTTGTTGTCTGAAAACATTTCTATTAGTTTTTCTTGTACTATGTTATACTCTTGATACGATAATTCTGAATAGATTCCGACTTTTCCTTTGTGTATATATTTCCTGAAAATATCTCCCATTGTTGGAAAGTCATGTTTTGCTATAAATATTATTGATTTTCCATGTATTGTTTTATACTCGTCTGTTTTACTGTCTGTAATAATTATTTGTGTTTTATATTTGTTAACTATTTCCTCTTTTATATAAAATTGATTGTGTAAATTTTCTTCGGCTGAGTGTACTGTTGATGTTGAGAGATTATCTTCAATGTTTGCTATCATGCTTATGTCTGAAATATTATCTTTGTATTCATTGTCTCTTTCGTTTTCGGTTTTGTTCGTGAGGTCGCTGTCTTCCAGTCTGCTAAGAAAATCTGCCACTCTGTTCTCTTTTCCTTTCAAGTAATCTATCTCAAATTGATATTCTCCTAATTTTAATAACCATTTCTGGTGTCTGGGTGAAATATCTTTACCTTTATGTTTTGAGTGTAAGAATTTTATTGGCTGGTGGTCAGTTAATATTTTGAATTTATTCCCGTAAAGGTATGGTGTGAAATAATTGACGCTCCATAGTATTGCTAGGAATTCTTTGTCTGTTGCTGAGTAATTTTTTTCATGATTGTTTAGCGTTCTTGATGCAAAGCAGATTGGATGACAGTCTTGAGACAGGACAGATCCAATTGCATAATTTGATGCATCTGCAGTTAATGTAAATTTTTTATATCTTAAAATTGGGTGAGAACTGATTAAATGTTTTAATTTTTCAAATGCTTCGACATAGGTGGGGTCTTTTAGATTTATTTTAACATTTTTTTTCAAATACTTGGTTATTGGCTGTGCTACTTTAGCATAATCTTTCATAAATTTTCTGTAATAACCTGTTATACCTAAGAAGCTTTTTATTTGCTTCTCTGTTCGTGGTAACAGTAATTTTTCTATGATTGCGATCTTATTTGGATTTGGCTTAATGCCCTCTTTTGTAAGGATATGTCCTAGAAATTCAGTTTCCTTTTTCATGAAGTTACACTTGTCAATCTGTATTTTTAAATTTTTCTTTTCTAATATTTGGAATATTTCGTTAATAGCTTGAATATGTTCTTTTAATGAGGTGCTGAAAATAAGTATATCGTCTAGATACACGACGCATTTTTATACCCGTTACTCGTAGAGTAAAAGGGTATACTAGATTCGTCGGAAAGTATGTAACAGGCAGAAGGAAGCGTTTCCGACCCCATAAAGTATATATATTCTTGATCAGGATCACTAGCCGAGTCGATCTAGCCATGTCCGTCTGTCCGTCTGTCCGTCTGTCTGTCCGGATGAACGCTGAGATCTCGGAAACTATGAGAGCTAGGCTATTGAGATTTGGCGTGCAGATTCCTGAGCTTCTTACGCAGCGCAAGTTTGTTTCAGTAGAGTGACACGCCCACTCTAACGCCCACAAACCGCCCGAAACTGTGGCTCCTACAGTTTTGATGCTAGAATAAAAATTTTAACTGAAATGTATTGTTCTCATCAATACCTATCGATTGACTTAAAAAAAAGTTTGCCACGCCCACTTTTATGCCCACAAACTTCAAAAAATCGTAAGTATGAACGTGGATATCTCGGAAACTATCAAGGATAGAGAACTGGGATCTCAGATTTAGATTCCGTAGCCTTGTGCGCAGCGCAAGTTTGTTACGAAAATATGCCACGCCCACTCTAACGCCCACAAACCGCCCAAGCCTGTGGCGCCCACAATTTTTATGCTAGATACAAAATTTTAACTGAACTGTATTGGCCTCGTCAATACCTATCGATTGACCCAAAAAAAAATTTGCCACGCCCACTCTAACGCCCATAACGCTTAAATCTGTCTACCGCCGATAGGTGGCGCATTTCAATCTCGCTTTGCTGCTTGCATATCTCCATTTCCCTTTGGTCCCTTAAGCTGAGTAACGGGTATCTAATAGTCGAGGTACTCGACTATAGCGTTCTTCCTTGTTTATTAATGTGATCCCTAAGTATTTCATTCATAAGTCTTTGGAATGTGACAGGGGCATTTTTCAACCCAAATGGCATTCTTATAAACTCATATAGTCCATGTGGCGTTACGAATGCCGTTTTTTTTCTGTGATTCTCGGACTAAAATCTGATAGCCTTTTGCTAAATCTATTGTAGTGAAGTATTGAGCTCTTCCTAGTTTATCCAAAATAGAATTAATGTTCGGAATCGGAAATTTGTCGTCTATGGTTATTTTATTTAACTTCCTGTAGTCTACTAATATCCTAAACTTTTTCTTTCCTGAGTTGTCGATCTTCTTCTATAAGTGGGCTAGAGTATCTTGAATTACTCTTTCTAATTATACCCTGTTCTTCCATTTCTTTTATTTGTTTCCTTACTTCTTCCTCGTGTTGTGGTGGGTATCTATAAAGTTTTGAGTTTAACTGTTCCTCTGTATTGGTCCGTATTTCGTGTTTAATTTCTGTCGTACTAGTTAGTTGGTCTCCCTCCTTAAAAAAAAGTTTGCTAAATCGTTGTACAATGACTTTAATTTCTCTGACTTCTTCTTCATTTAAGTGGTCGAGTTTCAAATTCTCTAAGTTTTTACTGCTACTTTCTAATACAGAAACTTCTTCGTATTGATATGGATTGTTTATAATTACGTTTTCTTTTCGATTTAAAATTAAAACCTTCCTCTCAATGTTTATAAATGCATTCAAAAAATTTAGGAGGTCTATCCCTATGATAAAATTGTATTTTCTTCCCTTAAGCGGGGCTAATTTCCATCGTACTCTTGCGTTATTTGGTAAGTTAAATTCTTTTGGGGCTGTGGTATGAATTTCGTACGCTATTACGTCTTTGCTGTTAATTGTAGTGTATGGTATGGGCGTATTTAGTCTCATTTTTCTGTAACCGTTAATCTGGTCGCTAACTAAACTCAAGGTGGCTCCTGTGTCTATTAAGGCCACGTATTTCTGTTTGTCTATGTTAAGTTCTATTAGTGGTAACCCATCCGAGGCGGCTTCGTAAAAAAAACCGTATTATTGAATTCTGCCTGTGGATAGTTTTCCATTTGATTATTATCGTGTTTACTGTTCGAGTTATGGTCACTGTTGTAGTTGTCATTTTCGTATCTGCTTTGGTCGGTATTGTTTTGGTGTTGGTTGGCTTCTATGTTATCTACCTCCATAGGTACCACATTCGCTGGCTTATTTTGCCTAGACTGATGTGATCCTGCTTGTTGATTCCACTGATTATTTTGATATCGTCTACTTTGTCCGGAGTTATTGCCTCTAAAATTCTGAGGGGTATTGTTCTGTCTAACTTGTCCTGAATTGTTGCTCTGATAATTTCGATGTACATTTTGCATTGTATTGTTTTGCTGATTATATTGTTGATTGGTATTCTTATTTTGATGTGCATTTTGCATTGTATTGTTTTGCTGATTATATTGTTGATTGGTATTCTGGTTGTTGTTCCTGTAATTGTTTTGATTAGGTCTACCTTTCCTATACTGATACCTAATGCAACTATTCTCATATGTGCGTTGCATCATTATCTTTAATATAGTGCTTAAATCTCTGACTTCGTAGATCTTGTCTAGTAAAGTGCCTTGTGTCATTTCTTTGGCTGTGTTAACTAATAAACTTTCGACATTACTTAAATCTATAAAATTATCATTCATATGATACACAATTAATTCATCATTTTTATATTTTATATTTTGAATTTCTACTGCAAGCTCCCTCACCGAATTCACTCTCAGGTCACATATCCTCTTGTAGATTTGGTGCGGCTCCGTGTCTGGTCTGTACCTTAACTTCAAGGTGGCTTTTATCAGGTCCCAGTTTTCCGGCTCCGGGATATTTATTACTGCATCCTTTGCTTGACCCTGAATTGTCCTGTAGAATATTGTCCTTGTGGCTTCTCTCTTGAGTTGTGGGTCCTCTACCGTCTGTAACAGGTACTCCACGCTACTGAAGAAGGAGTTGATGGATATTTCCCCGGTTCCCGTAAAGGTTGCCAAACGATTGATGTTTTTGAACAACCGCTCTTGTTGGGCTGGGTTGTTTCCATTTCCTTGGAGCTGTACATACGCTTGTTGCAGTTGCTCCAGCTGTCTTTCCCTTATGGCCAATTGTTCCAAAAGATCCGCTTGGGGCATCTGGCCGTTATCGTGAGCCATCCTGCTATTGTCGTATGAAGCGATCCTTCGCTGCCTTCTTATATCCAGGTTGAGTTGATTTCCTTCTTAGCGCTGTCTAAGTCGATTTTAGTTCGATCTCTACAGGCATTAATCCACTGATTATACCCGTTACTCGTAGAGTAAAAGGGTATACTAGATTCGTCGGAAAGTATGTAACAGGCAGAAGGAAGCGTTTCCGACCCCATAAAGTATATATATATCCTTGATCAGGATCACTAGCCGAGTCGATCTAGCCATGTCCGTCTGTCCGTCTGTCCGTTTGGCGTGCAGATTCCTGAGCTTCTTACGCAGCGCAAGTTTGTTTCAGCAGAGTGCCACGCCCACTCTAACGCCCACAAGCCGCCCAAAACTGTGGCTCCTTCAGTTTTGATGCTAGAATAAAAATTTTAACTGAAATGTATTTTTCTTATCAATACCTATCGATTGACCCAAAAAAAAGTTTGCCACGCCCACTTTAACGCCCACAAACCGCCCACAAACTTCAAAAAATTGTAGATATGAACGTGGATATCTCGGAAACTATCAAAGATGGAGAATTGGGATCTCAGATTTAGATTCCGTAGCCTTGTACGCAGCGCAAGTTTGTCACGCGAATATGCCACGCCCACTCTAACGCCCACAAACTGCCCGAAACTGTGGCGCCCGCAATTTTCATGCTAGATAAAAAATTTTAACTGAAATATTTTGGTCTCGGCAATACCTATCGATTGATCCAAAAATTTGCCACGCCCACTCTAACGCCCATAACGCTTAAATCTGTCAACCGTCGGTAGGTGGCGCATTTCAATCTCGCTTTGCAGTGTGCATATCTCAATTTCCCTTTCGTCCCTTTAGCTGAGTAACGGGTATCTGATAGTCGAGGTACTCGACTATAGCGTTCTTCTTTGTTGTGTATTGTGAACGTCATTTTGCCTGTTTTAATAGACTTTTAGATATGGTCCTCAAAAAGAACGAAACTTCGTCAGATAGCCCTGCTCGAAAAACATGACGTGTCTTCAGCATCTGTTTTCCAATTTTCCACCTATCTTTAATTCATCCGAACCAGATATTGAAAGGTTTTATCCCTTTTAATGGACACTAGAATAAAGAAACACCAATACTTGTTTATTTGTATATTCATAAACAGTGAAGCTTCTTCATGCATTTTGCCAATTATGAAAAAATTGTCCAATTTAAGACTTTAAGATATCGACGACATAACGAAATAATGATAAAGCAGAGTCTACTAGACAACACAGCTGCAAGTATTTTACATTTCTAGGAAACTGTAATTTAAAATTGTCACGAAGGTCGCATTAACATTATTTGGAAAATGGGGCTTTGATGGCATTACTGGGCACAGTGAGTACAAGCAAATGTTTTCAAACTGTAATGACGATGATAGATGTCTATCTGCAACATATTACGTCCCACTTCAGATTATAGCTCAGAAAAGCTCCAAAACAGTATAAGAAAATCCTAGACCATCATCTAAACGCTATAGTAGTTCAGTCATAAATTAGTTTTAAAAGGAGACCGCCAAACTATATATTAAACTATGTATATTAAAAACACGGAAGAACGCTAGTGCCTCGACTATTAGATACCCGTAATCAGCTAAAGGGAGATGGAGATATGCGATCAGCAAAGCCAGATCGTAATGCTCCACCTACCCACGATCTCAATATATGGTTATGTGGGCGGCAAACAGATTAAAGCGTTATGGGCGTTAGAGTGGGCGTGAAAAACTGTTTTTTGGTCAATCGATAGGTATTGACGAGACAAATACATTTTAGTTAAAATTTTGCTTAGCATGAAAACTGTGGACTCCACAGTTGTAACGGTTGACTCAGGATGAGGAGCTGCTATTTCGCAAACAATAAAAGTGTTGCCAGCGCGAATTTTGTTTAAGGAGTTGCGAAGTTTTAAAAAAATTAATTATTTGTAAGTAAAACACGTCAAGCGGGTTTGGTGGGCAAAAATCAACTGAATATTCTTTATTGATAATGTTTTAAAGAAAACTTAATTTAGGTTTACAGAAGTGCTTATTAGGTTTTCTTACGAATTATTCTGGTCGACATGTGTAAGATCGTTGGCCTCTAGTTAGCCTGAATTTAATAACGATCGATGAACTATGCATTTCCTGTTTACTGTGTTATATTGCTTATTTGGATTTTATATTTTCTTAGAACTATTTTGGTTGGCATGTGCCAGATCGTTAACCTGTGCATTTCCTGTTGGCTGTATTACTTTAATATATTGTTTATTTAGCATTTAATGAGTTAAGCAATTCTTGTACTTTATTATTAAGAGGTGGGAAAGAAGAAATTGGGTTTTGGACATACGTGGGAAGTGAAGTGGGGTTATACGTAACTTCTCCCCCTTTTAGATAAGAATTCTCCTGAATTCTATTGTTATTGAGCTGAATTTTAGTTTTCTTGTGTTTTAAAACAATGTAAGCAATTAATACAATTATTGACAAAAGTATGGTTGCATTAAAAAAATAATTTATGTCTTTATGTGTTTTTAATTTTCTTATGTTCGACCAGTTAATCTTATTATTTTCCAATATTTTCTCAAAAGTGATTTGTTTAGTAAAATTTTGAGTTTGGTTTGATTTCTCATATAAAATTCTTTTCTTATCTAATTCGTATGAATTTGTAAAATAATTATTTTCTATACCTATTGTACAATTTGTAAAGTGTATTAGAATATTTTTTTTCATTTTAATTTCATTGCTGTTACAATTTTGATATAATGTTTCATTTTTAGCATTCTTAATTACTACGGTTTCTTCGTCTAGTTCTAATATTTGCATTTCATTTCTTTGTATCAGTTTGCAATTTTTCTTAAATACACAATGTTTACTTTTTCGCATTTCTTTTAATTTTGTATTTGTTTTATAGGTGTATGTTGAATTTTTATAGTTAAATATCAGTTCTGATTCCTGATCTATTTCAAAGTTTTCTTCATTAGGCATCGGTATTATCTGTTGTATTTTTACTGTTATAAAGTTTTTTGGTATTTCTATTGCGAATACTAAAAGATTATTTCTGAACATAGCCGTAGCTAACTTTATATGGTTTAGTTTGTTGAAATCGATATTGTATTTTTTTATTTCGTGATCTATTAATATGCTGGGATGTAATATATTGTATCTAGCAGAAGCAACGTTATCCTGCAAATGTTCAATCTTATATTTTATTAACTGAATTTTTATCTGTTGGTCGTAATATAAGTTCTCCTGGTATCTGTTATTTTCGAATTTGCTAATTGCATTCAATTGTCTCTCTATTGCCTCTCTATCTGATTTAACTATTTGTTCAATGTATTTTATTGTATCATAGAAATACGTATTTATGTAAATTTGCTGGTTTAATGCTTCATCTGTTTCCTGCATGTTTTCTTTAAATGTAGAGATATGATTCTCAACTTCTTTCCTGTCTTCATCGTCCATTGTTCCAATGAACCATTTTGCTGAACTACCTACTACACTAATTAATCCTCTTCTTTCGCGATTGTGGTTTCCATATAGGGTATACAATTTGTTTTTTGTTTCAGTTAGTTCCGATTGTAATATGTGTTTGTTGTCTTTGCTTGTCATTTCTATGTTTTTTCCTATTTTGTTCAAAATATTGTCAATATCTTTTAAGTTTATTATATGTGCTACTATATCTGTTGTGATAATTATATCTTGATTTTTCATCTCTATTTGCGCATACCCGTCCTGATCAGGTATTTCTTGAATCGTTAGTGTTCCCGCTGTTGTTGTTATTGCCATTGTCATTAGTATTGTCGTCAGCAACATAGTCGTCGTTAGTATTTTCTGTAAATTTATAAGGGCGTTTAATATTTATTGGGTCAATATTACCGAGATTTGCTTTTTTGAATTTCGGAGCTTCTTTGTGTCTGACTGCCTTGTAGTTCTTTATAAAACCCTCTTCTCGTTTTTCTTCATAATGCTCCCTGTTGCCGTTGTGCTTTTCTAACATTTTTTGTTTAGCGCTATCTATATTTTCTTTTATTTTTGTCAATTCTATCTTATTGTTGTGGGCTTCGCTGGGGGTACATTTGATTGTGGAGTGATATCTTTCATTGTAATTTCTCACTGCTCTCTGCATAATTTGTTTTACTGACATATTCGACGCTTCCGTTTTATATGTTATTCTAAACTTTTCTGCTAGTGAATTGTGTAGTCTTTCTACATCTGAATTGCCAGTGTGACTATTCGGTTTTGTTAAGTGTAATTCTATCCCTTCTTGTCTTAGTAGTTCTTTAATCCTGAATGAATCAAATTCGTTATCAGCTATTATTTTACATGGTTTGCCTATTTTCGTAAAATGTTCCTCCAATTGTTCTACTATAGTGATATGATTTCTATCATTTAATGGGTATACTGCTGCGAACTTTGAAAATTTATCTATGGTCGTTAAAAAATGTGTATTTTTTATTACATATGTATCCAAGTGTATTATCTGATTTATTAACTGAATTTTTATCTGTTGGTCGTAATATAAGTTCTCCTGGTATCTGTTATTTTCGAATTTGCTAATTGCATTCAATTGTCTCTCTATTGCCTCTCTATCTGATTTAACTATTTGTTCAATGTATTTTATTGTATCATTGAAATACGTATTTATGTAAATTTGCTTGTTTAATGCTTCATCTGTTTCCTGCATGTTTTCTTTAAATGTAGAGATATGATTCTCAACTTCTTTCCTGTCTTCATCGTCCATTGTTCCAATGAACCATTTTGCTGAACTACCTACTACACTAATTAATCCTCTTCTTTCGCGATTGTGGTTTCCATATAGGGTATACAATTTGTTTTTTGTTTCAGTTAGTTCCGATTGTAATATGTGTTTGTTGTCTTTGCTTGTCATTTCTATGTTTTTTCCTATTTTGTTCAAAATATTGTCAATATCTTTTAAGTTTATTATATGTGCTACTATATCTGTTGTGATAATTATATCTTGATTTTTCATCTCTATTTGCGCATACCCGTCCTGATCAGGTATTTCTTGAATCGTTAGTGTTCCCGCTGTTGTTGTTATTGCCATTGTCATTAGTATTGTCGTCAGCAACATAGTCGTCGTTAGTATTTTCTGTAAATTTATAAGGGCGTTTAATATTTATTGGGTCAATATTACCGAGATTTGCTTTTTTGAATTTCGGAGCTTCTTTGTGTCTGACTGCCTTGTAGTTCTTTATAAAACCCTCTTCTCGTTTTTCTTCATAATGCTCCCTGTTGCCGTTGTGCTTTTCTAACATTTTTTGTTTAGCGCTATCTATATTTTCTTTTATTTTTGTCAATTCTATCTTATTGTTGTGGGCTTCGCTGGGGGTACATTTGATTGTGGAGTGATATCTTTCATTGTAATTTCTCACTGCTCTCTGCATAATTTGTTTTACTGACATATTCGACGCTTCCGTTTTATATGTTATTCTAAACTTTTCTGCTAGTGAATTGTGTAGTCTTTCTACATCTGAATTGCCAGTGTGACTATTCGGTTTTGTTAAGTGTAATTCTATCCCTTCTTGTCTTAGTAGTTCTTTAATCCTGAATGAATCAAATTCGTTATCAGCTATTATTTTACATGGTTTGCCTATTTTCGTAAAATGTTCCTCCAATTGTTCTACTATAGTGATATGATTTCTATCATTTAATGGGTATACTGCTGCGAACTTTGAAAATTTATCTATGGTCGTTAAAAAATGTGTATTTTTTATTACATATGTATCCAAGTGTATTATCTGATTTTTATCTGATGGGGTTTCCGTTTTACTGAATTTATTTTTAATAGGATTTCTATCATATTTTATTTCTTAGCAAAAATCGCATTGATTTATAACCATTTGCACCAACTCTAACAATTTTGGAAAGTAAATCTTGTTTTTCAATTGGTTATATGTTTCCTGAATTCCTGAGTGCATACTTTCTCTTACATGATAAAACGAAATTTGTCTTACTGCTTCTGTTTCATGTTCAATATCTTGAGCTCTGAGTGTGCATTTTATGAATTCTAATTGTTTGTTGTCTGAAAACATTTCTATTAGTTTTTCTTGTACTATGTTATACTCTTGATACGATAATTCTGAATAGATTCCGACTTTTCCTTTGTGTATATATTTCCTGAAAATATCTCCCATTGTTGGAAAGTCATGTTTTGCTATAAATATTATTGATTTTCCATGTATTGTTTTATACTCGTCTGTTTTACTGTCTGTAATAATTATTTGTGTTTTATATTTGTTAACTATTTCCTCTTTTATATAAAATTGATTGTGTAAATTTTCTTCGGCTGAGTGTACTGTTGATGTTGAGAGATTATCTTCAATGTTTGCTATCATGCTTATGTCTGAAATATTATCTTTGTATTCATTGTCTCTTTCGTTTTCGGTTTTGTTCGTGAGGTCGCTGTCTTCCAGTCTGCTAAGAAAATCTGCCACTCTGTTCTCTTTTCCTTTCAAGTAATCTATCTCAAATTGATATTCTCCTAATTTTAATAACCATTTCTGGTGTCTGGGTGAAATATCTTTACCTTTATGTTTTGAGTGTAAGAATTTTATTGGCTGGTGGTCAGTTAATATTTTGAATTTATTCCCGTAAAGGTATGGTCTGAAATAATTGACGCTCCATAGTATTGCTAGGAATTCTTTGTCTGTTGCTGAGTAATTTTTTTCATGATTGTTTAGCGTTCTTGATGCAAAGCAGATTGGATGACAGTCTTGAGACAGGACAGATCCAATTGCATAATTTGATGCATCTGCAGTTAATGTAAATTTTTTATATCTTAAAATTGGGTGAGAACTGATTAAATGTTTTAATTTTTCAAATGCTTCGACATAGGTGGGGTCTTTTAGATTTATTTTAACATTTTTTTTCAAATACTTGGTTATTGGCTGTGCTACTTTAGCATAATCTTTCATAAATTTTCTGTAATAACCTGTTATACCTAAGAAGCTTTTTATTTGCTTCTCTGTTCGTGGTAACAGTAATTTTTCTATGATTGCGATCTTATTTGGATTTGGCTTAATGCCCTCTTTTGTAAGGATATGTCCTAGAAATTCAGTTTCCTTTTTCATGAAGTTACACTTGTCAATCTGTATTTTTAAATTTTTCTTTTCTAATATTTGGAATATTTCGTTAATAGCTTGAATATGTTCTTTTAATGAGGTGCTGAAAATAAGTATATCGTCTAGATACACGACGCATTTTTATACCCGTTACTCGTAGAGTAAAAGGGTATACTAGATTCGTCGGAAAGTATGTAACAGGCAGAAGGAAGCGTTTCCGACCCCATAAAGTATATATATTCTTGATCAGGATCACTAGCCGAGTCGATCTAGCCATGTCCGTCTGTCCGTCTGTCCGTCTGTCTGTCCGGATGAACGCTGAGATCTCGGAAACTATGAGAGCTAGGCTATTGAGATTTGGCGTGCAGATTCCTGAGCTTCTAACGCAGCGCAAGTTTGTTTCAGTAGAGTGACACGCCCACTCTAACGCCCACAAACCGCCCGAAACTGTGGCTCCTACAGTTTTGATGCTAGAATAAAAATTTTAACTGAAATGTATTGTTCTCATCAATACCTATCGATTGACTTAAAAAAAAGTTTGCCACGCCCACTTTTATGCCCACAAACTTCAAAAAATCGTAAGTATGAACGTGGATATCTTGGAAACTATCAAGGATAGAGAACTGGGATCTCAGATTTAGATTCCGTAGCCTTGTGCGCAGCGCAAGTTTGTTACGAAAATATGCCACGCCCACTCTAACGCCCACAAACCGCCCAAGCCTGTGGCGCCCACAATTTTTATGCTAGATACAAAATTTTAACTGAACTGTATTGGCCTCGTCAATACCTATCGATTGACCCAAAAAAAAATTTGCCACGCCCACTCTAACGCCCATAACGCTTAAATCTGTCTACCTCCGATAGGTGGCGCATTTCAATCTCGCTTTGCTGCTTGCATATCTCCATTTCCCTTTGGTCCCTTAAGCTGAGTAACGGGTATCTAATAGTCGAGGTACTCGACTATAGCGTTCTTCCTTGTTTTTAGTTGGATTTAATGCTGTTGCGCTGCTTGGTCTGGTTTTGCTTTGATCAATGCACTTTTCTATGCACTGCACCACGTTCACTTAGCGGACTGATTTTTAGTTCGCTTCTGTTCGCTGACTTTTTGTATTTTTTATTTATCACAAAAAATTTTTGTTATATTTTTTTTTTCTTCACGTTAAGTTCGATTTGAATAATCACTGGACCCTCTTTAATTAAAAAGGATCCTACCGGCTGCGCCAATTTTGTTTAAGGAGTTGCGAAGTTTTAAAAAAATAAATTATTTGTAAGTAAAACACGTCAAGCGGGTTTGGTGGGCAAAAATCAACTGAATATTCTTTGTTGATAATGTTTTAAAGAAAACTTAATTTAGGTTTACAGAAGTGCTTATTAGGTTTTCTTACGAATTATTCTGGTCGACATGTGTAAGATCGTTGGCCTCTAGTTAGCCTGAATTTAATAACGATCGATGAACTATGCATTTCCTGTTTACTGTGTTATATTGCTTATTTGGATTTTATATTTTCTTAGAACTATTTTGGTTGGCATGTGCCAGATCGTTAACCTGTGCATTTCCTGTTCGCTGTATTACTTTAATATATTGTTTATTTAACATTTAATGAGTTAAGCAATTCTTGTACTTTATTATTAAGAGGTGGTAAAGAAGAAATTGGGTTTTGGACATATGTGGGAAGTGAAGTGGGGTTATACGTAACTCGCGCGATACACAAGATAAGTTGTTAGTAGCGCTTCTTCCTTCTACCCAGTTATGAGAACGGCGGGTGGAATCCTCTAGTTAGCTCTTTCGGCAATGGGGGGGTCTGTGTGCCGTCTCTAACTGTCCATACGTACCTTAGCTTACAGGATTTCTAAAGAAACTACTTTATATAAATTAACATTGAAAAGAAAAGAAGAAAAAAGAGAACAAAATTTAAATATACTACTGACAGGCTAACGTTTCACGAGGTCTGAGCTGATATTCGACACTTCCTACTTTATCCACCCAACCATAATCTTCTTGACTATTTGACGAAGATACCCTAGATATACTTCCGATTCATAATTTAAGTTGCCATGTCAATTCAGGAAAAAAAACACCTTTAGCCGTTCATGATTTTCTTTAAAGTATTATCCATATTTATTTACAAAGGGGCGTTTGTTGACTTAACATTTTTTTCAAGTAGCTAAGATTCTGTTATCTTTAGTTGAGTCTGTTTAATTAGTGTCTACAGACACCAGAAAATTGTACAAGTTTTCTTACGTATCTACAAAGTATTTGTTCGCCGCATTAAATTTCTTTAATTGTTTATCGGCAACATTCTTGGGTTTTATAACTAAGTATTTCTTTCAATAACTTTATTTGTTCGTGCGCTTTCAAAACAAGGGTTGAAGATTTGGGTGATATGGTGGCTAGACAGCATTATGATTTGTTTTTCTTTTTGGTCATTATTTTTTTTTTATGGGTGGCTCGGAGTTATTAATATTGTGGAACCGAGGGAATATCGTTTTTAATTCGTGCGAGATTTATAATACATTTACTTGAGTTTTTTTTTTCCTTAGGGGTAGAATAATTTCTAAGTAATAATCTTTATAAGCTTGCAAGCGGTCACCAAGCTCTCAGTATATATACGCAAAAGAGAAAACTAATAGGCCTCCCGATCGGGGCTAACACCACGCTCTGTGGGAAAACACACGAGAGATCGGATCGGCTTACAAATAGATCACAAAATAGGTGTGCAAGGGCGCATAAGTATGACTCACATGGTTAAACTTACAGACTTGAAAGGCCTTCCAGCGCGATAGTAATGAGACGGTTTTGTTGTTAGCTGTGGATTCTGTTTTGGCATCTACACTAATAAGGATTATGTGGGCTACGATAATTTTGTTCAGTGATGGTCGGGTTCCACAAAGTATTAACTTCCGCAACCACTACTCTTTAGAAGGCTACGTAGAGTTAGAAGAGTTCCAAATCTTCAGGGGTCAGTCACGATTCCTAGGTGGGTAGTCAATCGACTCGCTGTTCTGCTTCGAATCTGCTACTTTGTTCCTCCGGGGCGTTAATAGATGGGACTGACGTGACTGCCGGTATTTGGTGGGGACAGATAAGACCTCCCAGACCCCTTCGCCGGACGACTAATACTGGCACATCAGATGGTTGGCTTCGGCCTTCCAGCGTTAACAGGCCGCTGGCGTATTGGAGCTTGGGGCAGCCCTCGAACTGCCACGAAAGCTGATTTAGTTCAGGGTACGGGTATCCATCAGAGGTGGCCCATACCTGTGATCCAAGAGGTTTTTCCAGGAAGATTGCACCCGCGTGGGCGTTTATACTTGTGTACCGAAAATTTTCAGACTCTCAAGCTTTTATTTCTTGAAACGTCATGGAAATTTGAACCACGTTGGCGGCGCTGAACAATGCATCTGACACGCAAAAGTTAAACTAAGACTACCCCTCTCTGCCGTAAAGTATCACTGTGGACGGCAGTACACGTAGTGGCGAAGCGCGCAAGAGAGCGTGCGAAGACAACTACTATATATAGCCGCAGAATTTAAAATCTGCTATTATGGTCCGATCGTAACGAGTGATACACCAAGACTGTCGAAATATAGATTTGTTTGGGAGAAAAGGCGGTGAAAGTGTAAAAGTAAAAATTTAGAAAATTGGAGCTGCTGGATACGGTGGGGATAAACGCCCCCGGCTGTTTAGCTAGTTTTATTCTTACTGACAATACGCGTCGAATGACACCTCATTTGTTGAAATCCGATGTCCCGTTCAAAAGTAATTCAAAAAAAAAGAGTTTCTTCTTCTTCCCAAAATGAAAATGTTTGTCCCTTTGTTTGTGGGTTTGTATGCCTCCCATCTTAGTTTTAGGGTTTTGGAAACTCTATGGGTGTATAAAGTAGCTTGAAGTAGAAAACGTTTGTTCTACGACTTTTGGAAAAACCCGCTAGTTTAGCGGAAAATCAAAAAAAAAGTCAGATTTAAAATACTTATAGTATCTAAACAACTAATGCTACAGAAAAGTGCTATATATTTCTGAAAAGATAATTTAATTTGCTAAATACTATTCATATAGTAAAAGTGTCTGAATAAAATAGATTTAGAATTATGACAAAAAGTTTTTTTTTAAGACCACTTTTTGACTATTTTCTCAAAATTGAGTCGAACGATTTCTTTTTAAATTTCAAATCATAAAACCTTGAGATTGTTTAGCGGCAGTACCGTCGATGCGAATTGTTCAGCCGCATTTAAATAGTTGCTCTACACAACCCTTTTTCCCCAAACGCACAACCTACCTCCTTCCTATCCCACACAACATCTCACCTCGGGCCGGACTAAGGTGTAAATCGGACCGTGCCGAGAGTCAGCCTGGCTGAGGGCCCGGGTTAAAAACTAGCTCAGTCTCTAACGGTGGGCTCAGGGAGATGGCGGCCCCCTGCTCTATTTATCGCCTTACCCGGGCATCGCGGATCTCTGCCCGGGTGGGCCTTCCCTTTCTCCGCAACTCGTGGGAATCAATTATGAATGCCAACAAGAATAAAAATAAAAACACAATGGAGCCGGGCACTCCTAAGAAACCCGTGACGGAGGAGAAGGTGGGTGCGACAGGATCTGCGAGCGTTGGCTCCGCCTGTGCTGGCACCAGCTCGGGGGCTATCCCAAAAGGGCCCCACCCCAAACTGGGGGTGATAGGTGGAAGACAGTCGGCCGCCAGCACCTCTGCAAAGTGCGCGCCGGCGCCAAAAACTGCAGGAGGTATGACTAAGACGGTCGCTCCAACCACCGAGCAAAATAAATACACCTATGCGGAGAAGCGGACTGCCGCGCAGACACTCCGCTCACATAACAGGAGCAAGATTGCCAACCCCTCAGCTGAATGGCTGAAGAAGGTGGAATGGGCGAAGACGGTGCTCCCCAACTACGGGCAAGAGAAGCCTAATGCTGTAAGTACACAGCCAAAGAGACAACGATCTCTAGAGTTGCCTGGACCTGCGGCAAAGAGATCTAGGGTCCAACAGAACCTGTCATTTGCGGAGATAGCGCGGGACAAGGTTCTGATTGGACTGGTTGACAAGGGAAACCCCGGAGGCCGGATCCCAAGAAACCAGTGGAAGGCGTTCGAGGAGCAGCTAGCGGTCATCTGCATGGCTTTGCTCCGGGACTTCCCCCAACCGACGCCATGTTGCAAGGACGCAGGCTGGTTCCAGGGCAGCGTCAAGGTGGTGTCTTGCGACAGTCAGAGATCAGCTGACCTCTACAAGAAGGCGACGGAGAAGCTCGGAGAGGTGTATCCTGGGGCGAAAATCGTTGCACTAGATTGGTGCGACGCTCCCAGCAGACCACGAGCGAGGATATGGCTGCCGTCGTCCATCAAAGCACCGGAGGACATCCTCTTTATGTTGCAAAGATGCAACCCAAATTTGCCCACGCACGACTGGAAAGTCGTAAAGGTGGATCCTCACGAGGGGCCGATCAGCCAGGCCATCGTGGTACTGAATAAGGAGTCAGTATCCCCAATAGAGGCCGGTCACGGGGAGCTGAACTTCGGATTCAGTGCCATCCGCATCAAAGTCTACAAGGGAGACTCTAACTCGAAGGAGGACCCGACCGGCAACCCAGCCGAGCAGGTCTTTCCCGAGGAGATAGAGGCTCCTGGAGATGATGAACCGGAAGATGGATACTCAACCGACGCGTCGCTAAGCAGAGGGATGCAGGCGATGAACCCGGCGGACGAAGACGACGGCGACCTCAGCGGCAGCGAGGAAGCGGACGTCACAGTGGTGGAGGGGAACTCGGCAGATGTCGCTAAGACTACTGCAAGTGAACCTCCATCACAGTAAAGCAGCGTCGGCTGCCCTCCTGCTCCGACTGGCTGACAGCGGGGCAGACCTAGTACTCATACAGGAGCCTTGGGTGGTAGGAGGCAAGGTTGCTGGACTGGGTACCAAAGATTTCAAGCTGCTGCTTAATCCAAAAGCAGGTAAAATTCGAACCTGCATTCTAGCCAAAAGGCACCTTAGCATATTGCTGCTTCATACTTACAGCAACGGAGACAACACCGTAGCAAGTCTGGAACTTCCAGCGGCTACAATCAGGGTGGCTTCAGCTTACATGGCCTTCGAGAAGGAAGACCCCCAGACGAGCTTGTCCGGACACTGGTCAAAGATAGCGAGGCGCTCAAAATAGGACTGGTAATCGGCTGCGACGCAAACGCTCACCACACTCAGTGGGGAAGCCCAACAAGCAACAACAGGGGTGAGTCTCTTTTTAACTTCATCCTTGGCTCAAATCTATTTCTATGCAACAGGGGTAATACCCCCACCTTTATCACAAAAAATAGCCAAACAGTCATTGACCTTACCATGGTGTCAGGTAATCTGCTAGAAGCAGTCAGAAACTGGGAAGTCTCAAACGAACACTCTTTCTCTGACCATAGATTTATAGAAACCACTTTATCACTAGACCCTCCTACTCCAGCTGAATTCGTCAACCTTAGACGTACCAACTGGCGCGCTTATAGGGAAGCCCTACTAAACATTCTTCCAATAGAACCCCCAAATGACAACAGTGATATACTCAGTCTTGATAACATAGTAGGGATGTTCACGAATGCCTGCAACTCGGCTTTCGAAGCAGCCCACCCTAAACGCAAACCGAGAGGAACCAGAAAGCCTCCTTGGTGGACACAGAAACTTACAGAACTCAGATCCAGTTGCAGAACCCTTTTTAACAGGGCAAAAGCAGGAAATGAGGATCTAAAATGGCAACAGTACAAGTTAGAACTAGCCTCCTACAAGAAGGCCATAAGGAAAGAAAAAAGATCAGCTTGGCAGACCTTCTGCTCAAACATAGAGGAAACAGCCGATGCAGCTCAGCTTAGGAAGATCCTCTCCAAAACAACCCCCTCCTTGGGGTACCTTCAAAAACCAGATGGCTCGTGGACAGACTCTAGTGAGGAGTCCCTAAGCCTACTACTAGACACCCACTTTCCGGGTAGTCTCCCGGTAGAACGTCTCCCAGAAAATCATGCAGGTCTAAGCATTGACTTGGAAACGCTTCTTTCCGAACGCAACATAAGTTGGGCCATAAACAGCTTCAAACCCTTCAAATCACCAGGACCCGATCATCTCTCACCTGCGCACATCCAACACGCAGGTCAACTTGCCATCAACTGGCTAAAGACAATTTTCCGTACCATTCTTAGGATAGGAACGTTGCCATCAACATGGAGGGAAACAAAGGTAGTCTTTATACCCAAAGCGGGCAAAGCCTCGCACACGATGACGAAAGATTTTAGGCCCATAAGTCTGACATCCTTTCTCCTTAAGAGCTTCGAGCGACTGATTGGACAGAACATCAGGTCAGTCATGGACTCGAAACAGTTATCAGCAGCGCAGCATGCATATTCAAAAGGCAAGTCCACCGAATCAGCTCTACACGCGGTAGTCAGCCAAATCGAAAAGTCACTCAATCACAAGGAATACGCACTTGCTGCATTCCTGGACATAGAGGGCGCTTTCAACAATGTTCTCCCTACAGCCATAACCGAATCCCTCACCGACCTGGGTGTTGAGATCCAAATCGTGGAGTTAATCCATAAATTGCTGATGAGCAGAATGGTAACCGCCACGCTAGGAATCTCAACACAAACAAGGTTCGTAAACAGGGGAACCCCTCAGGGTGGTGTATTCTCCCCCCTGCTATGGAACATCGCAGTAAATAAGCTGTTGTGCTACATGGAAGGGGCTGGATGCAAGGTTGTGGCATATGCGGACGATGTAGCCATTATTTTCTCAGGAAAATTTCCTCAGACACTATGCGATCTTATGACCGCCAAACTTAAAATACTCTCTGACTGGACAACAGAAAGAGGTCTAGGGGTAAACCCCTCGAAAACGGAACTGGTGCTGTTTACAAACAGATACAAGATTCCTCAACTAAGCCCACCAATATTAAAGAACTGCTCTCTCTCCTTCAGTGACAACGTCAGGTATTTGGGGTTAATATTAGATAAGCGTCTGACATGGAGACTAAACAGCCAAGAGAGAACGAGGAAGGCAACAATTGCCCTCTACTCCTGCAAAAAGGCCATCGGAACGAAATGGGGCATGTCCCCAAAAATCGTCAACTGGATACACACAGCGATAGTTAAGCCTATTCTGCTCTACGGAGTGTCAATATGGTGGCCCGCGCTAATGAAGCAGACAACCACAACAAACCTAAACAAGGTACAATGAATGGCATCCTTATGCATAAGCGGAGCCCTTCGCACCACCCCCAACGAGGCGCTAAATGCTATTCTGAACCTTCCAAGTCTGGACTTAGCCGGCATGGAACGAGCTAAGATAGCTGCGGTTCGGATGAGGGACTTAGGGCAGTGGAAACCCCAAATATACGGTCATGCCAGGATACTCCAGCAAGACACAATGATCCCACCCAGTACAGATCTATGTAAACCTATTGAATACATCCACACCCCCTTTGAAGCATTGCTCCCAACCATAGAATACTGGGAACAAGGCCAGCCGGGCCCTACAGAGGCAGTCAATTTCTACACTGACGGCTCAAAATTAAATAATCAAGTCGGAGGAGGTATATACTCCGAACAACTTAATATCAGGAAATCCTTCAGACTTCCGGATCACTGTAGCGTCTTCCAGGCGGAAGTATTTGCCATAATTGAAGCTTTGATGCTTCTGAACGATGCAAACTGTCAGAATAAACTGATGAACATCTATAGTGATAGTCAGGCGCCTATCAGGTCGATTATCTCGACCAATACAAACTCCCACACCATATCAAACTGCCGCAAATCTCTGCACGAGATGGCTCTGCAGTTTAAAATTTACCTGATATGGGTCCCGGGTCACCGGAACATTACAGGCAATTGTATTGCAGATGAGCTGGCCAGGCATGGCACTACCGTTCCTCTCCTTCCGGACAAGGAGAACATTGGTATGCCAATGGCCACCTGCAAGCTTAACACTAGAAATCAATATAAGAAACTTGCGAGCCTAGCATGGACACATGTTAAGCACTGTCGCATCTCTCGCCAGACATGGCCAATCATCGACGCGAAGAGAACTTCGGAACTATTAAGACTAAACCGTACCGAGTGCGGAATGGTAATACGAGTGTTAACAGGCCACTGGTTGGTTGGCACACACGCAAGCAGATTGGGCGCGCCCCGAATCGATTTCTGCAGAAGCTGCAGGGACGAGGAGGAAGAGGAAACGGTGGAACACCTATTCCTTTCCTGCCCGGCCCTGAGCAGATCTAGACTGTACGACTTAGGGAATCCCTTCATGAGCAGTCTATCTGAACTGGCGAACATAAGCCTAAAACGAATAATAAAATTCATTAAAGCAACCGGATGGGAATTATGCTAAGCCAGCTGCAATAATGGCAGCAGATTTTTAAGAAAGGGGATACAGATCCACGCGGTACCACAATGGACCTTTTAAGGACTAAGTGTGTCAATGATTTGGCAGCCGCTCTAACCTAACCTAACCTAACCCTTGAGATTCCTCAACTTTTGATTTATAATACTTTTTGCCCTAAAAATTACCGTTTGGAAGATATTAAGCGACAAAAAGTGCAACTCGTTTCAGCTCCGTATACGAAATATTTCATACTTATTGGAAAAAACCAATTTGATGAAAAATATTCTTATTAGATTTTTTCAAACGGAAAATCTGTTATGATTTTAGGGTCCTTTACTTGCATGAAGCTAATCGAAATAGGAAACTTGATCTATTTGTTCCACCACTTTGGAAAAATTTAAGAAACGACAGATTTCCAAACTTGTGCTATTAAAATAGGTAATTGAAGCGATAAAACTTGTTATTAAAAAGTTTAATATTCATGGGGACGACTCCTAGTCATGGTATTGGGGTACTTAAACTCTTGTGCAAAAAAAACTTCTGATATCAAACAAAAACACCTCTTAACGAGGTAAAAAGTAGTGGCGAACGCGCCTTTAACAAAAATGTCTGATATCAACAATTGTGACGAAAAATGATATTACATTCGATAAAATAAATAAACTATATTACATTTATGTATTCGGCACTCTACAACAGAAAATTTACATGTAGGTAAATAAATATTTACTGTTGCCGGCCGAAATCATAAATTTAATATAGTTTATTTATTTTATCGAATATAATATCATTTTTCGTCACAATTGTTGATATCAGACATTTTTGTTAAAGGCGCGTTTGTGAACGTGAAAGTGGGCGTGGCATCCTTTTTTTGGCGTCAATCGATAGGTATTGACAGGACTAATACATTTCATTTAAAATTTTTTGAAAATTGAAATTGTGGCCGCCACAGTCTTGGGCGATTTTTGCGCGTTAGATTGGGCGCGGCATATTCGCGTAACAAACTTGCTCTGCGTACAAAGCTACGGAATCTAAATCTGAAAACCCAATTCTCTATCTTTGATCGTTTCTGAGATACCCGCGTTCATACTTACGATTTTTAAAGTTTGTGGGTGGTTTGTGGGCGTTAAAGTGGGTGTGTCAAACTTTTTTTTTGAGTCAATCGATAGGTATTGATTAGTGCAATGTTCTCTTGAAATCGAATTTCAAAGTTACGAGTTTTGCTATAAAAATAAAGTTGCCTTTTCTATGATTTTGAGTGTTTTGCTATAAAAAACAAAAGGGCTTTTTACCTCTTGTCAAAATAATAAGCATTCTAAATAATGTGACAAAAATGTGTAATTGTTTTTGTAGCAGACCAGGCCCCACAGCCGCGAATTAAATATCCTCGATGGACCGCGATTCCTTAAGAATTTGCGTGACCATCGATGACCAACTTTTCAAGCGAGTCTGAAGCAATCGCGGTTGTTGACTTACAGGAGCCAACATAGTTGTCCATGGACCGCGATCTACGAAAAAGTCGTGATTGCAGACAAATTTAATCTAAATCTGTAAAGCATTAAATAATACACTATCTAATTTGTATGATTTTTATACCCGTTACTCGTAGAGTAAAAGGGTATACTAGATTCGTCGGAAAGTATGTAACAGGCAGAAGGAAGCGTTTCCGACCCCATAAAGTATGTACATTCTTGATCAGGATTACTAGCCGAGTCGATCTAGCCATGTCTGTCTTTCCGTCTGTCCGTCTGACCGTCTGTCCGTATGAACGCTGAGATCTCGGAAACTATCAGAGCTACAGTAATGGGATTTGGCCTGCAGACTCCTGAGATTTCTGCGCAGCGCAAGTTTGTTTCACCAGAGTGCCACGCCGACTCTAACGCCCACAAACCTTCTGTGGCGCCTACAATTTCCATGATAGATAAAAAGTTCAAATTTATGCTGAAATGCTGAAATGTATTGGTCTCGTCAATACCTATCGATTGATCCAAAAAAAAATTTACCACGCCTACTCTAACGCCCATAACGCTTAAATTTGTCTACCGCCGGTAGGTGGCGCATTTCAATCTCGCTTTGCTGATTGCATATCTCCATTTCTCTTTGGTCCCTTTAGCTGAGTAAAGGGTATCTGATAGTCTAGGTACTCGACTATAGCGTTCTGCCTTGTTTTTTATTTAATCATTAACATTTTTCCGCACCTCCATAGCAAATCGGGAATCAAGGAATTGAACTAATTACTGTCTGCATCGGCTGGACCCTAAATAAATAAATATTTATGAGAATATATTTGATATATGTTTAAAAAAAGAAAACTAAAAATTCGTAAAAGTAAAAATTAATAAAAATCATCAAAGACAAATTAGGCATAAATTTCAAAAAAACAAGGAAGAACGCTATAAACGAGAACCTCGACTATCAGATACCCGTTACTCAGCTAAAGGGACCAAAGGAAAATGGAGATATGCAAGCAGCAAAGTGAAATTGAAATGCGCCACCTACCGGCGGTAGACAGATTTAAGCGTTGTGGGCGTTAGAGTGGGCGTGGCAAAGTTTTTTTTGGATCAATCAATAATTTTTTATCTAGCATAAAAATTGTGGGCGCCACAGGCTTAGGCGGTTTGTAGGCGTTAGAGTGGGCGTGGCATATTCGCGTAACAAACTTGCGCTGCGCTCAAGGCTACGGAATCTAAATCTGAAATACCATTTCTCTATCTTTGATATTTTCCGAGATATCCGCGTTCATATTTACGATTTTTTGAAGTTTGTGGGCGTTAAAGTGGGCGTGGCAAACTTTTTTTGGGTCAACCGATAGGTATTGATGAGAAGAATACATTTCAGTTTAAATTTTTATTCTAGCATCAAAACTGTAGGAGCCACTGTTTTGGGCGGCTTGTGGCCGTTAGAGTAGGCGTGGCACTCTGCTGAAACAAACTTTCGCTGCGTAAGAAGCTCAGGAATCTGCACGCCAAATTTCAATAGCCTAGCTCTTATAGTTTCCGAGATCTCAGCGTTCATCCGGACGGACATGGCTAGATCGACTCGGCTAGTGATCCTGATCAAGAATCAAACAAAAACACCTCTTAACGAGGTAAAAAGTAGTGGCGAACGCGCCTTTAACAAAAATGTCTGATATCAACAATTGTGACGAAAAATGATATTACATTCGATAAAATAAATAAACTATATTAAATTTATGATTTCGGCCCGCAACAGTAAATATTTATTTACCTACACGTAAATTTTCTGTTGTAGCGTGCCGTTCAAAAATCATTTTGCTTATATTTTTTGATTTTTTGAAGGTGACAATGTCGGAAAAAATTTGTATGAAAAAGAGAAAACTATGGCTCAAATGCATGTTACTAAGCATTTTCAAAAAATCATAAAAAATATAAGCAACATGATCTTTGAACAATTCTTTTTGCAGTTACTATTATTTTTGTTTGAAGAAACTTTTTGCATCAAAAAATTTAAGTTTTCAAGTCGAGGAACAAAGTTCAAAAAGGACATTTTCACACAAATTCGTCCTTTTCAATAAGTACTGAATGGGTTAAGAAATGTATTGTATCATTCAAACGGCATTTAAATTACCTTTCCATTGATGCCAAAGTTAACAAGATGTAAGTTCAAATTATGAGTATACTTACCTTTTTTTTTGTGAAAATACTTTTGACCACCCCTGTACCACCACTTTTTGGAAAGTTTCAGCCCGATAGCTTTAAAACTGAGAGACTAGTTTGCGTAGAAACGGACGGACAGACGGACATGGCTAGATCAAATCGTCTAGTCATGCTGATCAAGAATATATATACTTTATGGGGTCGGAAACTTCTCCTTCACTGCGCTGCAAACTTCTGACTGAAATCAATATACCCTCTGCAAGGGTATAAAATTTCGTAAAAATAAAAATTAATAAAAATCGTCCAAAACAAATTAGGCTGCGATTTTTTTAACACTTTTTGCCTTATTTTTACATACATCAAATCATTTAATCTTTGGATTGTATAAATTGGCCATCGCTGTGAAGATGCCGTGAATAATTGTGGTGTGGGGTTTGTGTTTCTTCAGGAAGGAAAATCCCGAAAGTAACGTTGCACGACTCGCACAGACATGTTGTAGTTTCGTTACAAAAATTCAAAAGCCTTCATGATTTTTATAAAAAATCATTTAAAAGCCAATATATTTTGTAAAGCAAGTCGTAAAAAGGCTACTTAATTTTTAGAGCAAAACACGTAACTTTGAAAATCTATTACAAGAGAACCATGGCAGAACGCGCCTTAATGTCTTCATGTAATTTCTTAAGAATTCGCGGTCCGTCGAGGATAATTTTTTCGCGAACTTTGGGGGTGAGGTCCGTAAACTAGAGTATTACTAGCTTTTAAGTTTTCGAAAGTTTTGCTTTAGATGCTGCTGACCAGAATAAAAAAAAGATTCATGGTACTTCCTTCCAGCGACAGTGCGCATGTGATAGCAAACCTCGCCGCAAGTTTTTACACCCTCTTACACCTAGCGACGGTGTCGGTACTAATGACCATATCAAAGTTTAACTTACTTAGTCATAACTTTTAAAATAACGATCCAATTAGTATAGAGGTTTTTATAAATAGGGGTTTTTTATCAATAAAATCCATTTAAATGTGGGGGCTAGACAAGTTCAAGCGCTATGGGCGTTTTTGGGCGTTAGAGTGGGCGTAGAACCCTGCTTGCACTGCGCAAGATGCTCTAAGATCAATATGCTTAATCCCAACTTTGTAGCTTTTATAGTTTCTAGGACCCCTATATCACAGAAAAAAATTTTTATTGTATCTCGATTTGCGCCTTACCAACTTAGGTGATATATATTATTATAAATATATATAGACACCCTTTAAGTATGCCGCATAAAGGAATATGCTACATGAGTATATTGTAAGCTAAAACTCGACAAACTTCGAATATGTGAAATTTTTCACCAATTCGTTACATCTCTTGTTATCGTAAAGGCTTGAAAAAAGTCGTTGTTCTCTCTATCTCAAATGCTTTGCCTGGCAAAAAATATCTGGGTCAAAAACACAAGCAAATACAGCAACAACAAGGAAGAACGCTATAGTTGAGTACCTCGACTATCAGATACCCGTTACTCAGGTAAAGGGACCAAAGAGAAATAGAGATATGCAAGCAGCAAAGCGAGATTGAAATGTGCCACCTACCCGTGATCTCAATATATGGTTATGTGGGCGGTAGACTGACTAAAGCGTTGGGGCGTTGGGGTACCACAGGTTGGGCCGGTTTGTGGGCGCGGCATATTTGCGTGACAAACTTGCGCTGCGTACAATGCTACGGAATCTATGTCTTAGATCCCAATTCTCTATCTTTGATAGTTTCAGAGATATTCGCGTTCATACATACGATTTTTTAAAGTTTGTGGGAGGTTTTTGGGCGTTAAACTGGGCGAGACAAAGTTTTTTTGGGGCAATCGTATTGATAAGAACAATACATTTCAGTTAAAATTTTTATTCTAGCATCAAAGCTGTACAAGCCACAGTTTTGGGCGGTTTTAGGGCGTTAGATTGAGCGTGGCAAATGCCGAAACAAACTTGCGCTGCGTAAGAAGTTCAGGAATCTACATGCCAAATCCCAATAGCGTAGCTCTTATAGTTTTCGAGATCTCAGCGTTCATCTGGATGGAAGAACAAAGGGACAGACGGACATGGCTAGATGGACTCGGCTAGTGATCCTGATCAAGAATGTATATACTTTATGGGGTCGGAAACGCTTCCTTCTAGATCTTACATACTTTCCGACGAATCTAGTATACCCTTACTCTACGAGTAACGGGTATAACAAAGAAGAGCGCTATATTCGAGGACCTCAACTATCAGATACCCGTTACTCAGCTAAAGGGACCAAAGGGAAATGGAGATATGCAAGCAGAAAAGCGAGATTGAAATAAACCACGATCTCAATATATGGATATGTAGGCGGTAGACAGATTTAAGCGTTATGGACGTTATGTGTCTCAGGGACACATTTTCCCTTTATTGAGCAGAATATGGCTGCATGATCGTTAACCTCAAACCTGCAAATGTGAGGTTAATGATGAAAGTTGTGCCGGCCTTGGAGAGTATCGGATTATTTCTGGAGTTCAGCAGCACTAGGTGAAGTGCACCGTATCCCCATTAGTTTGGAGAGATCCCCAATTCGTGGCACAGGCAATTTCCGTTTGTCTCTTTTTAAATGAAAGCCTGTAGAAGGCAATCTAACAAAGTTATTGTCTCGCATATCAATAAAATTACGTACAATCTCTAGAACGTATTTTAAATCTAAACAATAAATGTTGTTATTTTTCTCAAACCGCTATTTCACAAATACCACACCTTAGGATCAAAAACTAAGTATGCTGATATGCTTATATACGTCTATAATACCAAAATTAAGGCCTGCAAAAAAACACTGTCGAGAAGTGAAATCAAAACCAAATGGCGTTTACACTTTTACAAAATGTGGGCGCTTGACAGATTTAGCTTAGCGTTATGATTGTTTGTTGGCATAAGAGTGGACGTGGAACCCTGCTGACAAAAAATTTCTGCTGTCTGAGAACCTAAAGAATCTGGATGCCAAATCCCAACTTTTTAGTTGAGATCTCAACGTTCATACGGACCGACAGACAGACGGACCGACAAACAGACGGACAGAAGGACAGACGGACACGGATAGATTGACTTGGCTAGTAATTCTGATCAATAATATATATTCTTTATAGGATCGAACGAATCTATTATACCCTTTTAAACTACGAGTAATGGGTATAAATATTAGCAAAAGGCTTGGTCTGAGAAAATAAGAGAACCAATGCCAGCACGAGCACGGGGGTGAAGGAAGGCACGCCATCCTAAGTTAGGGATATCAGCGCCTCCGTTTCGTGCGCGACAGTGTTAAATCCAGCGGCTAGCGTAATTAAGGCTATCGGCCACCGGCACAAGTATACTTACATACGCGTAAGGGCGAACTGCCACACAGACTCTTACTCTCACTCCAGGAGCAACATTGTCACACCTACTGCCAAATGGCTTAAGAACGGGAAAGGACGGTGCTCCTAAACTATGGGCAGGAAAATCCCATGCAAGATGGTGTGCAGTCAAAATGGCAGCGCTCGATCGAGCTACCTGGACTGTCGGCGAAAAGATCAAAGGTCCAGCCATCGGCCTCTTTCCCCGAAATAACCAAAGGCTGAGTCCTAATTAATTTTTTGAAAAAAACGGTATCAAGGGTCTGAGAATTGGTTTCAAAGTTTATAACTCATACGCACTGTTGCCCTTGATCAAATATATTATTTTCATATGGATGGCCTTGACTTGGTTTTATTTCTCAAAATCGTTTGTCACCTTTCCGAACTATTTTGAAAGCTTTTAGAATTGAAAAAGTTTACTAGTTGCCAAGACCAGAATTTACATGGTCGTACAAGATCGAATTGGATTTAATTTTTGAAAATATTGACAATAAGATATTAAAATCATCGATTTGCATAATAAGTCATTTAAAACATTTCGCAAATATTTGTATTTATTTAAAAAAATAACCGTTTCATAAATGGACCTTTTTTAAACACTTATATACCCAAATGAGGAAGGACAAAGAAGGCAATACTTAATTATATATGCTTATTTATTATTCAAAAACTGCCATCAGTTACATTGCCATCACTTTCTTCCGACAAAGCAAATAAAGATGCCATGGCATGGTTGATATTAAAGCGTTCATTTAACATGATTCTAAAACGGCTTTCCCTGTTTCGGTGAAGCTCTCCTTTTTAATTAACTTTTTTTTTTAAGCAAAAAAAACTCTTTGTGAAGCCGCGATATGGATTTAATAATATGATGGTGAGGCCGGACTAGAATTCCCCTTTGACTCCAAATGGTAACTCGCATATGTATGTGTTATATCTTTGGCGCTTTGTAACAATTTTTTCCGGAAATGGTTGGTAAATCCGTTGTCTCAAATTCGGATTTTAGATGTCCAACCAAAAACATTTCGGAATTGTCAATTTTGTACTAATATTGACTGAGTTTAGAATGTTGACAAAGTTGGGGGACTTTTTGAGGACGATTCGCAAGGTCTAAGCCTCAACAAAATTTTTTTTTACTTTTGATTAAATTTTTTACAGACATTAATCTACCATGCAAAATGGTGAGAACTAGTTTTCATTTTTTGGACCACCCTAATGCACATACATTGAATATCTACTGTACCAAGAGTACTTGAAGCAAACACACTGTAACACTTTGTTGCAGTGTTTACATAAACAAAGGTCCGGTCAAAAACCTAAGTGGCCGAAACATGAGTCGATCGGCGCGCTCACAGAAAGTGCAAGTGTCAGCATTCTGTTACACACGCCGGTCGCTCAGCCAAACTCAAGTACATACATATACCCTCGCGCTCCAGCTAAAGAGAGCATAATTAAATACACTAATATATATAAGATATACATAGCCGTCTCTCTGTCGTCCAACTGTGGGCAGCGCAGCTACGAGACTTAGGCTTACTTAGAACCTAAGGAAAATTGTTAAATCAGAAACAACTTGACGTTGGAAGCGTCACTAATGCTGCTCCTGATTACAAATAAAGAATATTCAAAATATAAAAGGATCTGGACCTGGATCTGGAGCTCACACAGTATAAGCAATAGAGCGACGATATGCCTAACACAATAGCGCCGCCAAATGTACACCTCCGTAGGTCAGCTGTTGATTTGTATAGCAGTCCTGTGGCAGATCCTGCAATAACTGTGTTTATATAGTCATCCTCCCCACGGATGAACTGTAACAACACCCCACACGCCGAATAAAGTACCGCAAGTGTACCCAACGTGTTCGCCGTGCACGAACCTTGCTTCATAACGTGATTAATTAACTGCGTTCGTCGAAGTTTTCCAGTCTGTTTGAGCGCCTTGGTGACTTTGATACCAGTATAGACACCTGCCATCCGCCGATTCCGCCTCCAATCATCACAGAAGTGCCTATTTGTGAGAAGGCAAGCTCGAAACGCCCACGCTGTTTATTGGCACCCTCGGGAAATATGAATTCTTCCGGAGCCCCCACCAAAGAAGTAACAACCTGTGCAGCCAGCACCGGTGCCCCACCACAGAAGTACAGCCTGTGCAGCCAGCACCGGGCACACCAAGCCAGACCAAGGAAGAGTGAACCGACAGCGCTACCAAGAGCGCTGCACTGCGTTGCAAAATTTTTTTAATTGCACTGCGATGCATATTTTTTCATTTATTTCATAAAAACAAATGTTAAAATTGAGCGAATTGAAAACCATACACAAAATAGGCAGGAAATTATATGTCAAATATAATAATAATTGGCCAAAACAGTCAAATCAAAATTATTAAAATCAAACTAATTGTTAATGAATAACATTAACAAAATCTACGAATTAATTCAAAAATCTAAAATATTTGACAGACCAAGATATATATTAAGAATACCAACCCCAAAGATGGGCTTAATAGATACAAAAACAGTGGATTCCACTGCAAATGTTATTAATAAAGTAGAGTCAAATAACATTGACTTAAAATTAATTCATACATTGTTAATAATAATTGTTGTTATAATGTGCGCAAATTGTTTCTATAAACTTTATAAATTGATAATAAATGTCTTAAGAAGAAATATATAAGCCAGGCAAATGATCTGGACAAAATTTTAAAAAAAATATATAGCACAAACAACATTAAAAAAATAATAATTCTGTAATCAAATTTTAAAATTTAAGAAAATGGAGTAAAACAAAAATAAATAAATAAAAATATATTAACTAAAAATGGCTACACTAAAGGCAATTAGAGACACATATGATAGGAACGCTCATCTTAAAGAGAGAATTCTGCAATTAGTTTCAGCAACTTCAGTAAGCATTTATGAATTAGAAAATTTATATATTGAAACATTTAATTTAGATACTTTTCCACTAATTCATTGCACAAGCACCCAAAAGGGAATTGTACTATCCACCATTCCAGGTGTACAAGTTAGATCAGTAGTAGACGAACACCCAATATTAGGTAGAGCTATAGTAATGATGGTCTTTAAGAAATAATTCATCTCCACAATATAATGGAATGAATTATATAAGCAAATAAATAACATAAAAGTTGACTTTAATAAATCATATAAGTCACTTACTCAAAACAGGCCAATTCAAAAAAATACCATTATAAAGCATGTGGAAATTCTAGTAAAATGCTTTAATGAAGCACGAATACAAATACATGGCCAGAGGGAAAAATTAAATCAAGATCATTGGTCCCAAGTACCTACAGTTTTGATCAGACTACGATCTAATTTAATATCAATTAAACAAAAGTTTAAGTTGGACATATCAGTACCGACTATACTTAACACTTCCCTAGCAGTTGAAACTGGCGATGAACCGGAATCAACAAAACAAACTGACATTCACCAAATAGAATCAGAAGACCTTACAGAAACAACTCCTAAAATAGAAGAGCGAGATTTAAATAATCTTACTATTTCAGATGTTTTAATGTCAGATCTGGATAATTCTACAGATTCTGATGATAGTTCAAGCATAATAAAAAATAAAATAAGAAACAATATCACAATGGCACAATCTAATATTGATTTTATTAATACAGCATCCAAGCTTATACCAGTTTTCGATGGTAAAGCTGAAAACTTAACAAGTTTTATTGATGCATTACAAATAATAGAATCAATAAAAGGCGAGCACGAACAATTAGCAGTTTCCATAATAAAAACAAAGCTAAAAGGTGTCGCCAGAAATCTAATCGGAAATTAAACAACAATAACTGAAGTCATTTCCAGATTAAAAAGCAACGTCAAAGGCGAAACTGTAGAAGTGTTGTCAGCAAAACTGATGAACCTTCAGCAACGCAATAAAACTGCCAACCAGTACACACAAGAGGTTGAGCAGATGACAAAATCTTTGGAAGGTGCATATATAACAGATGGCTTACCCCTAGAGTTAGCCAGAAGTTATTCCACTCAGCATGCAGTCAAAGCAATGACTAAAAATTGTACAATCGATAAGGTTAAACTTATCATGCAAGCTGGTACCTTCAATACTATGAATGATGCCATATCAAAATTTGTAAACAGTTGCACAGAAGCAACCGGACAGCCAAACACTGTCCTATATTACAAAAATTACCCGTAGCGCGGCGGAAACCGCGGACGAGAAAGTTACAGAGGTAACTTTCGTGGTCGTAATAATAATTAAAACAACAATAGTACCCAAAACAATACTGGACGAGGCCAATATAGAGGAAACTATAGAGGCCGTGGCAACTCTGGTCGAGGCCACAACAATAATAACCAAAATAATATCCGAGTAACCAATAGTACATGGGGAAACTCACAAACCCCTTTAGATATTCAACAGTAGAAAATGCAAGAGTTCCTACCGTTTATCTCAGTCAGAACATATTTGTATCATTCAATCATGTGGCTACAGGAAAGGAACTTGTCTTTTTAGTAGACACAGGTGCAGACATTTCAGTAGTTAAAGAAAATTCTGATGCATTTCATGACATACAAGATAATTATATTATAGACATAAGAGGAATAAGTCAAGAGGTATCCAAATCCAACGGATTAACTTCTATTGAGATACAGACCACTAAGTACATAATCCAACACGATTTTCATATCGTGGATTTACATTTCTCTATTCCTTGTGATGGCATTTTAGGAATCGATTTTATTTAAAAATACAACTGTCAATTAGACTCCAAGTCATCTGAAGATTGGCTTATAATTAGACCTAATAACTTAAAATTTCCAATTTATGTTCCAATAACATACAGTTCTGGCAACAACTCAAAATTTCTGCCAGCAAGATCCCAAGTTATTAGAAAAATTCAACTAAATTCAAAAGTGTATTGATTCCAAATCAAGAAATTAAGCATGGTATTTATATAGCAAGTACCATAGCAACATCTAAAAACGCTTAAATAAGACTACTCAATACCACAAATAAAGATCAAGTAGTCAGTACAAATAATTTAGCTTATGAATCGAACTACGATGTAGTCAAAACTAATCTAGAAAATAGAGAAAAATCTGTATTATCTCAACTTTCAAAAAACTTTCCTCTACAATTCAAATCACAGCTTTCAAGTCTATACACACAATATAATGATATAATCGGATTGGAAACCGAACTAATAAGCACGAATAATTTTTATAAATAAAAACTGAGATTAAAGGATGATGAACCAGTATATATAAGAAATTACAGAAGCCCACACAGTCAGGTGAACGAAATACAGATAGAAGTCGGAAAATTGATCACCGACGGGATTGTTGAACCATCTGTATCTGAATATAATAGCCCATTGTTACTTGTTCCTAAAAAACCATCCCCAGGTTCAGAACAAAAGAAATGGCTATTAGTGATTGACTATCATCAAATTAATACAAAATTACTGTCCGATAAATTCCCACTCCCAAGAATTGATGATATTTAGGATCAACTGGGACGAGCAAAATATTTTTCATGCCTTGACTTAATGTCAGGATTTCATCAAATTGAACTCGAAAAAAATTCAAGGGATATAACGTCATTTTCAACGAGCAATGGCTCATATCGCTTCACGCGATTACCTTTCGGATTAAAAATAGCGCCTAATTCATTTCAAAGAATGATGACTATTGCATTCTCTGAACTAGAACCTTCACAAGCATTCCTTTATATGGATGACTTAATAGTTATAGGTCGTTCCGAGAAACATATGCTTAAAAACTTAACAGACGTTTTTGAGAAATGCAGGAAAATGTTAATTTTTTATGCATGAAGTGACTTTTCTCGGTCATAAATGCACAGATAAAGGAATACTTCCAGACGACAAGAAATATGACGTCATTATGAATTACCCTGCGCCGCACAATGCGGACAGCGCTAGACGATTTGTAGCATTTTGCAATTATTATAGACGCTTCATAAAAAATTTCGCCGAATATTCACATAACAAGATTATGTTAAAGGAATGTTCCTTTTGAATGGACAGATGAATGCCAAAACGCATTCCAATATTTAAAAACGAAACTCATGGAACCTACTTTGCTACAATATCCCGATTTCAGCAAAGAATTTTGTATAATTACTGATGCAAGTAAACAGGCGTGTGGAGCGGCTTTAACTCAAAACCATAACGGACTCCAACTCCCCAACTCAAGAGCTTTCACTAAGGGAGAAAGTAATAAGTGTACAACAGAGCAGGAATTAGCTGCAATTCACTGGGGAATACTACATTTTCGACCATATATTTATGGAAATCACTTTACAATCAAAACATATCACAGACCATTAATATATATATTTTCAATGATAAGTCCGAGTTCCAAACTGACACGTATGAGGCTAGAGTTAGAAGAGTATGATTTCACAGTTGAATACCTAAAGGGAAAAGACAATTATGTAGCTGATGCGTTATTAAGAATACCCATTAAAGATCTACAAAACATTACTGGAAATATAAAGAAAGAAAGAAAAAGACAGAAATTCCGCGCGGAAAACAAACAAATAGAATTGCCTACGCAATCTATAGAGAAAGCTTCTAAGCCCAACGTACATGAAGTCATTTTTCCAAAGGCTTGAAATGCAAGCCGGTATAAACAAAATCAGCCAACTCAAAACCCAAAACAAGACGAGAAAGAAGCAATACTGTCTAAATTACATGATGATCCAATACAAGGAGGTCATACTGGCATTACAAAAACCTTGGCCAAGGTCAAAAGACATTATTTTTGGAAAGGTATGACTCGAGATATTACTGAATATATACGAAAATGTCAGAAATGCAAAGAAGCTAAAATAACTAAGCACAATAAGACTCCGTTAATAATAACTGATACGCCTATAAATACTTTCGACAGAGTGATAGTGGACACTATTGGTCCACTACCAAAATCAGAAAATGGCAATGAGTATGCAGTCACTCTAATATGTGACCTGACTAAATATTTAGTTGCCATACCAGTTCCAAATAAAAACGCAAACACTGTCGCTAAAGCAATTTTCGAATCCTTTATTCTGAAGTACGGTCCAATGAAGACGTTCATTACGGACATGGGTACAGAATATAAGAATTCAATTATAAATGACTTGGGCAAATACTTAAAAATTGAAAATGTAACATCTACGGCTCACCACCACCAGACAGTAGGAACAATAGAACGAAGTCATAGAACTTTCAATAAATACATACGCTCATATATATCGGTTGATAAAACTGATTGGGACGTATGGCTTCAATATTTCGTTTTTTGTTTCAACACGACCCCTTCAATGGCACATAAATATTGTCCATAAGAGCTAGTATTTGGTAAAACAAATAATTTACCAAAACAATTTAAAAGTATAGAAAATATAGAACCCATATATTATATAGATGACTATGCTAAGGAAAGTAAATATAGATTAGAAGTAGCATACAAAAGAGCTAGAATAATGATAGAAGAAATAGGGAAAATAATAAGATACTATATGATCAGAAAATAAAAAACATATATATATCAGTAGGTGATCAAGTCCTTTTAAGAAATGAAACAGGTCATAAGTTAGATTATCAATATACCGGTCCGTATAAAGTAACGGAAATAGGAGAAAGAAATAACATTATAATAACGAATAATAAGAACAAAAAAAAACAGTTCATAAGGATAGATTAAAAACGTATATTTCATAATTGCATTTAGCATAGCCATGCTTAGAAATACTTCTTCTTTAAATACGCACATTATTCCCAATTCCATTCTCTTTGTATCTAAAAAAATTAAAAAAAAAAAAGATTTAAAAAAATAAATAATTATTTCTTTAAGTAAAAAATACTAATAAATGATAAATATGAATCTACATAATATTACGTTATTTTTCAAAAGGAGGGAGATGTAGTATGCACATATATTGCACATATATTGAATATCTACTGTACCAAGAGTACTTGAAGCAAACACACTGTAACACTTTGTTGCAGTGTTTACATAAACAAAGGTCCGGTCAAAAACCTAAGTGGCCGAAACATGAGTCGATCGGCGCGCTCACAGAAAGTGCAAGTGTCAGCATTCTGTTACACACGCCGGCTGCTCAGCCAAACTCAAGTACATACATATACCCTCGCGCTCCAGCTAAAGAGAGCATAATTAAATACACTAATATATATAAGATATACATAGCCGTCTCTCTGCCGTCCAACTGTGGGCAGCGCAGCTACGAGACTTAGGCTTACTTAGAACCTAAGGAAAATTGTTAAATCAGAAACAACTTGACGTTGGAAGCGGCACTAATGCTGCTCCTGATTACAAATAAAGAATATTACAAATATAAAAGATGCGTTTACACTACACGTAGCTTTGTGTCTACCACCGACTCATCACGACTCCAAAAAATCTTAGCAATGTCTCCGCCAACCATTGGCTGCCCAAAAATCAAGGATAACACCTGGACGGAAGCCAACCAGGAAACTTTGGAGCTCCTGCACCCACTTACCGAAAAGCACGCAAACAGTTGAGGACCTCATAATAGAGATTGATTGAATTGGATAGATTGGACGGACAATATCACAGACGGCATTAGCACTACTAACATGCAAATAAGCAATAAGGAGAAGTAGGGGCTTCTCCCCCGCAATAGCTCACTGGCTTAACACTGCAAAAGTCAGACCCATTCTTCTGGGAAAATCGTCTGGTGGTACTCCCCTGATCAGAAGTTCAAGCTTACGAGTCTATACAAGATCCTGAAAAGTACAGAGCTATGCATCAGGGGAACACTCCGCACCACCGCCACTAACGCCCTTTACACGATCCTCCCCCTTGAACGTCTGGACCTGCTGGCCGAAGGCTGGGTAACAGAGATAACTTTGACTCAGACATCTACATATTTTCGGACAGTCAAGCAGCCCTCAGGACCCCTCGACTCCTACACAACAAACGTGATGGCCACACATCTAAGAATCAACCTTATCTGGGTGCCTGACAAACGAACTGGAACTATATGATCAACCTTGGCAGACTCTTACCAGAAACTCCAAAATTTAAATTAGTGGGGGCTAAGAATATATGGGTTTAAAAAATTTTGATTTCTGCTCAACACTTTTTTTTTATTTCCTCTCCTTTCACAACCAAATTCTAAAACCGCTACTGACTCTGACAACTCATAAAATACCGCTAGCGAGGAGTAGCGGGTCAAGATGGAATCGTTCCCGGCCAGCTCTCCATCGCAGAAAAGTTTTCGTTAAGCCACCTGATTTTTAAAACTGTAACTACACAGTAAGGTGGTCTTCATCCTAATAGCGGAAAAGCCCTCGCACTGCCCCCTTTAAAGACTTCAGACCGATCAGTCTCTCATCTATTATGCTGAAAACGTTGGAAAAACTAACCAATCTTCATATACGAAACCGCATCCCACCATCCACTTTCTCCGACGCCCATCACGACTACAGGAAGCGTAAATTTATCGAAACAGCCCTACATAGGGACGTCACGATCATAGGAAATTTAGACCACGAAAAGGAGCTTACCATTGCAGCCACCTCAGATATAGAGGGAGCCTTCAACAATATTCTCCCAGTTGCCATCCTCTGTGAACGAATGACCGATAGCCTAAGATATCGTCATCGACATCTTAGGAAATTTAGTCCACGAAAAGGAGCAATCCATTGCAGCCACCTCAGATATAGAGGGAGCCTTCATCAATATTCTCCCAGTTGCCATCCTCTGTGAACGAATGACCGATAGCCTAAGATAGCTATCATACAAAATGGGATTTGGTTAAGTCCCTCCAAACTGAACTAATCCTAAAAAAAATTTCCTCAAATCTCTTAACGAGATAGGGAACTGTGCAACCGAGGGCAGGACTGGGTACTACCTTCGCTTGATCCAGCGAGCGGGAGGGTGTGGACATTCCTATTGCCACGCGCAGGCTAAACAGAGACTTCTTTATTCTCGCAGCACCTACGAAGTGGATAAATCTCGCTTCTTGCAAAATAAATATCGCGATAGTTCTGGCCACAATGGATGCCAAAGTGCTTCAGAGAACCTTTCACCCTCCAAGGAACAGAATGCGCTATGGCCATTAGGGCCCTACGGGTCACTGGACTGCTGGTGCTCACGCAGCCCGAAGAGGAGACGATAGCTCTTCTGTCACTGTCCAGCTCTAAGTGCCCGGAGATTGCGATACCTTGGCTCATTTTTCTTAACAGACATCTCAGACCTTTTTTCAGTGTCCTCGAAACGCATTGTCAGCTTCATCCAACGGTCTGGCAATCCGCGTTCACAAGCCACAAGTCAACCAGCCAGGACCATTGTTTTGGTATTCTGAAGATCACGATGCTTTAAGGGGCACAACTTATTGGCCTCCCGGATGATGTTGCCATAGTTGTGCTCGCCATGCATCTAACAGGTGCAGAACGAACGTGGAAGAGCATGCCCCGATTCCAAGGGCCTCGCACTGCCAGCGGACAGCACAAAAGCAGTCGTGATCAGTAGCAGGAAGAAGGTAAAGATGGCTGCAATCACAATTGGAGAAGTCACAATTAAATCTGGCCCAAGCATAAACTGCTTGGGTGTCATGATTGACCACAGGCTATCCTTCAAAGAACATCTAGCGTACGTTAGTGGCAAGGCAGGCAGAACGTGGCTGCTTTCCCAAGGGCCACTTAGCATGCAAGATTCGTGAAAGATTACGAGTCCTTAAAGAGTCTGTGGTCTCTGCGTGTATGTTGGTTGTATGTGTACCCAAAAAAAACCGTCATCAATATGTTAGTAGGATGTCAATATCATCAAATGTCAGTGTGACCCCTTTCAGTGGCAATAAGTCTCTGATACAAAGATCACTAAACTGACAAGAGATAAATCGCGATGTTATCGTCAGTGCTTATGGTTAGGTTGCCGCTTGTCCTTATGACTCGATTCGTCGATTTCGATCCTGACATCTTAGATTCTTCAGGCTATACGTGGCCACGTTGACTACCGCATCCTATTTGGTTTGCTTGTCCGGAATTCAGCTGATTAAATTATCAGCTGTCAGAATACATTGCGGCAGCGTATTGCGGGCAGATAAAAAAAGCTAGCTCCGCGTCTTCGATTGTTTCTGTGCCGCAGTGGTCGCAGCAGGGGTTCAGGCTTAAGCCTATTGAAGTATTTCTTGAAACATGCGTGACCGGTTATCATCTGCGTAAGGTAAAAGGCGACCCGTCCGTGGCATCGCTGCAACCAAGGGGTTAGGCTAGGGATTAGCCTGTTCGTCCACTGCCCTTTGATCCGGTTTTCTCGTCTCCTTTACCATACCTCGATTGTGCTTCTTGGCTGAGTCCTGCTGTCTGTGCTTTCAGTCCTTCGCTCTGCGGCCAGGAGGTCTATCGGTATGGTAGTCGATCAGCACCCCCAGGTATTGATTGACTTGATACAATAGTGGTTGAACATACTTGTATAGTTTTCTTCTCCACTGTCCTTCTTTTGCTTATTAGCACTGCCTCGGTTTTGTGTTTGGCTAGTGATAGACCGTTGTCTGCGAGCCAGTACATGAGGATGTCTATCGACACGCTGCACCTTTCCTAGTACCTAAAACCATTACCTTCGGGTAATGCTTGCCTTAGTATCCCTTCGCACATTGCGTTCCATAGTATCGGGCCCTAGACTGGGCCTTGAAGTCTGTCTGAGTGGTAGGTTAGCAATCTATCCTTGAAGTAATCCGCTACTAGGTTGCCCGTGCGCCCATGCTTGCAAGACAATGTTCCAGTTGGCAAAATTAAAGGTATTCGTCGAAGTCTTTTCGAGATGGTTGCGATTATTTGCTCAAAAAATGTTTCCATGTTTTTACATAGGGTCTGTAGGAAGATGAATCATCGTTAAATTTTTCCGGCGCGGGAACCAGAACCAGTCAGTACATCTCCTTCAAAATACTATGGTAAGCTGCCACTATGGTTGGTAGTACAGCATTGGGGATATCATCAGAGCCAGGGTATTTTGCTATTTTGTTTTTCCTTATTGCTGTCAGTACTTCAGCCTCGTTATTGTTGCTTTTCCCCAATAGATCGCCAAATAAGTGGGGCTGCCTGGGGAGCAGTGTGGCCAAGGTGCCAGTGGCAATTTGGGGTCGGTTGCCTATTAAGCTAACCCATGACCATCCCGTACATACGCCGCATCGCACAGCTCTTCTGCATGCCTTGTTTGTTTTTTAGCTTTCTTTTTTGCTCTGTAGGCTGATATCCGTAGCTTCTGATTTCCACGACTTCGGCTTCTTTGACATCTACGTCTGGTCGACAGGTAGTCTCTCCACGCCCTGACTACTTCGTCCTTTCATCATGGTGGCACCTTTGGTGGCTTTTTCCATTACTGCGTCACATGCCGCATTCACTCTCTGGGCTATCGTATCCGAACAGGATTGGGCTGGTCGATTTGAGAAGAGGTATAGGAGGAACGTAGTCTTTCTGGAGGCAGTGTCGAGCTGCAGTTTTCTTCATATGTCTACATCTCGCGCGCTCGCACTGCATTTCGATATTCCTCTCCATCTCAACCCTAATTCACTGCTCCGCTCTGGAGCGCTTGAGTAAAGCTAGCCTTAAGCAGTTCTATTTTCCAAGTGTCACAATAAACACCCACGCACATCGCGTAAAAAGCCCGTATCATTTTTCTTGGGATCATTTTTGTCTAGTCGAAGCGGGATTTCAAAATCTGGATTTTCCATTCCTGGAGTTTCTTTGGATTTTTCTAGCAAGCTTGAACCGCTTCAGATAAGTTAAGCTTACTTCTATTTGCCGGTCATCAGCCAGTTTTCCGAACCCTATTTCGCCTGACATTCTGTCTAAATCCAAAGGTGAATAATCCGACCAAGGGCATTTAATATATGACTTTCAATTTCGTTATTTATGCCCGACAATATTCCAGTTTCCTTTGTCCACAATTGTACACTTTAAAAAATTCTAGTAGATATTCCAGTGCTACTATTGAAGTCATATATTTCTAAAATACATTTTAAATTCTAATCGTGTGTAATATATAACTCAGCCACAGTTTTCCTTAAGGACTGCACTATTAAATTTTACTGGGTTCCAACTGCGTATTTATTTTTACATAAATATCACTATGGACGGCAGTACACGTAGTGGCGAAGAAGATTGCATACCAAGTCTTTCGAAATATAGATTTGTTTTGAGAAAAAGCGGTGAAAGTGTAAAAGTAAAAATTTAGAAAATTGGAGGTGCTGAATACGGTGGGGATAAAAGCCCCCAGCTGTTTAGCTTGTTTTATTCTTACTGAGAATTCGCGTCGAATGACACCTCATTTGTTGAAATCCGATGTCCCGTTCAAAAGTAATTCAAAAAACAAGATTATCTTCTTCATCCCAAAATGAAAATGTTTGTCCCTTTAATTGTGGGTTTGTATGCATCCTATCTTAGTTTTAGGGTTTTGGAAACCCTAAGGGTGTATAAAGTAGCTTGAAATAGAAAACGTTTGTTCTACGACTTTTGAAAAACCCCGCTAGTTTAGCGGAAAATCCAAAAAAAAAAAGCCAGATTTAAAATGCTTATAGTATCTAAAAAACTAATACTAAAGAAACGTGCTATATATCTCTGAAAAGATAATTTAATTTGCTAAATACTCTTTATGTAGTAAAATTGTCTGAATTTAATAGATTTAGAGTTATGACAAAAATATATTTCTTAAAACCGCTTTTTGACTATTTTCTAAAAATTGAGTCCAACGATTTCTTTTTAAATTTCAAATCATATAGCCCTTAAGATTCCTCAACTTTTGATCTGTAGCACTTTTTGACCTAAAAATTACCGTTTGGAAGATATAAAGGGATAAAAAGTGCACTCGTTTCAGCTCAGTATACGAAATATTTCATACTTATTGGAATAAACAAGAATGATCTATTTGTTCTACCACTTTGGAAAAACCCGCTAGTTCGGCGGGAAATATAAGAAACGACAGGTTTTTCTTGGAATCTGAAACTATACAGCCCTTGAGATTCCAAACTTGTGCTATTAAAATAGGTAATTGAAGCGATAAAACTTGTTATTAAAAAGTTTAATATTCATGGGGACGACTCCTAGTCATGGTATTGGGGTACTTAAACTCTTGTGCAAAAATAAACTTATGATATCAAACAAAAACACCTCTTATCGAGGTAAAAAGTAGTGGCGAACGCGCCTTTAACAAAAATTTCTGATATCAACAATTGTGACGAAAAATGATATTACATTCGATAAAATAAATAAACTATATTAAATTTATGTATTCGGCAAGCTACAACAGAAAATTTTCGTGTAGGTAACTAAATATTTACTGTTGCGAGTGTATTTATTTTATCGAATGTAATATAATTTCTCGTCAAAATTGTTGATATCACAAATTTTTGTTAAAGGTGCGTTCACCACTCCTTTTTACCTAGTTAAGAAGTGTTTTTGTTTGATTCTAATACAGTCCACATTGACTACTCTTTCCAATACAGTCTACTCCGACGCAACGGCATTTAATTCCAGTTTCCTTTACCCATGCAGAGAAAAAAACGGAACAATACCCGTTTGATATTGTCTCCTCAATTTTCACATATCACTTTTTATACCTGTTACTCGTAGAGTGAAAGGGTATACTATATTCGTCGGAAAGTATGTAACAGGCAGAAGGAAGCGTTTCCGATCCCATAAAGTATACATATTCTTGATCAGGATCACTAGCCGAGTAGATCTAGCCATGTCCGTCTTTCCGTCTGTTCGTCTGTCCGTCTGTCTGCCCGTCCGGATGAACGCTGAGATCTCGGAAACTATAAGAGCTAGGCTATTGAGACTTGGCGTGCAGATTCCTGAGCTTCTTACGCAGCGCAAGTTTGTTTCAGCAGAGTGCCACCCAGCGTGATTTCGACAACACAAGAAAGTTGACTATGAATTCAACCTCAAAGCGTAAAATGGTGACAATTAAACAGTCTACAAACATAAAAAAATCATAAATATGAACGCGGATATCTCGAAAACTATCAAAGATAGAGAATTGGGATTTCAGATCTAGATTTCGTAGCCTTGTAAGCAGCGCAAGTTTATTACGGAAATATGCCACGCCCACTATAACGCCCACAAACCCATCAGGCCTGTGGCCCCCACAATTTTGATGCTAAATATACATTTTAACTGAAATGTGTTGGCCTCGTCAATACCTATCGATTGACTTAAACGCCCACATAACCATATATTGAGATCACGGGTAGGTGGCGCATTTTAATCTCGCTTTGCTGCTTGCATATATCTACGTTTCCCTTTGGTCCCTTTAGCTGAGTAACAGGTATCTGATAGTCGAGGTACTCGACTATAGCGTTCTTAGACAGTTCACAGTCCATTTAAACTTCTTTTCTCGACCTACAATTACAGCTAGAATATTTCTAAATTAAAAGCAACGTTACAATATCCACAAATTTATTCTAGCAAATCGTCTAAAATTAAATTGTTAAGGTGACAAACAAGCGTACCGACAAACAAACATAAGCGAAGTATTCACTGTTCGGTCAAACTCGAGCTTAACCTCAGCTGGTCTCTCTTGTACCCAATAATATAAACATAATCTCATTTAATAATCGACCACATATTTGCACTCTGGTAGTCCCCTGTTAGCAACCCCTGTAATCACTCTTCTGCTAATAAAGGTTCAGTTACAGTTCCAGATCAAAGTAATACGGTTCTCTTTTCGCTTGTGGTTAATATTTGAGTATTAGTTTATGCGCCCCCAACCTGATCATCTTATGCAGCACAAAAATCGCTTTGTGCACTTAACCTTTTGGCGCCCAACGTGGGACACTGTATTAACAATGAATTAACAAATTATTAATTAATAAACAATTGCAACTAGTCATCTCCGATAAATCATTCGCTCGATCACAACTCAACGTCGTCATAACCGCCATCGAACTTCAACTCCACAGTCACGCACATCGCAAGTTAAATACCTTAACATAAAAGTTATTAACTATTCGAAAAATTAATAGTCGATTCTCAAATTTCTTAACGGCAAACGACCCAATCGCAAAAGTAAGGGACCTATTCGCCACTCTCTTTTGCGAACGATTTGTTGTCTTCGTTTGCCTGCACATCGCCAATTACCGCTGCTGGTACAGTTTTAAGCTTTCGTCGTTTCGCTTTGGAGTTACCGATCTGAGTTGCCACTTTGCCACATTCACCGCGTCGTCTTCGTTCGTCGTTTTTACCACAACTTGCACTCGTTTCCGCATTCGCAAACCGTCATCGCAACAGTGTAAACGTATATATTGGAAACTCTTAAGCGCCAGCTCGCAAACATTAAGCATTAAGCGAAATATTACTCGCATTACAGGAATGGTCAATACCCAGGAAGAGGACGAAAAAAAATCGACAGATGAACTTCAGTGCCGTTTGGGAATATTAGAGTCATATTTTAAGCAAGAACTTTTAGTGCAGTCGGAGATTGAATGGACGTGCAGACTTGGAGGACAGTTACGTAACCACCAAGCTGACAATTCAAACCCTTCTCGGAGAGGAATTGCACAGCACGGTCTTCGACCACACCCCAGCACCAAGTTTCAGCACGCCGTCTCGACTGCCAACATTGGCATTCCCCCGCTTCGATAGAAATCACACGAATTACAAGAACTTTATCAAATCTTTTCTTCAACTTGTGAATCGTGAGCAACTCTCTAACATAGACAAATTTAACCATCTCCTCCATCGGCCTCATAAAGTTCAATCTTATCATTAGGATCTAATGCACAAATATCACAAGCAATGCTCATCTGCGTGATCATGGAAAAGTGCGACCATCAGACCAAAATAAAATGGATCGAATCACTGGACTAAGTCACGAACTATCCACTTGCTTAACTCTCAACGCAAGTTCAATTGATCGCAATCTCAAACGTCTTTGGGAACTGGAAGCTGTCGATTCGCCGCATATTCAGAAGCCGGAGCATTCTATTTGTGAGGAACAGTACAGGATGGGTACGCGTCTCGACAGCGCCGGTAGGATTATTGTCAAACTCCCCTTCAAGGATGACCCAAGCCGTCTGGGAAGTTCGTTGGATACCACTTCATTTTCAAACCCACTAGTGGGTTTACCAAGCTCAGGGTGGTGTTTGACGCTTCTTGTCGGACTTCAAATTCAACATCGCTGAACGACTTGCAATGCGTTGGCCCAACACTCCAGGTCGGGGGCACTTGCCTCTTACAAACTGGCACTCAAATAACGCTGGATTCATGGAAGTACACACTTATAAGGAGCTCAGTTCGTGTGGTGAGGGATTAGCTAGCGCTCTCGATGTTAACTGGAACCAACATGAAAATACACTGTTCGTTAAATTCACCCCAAGGAACCAGTCAACGATTATTACCAAAAGAACAATTTTATCCATCGCGTCGGCCTTGTCGATTGTCTCCAACACAAGCCTCGATCTCTTCAACTTTATGGTTTCTGCAACTATATCTACGATCGGAGACATCGACAAGAAACATTGCAGTTCATTTGCTGACTGGCAAATCCAGAGTAGCTCCTACTGTATGCAAATATAAAGCTCTTATTAGGGGACATGAAGTACACTGCATATTTTTGGACGGACTTACAAATAGTTCTCCATTGACTAAATCAACACTCAGTAACTCTTCGTCGGTAACCGCATATCAGAAATTCAAGATTGGACTGCAGATGGCCAGTGGAACTTTGTTCCCGGTGGAAACAACCCGGCGGACGTTGTCTCACGTGGGACTACCACAACTGGGCCACCAAAGTCTCCAGAAACTATCGATATAAACTTAGAAGTTGTCAAGGCAGAGCAAAGAAGGAGCGCATTCTGTGAAACTATGAACAACAATCACGTTCACCAGCATTTCACCCGCATTAGTTCCTGCATTCGTTGCCTCCGCACCATCGTCTTTTGCTTTGCAACAATATCACGGGGAGGTAAAATTGTCGAAGCATCGCTTACCCCAGACAAACTCCGTACAGCATCGTTTACAACATTCAGCAACAATCGTTTCTGGAAGACTTTCGCTCGCTACAGAAAGCTAAACCGCTTACAAGTCATTTAAAATATTGTACTCCATTTCTCGACAGCTCCGCAGGATATGCCCTCATCAGGGTTGGAGGACGACTCCAGAACGCCGACATCCCTGAATCTGAACGGCACCTGCTTCTGCTTCCTAGCAAGGCGCACTTCACTTGGATCTAACATCGGCACTTGCGTCTACGGAATTGTCATGCAGGCAGCTCTAGTCGCGCTAATCCGTCTGGAATACCGGATCGTTAATGCCAGAGAGCTCGCTAGTCGAGTGGTGCGTTCCTCTGTGGCGTGCGTTCGGTTTAAGTCTAAACTGGAGAACCAACTCACGGGATCGCTGCCACTAGAACGAGTGCAACCACAGCAACCGTTCCAGAAATGTGGAGTCGACTTCTGCGGGCCGTTCCACACGTACCTCCGCATCAGAGGAAGGGGTCCCACAAAGTCCTATCTAGCCGTCTTCATTTCTTTGGCCTCCAGGGCAGAGCACATAGAAGTCGTCTCCGATTTGTCAACCAAGGCATTTCTCGCAGCACTTAAACCAAGTCCGTCGGATATGTAATGCGACAATGGAACTAATTTTGTCGGAGCTGCCAGTCATCTCCGTGAACTACAATAATTCTTGGAAGACAAAGCTACGCAAAAAGCTATTTCATCATATTCGTCAACCAATCTCATAACATTCCATTTCATCCCTCCTAGAGCTGCGCACGTTGGAGGCCTTTGGGAGGCCCCGGTAAAGAACGCGAAGAGTCTGCTTTACAGAACGCTAATGAACTCAAGACTCACATTTCAAGAGCTTTGTACCATCACTGCGGAAGTCGAGGCGATGCTGAATTCGCGCCCGCTGTCTCTGTTATCTCCGGATCCCAACGACCTTGGAGCACATACTCCGTCTCTTCGCGCGCTTCCAGAAAAAATCATCTCATCCACAAATGTCTCCAACCCAGAAAGATATTTTTATACCCGTTACTCATAGAGTAAAAGGGTATACTATGTTCGTCGGAAAGTATGTAACAGGCAGAAGGAAGCGTTTCCGACCCCATAAAGTATATATATTCTTGATCAGGATCACTAGCCGAGTCGATCTAGACATTTCCGTCTGTCCGTCCGGATGAACGCTGAGATCTCGGAAACTATAAGAGCTAGGCTATTGAGATTTCGCGTGCAGATTCCTGAGCTTCTTATGCAGCGCGAGTTTGTTTCAGCAGAGTGCCACGCCCACTCTAACGCCCACAAGCCGCCCAAAACTGTGGCTCCTCCAGTTTTGATGCTAGAATAAAAGTTTTAACTGAAATGTATTGTCCTCATTAATACCTATTGACCCAAAAAAAGTTTGCCACGCCCACTTTAAGCCCCACAAACCGCCCACAAACTTCAAAAAATCGTAAGTATGAACGTGGATATCTCGAAAACTATCAAAGATAGAGAATTGGGATCTCAGATTTAGATTCCGTAGCTTTGTGCGCAGCGCAAGTTTGTTACGCGAATATGCCACGCCCACTCTAACGCAAACAAACCGCCCAAACCTGTGGCGCCCACAATTTTCATGCTAGATAAAAAATTGTAACTGAAATATTTTGGTCTCGTCAATACCTATCGATTGATCCAAAAAACGCCCACTCTAACGCCCATAACGTTTAAATCTGTCTACCGCCGGTAGGTGGCGCATTTCAATCTCGCTTTGCTGCGTGCATATCTCCATTTCTCTTTGGTCCCTTTAGCTGAGTAACGGGTATCTGATAGTCGAGGTACTCGACTATAGTGTTTTTTTTTTTTGTTTTTACTTTGGTTGTTTATTTTGAATCTTCTCTTACGAGAGTAACAAAATGTGTTAAAATCTTAAATCTCTCTTAATATTTCCACTCCGAACGTACCACGGTGCCCCGGTGATAGTTCTCAGGATTTTTCCTTGGGCTCTTTGCACGATTTCTACGTTGCTGTTGCTGGCGCTCCCCCACAACTGGGAGCCATAAGTCCTGATTGGTTTCAAAACGGAGTTGTAAGGAAGGACCTAGTAGTCCAGACTAAGGGGAGAGCGGGAGTTTATAAGCCAATGCAGACTGTTTGCCTTCAGCCTTAGGTGAGTTCAACATGCATGCGCCAGGTAAGCCGTCTGTCGAGATGTACGCCAAGATATGTTACTTCATCTGACTGAGGAAGCACGGTGTTGTTTAGTGTAAAGTTTGGGCAATTTCGTCTATTTAAGGTAAAGGTTACTTGTTTACATTTTTGCTAATTTACTTTACGCCATTCTGAGAGCCATTTCTCTACTACACCTAGATGGGCCGCAAGTTGCGCTGATGCTTGTTGTGGACATTTAGATCGGCTGAGGATCGCGGTGTCGTCGGCAAACGTAGACATAGTCAGTTGTCTGCTCGTAGGAATATCAGAAGTGTTGAGTAGGTATAAAGTTGGCCCGAGAACGCTGCCTTGAGGAACTCCAGCTTCGATTTTATGTTCAGCTGACATGGAAGTATTGCATCTCACAACAAATATCCTGTTGTAAAGACATGACTTCAAGAGTTTATGCGTGTTATTAGGGAGTATTATTTTGATTTTATGCATTAGACCGTCAAGCCATACTCTGTCGAATGCTTGAGAGACGTCCAAAAATACCGCAGTGCATTATTCCCTATTTTCAAATGCACTTCGAATTTCTGATGTTATGCGGTTCACTTGTTCGATAGTTCCATGATTTTCGCGAAAGCCGAATGATGTGCTGGGATACTATTATGTCTTCTGAAGTAGGGTATGATTCAGGCAATTTTCAAAGAGTTTTGATAGACAAGAAAGTAAACTTATCGGTCTGTATAAGGAGGTGAGCGTGTGGTCTTTTCCTGGTTTTGGTATCATTATGATGATTAACTTTTCCACCTCTTTGGGAAGCAGCCCAGTCTTGTCATCGCGTTGAACAGCTAAACAAGAAATTTTAGCTGAAATGTATTGGTCTCGTCTCTACTTCACTCTAACGACCATAACGCTTAACTTTTGATATGGCATCATTCATAGTATTGAAGGTACCAGCTTGCATGATAAGTTTAACCTTATCGATTGTACAATTTTTAGTCATTGCTTTGACTGCATGCTGAGTGGAATAACTTCTGGCTAACTCTAGGGGTAAGCCATCTGTTATATATGAACCTTCTAACGATTTTGTCATCTGCTCAACCTCTTGTGCGTACTGGTTAGCAGTTTTATTGCGTTGCTGTAGGTTCATCAGTTTTGTTGACAACACTTCTACAGTTTCGCCTTTGACTTTGCTTTTTAATCTGGAAATGACTTCAGTTATTGTTGTTTAATTTCCGATTAGATTTCTGGCGACACCTTTTAGCTTTGTTTTTATTATGGAAACTGCTAATTGTTCGTGCTCACCTTTTATTGATTCTATTATTTGTAATGCATCAATAAAACTTGTTAAGTTTTCAGCTTTACCATCGAAAACTGGTATAAGCTTGGATGCTGTATTAATAAAATTAATATTAGATTGTGCCATTGTGATATTGTTTCTTAATTTATTTTCTATTATGCTTGAACTATCATCAGAATCTGTAGAATTATCCAGATCTGACATTAAAACAGCTGGAATAGTAAGATTATTTAAATCTTGCTTTTCTATTCTAGGATTTGTTTCTGTAAGGTCTTCTGATTCTATTTGGTCAGTCAGTTTATTTTGTTGATTCCGGTTCATCACCAGTTTCAACTGTTAGGGAAGTGTTATAGTCGGTACTGATATGTCTAAACCGAACTTTTGTTTAATTGATATTAAATTAGATCGTAGTCTGATCAAGAATTTTGATACTTGGGACCAATGATCTTGATTTAATTTTTCCCTCTGGCCATGTATTAGTATTCGTGCTTCATTAAAGCATTTTACTAGAATTTCCACATGTTTTATAAAGGTATTTTTTTGAATTGGCCTGTTTTGAGTAAGTGACTTATATGATTTATTAAAGTCAACTTTTATGTTATTTATTTGCTTATATAATTCATTCCATTCTATTATATTGCGGAGATGAATTATTTCTTAAAAACCATCATTACTATTGCTCTACCTAGTATTGGGGTTTCGTCTACTGCTGATCTAACTTGTACACCTGGAATGGTAGATAATACAATTCCCTTTTGGGTGCTTGTGCAATGAATTAGTGGAGAAGTATCTAAATTAAATGTTTCAATATATAAATTTTCTAATTCATAAATGCTTACTGAAGTTGCTCAAACTAATTGCAGAATTCTTTCTTTAAAATGAGCGTTCCTATCATATGTGTCTCTAATTGCCTTAAGTGTAGCCATTTTTAGTTAATATATTTTTATTTATTTATTTTTGTTTTATTCCATTTTCTTAAATTTTAAAATTTGATTACAGAATTATTTTTCTTTTAATGTTGTTTGTGCTATATATTTATACCCTTGCAGAGGGTATAATGATTTCAGTCAGAAGTTTGCAACGCAGTGAAGGAGACGTTTCCGACCCCATAAAGTATATATATTCTTGATTAGCATCACTAGACAAGTCGATCTAGCCATGTCCGTCTGTCCGTCCGTTTCTACGCAAACTAGTCTCTCAGTTTTAAAGCTATCGGGCTGAAACTTTTCCAAAAGTCTTATTTTTTTTGCAGGTAGTATATAAGTCGGAACCAGCAGGATCGGACAACTATATATTATAGCTCCCATAGGAATAATCGGAAAAAAAATGTTAGAAAATTATTTCTTTGGTGTTTTTTAACATGTTACCTCCCTTCTTTGGAAATAACATTTTTATACCCTTGCAGAGGGTATATTGATTTCAGTCAGAAGTTTGCAACGCAGTGAAGGAGACGTTTCCGACCCCATAAAGTATATATATTCTTGATCAGCATGACTAGACGAGTCGATCTAGCCATGTCCGTCTGTCCGTCTGTCCGTCTGTCCGTCCGTTTCTACGCAAACTAGTCTCTCAGTTTTAAAGCTATCGGGCTGAAACTTTCCCAAAAGTCTTATATCTTTTGCAGGTAGTATATAAGTTGGAACCAGCCGGATCGGACAACTATATCTTATAGCTCCCATAGGAATAATCGGAAAAAAAATTTTTTTTAATTATACACTGGTCGGCATATGTATTTTGACAAAACAAAAGTTAAATATACTCATAACTTGAATTTACTTCTTGTAAACTATAGGCATCAATGGAAAGGTAATTTAAATGCCGTTTGAATAATGCAATACATTTCTTAACCCATTCAGTATTTATTGAAAAGAAAAATTTGTGTAAATGAACTTTTAAATTTTTTTTTAAAACTTTTTTCCTCGACTTGAAAATTTAATTTTTTTGATGCAAAAAGTTTTTTCAAACAAAAATAATAGTAACTGCAAAAAGAATTTTTCAAAAATCCTTTTTCTTATATTTTTTATGATTTTTTGAAAATGCTTAAAAACAGCCATATTTTTATTTTTATTTTTCATACAAATTTTTTCGGACATTGTCACCTTCAAAAAATCATAAAAAAAATAAATAAAATGATTTTTGAAAAATTCTTTTTGCAGTTACTATTATTTTTGTTTGAAGAAACTTTTTGCATCAAAAAATTTAAGTTTTCAAGTCGAGGAAAAAGTTTAAAAGTAGATGTTTACACAAATTCGTCCTTTTCAATAAGTACTGAATGGGTTAAGAAATGTATTGTATCATTCAAACGGCATTCAAATTACCTTTCTATTGATGCCAAAGTTTACAAGAAGTAAGTTCAAATTATGAGTATATTCCACTTATGTTTTGTCAAAATACTTATGCCGACCACTGTATCTTTGGTGTTTTTTGGCATATAACCTCCTAAGCTTGGAAATAACATTTTTTAATTAGTTTTGAATTTTGAATTAAATTTTATCGAAATCGGACGACTATATCATATAGCTGCCATAGGAACGATCGGAAAATTGGTGGAAAAATAATATGAAACAAATTATAGCTTCGGTGTTTTTCAACATATAACCTCAAACGCATGGAAATAACAGTTTTTAATTAGTTCTGAATTTCGAATTTAATTTTATCAATATCGGAAGACTATATCATATGGCTGCCATAGGAACGATCGGAAAATTGGTAGGAAAATAATATGAAACAAATTATAGCTTCGGTGTTTTTTGACATATTATCTTATACTATTGGGAATATTATTTTTTGTGTTTTTAAATTTAATAATTATAGCTGCAAGGGTATATAAGCTTCGGCTTGCCTAGCTAACTTCCTTTCTTGTTTAGAATTACATATCTCTGTGGACGGCAATACACGTAATGGCGGATCGCGAAGAGAGCGTGCGAAGACAACTACTATACATATATAGCCGCAGAATTGAAAATCTGCCATTATGGTCCGATCGTAACGAGTGGTACACCAATCGAAAGGTATCGCAAAAACTAAGAAGGTAACATACTTAGACCTTCGAAATATAGATTTGTTTGGGAGCAAAATAGTAAAAGTAAAAATTTAGAAAATTGGAGCTACTGGATACTGTGGGGATAAAAACCCCCGGCTGTTTAGCCAGCTTTATTCTTACTGAGAATACGCGTCGAATGACACCTCATTTTTTGAAATCCGATGTCCTGTTCAAAAGTAATTCAAAAAACAAGATTCCTCTTCCCAAAATGAAAATGTTTGTCTCTTTTTTTGTGGGTTTGTATGCATCCCATCTTAGTTTTAGGGTTTTGCTTGAAATAGAAAACGTTTGTTCTACGAAAAACCCGCTAGTTTAGCGGAAATCAAAAAAAAAGCAGATTTAAAATGCTTATAGCATCTAAACAACTAATGCTACAGAAACGTGCTATATATCTCTGAAAAGATAATTTAATTTGCTAAATACGCTTCATAAAGTAAAATTTTCTGAATATAATAGATTTAGAGTTATGACAAAAAGCTATTTTTTAAAACCACTTTTTGACCATTTTCTCAAAATTGAGTCGAACGATTTCTTTTTAAATTTTAAATCATTTAGCCCTTAAGATTCCTCGACTTTTAACCTATAACACTTTTTGCCCTAAAAATTACCGTTTGTAAGATATTAAGCAATAAAAAGTGTAACTCGTTTCAGCTCCGTATACGAAATATTTCAAACTTATTGGAATAAACAAGAAAAAAACCTATTTGATGAAAAATATTCTTATTAGATTTTTTCAAACGGAAAATCTGTTATGGTTTTAGGGTCCTTCACTTGCATGAAGCTAAACGAAATAGATAACTTGAACTATTTGTTCTACCACTTTGGAAAAACCCGCTAGTTCGGCGGGAAATGTAAGAAACGACAGATTTCTCTTGGAATCTGAAACTATACAGCCCTTGAGATTCCAAACTTGTGCTATTAAAATAGTTAATTGAAGCGATAAAACTTGTTGTGCCTAATTCAAGGTGGCGTTCAGCTAAGATTAGGGGTCGAATCTGTGTGTTTGGTTTTTCAATAGCCAAGCAGATGGGGACGACTCCTAGTCATGATATTGGGGTACTTAAACTCTTGAGCAAAAAAAACTTCTGATATCATACAAAAAAACCTATTAACGAGGTAAAAAGTAGTGGCGAACGCGCCTTTAACAAAAATGTCTGATATCAACAATTGTGACGAAAAATGATATTACATTCGATAAAATAAATAAACTTTATTAAATTTATGTATTCGGAACGCTAAAACAGAAAATTTACTAGTAGGTAAATAAATATTTACTGTTGCGGACCGAAATCATAAATTTAATATAGTTTATTTATTTTATCGAATGTAATATCATTTTTCGTCACAATTGTTGATATCAGAAATTTTTGATAAAGGCGCGTTCGCCACTACTTTTTACCTCGTTAAGAAGTGTTTTTGTATTGTATCATATAGCTGCCACAGGAACGATCGTAAAATCGGTGGGAAAATAATATGAAACAAATTATAACTTCGGTTATAAATAATGGAAATAACATTTTTTAATTCATTCTGAATTTCGAATTTAATCTTATCAAAATCGGACGACTATATCATATAGCTGCCAAAGGAACGATCGTAAAATTGGTGGGGAAATAATATGAAATAAATTATAGCTTCGGTGTTTTTATACCCGTTACTCGTAGAGTAAAAGGGTATACTAGATTCGTCGGAAAGTATGTAACAGGCAGAAGGAAGCGTTTCCGACCCCATAAAGTATATATATTCTTGATCAGGATCACTAGCCGAGTCGATCTAGCCATGTCCGTCTGTCCGTCTGTCCGTATGAACGCTGAGATCTCGGAAACTATAAGAGCTACAATACTGAGATTAGGCATGCAGATTCCTGAGATTCCTGCGCAGCGCAAGTTTGTTTCAGAAGAGTGCCACGCCCACTCTAACGCCCACAAACCGCCCAAAACTGTGGCTCCTACAGTTTTGATGCTAGAACAAAAATTTTAACTGAAATGTATTGTTCTCATCAATACCTACCGATTGACCCAAAAAAAAAGTTTGCCACGCCCACTGTAACGCCCACAAACCGCCCACAAACTTCAAAAAATCGTAAATATGAACGCGGATATCTCGGAAAATATCAAAGATAGAGAAACGGGATTTCAGATTTAGATTCCGTGGGCTTGAGCGCAGCGCAAGTATGTTACGCGAATATGCCACGCCCACTCCAACGCCCACAAACCGCCCAAATCTGTGGCGCCCACAATTTTCATGCTAGATAAAAAATTTTAACTGAAGTGTATTGGTCTCGTCAATACCTATCGATTGATAAAAAAAAAAGTTTGCCACGCCCACTCTAACGCCCACAACGCTTAAGTCTGTATACCGCCGGTAGGTGGCGCATTTGCTGCTTGCATATCTCCACTTTCCTTTGGTCCCTTAAGCTGAGTAACGGGTATCTGATAGTCGAGGTACTCGACTATAGCGTTCTTCCTTGTTTAACATATAACCTCCTAAGCTTGGAAATAACATTTTTAATTAGTTTTGAATTTCGAATTTAATTTTATCAAAATCGGACGACTATATGTATCATATAGCGCCATAGGGACGATCGGTAAATTGGTGGGAAAATAATATGAAACAAATTATAGCTTCGGTGCTTTTATACCCTTGCAGAGGGTATATTTCAGTCAGAAGTTTGCAACGCAGTGAAGGAGACGTTTCCGACCCCATAAAGTATATGTCAGGGACTGAGACATTTGCTGGTCTCCTTCTTGCATTTTTGCTGCAGTTGCGTAGTGAGTCGCAGTCAACGTCTTCTCCGTTTAGATATCAAAAGCAAAGTGAAGTCGGCTTCTTTCTGCCGGCTTCTTCTGACACACGTCAAAAGGTATTGCCTCATCCAATTGCAAATTCCTTTCTTTTCTCTCTCTCTCATTTGCAATTCCTTTTTAGTCCTTCTCTCTCTCTCTCTCAGAGTCCTTGACCTAGACCATGACCGCGCCACACTCGGCTGAGTCGACACTCTCTCTCGTTCTCAGTCCACGCTCTCAGCAATTGTGCAAATAAAAGGAACCACAAACAAGAAAGAACGCTATAGTCGAGTGCCTCGACTATCAGATACCCGTTACTCAGCTAAAGGGACCAAAGGGAAATGGAAATAAGCAAGCAGCAAAGCAAGACTGAAATGCGCCACCTACCGGCGGTAGACAGATTTAAGCGTTATGGGCGTTAGGGTGGGCGTGGCAAATTTTTTTTTTGGGTCAATCGATAGGTATTGACGAGACCGATACAGTTCAGTTAAAATTTTGTATCTAGCATGAAAGTTGTGGGCGCCACAGGCTTGGGCGGTTTGTGGGCGTTATAGTGGGCGTGGCATATTCGCGATACAAAATTGCGCTGCGTACAAAGCTACGGAATCTAAATCTGAAATCCTGATTCTCTATCTTTGATAGTTTCCGAGATATCCACGTTCATATTTACGATTTTTTGAAGTTTGAGTGCGGTTTGTGGGCGATAAAGTGGGTGTGGCAAACTTTTTTTTAGGTCAATCGATAGGTATTGATGAGAACAATACATTTCAGTTTAAATTTTTATTCTAGCATCAAAACTGTAGGAGCCACAGTTTTGGGCGGCTTGTGGGCGTAAAAGTGGGCGTGGCACTTTACTGAAACAAACTTGCGCTGCGTAAGAAGCTCAGGAACCTGCACGCCAAATCTCAATAGCCTAGCTCTCATAGTTTCCAAGATCTCAGCGTTCATCCGGAGAGACGGACAGACGGACAGACGGACATGGCTAGATCGACTCGGCTAGTGATCCTGATCAAGAATATATATACTTTATGGGGTCGGAAACGCTTCCTTCTGCCTGTTACATACTTTCCGACGAATCTAGTATACCCTTTTACTCTACGAGTAACGGGTATAATAACCTAATGACTAGTTTATTATACCCGTTACTCGTAGAGTAACTATTGGGAATATCATTTTTTGTGTTTTTAAATTTAATTACTATAGCTGCAAGGGTATATAAGCTTCAGCTTGCCGAAGCTAACTTCCTTTCTTGTTTTTTTAAATTTTGTCCAGATTATTTGCCTGGCTCATATATTTCTTCTTAAGACATTTATTATCAATTTATAAAGTTTATAGAAACAATTTGCGCACATTATAACAACAATTATTATTAACAATGTATGAACTAATTCTAAGTCAATGTTATTTGACTCTGCTTTATTAATAACATTTGCAGTGGAATCCACTGTTTTTGTATCTATTAAACCCATCTTTGGGGTTGGTATTCTTAATATATATCTTGGTCTGTCAAATATTTTAGATTTTTGAATTAATTCGTAAATTTTGTTAATGTTATTCATTAACAATTAGTTTGATTTGAATAATTTTGATTTGACTGTTTTTTTATTATTATATTTGACATATAATTTCCTGCCTATTTTGTGTATGGTTTTCAATTCGCTCAATTTTAACATTTGTTTTTATGAAATAAATGAAAAAATATGCATCGCAGTGCAATTAAAAAAATTTTGCAACGCAGTGCAGCGCTCTTGGTAGCGCTGTCGGTTCACTCTTCCTTGGTCTGGCTTGGTGTGCCCGGTGCTGGCTGCACAGGCTGTACTTCTGTGGTGGGGCACCGGTGCTGGCTGCACAGGTTGTTACTTCTTTGGTGGGGGCTCCGGAAGAATTCATATTTCCCGAGGGTGCCAATAAACAGCGTGGGCGTTTCGAGCTTGCCTTCTCACAAATAGGCACTTCTGTGATGATTGGAGCTATTAAAATAGTTAATTGAAGCGATAAAACTTGTTGTGCCTAATTCAAGGTGGCGTTCAGCTAAGATTAGGGGTCGAATCTGTGTGTTTGGTTTTTCAATAGCCAAGCAGATGGGAACGACTCCTAGTCATGATATTGGGGTACTTAAACTCTTGAGCAAAAAAAACTTCTGATATCATACAAAAAAACCTCTTAACGAGGTAAAAAGTAGTGGCGAACGCGCCATTAACAAAAATGTCTGATATCAACAATTGTGACGAAAAATGATATTACATTCGATAAAATAAATAAACTTTATTAAATTTATGTATTCGGAACGCTAAAACAGAAAATTTACTAGTAGGTAAATAAATATTTACTGTTGCGGACCGAAATCATAAATTTAATATAGTTTATTTATTTTATCGAATGTAATATCATTTTTCGTCACAATTGTTGATATCAGAAATTTTTAATAAAGGCGCGTTCGCCACTACTTTTTACCTCGTTAAGAAGTGTTTTTGTATTGTATCATATAGCTGCCACAGGAACGATCGTAAAATCGGTGGGAAAATAATATGAAACAAATTATAACTTCGGTTATAAATAATGGAAATAACATTTTTTAATTCATTCTGAATTTCGAATTTAATCTTATCAAAATCGGACGACTATATCATATAGCTGCCAAAGGAACGATCGTAAAATTGGTGGGGAAATAATATGAAATAAATTATAGCTTCGGTGTTTTTATACCCGTTACTCGTAGAGTAAAAGGGTATACTAGATTCGTCGGAAAGTATGTAACAGGCAGAAGGAAGCGTTTCCGACCCCATAAAGTATATATATTCTTGATCAGGATCACTAGCCGAGTCGATCTAGCCATGTCCGTCTGTCCGTCTGTCCGTCTGTCCGTCTGTCCGTCTGTCCGTATGAACGCTGAGATCTTGGAAACTATAAGAGCTACAATACTGAGATTAGGCATGCAGATTCCTGAGATTCCTGCGCAGCGCAAGTTTGTTTCAAAAGAGTGCCACGCCCACTCTAACGCCCACAAACCGCCCAAAGCTGTGGCTCCTACAGTTTTGATGCTAGAACAAAAATTTTAACTGAAATGTATTGTTCTCATCAATACCTACCGACTGACCTAAAAAAAGTTTGCCACGCCCACTTTAACGCCCACAAACCGCCCACAAACTTCAAAAAATCGTAAATATGAACGCGGATATCTCGGAAAATATCAAAGATAGAGAAACGAGATTTCAGATTTAGATTCCGTAGGCTTGAGCGCAGCGCAAGTTTATTACGCGAATATGCCACGCCCACTCCAACGCCCACAAACCGCCCAAGTCTGTGGCGCCCACAATTTTCATGGTAGATAAAAAATTTAAACTGAAATGTATTGGTCTCGTCAATACCTATCGATTGATTTAAAAAAAACTTTGCCACGCCCACTCTAACGCCCACAACGCTTAAATCTGTCTACCGCCGGTAGGTGGCGCATTTGCTGCTTGCATATCTCCATTTTCCTTTGGTCCCTTTAGCTGAGTAACGGGTATCTGATAGTCGAGGTACTCGACTATAGCGTTCTTCCTTGTTTAACATATAACCTCCTAAGCTTGGAAATAACATTTTTAATTAGTTTTGAATTTCGAATTTAATTTTATCAAAATCGGACGACTATATGTATCATATAGCTGCCATAGGGACGATCGGTAAATTGGTGGGAAAATAATATGAAACAAATTATAGCTTCGGTGCTTTTATACCCTTGCAGAGGGTATAATGATTTCAGTCAGAAGTTTGCAACGCAGTGAAGGAGACGTTTCCGACCCCATAAAGTATATGTCAGGGACTGAGACATTTGCTGGTCTCCTTCTTGCATTTTTGCTGCAGTTGCGTAGTGAGTCGCAGTCAACGTCTTCTCCGTTTAGATATCAAAAGCAAAGTGAAGTCGGCTTCTTTCTGCCGGCTTCTTCTGACACACGTCAAAAGGTATTGCCTCATCCAATTGCAAATTCCTTTCTTTTCTCTCTCTCTCATTTGCAATTCCTTTTTGGTCCTTCTCTCTCTCTCTCTCAGAGTCCTTGACCTAGACCATGACCGCGCCACACTCGGCTGAGTCGACACTCTCTCTCGTTCTCAGTCCACGCTCTCAGCAATCTTGCAAATAAAAGGAACCACAAACAAGAAAGAACGCTATAGTCGAGTGCCTCGACTATCAGATACCCGTTACTCAGCTAAAGGGACCAAAGGGAAATGGAAATAAGCAAGCAGCAAAGCAAGACTGAAATGCGCCACCTACCGGCGGTAGACAGATTTAAGCGTTATGGGCGTTAGGGTGGGCGTGGCAAATTTTTTTTTTGGGTCAATCGATAGGTATTGACGAGACCGATACAGTTCAGTTAAAATTTTGTATCTAGCATGAAAGTTGTGGGCGCCACAGGCTTGGGCGGTTTGTGGGCGTTATAGTGGGCGTGGCATATTCGCGATACAAAATTGCGCTGCGTACAAAGCTACGGAATCTAAATCTGAAATCCTGATTCTCTATCTTTGATAGTTTCCGAGATATCCACGTTCATATTTACGATTTTTTGAAGTTTGAGTGCGGTTTGTGGGCGATAAAGTGGGTGTGGCAAACTTTTTTTTAGGTCAATCGATAGGTATTGATGAGAACAATACATTTCAGTTTAAATTTTTATTCTAGCATCAAAACTGTAGGAGCCACAGTTTTGGGCGGCTTGTGGGCGTAAAAGTGGGCGTGGCACTTTACTGAAACAAACTTGCGCTGCGTAAGAAGCTCAGGAACCTGCACGCCAAATCTCAATAGCCTAGCTCTCATAGTTTCCAAGATCTCAGCGTTCATCCGGAGAGACGGACAGACGGACAGACGGACATGGCTAGATCGACTCGGCTAGTGATCCTGATCAAGAATATATATACTTTATGGGGTCGGAAACGCTTCCTTCTGCCTGTTACATACTTTCCGACGAATCTAGTATACCCTTTTACTCTACGAGTAACGGGTATAATAACCTAATGACTAGTTTATTATACCCGTTACTCGTAGAGTAACTATTGGGAATATCATTTTTTGTGTTTTTAAATTTAATTACTATAGCTGCAAGGGTATATAAGCTTCAGCTTGCCGAAGCTAACTTCCTTTCTTGTTTTTTTAAATTTTGTCCAGATTATTTGCCTGGCTCATATATTTCTTCTTAAGACATTTATTATCAATTTATAAAGTTTATAGAAACAATTTGCGCACATTATAACAACAATTATTATTAACAATGTATGAACTAATTCTAAGTCAATGTTATTTGACTCTGCTTTATTAATAACATTTGCAGTGGAATCCACTGTTTTTGTATCTATTAAACCCATCTTTGGGGTTGGTATTCTTAATATATATCTTGGTCTGTCAAATATTTTAGATTTTTGAATTAATTCGTAAATTTTGTTAATGTTATTCATTAACAATTAGTTTGATTTGAATAATTTTGATTTGACTGTTTTTTTATTATTATATTTGACATATAATTTCCTGCCTATTTTGTGTATGGTTTTCAATTCGCTCAATTTTAACATTTGTTTTTATGAAATAAATGAAAAAATATGCATCGCAGTGCAATTAAAAAAATTTTGCAACGCAGTGCAGCGCTCTTGGTAGCGCTGTCGGTTCACTCTTCCTTGGTCTGGCTTGGTGTGCCCGGTGCTGGCTGCACAGGCTGTACTTCTGTGGTGGGGCACCGGTGCTGGCTGCACAGGTTGTTACTTCTTTGGTGGGGGCTCCGGAAGAATTCATATTTCCCGAGGGTGCCAATAAACAGCGTGGGCGTTTCGAGCTTGCCTTCTCACAAATAGGCACTTCTGTGATGATTGGAGGCGGAATCGGCGGATGGCAGGTGTCTATACTGGTATCAAAGTCACCAAGGCGCCCAAACAGACTGGAAAACTTCGACGAACGCAGTTAATTAATCACGTTATGAAGCAAGGTTCGTGCACGGCGAACACGTTGGGTACACTTGCGGTACTTTATTCGGCGTGTGGGGTGTTGTTACAGTTCATCCGTGGGGAGGATGACTATATAAACACAGTTATTGCAGGATCTGCCACAGGACTGCTATACAAATCAACAGCTGGCCTACGGAGGTGTACATTTGGCGGCGCTATTGTGTTAGGCATATCGTCGCTCTATTGCTTATACTGTGTGAGCTCCAGATCCAGGTCCAGATCCTTTTATATTTTGAATATTCTTTATTTGTAATCAGGAGCAGCATTAGTGACGCTTCCAACGTCAAGTTGTTTCTGATTTAACAATTTTCCTTAGGTTCTAAGTAAGCCTAAGTCTCGTAGCTGCGCTGCCCACAGTTGGACGGCAGAGAGACGGCTATGTATATCTTATATATATTAGTGTATTTAATTATGCTCTCTTTAGCTGGAGCGCGAGGGTATATGTATGTACTTGAGTTTGGCTGAGCGACCGGCGTGTGTAACAGAATGCTGACACTTGCACTTTCTGTGAGCGCGCCGATCGACTCATGTTTCGGCCACTTAGGTTTTTGACCGGACCTTTGTTTATGTAAACACTGCAACAAAGTGTTACAGTGTGTTTGCTTCAAGTACTCTTGGTACAGTAGATATTCAATATATGTGCATTAGGGTGGTCCAAAAAATGAAAACTAGTTCTCACCATTTTACATGGTAGATTAATGTCTGTAAAAAATTTAATCAAAAGTAAAAAAAAATTTTGTTGAGGCTTAGACCTTGCGAATCGTCCTCAAAAAGTCCCCCAACTTTGTCAACATTCTAAACTCAGTCAATATTAGTACAAAATTGACAATTCCGAAATGTTTTTGGTTGGACATCTAAAATCCGAATTTGACACAACGGATTTACCATCTAAGAGATCCGTATTATCTAGTGTCCTCTATAGGACTAGATTTTCCGGAAAAAATTCTTACAAAGCGCCAAAGATCTAACACATACATATGCGAGCTACCATTTGGATTCAAAGGGGAATTCTAGTCCGGCCTCACCATCATATTATTAAATCCATATCGAGGCTTCACAAAGAGTTTTTTTTGCTTAAAAAAAAAAGTTAACTAAAAAGGAGAGCTTCACCGAAACAGGGAAAGCCGTTATAGAATCATGTTAAATGAACGCTTTAATATCAACCATGCCATGGCATGGTGGCAGTTTTTGAATAATAAATAAGCATATATAATTAAGTATTGCCTTCTTTGTCCTTCCTCATTTCGGTATATAAGTGTTTAAAAAAGGTCCATTTATGAAACGGTTATTTTTTAAAATAAATACAATTATTTGCGAAATGTTTTAAATGACTTATTATGCAAATCGAGGATTTTAATATCTTATTGTCAATATTTTCAAAAATTAAATCCAATTCGATCTTGTACGACCATGTAAATTCTGGTCTTGGCAACTAGTAAACTTTTTCAATTCTAAAAGCTTTCAAAATAGTTCGGAAAGGTGACAAACGATTTTGAGAAATAAAACCAAGTCAAGGCCATCCATATGAAAATAATATATTTGATCAAGGGCAACAGTGCGTATGAGTTATAAACTTTGAAACCATTTCTCAGACCCTCAAACACGTTTTTTTCAAAAAATTAATTAGGACTCAGCCTTCGGTTATTTCGGGGAAAGAGGCCGATGAGGCCGTGCTCGTGCTGGCATTGGTACTCTTATTTTCTCAGACCAAGCCTTTTGCTAATATTTATACCCATTACCCCTAGTTTAAAAGGGTATAATAGATTCGTCCGATCCTATGAAGAATATATATTATTGATCAGAATTACTAGCCAAGTCAATCTATCCGTGTCCGTCTGTCCTTCTGTCCGTCTGTTTGTCGGTCCGTCTGTCTGTCGGTCCGTATGAACGTTGAGATCTCAACTAAAAAGTTGGGATTTGGCATCCAGATTCTTTAGGTTCTCAGACAGCAGAAATTTTTTGTCAGCAAAGTTCCACGTCCACTCTTATGCCAACAAACGATCATAACGCTAAGCTAAATCTGTCAAGCGCCCACATTTTGTAAAAGTGTAAACGCCATTTGGTTTTGATTTCACTTCTCGACAGTGTTTTTTTGCAGGCCTTAATTTTGGTATTATAGACGTATATAAGCATATCAGCATACTTAGTTTTTGATCCTAAGGTGTGGTATTTGTGAAATAGCGGTTTGAGAAAAATAACAACATTTATTGTTTAGATTTAAAATACGTTCTAGAGATTGTACGTAATTTTATTGATATGCGAGACAATAACTTTGTTAGATTGCCTTCTACAGGCTTTCATTTAAAAAGAGACAAACGGAAATTGCCTGTGCCACGAATTGGGGATCTCTCCAAACTAATGGGGATACGGTGCACTTCACCTAGTGCTGCTGAACTCCAGAAATAATCCGATACTCTCCAAGGCCGGCACAACTTTCATCATTAACCTCACATTTGCAGGTTTGAGGTTAACGATCATGCAGGCATATTCTGCTCAATAAAGGGAAAATGTGTCCCTGAGACACATAACGCCCATAACGCTTAAATCTGTCTACCGCCCACATATCCATATATTGAGATCGTGGCGTATTTCAATCTCGCTTTTCTGCTTGCATATCTCCATTTCCCTTTGGTCCCTTTAGCTGAGTAACGGGTATCTGATAGTTGAGGTCCTCGAATATAGCGCTCTTCTTTGTTATACCCGTTACTCGTAGAGTAAGGGTATACTAGATTCGTCGGAAAGTATGTAAGATCTAGAAGGAAGCGTTCCCGACCCCATAAAGTATATACATTCTTGATCAGGATCACTAGCCGAGTCCATCTAGCCATGTCCGTCTGTCCGTCTGTCCCTTTGTTCTTCCATCCAGATGAACGCTGAGATCTCGAAAACTATAAGAGCTACGCTATTGGGATTTGGCATGTAGATTCCTGAACTTCTTACGCAGCGCAAGTTTGTTTCGGCATTTGCCACGCTCAATCTAACGCCCTAAAACCGCCCAAAACTGTGGCTTATACAGCTTTGATGCTAGAATAAAAATTTTAACTGAAATGTATTGTTCTTATCAATACAATTGCCCCAAAAAAACTTTGCCTCGCCCAGTTTAACGCCCAAAAACCTCCCACAAACTTCAAAAAATCGTAAATATGAACGTGGATATCTCAGGAACTATTAAATATAGAGAATTGGGTTCTCAGATTTAGATTCCGTAGCCTTGTACGCAGCGCAAGTTTGTTACGCGAATATGCCACGCCCACTCTAACGCCCACAAGACGTCCAAGCCTGTGGCGCCCACAACTTTCATGCTAGATACAAAATTTTAACTGAAATGTATTGGTCTCGTCAATACCTATCGATTGAACCAAAAATACATTTCCCACTCGACTATAGCGTTCTTCCTTGTTTGTAACTGCGAAGTCAATCAAGTCCGGCAGTTTTCTGGGGTCACTAAGCCAGTGTGTAGGTGATCCAGGGGAAACGCAGTCAAGTGTTTTGCTAGGTTTTATAATTGCGTAATACAGTTGACTACCTCTCGGCGTCACGAGGCAAGATCCCCAGTAAGTATGCTTGGCGTTATAGTCTCCTGCTGCTAAAAAGTACTTGCCTAGTGAGTTGAAGTTGTCGATAAACTGGGCTTCGGATATCGTAAATCGAGGAGGGCAGTATACCGCTGATAGAGCTAGATTGTGACAACCCAACGGTATATTGATAGAAGTGGCTTGCAGGTAGTTAGTAGCAAACATGTTGTGGAAGTGGTGCTTGATGCGGTTTTTAATCAGGATTCCATTGCCTTCATGGGCCTTTCCATCAGGATGATTGGTATTGTAAAACATATACCCTCGGATTTGGAAATTGTATTTGTTGGTAAGGTGGGTTTCTGCAAGCAACATTACGTCGATTTCATTCTCATTCATAAATTGTGCTAGCTCAAGTTTGTGCCGTGAAACGACGTTGACATTCCAGAGTGCAAAGCGCAGGGGAACCATTGATTATTTTGATAAGGTGTTTTGGTGCATCTGAATCAAAATATTTTGATTTGTCAACATACTTTGCATGGTCGTTCGCATTAAAGAAATTAATTCATCCATACTGTGTTGCAATCTGAGTATCATCGTTTTCATTTTATTTTCTGTGTGCTCTGCAGGTTGGTAAGAGACTGTAGGTGGTGATTGCACATTGTACGCAGGGCTCGCATGACCCGATTTTATAACGCTTGCTTGTTTATAGTGGAACTGCCGAGTGAAGATCGGGCTGCTGACGAAAAGAAAACTTCAGTTGTGGATTTGGAGGGTATCAATGGTGTGTGTTGAGATCGTGCTGTTGACACTCTTTGGTTGATCCGATTTTTTAACTCCTTGTATACTGGACAGCCTCTGTAGTTTGCTGTGTGGTCTCCTCCGCAGTTACTACACTTTTTGCTACTTGGCTAATTTTTTTATTCACACTTAGCAGAGGTATGCAACCCTCCGCCAGCGACGTATACAGAGCGGAGTGTGCAGTAAGATTTGGTGTGTCCGTATTCCTGGCAACTTGCGCACTGGACTGGGCCATTGCGTTTATGCGGCTCTTCAACCGTGATTCTGCGATGCAATAGAAACTGGAGATTGTAGATGAGATGGACTTCGTTTTTCTTGAGCGCCTTAGAGTCAGGTACAAGTTCCACTTTAAAGAGAGGTTGCGGTTGACAACTTGTTGACCTTTACTACTTTTTAGCTGGTAGGTACATATAGTAGTTCTTTTTCTTGGCGTCTAGGAGCTCCTTCAATTTTCTAAAGCTTTCTTCGCTTTTGACTTGGCCAAGGGGATTACGTGGAAGCTATCTTTACCAACCAGATCGATTATTAGTATATTAACAAGGTTGTTGAAGTTTTTCTCAAGAGTATAAAGCGGAGGCGGCCTCGCTTTCTTTTTGTCCGTATCCAAGACTGCAGAAGGGATTTCGTCGGACGTGTCAGCCAAAAGATCAAATCTATTTGCAGTATTAGAGTTTTGCACAGCTCCTTGGCTTGAGGAAGCCTGATTGATTTTTGCGACGTTACCCATTTTCGTGTCCTGTAGACTTAGTTTTCTTGTAATGTTTATGTTGCGATCCATGCCAGTCTGTGTGGTCGAACCTTGATTTTTAATTGAAGCATCTGTCGGTGCTGCGCTAGCTGCAGTTGATAAGTCCGCTGGCACAGCAGGAAGATCGATCGTCTGTATCGGGCATAAAGACGAAACTGTTGTTGTTGTGGTTGTCATTGCATTTACAGTTGCTAATGACGTCACTGTGCTGGTAACCGTGGCCAGGCATGTGGGCAGTTGGGGTGCGGCAGGGCCAGGAAGAGGGGAAATGCATTTATCGCTTACCTCGCTTTGCAACGCCGCTGACATAGACGGAGAGAGAGACCGCGCCCTTTTGTTGTGAATAGGCTTGAGTTCGTTGGAAGGTGCTGGGGCTAACGATCGCGGTGGATCGACTACTGCAGAAGCTTTTGTTGTTGCTGCTTCGGCTGTCGATACGAAAGAGAAGTATGCATTGCACTTTTGCAGCGAGAGCCGACGCTCGTCTGCTTACGTTGGCGCTGCGCCCGAACTTCGCTTGGGTTCATCACCTTATTTGTCTTCTTTTTTTTTGCTTTTAGTTGTATTTTAGTATTAGAAGCACAAATTAAAAACACAAAATAATAGTAACTTGCGACTTTTTATTTTTTATCGGGTTTTTTTTCAACGATTGTCTTCCGGACCACAAGAGAAATAAATGCTCGTCTGCACTCGCCGACGTTCGCATCGACTGGAAAGATATGATGCCGTAACCGCAGCTAAGAAGGAGTTTTGGCGTCGGTGGTCATCCGACTACATACAAGAGCTGCGTTCCTGGACTAAATGGACAACGCCCCACATATGTTCACTGTACATACATACGTACACTGGTCGGCATATATATTTTGTCATGGCGATGCCTCACTTTCTTTTTCAATTTGTATTTATTTTAAGGACAAAAATATTTATGGATTGTACAAAGTTCATTTAGTTACAGTGTATTAAATTATATATATAACAATTTTTCTTTTTTAACATTGATTTAGGATTTTTATTTTATTAAAACTTAAAGCAAAGTAATTTCAAGGGTGGCGTAAGTATTTTGACATTTTTTTTTCGTTTCAATTAACTATAATGTATTAGAAATTTATTATAAACTGGAAATTAATAAAAAATATACGCTCCTTTGGTGTCTATTACCTTTTGGAGGCGATTTGGAACGGAATCGACCAAGATTTGAAGGTAGTTTAAAGGAATATCTTTCCAGATCATTGTGACCTCAGTAATGGTTTCTGATTTTGTCCTGGTCAGATCAGTGCTTCCATTTCGCTTTATTAGCGACCACACATTTTCAATAATGTTTAAGTCAGGACTTTGTGGTGGCCAATCGAGGGTTTCCACCCCAACATCCATTAAAAACCCAGTAATCATTTTGGCCTTATGGCAAGGAGCGTTGTCCTGTTGGAAAATAAATTCCTTTCCTAATAATCTGTCGCCGGAGGGAAACGCATAATTGTTTAAGGTGTCTAAATATCGTATCTGGTTCATAAATCCGTCGATATGAACCAAGTCTCCCACACCATTATAGGAAACTGAACCCCAGAAGATAACGCTTCCACCCCCATGGCTTACTCTTTGACACACAGGAGCAATTTTTTTACGATAATTCTTGTTAACTCGTACAAAAACTTTCTTTTGAGACGCATGCATTCAAAACTACTCTCATCCGTCCACAGCACATTACGCCAAAATGAAGCCGGCTCGGAAATGTACCTTTTTGCAAACTCCAAACGCATAAGTTTATTTTTTGGGGTGATAAAGGGTATTGGCCTTGCAATATATGTTTTCATATTTGCTTTAATCATACGCCTGCGTATTGTTCTTTCACTTATGGAAGTAGGTTCAGTCTCATTCCACTCCAAGGACACCGCCTTTGGTGTTTTTAGAGGGTCCTTCTTAAAAGCACGGACGATAAGACGATCTTCCTCAGCTCCTGTCTTTCGATTTCTGCCTTTACGACGAACATTGATCACATCATTACATTTTTTGTATTTATTGATTTGATAATAAATGGTCTGACGAGACAAATTATATTCCTTAGCGATGTTTTGTATGGAAACACCCAAGTTATATTTGCTCACAATTTCGAATCTAATTTTGGTGCTCAGCTCAGATGTTTTTACCATTTTAAATATTAAACAAGAAAGGAAGTTAGCTTCGGCAAGCTGAAGCTTATATACCCTTGCAGCTATAATTATTAAATTTAAAAACACAAAAAATGATATTCCCAATAGTATAAGATAATATGTCAAAAAACACCGAAGCTATAATTTGTTTCATATTATTTTCCTACCAATTTTCCGATCGTTCCTATGGCAGCTATATGATATAGTCTTCCGATTTTGATAAAATTAAAACCGAAATTCAGAACTAATTAAAAAATGTTTGTTCGTACCCAAAGGTACTCAACATGACCACACCCAACAAATCAAGCAGTAGCCAAATTGGGAACAGTACCAGGCGCTCAGTAGCACTCACTGCAGATGAGAATTGCTGATCAGCATATTATATCATATGTCTCACTAACTCACCATCTCACCGTTACAACGATACGCTGACCCGCCAATGCAGTCAGCACATTTGCGGTGTCAGCCGAGCCAACTACGCAACTGCTACCGTAATCATAATTCCCTGACCTACTTTAGAATATAGCTTCTTTCACTAACCATTACACTAAGCGTCCGTGTTCTAAGTAGAATATAAGCAGGTATCAAATGAAGATTAAATCAGTTATCAACACACCTCATAACTCCGCGGTTCTACTTCCTACCTCTAGGAATAGGGCTCGTAATACACTATCTCAACTAGCAGCTAACCACGTTAGCTCAACCTCAGCGCAGTTCAGCATCGCCTGTGCTCCGGCATTGCAGTACCCATAGTTACCATTGCCGCGACGCGATCGTCCTGCAGGTGTCTACTTCGGTTAGGCACAAACAATGTTATTTCCAAGCGTTGGAGGTTATATGTTGAAAAACACCGAAGCTATAATTTGTTTCATATTACTTTTCCACCAATTTTCCGATCGTTCCTATGGCAGCTATATGATATAGTCGTCCGATTTCGATCAAATTTAATTCAAAATCCAAAACTTATTAAAAAATGTTATTTCCAAGCTTAGGAGGTTACATATATGCTAAAAAACACCAAAGGTATAATTTTTTAAAATTTTTTTTCCGAATATTCCTATGGGAGCTATAAGATATAGTTGTCCGATCCGGTTGGTTCCGACTTATATACTACCTGCAAAAGATATAAGACTTTTGGAAAAGTTTCAGCCCAATAGCTTAAAAACTGAGAGACTAGTTAACGTAGAAACGGACGGACAGACGGACATGGCTAGATCGACTCGTCTAGTCATGCTGATCAAGAATATATATACTTTATGGGGTCGGAAACGTCCCCTTCACTGCGTTGCAAACTTCTGACTGAAATCAATATACCCTCTGCAAGGGTATAAAAATGTTATTTCCAAGCGTAGGAGGTTATATGTTAAAAAACACCGAAGTTATAATTTGTTTCATATTATTTTCCCACCGATTTTACGATCGTTCCAATGGCAGCTATATGATATAGTCGTCCGATCTTGATAAAATTAAATTCGAAACTCAGAACTATTAAAAAAATGTTATTTCCAAGCGTAGGAGGTTATATGTTAAGGAACACAGAAGCTATAAGTTGTTTCATATTATTTTCCCACCAATTTTACGATCGTTCCTATGGCAGCTATATGATATAGTCGTCCGATTTTGATAAAATTAAATTCGAAATTCAGAACTAATTAAAAATGTTATTTCCAAGCGTTGGAGGTTATATGTTGAAAAACACCGAATCTATAATTTGTTTCCTATTATTTTTCCACCAATTTTCCGATCGTTCCCATTGCAGCTATATGATATAGTCGTCCGATTTTGATAAAATTAAATTCGAAATTCAGAATGAATTAAAAAATGTTATTTCCAAGCGTAGGAGGTTATATGTTAAAGAACACCGAAGCTATAATTTGTTTCATATTATTTTCCCACCAATTTAACGATCGTTCCTACGGCAGCTATATGATATAGTCTTCCGATTTTGATAAAATTTAATTCGAAATTCAAGACTAATTAAAAAATGTTATTTCCAAGGAAATGAGGTAATATGTTAAAAAACACCAAAGATATAATTTTTTAACATTTTTTTTCCGATTATTCCTATGGGAGCCATAATATATAGTTGTCCGATCCGGCTGGTTCCGACTTATATACTACCTGCAAAAGATATAAGACTTTTCGAATAGTTTCAGCCCGATAGCTTTAAAACTGAGAGACTAGTTTGCGTAGAAACGGACGGACAGACGGACATGGATAGATCGACTCGTCTAGTGATGCTGATCAAGAATATATATACTTTATGGTGTCGGAAATCATTATACCCTCTGCAAGGGTATAAAAACACCGAAGCTATAATTTGTTTCATATTATTTTCCCACCAATTTTACGATCGTTCCTTTGGCAGCTATATGATATAGTCGTCCGATTTTGATAAAATTAAATTCGAAATTCAGAATGAATTAAAAAATGTTATTTCCAAGCGTAGGAGGTTATATGTTAATAAACACCGAAGCTATAATTTGTTTCATATTATTTTCCCACCAATTTTACGATCGTTCCTTTGGCAGCTATATGATATAGTCGTCCGATTTTGATAAAATTAAACTCGAAATTCAGAATGAGTTAAAAAATGTTATTTCCAAGCGTAGGAGGTTATATGTTAAAAAACACCGAAGGTATAATTTGTTTCATATTATTTTCCCACCGATTTTACGATCGTTCCTATGGCAGCTATATGATATAGTCGTCCGATTTTGATAAAATTAAATTCGAAATTCAGAACTAATTAAAAAATGTTATTTCCAAGCGTAGGAGGTTATATGTTAAAGAATTAATTTATTTTTCCGACTATTCCTATTGGAGCTATAATATATAGTTGTCCGATCCGGCTGGTTCCAACTTATATACTACCTGCAAAAGATATAAGACTTTTGGGAAAGTTTCAGCCCGATAGCTTTAAAACTGAGAGACTAGTTTGCGTAGAAACGGACGGACAGACGGACAGACGGACATGGCTAGATCGACTCGTCTAGTGATGCTGATCAAGAATATATATTCTTATAGGGTCGGAAACGTCTCCTTCACTGCGTTGCAAACTTCTGACTGAAATCATTATACCCTCTGTAAGGGTATAAAAACACCGAAGCTATAATTTGTTTCATATTATTTTCCCACCAATTTTCCGATCGTCCCTATGGCAGCTATATGATATAGTCGTCCGATTTTGATAAGATTAAATTCGAAACTCAGAACTAATTAAAAAATGTTATTTCCAAGCGTAGGAGGTTATATATTAAAGAACACCGAAGCTATAATTTGTTTCATACTATTTTCCCACCAATTTAACGATCGTTCCTATGGCAGCTATATGATATAGTCTTCCGATTTTGATAAAATTTAATTCGAAATTCAAAACTAATTAAAAAATGTTATTTCCAAGGAAAGGAGGTAATATGTTAAAAAACACCAAAGATATAATTTTTTAACATTTTTTTTTCCTATTATTCTTATGGGAGCTATAATATATAGTTGTCCGATCCAGCTGGTTCCGACTTGTATACTACCTGCAAAAGATATAAGACTTTTGGGAAAGTTTCAGCCCTATAGCTTTAAAACTGAGAGACTAGTTTGCGTAGAAACGGACGGACAGACCGACAGACGGACATGGCTAGATCGACTAGTCTAGTGATGCTGATCAAGAATATATATACTTTATGGGGTCGGAAACGTCTCCTTTACTGCGTTGCAAGCTTCTGACTAAAATCATTATACCCTCTGCAAGGGTATAAAAACACCGAAGCTATAATTTGTTTTATATTATTTTCCCACCAATTTTCCGATCGTTCCTATAGCAGCTATACTATGTAGTCGTCCGATTTTGATAAAACTTAATTCGAAATTCAAAACTAATTTAAAAAATTGTCATTTCCAAGCTTAAGAGGTTTTATGTTAAAAAAAACACTGAAGCTACAATTTGTTTCATATTATTTTCCCACCAATTTTCCGATCGTTCCTTTGGCAGCTATATGATATAGTCGTCCGCTTTTGATAAAATTAAATTCGAAATTCAGAATGAATTAAAAAATGTTATTTCCAAGCGCAGGAGGTTAATGTTAAAAAACACCGAAGTTATAATTTGTTTCATATTATTTTCCCACCGATTTTACGATCGTTCCTTTGGCAGCTATATGATATAGTCGTCCGATTTTGATAAAATTAAACTCGAAATTCAGAATGAGTTAAAAAATGTTATTTCCAAGCGTAGGAGGTTATATGTTAAAAAACACCGAAGGTATAATTTGTTTCATATTATTTTCCCACCGATTTTACGATCGTTCCTATGGCATCTATATGATATAGTCGTCCGATTTTGATAAAATTAAATTCGAAATTCAGAACTAATTAAAAAATGTTATTTCCAAGCGTAGGAGGTTATATGTTAAAGAACACCGAAGCTATAATTTGTTTCATATTATTTTCCCACCAATTTAACGATCGTTCCTTTGGCAGCTATATGATATAGTCTTCCGATTTTGATAAAATTTAATTCAAAATTCAAAACTAATTAAAAAATGTTATTTCCAAGGAAAGGAGGTAATATGTTTAAAAACACCAAAGATATAATTTGTTAACATTTATTTTTCCGACTATTCCTATTGGAGCTATAATATATAGTTGTCCGATCCGGCTGGTTCCAACTTATATACTACCTGCAAAAGATATAAGACTTTTGGCAAAGTTTCAGCCCGATAGCTTTAAAACTGAGAGACTAGTTTGCGTAGAAACGGACGGACAGACGGACAGACGGACATGGCTAGATCGACTCGTCTAGTGATGCTGATCAAGAATATATATTCTTATAGGGTCGGAAACGTCTCCTTCACTGCGTTGCAAACTTCTGACTGAAATCATTATACCCTCTGTAAGGGTATAAAAACTCTGAAGCTATAATTTGTTTCATATTATTTTCCCACCAATTTTCCGATCGTCCCTATGGCAGCTATATGATATAGTCGTCCGATTTTGATAAGATTAAATTCGAAACTCAGAACTAATTAAAAAATGTTATTTCCAAGCGTAGGAGGTTATATGTTAAAGAACACCGAAGCTATAATTTGTTTCATATTATTTTCCCACCAATTTAACGATCGTTCCTATGGCAGCTATATGATATAGTCTTCCGATTTTGATAAAATTTAATTCGAAATTCAAAACTAATTAAATAATGTTATTTCCAAGGAAAGGAGGTAATATGTTAAAAAACACCAAAGATATAATTTTTTAACATTTTTTTTTTCCTATTATTCTTATGGGAGCTATAATATATAGTTGTCCGATCCAGCTGGTTCCGACTTGTATACTACCTGCAAAAGATATAAGACTTTTGGGAAAGTTTCAGCCCGATAGCTTTAAAACTGAGAGACTAGTTTGCGTAGAAACGGACGGACAGACCGACAGACGGACATGGCTAGATCGACTAGTCTAGTGATGCTGATCAAGAATATATATACTTTATGGGGTCGGAAACGTCTCCTTTACTGCGTTGCAAGCTTCTGACTTAAATCATTATACCCTCTGCAAGGGTATAAAAACACCGAAGCTATAATTTGTTTTATATTATTTTCCCACCAATTTTCCGATCGTTCCTATAGCAGCTATACTATGTAGTCGTCCGATTTTGATAAAACTTAATTCGAAATTCAAAACTAATTTAAAAAATTGTCATTTCCAAGCTTAAGAGGTTTTATGTTAAAAAAAACACTGAAGCTACAATTTGTTTCATATTATTTTCCCACCAATTTTCCGATCGTTCCTTTGGCAGCTATATGATATAGTCGTCCGCTTTTGATAAAATTAAATTCGAAATTCAGAATGAATTAAAAAATGTTATTTCCAAGCGCAGGAGGTTAATGTTAAAAAACACCGAAGTTATAATTTGTTTCATATTATTTTCCCACCGATTTTACGATCGTTCCTATGGCAGCTATATGATATAGTCGTCCGATTTTGATAAAATTAAATTCGAAATTCAGAACTAATTAAGAAATGTTATTTCCAAGCGTAGGGGTTATATGTTAAGGAACACCGAAGCTATAATTTGTTTCATATTATTTTCCCACCAATTTTACGATCGTTCCAATGGCAGCTATATGATATAGTCTTCCGATTTTGATAAAATTTAATTCGATATTCAAAACTAATTAAAAAATGTTATTTCCAAGGAAAGGAGGTAATATGTTAAAAAACACCACAGATATAATTTTTTAAAATTTTTTTTTCGATTATTCCTATGGGAGCTATAATATATAGTTGTCCGATCCGGCTGGTTCCGACTTAAATACTACCTGCAAAAAAAATAAGTCTTATGGAAAAGTTTCAACCTGATAGCTTTAAAACTGAGAGACTAGTTTCCGTAGAAACGGACGGACAGAAGGACATGGCTAAATTGACTCGTCTAGTGATGCTGATCAAGAATATAAATACTTTATGGGGTAGAAAACGCTTCCTTCTGCCTGTTACATACTTTCCGACGAATCTAGTATACCCTTTTACTCTACGAGTAACGGGTATAACAAGTGGTGAAGCTCATTCCATAGTTTTGAGATGATGGCTTTCGCTCAGCCAGGAAAACCTACTTGAGCGTTTCAAAAATAAGCGATTGCAGGTAGTCAGTCACCTTAAAACTTTGTTCAATGTACAATCCGTAGCACAGGAGTCTGGAGCAGCTCGCACTGCCCTCTGCTATTCATCTCCATCTCCCCCCTAAGTCTCCGCTCCGCTCTGGAGCGCTTAAGTTAAGCTAGACTTAATAAGGTCCAGCGCCACTTTAGACCAAAAGTTTGTTCAGCAATATTGGTTACTGATGTAAATCCGACGAGGAATCGAGTAGTAAGAATATAATATATATATACTTTATTCAGTAATACGCGCGACACAACCGCTGGTGGCAAAGACTTAGAGAACTACACGATTAGGGATGAGTACAATGAGTTCTTATCGATATATGTATACTTAAATTTGCTATATTTTAACACTTCCCCTCAAATTTATGTTGAACAATTTTCATATTTTAAATAGTAGTCATACCCAAACCAATTTTACATTCGTTGTGTTTTGATGAATATAAACCTTTTGACAATACATCGGCACGCATCTTCTCAGTCGGGATGTATTCTACGATGACTTCATTGTTTTCAACCAGCTCTCTTATGAAGTGGTGACGAATATCCACATGCTTTGTACGGTTGTGGAATACTGGATTTCGGGTCAGGTCACCTGCGCCTTGATTATCGTTAAGGATCACGACAACGTCCTGCGTACCTAAAGTTTCCTTCAGGAACAACTGTAGATTGACGGCTTCCTTCGCAGCATCGGATATAGCCATGTACTCGGCTTCGGTCGTTGAGAGTGCCACTGTGCGCTGTTTCCTGGACTCCCAGCTTACTGCTGCGTTTGCAAACATAAATGCAAAGCCTGTGAATGATCGTCTGTCATCGATGTTTGATCCCCAATCGGCATCCGCATAGCCAAAAAGATTCTTGCTAGTCTTCTTGAATGTGAGTCCCCTTTTTTTACTTGCCTTGAGATATCGGAGGACCCTCTTTGCTGCTGTCCAATGCTGTTGAGTAAAGTTAAATTGGCTTAGTAAACTTACTGCATGGGAAATGTCTGGCCTAGTGCATACTGCCAGATACATCAATGAGCCTATAAGACTCTGATACGGTAGGTCCTTGATTTCCGGAGATCCTTCTTGATCACTCGACGTCATATCTTTTGATAATTTCTCATTTGCGGTCAATGGTGTTGACACTGTATTGGAGTTGTCCATGCCAAACCGTTTGATGACCTCTTTTGTATAACACTGCTGATGCAATTTGATTTCGTGCTTTTCAAGGTTCTGTTCGAACTCATTCCCAAGGCAATACTTCAGCAATCCCATGTCCTTCATATCGAACATGCCTGCAAGTTCTGATTTTAATGCTGTAAGTGCCCTTTCGTCATTCGATGCCACCATTAAGTCATCTACGTAAATTAATACGATAACGAGCATGTCGTTTTTACTTATGAAGTACACACAAGGATCAGAACTTAGCGGCTGTAGTCCCAAGCTCTGTAGCTTTTCGTCAAGCTTTCGATACCATTGCCTTCCAGACTGTTTGAGACCATACAGCGCCTTGCGTATTTTGCAGACTTTATTTAAAGCATACTTTTTGAGGTCGTCGTTACTTTGGATCGCTTCCAATTCTTTTGGAATTTCTACGTAGACATCTTCGGTTATTTCGCCGTTGAGGTATGCACTGATGAAATCCAACTGTTGGATTTGTATTCCGAGCTCAACTGATAGGGACATGAGCATTCGAATGGAGCTCATGCGTGCCACGGGCGCGAAAGTTTCGCCGTAGCTTACACCGGGTGTCTGCGCAAATCCCTTGGCGACAAGTCTTGCCTTTCGCCTTTCGATTTGACCGTTAGCATGTCGTTTTGTTCGCAGAACCCACTTCGTCTTGATGATTTCCGCGTTTGTAGGTCGATCTCGTTCTTGTTCAAAGCGTGGTATTCTTGAAGCATGGCTGCCTTCCATTCCTCACTATCCGGGCAAGAGAGTGCTCCTGTTGCATCTTTTGGATCGCTCTGCTCACTGAGAAATGCCCTGTTTTCTCCTAGGACATCCTCTGAAGCACTCTCCTCCATAGTTATTTGCCGTTTCCTGGGGCGACCTCGACCTCTCCTTGGGGTTGTCACTAGTGCTGGAAGCTGCGTGCGAGATGCGGGAGTTTCTGGTTCTGCTGTAGGTGGAACTTGAAGAAGATTAATTTAGATTTTTGATTTTCAACACATTCTTGCTCAACAAAATCCTCATATTGGTTATCTTCTTCAAATTTGTCAAGGAACCTTACATCTCGGCTTTTGTAAGTCTTCCTTTCAGCTGGACACCAAAGTCGATATCCTTCTGTTTGCGGCTCGTACCCTATAAATATACATTTTTTGCTTTTTGGGTAAAATTTACCTCTTCCAGGTTGCTTGTCTAACATATATGCTACGGTTCCAAATACTTTTAGATATGTGAGTGTTAATTTCTGACGTGGCTCGCAGTTAGAATAGATTCTGCCCAGAAACTTGGAGGTAATCCGCTCTGAAGCATCATGCACCGACCCATCTCAACTAAAGTTCGGTTTTTGCGTTCGGCAACTCCATTTTGTTCCGGCGTGTAGTCGTTTGTAAGTTCATGCTTAATGCCCTTTTCTTTGAGAAAAGTGGAAAACTCGTTATTTACGTATTTTCTGCCAGTTTGATTTTCGACGAGGTGCATATACTCTTTGAACTTTTCTATGACTTCGCTTTTCTGTTTTAGAAAATATATTTCGCACCACCTGGTTTTATCGTCGATGAATGTTACGAAGTATCTGGAACTTCCGTGCGACTTGACCCGCATTGGTCCACAAACGTCTGAGTGTACTAACTCTAGTAGATCACTTGATTTTGAGTCCGACTTCGTGAATGGTTTTTTCGATTGCTTCCCCTGAATGCAAATTTCACAGTTTTTCATGTTCTCGTTAAGATTCAGTTTTATGCCAATCACTTTTTAAGTCAACTTCGTTTATGTGTCCCAATACTTCATGCCATTTCTGTAGATCACTGTCCTTGCATACGGTACTCACTGTGTTGCATTTTTCACGGCATTGATTTATGAAGTACAGATTGGATTTACGATGTGCTGTTGCGATCCTTTCACCGGTCTGTGGGTCAGATATGACGGCACCGTCGCGACGAAAAATGACTTCAAGACCGTGATCTGTAATTTTTGACACTAACATTAAATTTGACCGAAGTTGTGGTACGTAAAGAGTTTCTTCTAGGCTTGTCGTCACGATCGAATTTTCTAGAAGTACTTTTCCACTGCCGACAACTGGACCGGATTCATCGTTTGCTAATTTTAGGTTTAGCGATTCACTTTCACTACACTATCTCAACTAGCAGCTAACCACGTTAGCTCAACCTCAGCGCAGTTCAGCATCGCCTGTGCTCCGGCATTGCAGTACCCATAGTTACCATTGCCGCGACGCGATCGTCCTGCAGGTGTCTACTTCGGTTAGGCACAAACAATGTTATTTCCAAGCGTTGGAGGTTATATGTTGAAAAACACCGAAGCTATAATTTGTTTCATATTACTTTTCCACCAATTTTCCGATCGTTCCTATGGCAGCTATATGATATAGTCGTCCGATTTCGATCAAATTTAATTCAAAATCCAAAACTTATTAAAAAATGTTATTTCCAAGCTTAGGAGGTTACATATATGCTAAAAAACACCAAAGGTATAATTTTTTAAAATTTTTTTTCCGATTATTCCTATGGGAGCTATAAGATATAGTTGTCCGATCCGGTTGGTTCCGACTTATATACTACCTGCAAAAGATATAAGACTTTTGGAAAAGTTTCAGCCCAATAGCTTAAAAACTGAGAGACTAGTTTACGTAGAAACGGACGGACAGACGGACATGGCTAGATCGACTCGTCTAGTCATGCTGATCAAGAATATATATACTTTATGCGGTCGGAAACGTCCCCTTCACTGCGTTGCAAACTTCTGACTGAAATCAATATACCCTCTGCAAGGGTATAAAAATGTTATTTCCAAGCGTAGGAGGTTATATGTTAAAAAACACCGAAGTTATAATTTGTTTCATATTATTTTCCCACCGATTTTACGATCGTTCCTATGGCAGCTATATGATATAGTCGTCCGATCTTGATAAAATTAAATTCGAAACTCAGAACTATTAAAAAAATGTTATTTCCAAGCGTAGGAGGTTATATGTTAAGGAACACAGAAGCTATAAGTTGTTTCATATTATTTTCCCACCAATTTTACGATCGTTCCTATGGCAGCTATATGATATAGTCGTCCGATTTTGATAAAATTAAATTCGAAATTCAGAACTAATTAAAAATGTTATTTCCAAGCGTTGGAGGTTATATGTTGAAATACACCGAATCTATCATTTGTTTCCTATTATTTTTCCACCAATTTTCCGATCGTTCCCATTGCAGCTATATGATATAGTCGTCCGATTTTGATAAAATTAAATTCGAAATTCAGAATGAATTAAAAAATGTTATTTCCAAGCGTAGGAGGTTATATGTTAAAGAACACCGAAGCTATAATTTGTTTCATATTATTTTCCCACCAATTTAACGATCGTTCCTACGGCAGCTATATGATATAGTCTTCCGATTTTGATAAAATTTAATTCGAAATTCAAGACTAATTAAAAAATGTTATTTCCAAGGAAATGAGGTAATATGTTAAAAAACACCAAAGATATAATTTTTTAACATTTTTTTTCCGATTATTCCTATGGGAGCCATAATATATAGTTGTCCGATCCGGCTGGTTCCGACTTATATACTACCTGCAAAAGATATAAGACTTTTCGAATAGTTTCAGCCCGATAGCTTTAAAACTGAGAGACTAGTTTGCGTAGAAACGGACGGACAGACGGACATGGATAGATCGACTCGTCTAGTGATGCTGATCAAGAATATATATACTTTATGGTGTCGGAAACGTCTCCTTCACTGCGTTGCAAACTTCTGACTGAAATCATTATACCCTCTGCAAGGGTATAAAAACACCGAAGCTATAATTTGTTTCATATTATTTTCCCACCAATTTTACGATCGTTCCTTTGGCAGCTATATGATATAGTCGTCCGATTTTGATAAAATTAAATTCGAAATTCAGAATGAATTAAAAAATGTTATTTCCAAGCGTAGGAGGTTATATGTTAATAAACACCGAAGCTATAATTTGTTTCATATTATTTTCCCACCAATTTTACGATCGTTCCTTTGGCAGCTATATGATATAGTCGTCCGATTTTGATAAAATTAAACTCGAAATTCAGAATGAGTTAAAAAATGTTATTTCCAAGCGTAGGAGGTTATATGTTAAAAAACACCGAAGGTATAATTTGTTTCATATTATTTTCCCACCGATTTTACGATCGTTCCTATGGCAGCTATATGATATAGTCGTCCGATTTTGATAAAATTAAATTCGAAATTCAGAACTAATTAAAAAATGTTATTTCCAAGCGTAGGAGGTTATATGTTAAAGAATTAATTTATTTTTCCGACTATTCTTATTGGAGCTATAATATATAGTTGTCCGATCCGGCTGGTTCCAACTTATATACTACCTGCAAAAGATATAAGACTTTTGGGAAAGTTTCAGCCCGATAGCTTTAAAACTGAGAGACTAGTTTGCGTAGAAACGGACGGACATACGGACAGACGGACATGGCTAGATCGACTCGTCTAGTGATGCTGATCAAGAATATATATTCTTATAGGGTCGGAAACGTCTCCTTCACTGCGTTGCAAACTTCTGACTGAAATCATTATACCCTCTGTAAGGGTATAAAAACACCGAAGCTATAATTTGTTTCATATTATTTTCCCACCAATTTTCCGATCGTCCCTATGGCAGCTATATGATATAGTCGTCCGATTTTGATAAGATTAAATTCGAAACTCAGAACTAATTAAAAAATGTTATTTCCAAGCGTAGGAGGTTATATATTAAAGAACACCGAAGCTATAATTTGTTTCATATTATTTTCCCACCAATTTAACGATCGTTCCTATGGCAGCTATATGATATAGTCTTCCGATTTTGATAAAATTTAATTCGAAATTCAAAACTAATTAAAAAATGTTATTTCCAAGGAAAGGAGGTAATATGTTAAAAAACACCAAAGATATAATTTTTTAACATTTTTTTTTCCTATTATTCTTATGGGAGCTATAATATATAGTTGTCCGATCCAGCTGGTTCCGACTTGTATACTACCTGCAAAAGATATAAGACTTTTGGGAAAGTTTCAGCCCGATAGCTTTAAAACTGAGAGACTAGTTTGCGTAGAAACGGACGGACAGACCGACAGACGGACATGGCTAGATCGACTAGTCTAGTGATGCTGATCAAGAATATATATACTTTATGGGGTCGGAAACGTCTCCTTTACTGCGTTGCAAGCTTCTGACTGAAATCATTATACCCTCTGCAAGGGTATAAAAACACCGAAGCTATAATTTGTTTCATATTATTTTCCCACCAATTTTACGATCGTTCCTTTGGCAGCTATATAATATAGTCGTCCGATTTTGATAAAATTAAACTCGAAATTCAGAATGAGTTAAAAAATGTTATTTCCAAGCGTAGGAGGTTATATGTTAAAAAACACCGAAGGTATAATTTGTTTCATATTATTTTCCCACCGATTTTACGATCGTTCCTATGGCATCTATATGATATAGTCGTCCGATTTTGATAAAATTAAATTCGAAATTCAGAACTAATTAAAAAATGTTATTTCCAAGCGTAGGAGGTTATATATTAAAGAACACCGAAGCTATAATTTGTTTCATATTATTTTCCCACCAATTTAACGATCGTTCCTTTGGCAGCTATATGATATAGTCTTCCGATTTTGATAAAATTTAATTCAAAATTCAAAACTAATTAAAAAATGTTATTTCCAAGGAAAGGAGGTAATATGTTTAAAAACACCAAAGATATAATTTTTTAACATTTATTTTTCCGACTATTCCTATTCGAGCTATAATATATAGTTGTCCGATCCGGCTGGTTCCAACTTATATACTACCTGCAAAAGATATAAGACTTTTGGGAAAGTTTCAGCCCGATAGCTTTAAAACTGAGAGACTAGTTTGCTTAGAAACGGACGGACAGACCGACAGACGGACATGGCTAGATCGACTAGTCTAGTGATGCTGATCAAGAATATATATACTTTATGGGGTCGGAAACGTCTCCTTTACTGCGTTGCAAGCTTCTGACTGAAATCATTATACCCTCTGCAAGGGTATAAAAACACCGAAGCTATAATTTGTTTTATATTATTTTCCCACCAATTTTCCGATCGTTCCTATAGCAGCTATACTATGTAGTCGTCCGATTTTGATAAAACTTAATTCGAAATTCAAAACTAATTTAAAAAATTGTAATTTCCAAGCTTAAGAGGTTTTATGTTAAAAAAAACACTGAAGCTACAATTTGTTTCATATTATTTTCCCACCAATTTTCCGATCGTTCCTTTGGCAGCTATATGATATAGTCGTCCGCTTTTGATAAAATTAAATTCGAAATTCAGAATGAATTAAAAAATGTTATTTCCAAGCGCAGGAGGTTAATGTTAAAAAACACCGAAGCTATAATTTGTTTCATATTATTTTCCCACCGATTTTACGATCGTTCCTATGGCAGCTATATGATATAGTCGTCCGATTTGGATAAAATTAAATTCGAAATTCAGAACTAATTAAGAAATGTTATTTCCAAGCGTAGGGGTTATATGTTAAGGAACACCGAAGCTATAATTTGTTTCATATTATTTTCCCACCAATTTTACGATCGTTCCAATGGCAGCTATATGATATAGTCTTCCGATTTTGATAAAATTTAATTCGATATTCAAAACTAATTAAAAAATGTTATTTCCAAGGAAAGGAGGTAATATGTTAAAAAACACCACAGATATAATTTTTTAAAATTTTTTTTTCGATTATTCCTATGGGAGCTATAATATATAGTTGTCCGATCCGGCTGGTTCCGACTTAAATACTACCTGCAAAAAAAATAAGTCTTATGGAAAAGTTTCAACCTGATAGCTTTAAAACTGAGAGACTAGTTTCCGTAGAAACGGACGGACAGAAGGACATGGCTAAATTGACTCGTCTAGTGATGCTGATCAAGAATATAAATACTTTATGGGGTAGAAAACGCTTCCTTCTGCCTGTTACATACTTTCCGACGAATCTAGTATACCCTTTTACTCTACGAGTAACGGGTATAACAAGTGGTGAAGCTCATTCCATAGTTTTGAGATGATGGCTTTCGCTCAGCCAGGAAAACCTACTTGAGCGTTTCAAAAATAAGCGATTGCAGGTAGTCAGTCACCTTAAAACTTTGTTCAATGTACAATCCGTAGCACAGGAGTCTGGAGCAGCTCGCACTGCCCTCTGCTATTCATCTCCATCTCCCCCCTAAGTCTCCGCTCCGCTCTGGAGCGCTTAAGTTAAGCTAGACTTAATAAGGTCCAGCGCCACCTTAGACCAAAAGTTTGTTCAGCAATATTGGTTACTGATGTAAATCCGACGAGGAATCGAGTAGTAAGAATATAATATATATATACTTTATTCAGTAATACGCGCGACACAACCGCTGGTGGCAAAGACTTAGAGAACTACACGATTAGGGATGAGTACAATGAGTTCTTATCGATATATGTATACTTAAATTTGCTATATTTTAACACTTCCCCTCAAATTTATGTTGAACAATTTTCATATTTTAAATAGTAGTCATACCCAAACCAATTTTACATTCGTTGTGTTTTGATGAATATAAACCTTTTGACAATACATCGGCACGCATCTTCTCAGTCGGGATGTATTCTACGATGACTTCATTGTTTTCAACCAGCTCTCTTATGAAGTGGTGACGAATATCCACATGCTTTGTACGGTTGTGGAATACTGGATTTCGGGTCAGGTCACCTGCGCCTTGATTATCGTTAAGGATCACGACAACGTCCTGCGTACCTAAAGTTTCCTTCAGGAACAACTGTAGATTGACGGCTTCCTTCGCAGCATCGGATATAGCCATGTACTCGGCTTCGGTCGTTGAGAGTGCCACTGTGCGCTGTTTCCTGGACTCCCAGCTTACTGCTGCGTTTGCAAACATAAATGCAAAGCCTGTGAATGATCGTCTGTCATCGATGTTTGATCCCCAATCGGCATCCGCATAGCCAAAAAGATTCTTGCTAGTCTTCTTGAATGTGAGTCCCCTTTTTTTACTTGCCTTGAGATATCGGAGGACCCTCTTTGCTGCTGTCCAATGCTGTTGAGTAAAGTTAAATTGGCTTAGTAAACTTACTGCATGGGAAATGTCTGGCCTAGTGCATACTGCCAGATACATCAATGAGCCTATAAGACTCTGATACGGTAGGTCCTTGATTTCCGGAGATCCTTCTTGATCACTCGACGTCATATCTTTTGATAATTTCTCATTTGCGGTCAATGGTGTTGACACTGTATTGGAGTTGTCCATGCCAAACCGTTTGATGACCTCTTTTGTATAACACTGCTGATGCAATTTGATTTCGTGCTTTTCAAGGTTCTGTTCGAACTCATTCCCAAGGCAATACTTCAGCAATCCCATGTCCTTCATATCGAACATGCCTGCAAGTTCTGATTTTAATGCTGTAAGTGCCCTTTCGTCATTCGATGCCACCATTAAGTCATCTACGTAAATTAATACGATAACGAGCATGTCGTTTTTACTTATGAAGTACACACAAGGATCAGAACTTAGCGGCTGTAGTCCCAAGCTCTGTAGCTTTTCGTCAAGCTTTCGATACCATTGCCTTCCAGACTGTTTGAGACCATACAGCGCCTTGCGTATTTTGCAGACTTTATTTAAAGCATACTTTTTGAGGTCGTCGTTACTTTGGATCGCTTCCAATTCTTTTGGAATTTCTACGTAGACATCTTCGGTTATTTCGCCGTTGAGGTATGCACTGATGAAATCCAACTGTTGGATTTGTATTCCGAGCTCAACTGATAGGGACATGAGCATTCGAATGGAGCTCATGCGTGCCACGGGCGCGAAAGTTTCGCCGTAGCTTACACCGGGTGTCTGCGCAAATCCCTTGGCGACAAGTCTTGCCTTTCGCCTTTCGATTTGACCGTTAGCATGTCGTTTTGTTCGCAGAACCCACTTCGTCTTGATGATTTCCGCGTTTGTAGGTCGATCTCGTTCTTGTTCAAAGCGTGGTATTCTTGAAGCATGGCTGCCTTCCATTCCTCACTATCCGGGCAAGAGAGTGCTCCTGTTGCATCTTTTGGATCGCTCTGCTCACTGAGAAATGCCCTGTTTTCTCCTAGGACATCCTCTGGAGCACTCTCCTCCATAGTTATTTGCCGTTTCCTGGGGCGACCTCGACCTCTCCTTGGGGTTGTCACTAGTGCTGGAAGCTGCGTGCGAGATGCGGGAGTTTCTGGTTCTGCTGTAGGTGGAACTTGAAGAAGATTAATTTAGATTTTTGATTTTCAACACATTCTTGCTCAACAAAATCCTCATATTGGTTATCTTCTTCAAATTTGTCAAGGAACCTTACATCTCGGCTTTTGTAAGTCTTCCTTTCAGCTGGACACCAAAGTCGATATCCTTCTGTTTGCGGCTCGTACCCTATAAATATACATTTTTTGCTTTTTGGGTGAAATTTACCTCTTCCAGGTTGCTTGTCTAACATATATGCTACGGTTCCAAATACTTTTAGATATGTGAGTGTTAATTTCTGACGTGGCTCGCAGTTAGAATAGATTCTGCCCAGAAACTTGGAGGTAATCCGCTCTGAAGCATCATGCACCGACCCATCTCAACTAAAGTTCGGTTTTTGCGTTCGGCAACTCCATTTTGTTCCGGCGTGTAGTCGTTTGTAAGTTCATGCTTAATGCCCTTTTCTTTGAGAAAAACGGAAAACTCGTTATTTACGTATTTTCTGCCAGTTTGATTTTCGACGAGGTGCATATACTCTTTGAACTTTTCTATGACTTCGCTTTTCTGTTTTAGAAAATATATTTCGCACCACCTGGTTTTATCGTCGATGAATGTTACGAAGTATCTGGAACTTCCGTGCGACTTGACCCGCATTGGTCCACAAACGTCTGAGTGTACTAACTCTAGTAGATCACTTGATTTTGAGTCCGACTTCGTGAATGGTTTTTTCGATTGCTTCCCCTGAATGCAAATTTCACAGTTTTTCATGTTCTCGTTAAGATTCAGTTTTATGCCAATCACTTTTTAAGTCAACTTCGTTTATGTGTCCCAATACTTCATGCCATTTCTGTAGATCACTGTCCTTGCATACGGTACTCACTGTGTTGCATTTTTCACGGCATTGATTTATGAAGTACAGATTGGATTTACGATGTGCTGTTGCGATCCTTTCACCGGTCTGTGGGTCAGATATGACGGCACCGTCGCGACGAAAAATGACTTCAAGACCGTGATCTGTAATTTTTGACACTAACATTAAATTTGACCGAAGTTGTGGTACGTAAAGAGTTTCTTCTAGGCTTGTCGTCACGATCGAATTTTCTAGAAGTACTTTTCCACTGCCGACAACTGGACCGGATTCATCGTTTGCTAATTTTAGGTTTAGCGATTCACTTTTAATGTTTTCGAATTTCTCCTTTTGAAAGCACATGTGCGATGTTGCACCTGAATCGAGACATCACTGTCCTTCGTCTGCAAACACCTGCATGGCGACCGCACTGTTGCTTTTCGGTTCGCCGTTGCATTCACTCTCTTTTTGATTGCCTCCCTTACAATCTTTGGCCTTGTGCCCTATTTTTCCGCAATTGAAGCACTTGAATTTAAAGTTTGTATTTGCATTTGGAGGAAATTTATAATTTTTCCGCGTAAACATGGCGTCGTGAACCGGTTTAATGTTGTTACTTTTACGCGCTTCATATTCTTCCATCATTTTGGTTTTCAGCACTTCTGGCTCAGGTAATTTGTCCTGTGTTTCAATGGCGACTCTAAACTGTTCGTATTCCACAGGAACACTGTAATGCAGCAGGATCGTCACGAGATCATCCATTACTTGCATGTCCATTTCACGAATTTTGTCAAGATTGTCAAAAAACTTTTGCAAGTGACTGTGCATATCGTCTCCATTTTTCATTTTTAGCAATATAAGCGATTTTAACAAATGTGCCTTACGAGCTGGACCTTTTGACTGGTATATGCTTTCTAGTTTTTCCCATAACTGTTTCGATGTTTCGCAGTTCTTTACCTGCCTCAACTCAGATGTAGAAATGGATCAAATAAATATAATAAATCCGATTTCGCTTTAGAGTCACTTATGTCCCACTCCAAGGCTTTTTCTTCGGAATCTGTTGGCCTACTATACTGACCACTCACGTATTTCCACACATCGTTCTTAATTAAAAGAGCTTGTATTTTCCACGTATCATAATTTTCCCTTCCGAGGGGATCTATTTTAATGTTTGCGGAACTCATTTTTTATTGGTGTCCTACGATTTTTTCTGTTCCATTGTTCCCGAAAGTTTTTGTGGCGTCTTTATCCGTCTTTGCCTCTTTCTTTTCTTCGTCGTTGCAAATTATTGTGAAATAAATTTTCAGTTTCGTTTTTCTGATATAATCAATTTGGTGTTTCACAAATTATCCACTTTATTTTTACTACTTTTACTTTACGTGCAGTTTAAGCGTTCTGGGATCATAACCTGATGTAAATCAGACGAGGGATCGAGTAGTAAGAATATAATATATATGTACTTTATTCAGTAATACGCGCGACACAACCGCTGGTGGCAAAGACTTAGAGAACTTCACGATTAGGGATGAGTACATAAGTTCTTATCGATATATGTATACTTAAATTTGGTATATTTTAACAGTTACAATCCTTTAATGTATACATTTCTCCATACGATTTGTCCTTTCTTGGTGATCTTTAGAGTCCTTACAAAATCCCCATATGTGGAAGGAATCGGTGGTAATTCCTGTCCACAAGAAGGGTAGCAAAAAATTATGAAGGTATCTCCAAATTGTCAGCGATCCCAAAGCAAAACAAGGAAGAACGCTATAGTCGAGTACCTCGACTATCAGATACCCGTTACTCAGCTAAAGGGACCAAAGGAAAATGGAGATATGCAAGCAGCAAATGCGCCACCTACCGGCGGTAGACAGATTTAAGCGTTGTGGGCATTTGAGTGGGCGTGGCAAAGTTTTTTTTAAATCAATCGATAGGTATTGACGAGACCAATACATTTAAGTTAAAATTTTTTATCTAGCACGAAAATTGTGGGCGCCACAGGCTTGGGCGGTTTGTGGGCGTTAGAGTGGGCTTGGCAAACTTTTTTTTAAATCAATCGATAGGTATTGACGAGACCAATACATTTCAGTTTAAATTTTTTATCTACCATGAAAATTGTGGGCGCCACAGACTTGGACGGTTTGTGGGCGTTGGAGTGGGCGTGGCATATTCGCGTAATAAACTTGCGCTGCGCTCAAGCCTACGGAATCTAAATCTGAAAACTCGTTTCTCTATCTTTGATATTTTCCGAGATATCCGCGTTCATATTTACGATTTTTTGAAGTTTGTGGGCGTTAAAGTGGGCGTGGCAAACTTTTTTTTAAGTCAGTCGGTAGGTATTGATGAGAACAATACATTTCAGTTAAAATTTTTGTTCTAGCATCAAAACTGTAGGAGCCACAGTTTTGGGCGGTTTGTGGGCGTTAGAGTGGGCGTGGCACTCTTTTGAAACAAACTTGCGCTGCGCAGGAATCTCAGGAATCTGCATGCCTAATCCCAGTATTGTAGCTCTTATAGTTTCCAAGATCTCAGCGTTCACACGGACAGACGGACAGACGGACAGACGGACAGACGGACAGACGGACAGACGGACATGGCTAGATCGACTCGGCTAGTGATCCTGATCAAGAATATATATACTTTATGGGGTCGGAAACGCTTCCTTCTGCCTGTTACATACTTTCCGACGAGTCTAGTATACCCTTTTACTCTACGAGTAACGGGTATAAATATTATTACTCCCCATTTGCAGCACCACTGTACGTCAGTTCTATAACCGTGTCAACTAACGTTTTGGAACTTTCTTCATTTGTGATAAGGGGACATACGAAATATTTTCAAACAGACGTCATTTACACTGACTTTAGTTAAGCATTTGACTCTGTTAATCAGGTTCTCCTGGTTAGAAAACTCGCCTTATTGGGGTTTCCTGTTGATCTTTTAAGATGGATCTTAAGTTATCTGATTAACAGAACACAAAGAGTACTTTTAAAAAATTTTCTATCACTTAGTTGTAACTCATTCTTGTATTCGAATGTAAGCAGATGATGTTAAATTATGCTGTCAGTACAAGGATACTTCTTCTTTTTGTCCGTTTCCAAGACTGCAGAAGGGATTTCGTCGGACGTGTCAGCCAAAAGTTCAGATCTATTTGCAGTTTTGCACAAATCCTTGGCTTGAGGAAGCCCGATTGATTTTTGCGACGTTACCCATTTTCGTGTCCTGTGGACTTAGTTTTCTTGTAATGTTTATGTTGCGATCCATGCCAGTCTGTATGGTCGAACCTTGATTTTTAATTGAAGCATCTGTCGGTGCTGCGCTAGCTGCAGTTGATAAGTCCGCTGGCACAGCAGGAAGAACGATCGACTGTATCGGGCATAAAGACGAAACTGTTGTTGTTGTGGTTGTCATTGCATTTACAGTTGCTAATGACGTCACTGTGGGCTTGAGTTCGTTGGAAGGTGTTGGGGCTAACGATCGCGGTGGATCGACTACTGCAGAAGCTTTTGTTGTTGCTGCTTCGGCTGTCGATACGAAAGAGAAGTATGCATTGCACTTTTGCAGCGAGAGCCGACGCTCGTCTGCTTACGTTGGCGCTGCGCCCGAACTTCGCTTGGGTTCATCACCTTATTTGTCTTCTTTTTTTTTGCTTTTAGTTGTATTTTAGTATTAGAAGCACAAATTAAAAACACAAAATAATAGTAACTTGCGACTTTTTATTTTTTATCGGGTTTTTTTTCAACGATTGTCTTCCGGACCACAAGAGAAATAAATGCTCGTCTGCACTCGCCGACGTTCGCATCGACTGGAAAGATATGATGCCGTAACCGCAGCTAAGAAGGAGTTTTGGCGTCGGTGGTCATCCGACTTCATACAAAAGCTGCGTTCCCGCACTAAATGGACAACTCCCCACATATGTTCACTGTACATATATACGTATATCGACATTTTCTCCAGCGCACAGTGGGTCAAGGGCTCACAATAAATGTTCCTTCCAAAGAAACAAAATTAAAGTCCGTAGTTCTTGAATGTGCCTATCCGACAATGTGACCGTATATATTTAAAAACTTCGATTGGTTCCTAAATTTGAATTAGACTCTAGACCGTTTAAATGATTTTATGTCTTGGCAACATCAGTAAAATCCACTTACTGTTTAGTTTACTGCAAACCGTAAAGGCAGCATATGCTTCGATTGCATTGTGGCTGCAGGCGAGAGCGCCCACACTAAAATCCAAGTATTACCAAACGTACTCCACTTATTAAATGTTTGCCGCGCAGCTCATGGAACAAATCCATCACGGCTCCTTGCAAATTCCTCAAGGTCGCCGTCTTATGGCTGTCGGCTCCCTCCTATCGACATAAAGGTTTTCTCGGGCGATTATCTTCGCTGGCCGACTTTCCGGGACCTTTTCACGGCGACATACATAGACAATCTGTGTCTAGCGCCCGTTGAAAAAATGTTCCACTCAAATTCAAAAACAAGTGGCGAAGCTCATTCCATAGTTTTGAGATGATGGCTTTCGCTCAGCCTGGAAAACCTACTTGAGCGTTTCAAAAATAAGCGACTGCAGGTAATCAGTCACCTTAAAACTTTGTTCAATGTGCAATCCGTAGCACAGGAGTCTGGAGCAGCCTTAAAGGAACTTCAACGCACTTTTCAAGGTTGCGCGTTAATATTGAGAGGGACCCCATTCTGGTTTATATGTGCGCAGTTTTCTCCAGATGTCTACATCTCGCGCGCTCGCACTGCCATCTGCTCTTCATCTCCATCTCCCCCCTAAGTCAACGCTTCGCTTTGGAGCGCTTAAGTTAAGCTAGACTTAATAAGGTCCAGCGCCACCTTAGACCAAAAGTTTGTTCAGCAATATTGGTTACAATCCTTTAATGTATACATTCCCTCCATACGATTTGTTCTTTTTTGGTGATCTTTAGAGTCCTTACAAAATCCCCATATGTGGAAGGAATCGTTTGTAATTCCTCTCCACAAGAAGGGTAGCAAAAAATTATGAAGGTATCTCTAAATTGTCAGCGATCCCAAAGCAAAAATATTATTACTCCCCATTTGCAGCACCTCTGTACGTCAGTTCTATAACGGTGTCAACTAACATTTTGGAACTTTCTTCATTTGTGATAAGGGGACATACGAAATATATTCAAACAGACGTTATTTACACTGACTTTAGTAAAGCATTTGACTCTGTTAATCAGGTTCTCCTGGTTAGAAAACTCGCCTTATTAGGGTTTCCTGTTGATCCTTCAAGATGGATCTTAAGTTATCTGATTAGCAGAACACAAAGAGTACTTTTAAAAAATTAGTTGTAACTCATTCTCGTATTCGAATGTACGCAGATGATGTTAAATTATGCTGTCAGTACAAGGATACTTCTTGCCCGTGCAACATACATCCCGATCTAAACAATTTTCAAACATAGTGCTCTGACAATTTACTGGATTTTAATGTCTCTTAGTGTAATGTGTTTTTGTTGCGTCAATCCTCAATATGCGACATACACGCTGAGTGAGGGCTTATTGGATAGAAAACCTCTACTAAACGATCTTGGTGTTTTTTTGTCAATGGAATATGATGTTTCTTATATTACTAAGACCTTATTTATTTCGCTTGTCCGCCCGATACTTGATTATGGATCTCCCGTCTGGAGTCCCCAATACGGAATTCATGTTGATCGTATAGACTTTGTACAGGAGAACTTTTTATACCCTTGCAGAGGGTATATTGATTTCAGTCAGAAGTTTGCAACGCAGTGAAGGAGACGTTTCCGACCCCGTAAAGTATATATATTCTTGATCACCATGACTAGACGAGTCAATCTAGCCATGTCCGTCTGTCCGTCTGTCCGTCTGTACGTCCGTTTTTACGCAAACTAGTCTCTCAGTTTTAAAGCTATCTGGCTGAAACTTTCCCAAAAGTCTTATATATTTTGCTGGTAGTATATAAGTCGGAACCAGCCGGATCGGACAACTATATCTTATAGCTCCCATAGGAAAAAAAAATTATAAAAAATTATATCCTTGGTGTTTTTTAGCATATAACCTCCTGAGCTTGGAAATAACATTATTTAATTAGTATTGAATTTTGAATTAAATTTTATCGAAATCGGACGACTATATCATATAGATGCCATAGGAACGATCGGAAAATTGGTGGAAAAATAACATGAAACAAAGTATAGCTTCGGTGTTTTTCAACATATAACCTCCAACGCTTGAAAATAACATTTTTTAATTAGTTTTGAGTTTCGAATTTAAGTTTATCAAAATCGGACGACTATATCATATAGCTGCCATAGGAACGATCGGAAAATTGGTAGGAAAATAATATGAAACAAATTATAGCTAGTTTTAGTTTAGTTTTTTGACATATTATCTTATACTATTGGCAATATAATTTTTTGTGTTCTTAAATTTAATAATTATAGCTGCAAGGGTATAAAAGCTTCGGCTTGCCGAAGCTTACTTCCTTTCTTGTTGTTATTTGCTTTAAGGCGCCTTAACTGTGATGCATAACTAATATTACCTATTTATTTTAGTAGATTACTCCTAATTAACTTACCCTCCCTAGCCAATTCGAGGTGAAATTGATAGCCCTGACTTGGTTAGCCGTCTAAACTCTTCTGTGCAGACTAACAAGAAATTACATTCCCCTAATTTTAAAGCTTTGAATATCTAACTATGACTTGGATGAACCTTTCGGAGTATTATGTTCTGACTATAATAGATTAATCTGCAGAGCGTCAAAGCAGAGCGTCTCTTAAGATGATTAACATTACATTTTCTAGAACATAATTAGATTCTACTTGATTTCCTTGACCTATATCTTTATTTTTCTACGCGTCTATCATCTCCCGAGTTCGTGCCCTACGACACACGTCAGCGCCCCTCGGTCGGTTGGGCGAGATGTGTGGCCGTGGGATCCCGCGCGAAAAAAAACCAAGAGTTGTTGTTGCCCATAATTCTGGTCTTTTTGGATGAATTTTTTCACGCAATCGATGCATAAAGCTCAAATAATATTCCTTATTTAGTTTTTCCACGAAATCGAAAAAATGAAATTCACTTTTACGTTCTTTAACAACAGTACAGAGGGGTCTGGGGCGTCCACTTCCAGAACGTTGGCTACAGATTCCTCCAAAAGAGTCAACGTTGAACCATCATCAATAATAGCGAAGATGTCGATTGACTTGGGTTATCATCTTGGGGTGTCGGGAGGAATCTGGAAAAAGTATTCATTATTTTTCCTTTTCTGTCGATGCTTATTAAGCGCGAATTTTATTTCGATTTTATGGCGAACACCATTTTGATTATTGGATCGAGCTCTCATATAGGAGCAGAAAGTCTATCTGTAGGGACCTTATAACATCCAGTAACATTTTTGTAATTTGAAGGCAATCCCTTACCAGTTGCATCATATTTTCTTTATTGTGTAGCCTGTTATATTTTCAAATAGCCATATGTCTGATATTAGATTACTCGTCGCGCCGGTTGGGTGTCGATCTGCTTTATCGTTTGCACCGATTTATCCACCACAGAGATCCATCCACCATCTACCATCCGTTGAACGGATGGTCCATAAGGTTTTGCCGTTCCGAAAATTTCCCAGTTAGTTCCCCATCCAAATTTAACGGACTACTTTATGCGATAGTCAGGCGATCATTTTGGGTGGAAACCCTAAACTCTTCTTCTTGAAAGTGGAAAGTGAAACATTTATTACGAAAACGTAAACAATGATGACGGGAAACTTTTGAAAATGAAAGGCGACGAAGCAATAGGTATGAACATATGCTCTTTATTTTTGTAATAATTCATTGATTTTAAATTTACAGTCAATAATACGCGAACTGCCGGTGGCAAACTGAGGTGGACTAAGTAGATGGAGGTCCTGTAGTAAATTTAAAATACAATGCGTTTAGATCATTGTTGAGCTCTTAGAAGAAGGCAGTTTACTTGAATTCCACGAGGGCGAATAGTACTATTGAGTACCAACCTTTGTAGTTGTGGTGATCGACTGCTTCTGCTGCTGACGGTTTTATTTCAATGTGACAACCATCTACACATTATACATTGCTAAGACTAAGCAGATGGAGGTCCTGTAGTAAATTTAAAATACAATGCGTTTAGAACATTGTTGAGCTCTTAGAAGAAGGCAGTTTACTTGAATTCCACGAGGGCGAATAGTACTATTGAGTACCAACCTTTGTAGTTGTGGTGATCGACTGCTTCTGCTGCTGACGGTTTTATTTCAATGTGACAACCATCTACACATTATACATTGCTAAGACCATGAACTGATTTAATGAATTTATGTCTTACCAATTGCACCTAGACACTGGGGAAATCCGATTGGTACGAATCCTTTAAGATAGTCCGGTGACATGAACTCGCTAGCAAACTCAAAAATGAGTGCCCGGCAAAATTCGTGGAGAATTTTGCACACATTGTTCTGTGCCACTCCAAAAAGCCTTACGATGGAACGATATTCCGCTGATGATCCCAAGATGTACAAGGCTATAGCGATCCGCTTTTCAAGAGGAATGGCATTTCGCCAGTTGGTGTCCTTCTTCCGCAAAACACCAAGTCGGTCCACCAAAAACGAAAAGGTCCTCTTCTCCATACGAAAGCTCTCTTTGAAGAACTCGTCGTTGTTTTCCGGTATATCCTTCTCCCAAAATGTCCCGTATCGCTTCTGTTTAATATAGTTTGCACTCTTTAATCGTATTTTTAATACATTTTAAGAGCAAGTACCAGCATCCACACACTTCGTGGCATTTGCTCTTTTGCTGAAAAAATGCTTTCGTACAGATCCAATTCGTCGTCATTCCACTCCTCTGAATTGGCTGCCAATAAAAGCTGGTTCAACTTAAGATTTTGCTGTTGTACAACAGCCGAAATAATTGGGAAACTGTTCATTTTGGTCTGGCAAAATCCACTTTAACAATTTTTGCTTGTGTTTTTATTAGGCACAGCTGAACTGACAGCTGTTGTCGGATGGTAGATGGTGGATGTACCCTGTGGGAATCGGAGTTTCACATTTGTCAAAAATCCCAACCGTTTCTAACGAATGGACTGTATGGGAAGGGGGTATTAGGGCGCATTTTATGTTATGTTATGTTCGCCGTTTGCACTATTTTTTCCATGCATCCTGCGCATCTCCAGCTGTTGGCCGTGGTGGTGTCTGCATCGAATCCAGATCACGCGCAAATATAGTGATTGCAATTTAGCATATTATCGTTATCCGTGGCAGAACATACATAAAAACTTGTAGTTGGTGCCATATCGATTAGCTATTTCATGTCATCCCACTTGGTTTAGTCTCATTATAGAACTAGAAATATCGCCCGCAGCTTTGCCTGCGGAAATCAAGATTGAAAATGTCTCAAATAGAATGGGTTTATCTATGCTACCTAAAATAAACTTACCTCACTTCCACGGCACCATTGAGATATGGTTTTGGAGCGTTTTTCTTGTGTTTTCACTAAGAGGATTATTCCACAGAAAATATATTCTCTTAAATTCTATTCTTTTATTTTCAATTACAATTTCTGTAACACATCCCTATAAACGCTTTTCTTATTTTCCCTCTGGAGAAAAAATAGTTTTAGAGTAAGTTATCCTCCTGGGTTAGATGTATTCATTTAGTACAATTTTCTATGTTTCATTAAATGCCTATTAAGTTTTTTCCATTAAATAAATATATTTAAATAACAAATAAGCATTATTAATGTTGTAAAAGGATGAAAAACAAAAACGATGGTTTGTGAATGTGGTATTTCCTAAGCCGTATCCTAGGTCATACCTTACGGCGAAATGAAAAAAAAATTGAAGAAGAACTTAACTACTTAAGAAGCTTCCTCTTACCTCCCTACCCCACCTTCCTCCCTATTTGAGATATACAGTAAATTGTGATTCAATATATCAAAACTCGGAAAACCTTTGAAAACTGTATAGATCAGTTTTAAAATAAACGTAAGCTTTTTTAAAGGATGTAATTAATATAGGCCTTATTTTTCACCTTAAATTAATTTTAAAGAAAAACAAACAATTTTAAGAGTAACTTTTACCGTTATCAAAATTACCCATCCCCACCCTACATCAACACTCTGCACATTGGCATGCACCAGTAAACATACTTAACGGCTGTGATCACGTCACGGGCAGAAAGATAGAGACCTCTCCCTGCATTTCCACAATTCAGCACTGACACAAAATCATCATACGACGAATCGCCATCTTAGTCCTGAATAATGCGCATAATGGGTAATGAATTTGTATCAGTTTTAGTGCAGTAATTAATCAAAGGACATGCCTATGGTAAAATCAACACTACATTTCATACAAAATCACTACTTAGATTAATCTTTTAGGCAGTGATTCATTCATAATTCTTTAAACATAGGAATGCAATTTAAATTTGGGAATAACAAAATTTGTTTGTAATTTTAAATTAGTTTTACCCTTTGAAGAAAATGTGTTAAGTCTGTTAAGGAAATGCAACTGAAATTTTTTTTTCAAAATGATATCGTGGACAGGAGAGAGTGGGGTACGGATAGTCAAGTGGCAAGGACAGTTCGTGACCCTAGCGGCTAATCGACTTGTTTAAATTGCGCGCCGTTTTATATGAAGATACCATAGAACACTAGGGGGCGACAGTAATTTGAGCTTTAAGCGCCATTAATTGAAGAAGTTAGAAAATAATTTATTTCAATGTCACATTTCTTAAAATATCCTAATTCTGCTCAACACACTATATTGGACATTGCACGCTTACGAGATTTTTATACCCGTTACTCGTAGAGTAAAAGGGTATACTAGATTCGTCGGAAAGTATGTAACAGGCAGAAGGAAGCGTTTCCGACCCCATAAAGTATATATATTCTTGATCAGGATCACTAGCCGAGTCGATCTAGCCATGTCCGTCTGTCCGTCTGTTTGTCCGGATAAACGCTGAGATCTCGGAAACCATGAGAGCTAGGCTGTTGAGATTTAACGTGCAGATTCCTGAGCTTCTTACGCAGCGCAAGTTTTTTTCAGTAGAGTGCCACGCCCACTCTAACGTCCACAAACCGACCAAAACTGTGGCTCCTACAGTTTTGATGCTAGAATAAAAATTTTAACTGAAATGTATTGTTCTCATCAATACCTATCGATTGATAAAAAAAAAATTTGCCACGCCCACTCTAACGCCCATAACGCTTAAATCTGTCTACCGCCGATAGGTGGCGCATTTCAATCTCGCTTTGCTGCTTGCATATCTCCATTTCCCTTTGGTCCCTTTAGCTGAGTAACGGGTATCTGATAGTCCTTTAAGATAGTCCGGTGACATGAACTCGCTAGCAAACTCAAAAATGAGTGCCCGGCAAAATTCGTGGAGAATTTTGCACACATTGTTCTGTGCCACTCCAAAAAGCCTTACGATGGAACGATATTCCGCTGATGATCCCAAGATGTACAAGGCTATAGCGATCCGCTTTTCAAGAGGAATGGCATTTCGCCAGTTGGTGTCCTTCTTCCGCAAAACACCAAGTCGGTCCACCAAAAACGAAAAGGTCCTCTTCTCCATACGAAAGCTCTCTTTGAAGAACTCGTCGTTGTTTTCCGGTATATCCTTCTCCCAAAATGTCCCGTATCGCTTCTGTTTAATATAGTTTGCACTCTTTAATCGTATTTTTAATACATTTTAAGAGCAAGTACCAGCATCCACACACTTCGTGGCATTTGCTCTTTTGCTGAAAAAATGCTTTCGTACAGATCCAATTCGTCGTCATTCCACTCCTCTGAATTGGCTGCCAATAAAAGCTGGTTCAACTTAAGATTTTGCTGTTGTACAACAGCCGAAATAATTGGGAAACTGTTCATTTTGGTCTGGCAAAATCCACTTTAACAATTTTTGCTTGTGTTTTTATTAGGCACAGCTGAACTGACAGCTGTTGTCGGATGGTAGATGGTGGATGTACCCTGTGGGAATCGGAGTTTCACATTTGTCAAAAATCCCAACCGTTTCTAACGAATGGACTGTATGGGAAGGGGGTATTAGGGCGCATTTTATGTTATGTTATGTTCGCCGTTTGCACTATTTTTTCCATGCATCCTGCGCATCTCCAGCTGTTGGCCGTGGTGGTGTCTGCATCGAATCCAGATCACGCGCAAATATAGTGATTGCAATTTAGCATATTATCGTTATCCGTGGCAGAACATACATAAAAACTTGTAGTTGGTGCCATATCGATTAGCTATTTCATGTCATCCCACTTGGTTTAGTCTCATTATAGAACTAGAAATATCGCCCGCAGCTTTGCCTGCGGAAATCAAGATTGAAAATGTCTCAAATAGAATGGGTTTATCTATGCTACCTAAAATAAACTTACCTCACTTCCACGGCACCATTGAGATATGGTTTTGGAGCGTTTTTCTTGTGTTTTCACTAAGAGGATTATTCCACAGAAAATATATTCTCTTAAATTCTATTCTTTTATTTTCAATTACAATTTCTGTAACACATCCCTATAAACGCTTTTCTTATTTTCCCTCTGGAGAAAAAATAGTTTTAGAGTAAGTTATCCTCCTGGGTTAGATGTATTCATTTAGTACAATTTTCTATGTTTCATTAAATGCCTATTAAGTTTTTTCCATTAAATAAATATATTTAAATAACAAATAAGCATTATTAATGTTGTAAAAGGATGAAAAACAAAAACGATGGTTTGTGAATGTGGTATTTCCTAAGCCGTATCCTAGGTCATACCTTACGGCGAAATGAAAAAAAAATTGAAGAAGAACTTAACTACTTAAGAAGCTTCCTCTTACCTCCCTACCCCACCTTCCTCCCTATTTGAGATATACAGTAAATTGTGATTCAATATATCAAAACTCGGAAAACCTTTGAAAACTGTATAGATCAGTTTTAAAATAAACGTAAGCTTTTTTAAAGGATGTAATTAATATAGGCCTTATTTTTCACCTTAAATTAATTTTAAAGAAAAACAAACAATTTTAAGAGTAACTTTTACCGTTATCAAAATTACCCATCCCCACCCTACATCAACACTCTGCACATTGGCATGCACCAGTAAACATACTTAACGGCTGTGATCACGTCACGGGCAGAAAGATAGAGACCTCTCCCTGCATTTCCACAATTCAGCACTGACACAAAATCATCATACGACGAATCGCCATCTTAGTCCTGAATAATGCGCATAATGGGTAATGAATTTGTATCAGTTTTAGTGCAGTAATTAATCAAAGGACATGCCTATGGTAAAATCAACACTACATTTCATACAAAATCACTACTTAGATTAATCTTTTAGGCAGTGATTCATTCATAATTCTTTAAACATAGGAATGCAATTTAAATTTGGGAATAACAAAATTTGTTTGTAATTATACCCGTTACTCGTAGAGTAAAAGGGTATACTAGATTCGTCGGAAAGTATGTAACAGGCAGAAGGAAGCGTTTCCGACCCCATAAAGTATATATATTCTTGATCAGGATCACTAGCCGAGTCGATCTAGCCATGTCCGTCTGTCCGTCTGTCCGTCTGTCCGTCTGTCCGTCTGTCCGTCTGTCCGTCTGTCTGTCCGTCCGGATGAACGCTGAGATCTTGGAAACTATAGGAGCTAGGCTATTGAGATTAGGCGTGCAGATTCCTGAGCTTCTTACGCAGCGCAAGTTTGTTTCAGCAGAGTGCCACGCCCACTCTAACGCCCACAAACCGCCCAAAACTGTGGCTCCTACAGTTTTCATGCTAGAATACAAATTTTAACTGAAATGTATTGTTCTCATCAATACCTATCGATTGACCCAAAAAAAAGTTTGCCACGCCCACTTGAACGCCCACAAACCGCCCACAAACTTCAAAAAATCGTAAATATGATCGCGGATATCTCGGAAAATAACAAAGATAGAGAAATGGGATTTCAGATTTAGATTCCGTAGGCTTGAGCGCAGCGCAAGTTTGTCACTCGAATATGCCACGCCCACTCTAACGCCCACAAACCGCCCAAGCCTGTGGCGCCCACAATTTTCATGCAAGATAAAAAATTTTAACTGAAATGTATTGGTCTTGTCAATACCTATCGATTGATCCAAGAAAAACTTTGCCACGCCCACTCTAACGCCCGCAACGCTTAAATCTGTCTACCGCCGGTAGGTGGCGCATTTCAATCTCGCTCTGCTGCTTGCATATCTCCATTTTCCTTTGGTCCCTTTAGCTGAGTAACGGGTATCTGATAATCGAGGTACTCGACTATAGCGTTCTTCCTTGTTTTAAATTAGTTTTACCCTTTGAAGAAAATGTGTTAAGTCTGTTAAGGAAATGCAACTGAAATTTTTTTTTCAAAATGATATCGTGGACAGGAGAGAGTGGGGTACGGATAGTCAAGTGGCAAGGACAGTTCGTGACCCTAGCGGCTAATCGACTTGTTTAAATTGCGCGCCGTTTTATATGAAGATACCATAGAACACTAGGGGGCGACAGTAATTTGAGCTTTAAGCGCCATTAATTGAAGAAGTTAGAAAATAATTTATTTCAATGTCACATTTCTTAAAATATCCTAATTCTGCTCAACACACTATATTGGACATTGCACGCTTACGAGATTTTTATACCCGTTACTCGTAGAGTAAAAGGGTATACTAGATTCGTCGGAAAGTATGTAACAGGCAGAAGGAAGCGTTTCCGACCCCATAAAGTATATATATTCTTGATCAGGATCACTAGCCGAGTCGATCTAGCCATGTCCGTCTGTCCGTCTGTTTGTCCGGATAAACGCTGAGATCTCGGAAACCATGAGAGCTAGGCTGTTGAGATTTAACGTGCAGATTCCTGAGCTTCTTACGCAGCGCAAGTTTTTTTCAGTAGAGTGCCACGCCCACTCTAACGTCCACAAACCGACCAAAACTGTGGCTCCTACAGTTTTGATGCTAGAATAAAAATTTTAACTGAAATGTATTGTTCTCATCAATACCTATCGATTGATAAAAAAAAAATTTGCCACGCCCACTCTAACGCCCATAACGCTTAAATCTGTCTACCGCCGATAGGTGGCGCATTTCAATCTCGCTTTGCTGCTTGCATATCTCCATTTCCCTTTGGTCCCTTTAGCTGAGTAACGGGTATCTGATAGTCGAGGTACTCGACTATAGCGTTCTTCCTTGTTTTAAAGTAGTTTTTTCTGAAACTTAGGTCAAACGTACCCTTCTTCATTTTTTTTTCACTTTTAAATGGTATTTTGCAACCACTCAAAACATCTTTGCCCCACTCTCCCTTACTACAAAGAATTTGTGTTTCAACGAATCTCATTTCCCCGTAAGCTACAAATGCAAATATACACGCACACGCACGAATATCTTGTATTCAGTATTTTTGTGATTTCATTAGAACTCTACCCTGCAAGCAAAAGGGCGATATTTCTATCGCCTGTCGTCCAGAAGTCACTTCTTAGTAACTTCTGCGCGATAGAAACACGATATAACACATTTTACAAAAACAAAGTATACATATATCGCGTAGAAGTCACTTCTAAGTCACTTCTGGACGATAAAAAGGCGATAGTACTCATTTTACAAAAACAAAAAGGGTCGGGATCGCGAAGAAGTAACTTCTGAGACACTTCTGCGCGATAGAAAGGCGATAGTACACATTTTACAAAAACAAAAAGGGTTGGGATCGCGAAGAAGTAACTTCTGAGACACTTCTGCGCGATAGAAACGCGATTAAACACATTTTACAAAAACAAAATATACATGTATCGCGAAGAAGTAACTTCTGAGTCACTTCTGGACGATAGAAAGACGATAGTACACCGTTTACAAAAACAAAAAGGGTCGGGATCGCAAAGAAGTAACTTCTGAGACACTTCTGCGCGATAGAAAGACGATAGTAGTGAGTAAAACACGCGATAAAAAGAGGTCGCGGTAATTTTCCGTAACCCCGTTTTTTCTGAAAATTGTTTGAGTCTTCCTTTTGACCCACGCCGTTATTTTTCGCCCGAGCGTCATTTCGTTGCGTGACTTGTCTGCGGACAGTGCGGTTTTGTATCAAATTTGTGCGTTTTAAAAATATAGCTTTGTTTCTTTCTAAATGTTTTTAATTGCTTAACATATTTAAATGTCCCCTCAACAAAGCGTGCGAAATTACGTGCTTATCGTTACCTGTAAAAGGTAATGTCTTCTACTTTTTTTTACTTAGAGTGAAAAAAAAACAATTTTGGTTTCTATTTCTTTTAGAAATGGTATAAGTAAATTTCTAATGTCGATGGAGCTGGACCTAAATAACATTGTTCAGCAAAATTTCCTACATGCCAGGGACCGAGTATACAAGCGGACAAAGCACTTATACAAAAAATAAATGCAAAATATTAAAAGTTAAAAAAAAAATATGTTTTTATTCAAGATTTTCCAATTGGGAAAGACTCTTCTAGGTATCTTCTACAAGCATATGTAAAGTCACTTTTGAGTGACTTCCATAAGTGACTACGGCGACACTTCCAGAAGTTACTTCGGCGATATAGCATTCGGATCGCAGAAGTGACTCCCGTCGGGAAGAAATGTGCCACTTCGGCGACACTTCTAGGAGTGACTTCGGCGACACTTCCAGAAGTCACGCAGAAGTGACTTCGAGAAGTATCGCCGAAGTGGCACATTTCTTCCCGACGGGAGTCACTTCCGCGATCCGAATGCGATATCGCGGACGATCGTTTTTATCTTCTAGAAGTCACTTAATAGTGCCTTCCGCGATAGAAAATGCTTGCAGGGCTTTGCTAAATAACACGGCAAATGACAGTCACACAAATGCGGCGCGCACCACTTTACACACCCATTAGTGAGAGGGAGACAACCATATTCGCAACGAACTAAAGGGCGCTCATCTCTCGTCTCGTTCGCAGAACGGAATTCTCTAGAACTCCTTATGAGAATTCGCAACTAATTTTTGAGTTCATCGGTTACTCATAATGAGAATATTAATTCTCAAGTTGAAAATTGAAGAACACATTTCCTCAAACTTAGAATTTTGCGATCAATTCAAGTCCTTTTACTTAAAATGAGTGCAGCTTTTCTCAACATAAGTTTTTTCCACAAATTTTGTACTTAAATTGAGTGCATCCTCAATTTGAGAATACAAATACTCAATTTGAGAACGTCACAATTTTCTCTCTCTCTCCATTCTTTCGCTTGCTTATGCAGATAATGCTGTGGATCTTATCAACATGCTCAAGTTCAAGATAAGCCACCGAATGAATGGTTATTGTGCCCACGAGGCGCCAGACAATTATTCTGTTCCTCTTTATAAGTTTAACTTTAAGCTCAGTTCCTAATTCAACATTAACAAGAATAGAACGTATAATAAAACTCTTTCCTAACAATAAAAAAAGGAAAATTCAAATCGAAATGAAATAAAATTGAAAATAAAATTAAATATACAAATTAGTTAAGTTAATTATATATATTTGGCGCAGTCGGTGCGGTCTGAAAAAAAGTCCAGGTCCGCAAAAGTACCTTGTGAATAGATCCCAAACACGTGGATTCACAAGGCACAACTCACGAAAATTCGCAAAACAAAATTTAAAACGAAAATCAGCCAGCTGAGTTTAGTTTAAAATTTAAATCGCGAATAAGAACAACACAGGATGGCAGGAGAACATGTCCTTTCGGATCAAGCGTTATGCCAAAGCTTAACACAAATCCGAAAAACACCTCCGTTTGATGGCGATCTCCTCTACCTGCCCCTTTTCATCAAAAGAGTCGAACAACGACATTGGAAACGCTCAATATTTGCTCATGAGATCAACGCCACGAGGCTGGACGGATCTGAAGGACCTATTAATCGTACCAACAACCAATTCCTCATTTACTTACTTATATTTCAAAAACAAAGTATTCTGGAAACTTACGAAAATTTGTCGATGACTTAGAATTAACATCTTCCATTTTTTGTAATAAATTACACTACGATGGTAATATAAATAATAGATACCTGTTTACCGAAGCAATGGAATCAGCTATTAGTGAAGTTATTCGAGAAGAATTACCAGACCGAATATTTATGTTAGAGTGTAGATTTGATGTTAGTACCCCAACTAAAATAAGACGCATTGCTCAAGAACTAGGAATATATGAAAATTATAATAACAATATTAAGCAACGTCAAAATTATCTAAATAAGAAATGTTATAACAACAATCAAATGCGTCCTAATTTTGACTGTCAGCCCCCACTTATGCAAAACCAAAATTGCTAAATGTATTGTATCAGAATACGATTCAAAATATAAATAATACTCAACCATATCCACAGATTAATCAGCGAGTCCTAAGTCAAAGTTATTTTCGAAATCAAGCTAGGCAAATAAGAAACGATAGCTTTGGACAACAACAGGTTCCAAAACAATTATGATAACAGAAGCATTCAACAAATAGCTAATTCCACCAATTTTAGGCCTTTTGAATTTCATAATCAGAAATGGAAACGTATGTCAGATTTTTGTCAATACAAGAGAGTCAAAGCGATTGACACTAACGAAAATTTTCTAATAGAAGCCGCAGTCGATCAAAAAATTTCACAATTTGCACACAAATAAATTTAAAACAAAAAAGAAAGTTCACTTCGGCAAGCCGAAGTTTGTATACCCTTGCAACTATAAGAAATAATCAATGATAGTAACACCATGTTAAATCTTTTAGGATTGTTGCTAGCTTCAGTGATATTTGTGTAAAATTAATTTTGTAATTCTGAAAAGTTAAAATATTCTATATTCCAGAGTAAAAGAAAATACGATCAAAATTAACAAAGAAAAATTTTTTTGAAGATAATTATTTTATAATTTCTCTGACCGTTTCTTTGACAGCTATATGTTAGAGTCGTCCGATTTTTATTAAATTTAATTCAAAATTCTTAATAATACAAAAAATGATATTCTTTTGAAAAAGGAAAATCAATAATGCATTAAATAACAAGGAAGAACGCTATAGTCGAGTACCTCGATTATCAGATACCCGTTACTCAGCTAAAGGGACCAAAGGAAAATGGAGATATGCAAGCAGCAGAGCGAGATTGAAATGCGCCACCTACCGGCGGTAGACAGATTTAAGCGTTGCGGGCGTTAGAGTGGGCGTGGCAAAGTTTTTCTTGGATCAATCGATAGGTATTGACAAGACCAATACATTTCAGTTAAAATTTTTTATCTTGCATGAAAATTGTGGGCGCCACAGGCTTGGGCGGTTTGTGGGCGTTAGAGTGGGCGTGGCATATTCGAGTGACAAACTTGCGCTGCGCTCAAGCCTACGGAATCTAAATCTGAAATCCCATTTCTCTATCTTTGTTATTTTCCGAGATATCCGCGATCATATTTACGATTTTTTGAAGTTTGTGGGCGGTTTGTGGGCGTTCAAGTGGGCGTGGCAAACTTTTTTTTGGGTCAATCGATAGGTATTGATGAGAACAATACATTTCAGTTAAAATTTGTATTCTAGCATGAAAACTGTAGGAGCCACAGTTTTGGGCGGTTTGTGGGCGTTAGAGTGGGCGTGGCACTCTGCTGAAACAAACTTGCGCTGCGTAAGAAGCTCAGGAATCTGCACGCCTAATCTCAATAGCCTAGCTCCTATAGTTTCCAAGATCTCAGCGTTCATCCGGACGGACAGACAGACGGACAGACGGACAGACGGACAGACGGACAGACGGACAGACGGACAGACGGACATGGCTAGATCGACTCGGCTAGTGATCCTGATCAAGAATATATATACTTTATGGGGTCGGAAACGCTTCCTTCTGCCTGTTACATACTTTCCGACGAATCTAGTATACCCTTTTACTCTACGAGTAACGGGTATAAAAACATATAGAGATCTACAATTTGTTGAAGGTGACAATTTGACCTTTACACATTGAACATACATATAATAAAAACAAAACATGAAAGTCCTGTCTATGTAAAACCGTACAGGAACCCATATATTTATAGAGATGAGATTGAAAATCAAATAAAAGATTTAATAAGTCAGGGTATAATTCGAAAATCATATCCGTATTGTTGTCCTATATGAACAGTCCCAAAGAAAGATGATGCCTCGGGGACAAAGAAATTTCGCTAAGTGATTGATTATAGAAACTTAAACAATATTTCAAGTTCCCAATTCGTAAAATTGACGAAATATTAGACAAGCTGGGAAAGTGTCAATACCTTACTACCCTCGACCTTGCCAAAGGATTTCATCATGTGAAATGGACCCGGAGTCGATAGAAAAAACTCAATTTTTAACACAAAACGGGAATTATGAGTATACTCAAACATTCGAGTATGAACAAGGAAGAACGCTATAGTCGAGTACCTCGATTATCAGATACCCGTTACTCAGCTGAAGGGAGCAAAGGGAAATGGAGATATGCAAGCAGCGAAGCGAGATTAAAATGCGTCACCTACCGGCGGTAGACAGATTTAAGCGTTACGGGCGTTAGAGTAGGCGTGGCAAACTTTTCTTGGATAAATCGATAGGTATTAACGAGACCAATACATTTCAGTTAAAATTTGTGATCTAGCATGAAAATTGTGGGCGCCACAGGTTTGGGAGGGCGTGGCATATTCGCATAACAAACTTGCGCCGCGTACTAGGGTACGGAATCTCGATCTAAAATCCCAATTCTCTATCTTCGATAGTTTCCGAGATATCCACGTTCATACTTACGATTTTTTGAAGATTGTGGGCGGTTTGTGGGCGTTAAAGTGGGCGTGGCAAACTTTTTTTTGGGTCAATCGATAGGTATTGACGAAAGCAATACATTTCAGTTAAAATTTTTATTCTAGTATCAAAACTGTAGGAGCCACAGTTTTGGGCGGTTTGTGGGCGTTAGAGTGGGCGCTCTGCTGAAACAAACTTGCGCTGCGTAAGAAGCTCAGGAATCTGCACGCAAAGTCTCAATAGCTTAGCTCTTATAGTTTCCGAGATCTCAGCGTTCATCCGGACGGACAGACAGACGGAAAGACGGACATGGCTAGATCTACTCGGCTAGTGATCCTGATCAAGAATATATTCTTTATGGGGTCGGAAACGCTTCCTTCTGCCTGTTACATACTTTCCGACGAATCTAGTATACCCTTTTACTCTACGAGTATCGGGTATAAAAACAACGCAGCGACATTTCAACGGTGTACGAATGAGATTCTAAAGAATTTATTTGGTGTTCACTGCTTAGTTTATCTTGACGATATCGTTTTTTTTCTAAGTCAATTAATTTAATTTTATCGAAATCGGATGACTATATCATATAGCTGCCATAGGAACGATCGGAAAATTGGTAGGATAATAATATAAAACAAATTATAGCTTCGGTGTTTTTTAACATATAATCTCCTACGCTTGGAAATAAAATTTTTTAATTAGTTCTGAATTTCGAATTTAATTTTATCAAAATCGGACGACTATATCATATAGCTGCCATAGGAACGATCGAAAAATTGGTAGGAAAATAATATGAAACAAATTATTGCTTCGGTGTTTTTTGACATATTATCTTATACTATTGGGAATAGCATTTTTTGTGTTTTTAAATTTAATAAATATAGCTGCAAGGGTATATAAGCTTCGGCTTGCCGAAGCTAACTTCCTTTCTTGTTAAATTTGGTATTTACCTCAAAATGTTGTCGTTTATTAAGTTGTTCTATTTTAGCTCCTTTTATAATTTGGTTATTATATGCAGGGGTACCTGCATAAATAAAAATATCAGATCAAATAAAAATATCGATAAAATAAATAAACAATATTAAATTTATGATTTCGGCCCGCAACAGTACATATTTATTAACCTACATGTAAAAATTCTGTTGTAGCGTGCCGAATACATAAATTTAATATAGTTTATTTATTTTATCGAATGTAACATCATTTTTCGTCACAATTGTTGATATCAGATATTTTTGTTAAAGGCGCGTTCGCCACTACTTTCTACCTCGTTAAGAGGTGTTTTTGTTTGATATCAGAAGTTTTTTTTTGCTCAAGAGTTTAAGTACCCCAATACCATGACTAGGAGTCGTCCCCATATGGCTTGACTATTGAAAAACCAAACACAGATTCGACCCCTAATCTTAGCTGAACGCCACCTTAAATTAGGCACAACAAGTCTTATCGCTTCAATTACCTATTTTAATAGCACAAGTTTGGAATCTCAAGGGCTGTATAGTTTCAGATTTCAAGAGAAATCTGTCGTTTCTTACATTTCCCGCCGAACTAGCGGGTTTTTCCAATGTGGTAGAACAAATAGATCAAGTTTCCTATTTCGATAAGCTTCTTGCCAGTAAAGGACCCTAAAACCATAACAGATTTTCCGTTTGAAAAAATCTAATAAGAATTTTTTCATCAAATTGGTTATTTTCTTGTTTACCCGAATAAGTATGAAATATTACGTATACGGAGCTGAAACGAGTTGCACTTTTTATCGCTTAATATCTTCCAAACGGTAATTTTTAGGGCAAAAAGTGTTATAGATCAAAAGTTGAGGAATCTGAAGGGCTACATGATTTAAAATTTAAAAAGAAATCGTTCGACTCAATTTTAAGAAAATAGTCAAAAAGTGGTTTTAAAAAATAGCTTTTTGTCATAAATCTAAATCTATTATATTCAGACAATTTTACTACATAAAGAGTATTTAGCAAATCAAAATTTCATTTCAGAGATATATAGCACGTTTCTGTAGCATTAGTGGTTTAGATACTATACGCATTTTAATTATGGCTTTTTTTCCGCTAAACTAGCGGGTTTTTCCAAAAGTCGTAGAACAAACGTTTTCTATTTCAAGCTACTTTATACACCCATAGGGTTTTCAAAACCCTTAAACTATGATGGGATGCATACAAACCCAGAAACAAAGGGACAAACATTTTTATTTTTTGAAGAAAAAGAAAATCGTGTTTTTTTTTAAATTACTTTTTAACGGGCAATCGGATCTCAAAAAATGAGGTGTCATTCGACGCGTATTCTCAGTAAGAATAAAGCTAGCTTAACAGCTGGGGGCTTTTATCCCCACTTTTACACTTTCACCGCTTTTGCTCCCAAACAAATCTATATTTCGAAAGTCTTGGTATGCAATCTTCTTAGTTTTGCGATACCTTTCGATTGGTGTATCACTCGTTATGATCGGACCATAATGGCTGATTTTCAATTCTGCGGCTATATATAGTAGTTGTCTTCGCACGCTCTCTTGAGCGCTTCGCCACTACGTGTACTGCCGTCCACAGTGATTACAGCTCTTAAAATTTTTGTAGTAGAGTTCATGACCTGTTTAAAAGCTTATTGAATGATTTCAAAATCAGACTCGTGTTCGATGTAAAGTGCAGTTGACTTGGTACAAAAGTTTTTTATTAACATTTGCTTAGCTTTTTCGATGTTTAATTCATGAAACATTATTTTAATCTTGACTTTCTTTAAATAATATTCACTTTCTTCACCTTCTGTATTGCTTCGAATCATTTCTACCTGTCTTGCGAAATGATTGATTTTTGTTTCAGTAATTGTTATTAAATTTTCATTATCTTCTTCAGCGCTATGAGCTGTTGCTTTGTAACTGCCATAGTATACTTCGTTAATTTTGATTCTTGACAATGCATCGGCTGCGTGATTCTGCCATCCTTCTAAATATTTTATTTCGAAGTCATATTCGCCTAACCTTATCTTCCATCTTTGCAGTTTCATATTAGGTTCATTGATATTGTTTAGCCAGACTAAAGGCTTATGGTCACTTAATATCTCAAATCTTCTTCCGAATAAATAGGGTCTTAAGGTTTTTGTCGCCCACACTATAGCTAATAATTCTTTTTCAATTGTACTATAGTTTTCTTCATGTGCATTTAGAGTCCTACTAATGTAACTGATTGGTTTGTTATCCTGAGAAAGAACTTCTCCTAATGCAAAATTGCTTGCATCAGTAGTTTATTAAAACCTTTTTTCAAAATCTGGACAAATCAGTATGGGATCGTTTATCATAAGTTGTTTTACTTTATTGAATGCTGAAATAAATGTATCATCATTGAATGTCACTTTAGAACCAGCTTTTAAACATTTAGTTTAAGGCTTTGAAATGTCTGCGAAGTTTGAAATGAATTTTCTGTAATAACCGCAAGGACCAAGAAATGATTTTATTTCTTTTTGAGTTTTGGGAATTGGAAATTTATTGATTGCCTTAACCTTTTCCGCTTGGTCCAACTATGTGTCCCAAAAATTCTGTTTCATTTTTTAAAAATTCACATTTGTCTAGTTGTAATTTTAGATTAGCGTTTTTAAGTTTTTCAAAAACAATTTTTAATAAAGTAAGGTGCTCGTCAAGAGACGTAGAGAAACAATTATATCGTCCAAGTATACAAGGCAATGCTTGTTTATTAATTCACGAAGGAAATCGTTCATGCATCACTGAAAAGTTGCAGGTGCATTTTTTAATCCAAATGGCATTCGTGTGTATTCGTAGTGTCCGTACTTTGTGGAAAACTCTGTTTTGTTTATGGAATTTTGGTCCATTTCGATCTGGTGGAAACCTTTAGCCAAATTAATGGTGGTAAAGTATTGACACCGTCCTAGCTTGCCTAGTATTTCGTCCCTATTGGGAATGGGAAATCACTAATAGTGATCTCATTTAAGCCCCTTTAGTCTACAACAAGTCTAAATTTTTGTTTACCTGAAGCATCTTTCTTTTTTGGTACTATCCACAATGGACTGCAATAAGGTGATTGGCTGTGCCTAATTATTCCTTGCTTTAACATATCCTGTATTTGAGACTTAACTTCTTTTTCAAATGAAAAAGGATACCCACACGGTTTTTTATAAATTGGATTTTCATGATGAGTTTTAGTTTCATGCTTAACAATATTCGTAAAGTTCAAATTTTCACGATCACGATATTGAATGAATTTATATTGGTTAATTAATTTTAATAATTTAACTTTTTCTTCTTGATTTAAGTGTTCTAAACGATCATTTTTTCTCTCTGCTAATTCATTTTGAACAGCATAATTTATTTCATCAGTATAATTTTTAGATTTTAGCAATGCCTCAAAATCATTTGTTTGTGCTGGATTTTTCAAACTAATGTTTTTGTGTAAAAAACGCGCCCACTAATAGTAGTGCGATTATTTAAATAATCAATATTTGCCTGGTTTGCCTCTAGTAACTTTCGTCCTAGTAGTGTGTCATAATTGAAAGAAAAGTCGTGAATATAAAATATTTGTTCTTGAGTAAATAAACTATCAGGTTCAACTTTTACAAATTCATTTAGTTCATAATGACCTGTCATCCGACCTGATTGTCGGATCTTTATGTATGCTCCCGTTAAGAAAATTCTTTTTCATTAAGTTAATTGATGAACCGGTATCGACGAGGCAACGATAATTATGATTATTTATAGTTATTTCTATGTATGTAATTGGTCCGAGGCTTGCATCGGAATATTTTCATTTTCATCATAAACATCTTATTATACCCGTTACTCGTAGAGTAAAAGGGTATACTAGATTCGTCGGACAGTATGTAACAGGCAGAAGGAAGCGTTTCCGACCCCATAAAGTATATATATTCTTGATCAGGATCACTAGCCGAGTCGATCTAGCCATGTCCGTCTTTCCGTCTGTCCGTCTGTTTGTCCGTCCGGATGAACGCTGAGATCTTGGAAACTATAAGAGCTAGGCTATTGAGATTTGGCGTGCAGATTCCTGAGCTTCTTACGCAGCGCAAGTTTGTTTCAGCAGAGTGCCACGCCCACTCTAACGCCCACAAACCGCGCAAAACTGTGGCTCCTACAGTTTTGATGCTAGAATAAAATTTGTAACTGAAATGTATTGTTCTCATCAATACCTATCGATTGACCCAATAAAAGTTTGCCACGCCCACTTGAACGCCCACAAACCGCCCACAAACTTCAAAAAATCGTAAATATGATCGCGGATATCTCGGAAAATATCAAAGGCTTGAGCGCAGCGCAAGTTTGTCACGCGAATATGCCACGCCCACTCTAACGCCCACAAACCACCCAAGCCTGTGGCGCCCACAATTTTCATGCTAGATAAAAAATTTTAACTGAAATGTATTGGTCTTGTCAATACCTAACGATTGATCCAAAAAAAAACTTTGCCACGCCCACTCTAACGCCCACAACGCTTAAATCTGTCTACCGCCGGTAGGTGGCGCATTTCAATCTCGCTCTGCTGCTTGCATATCTCCATTTTCCTTTGGTCCCTTTAGCTGAGTAACGGGTATCTGATAGTCGAGGTACTCGACTATAGCGTTCTTCCTTGTTTTTGTTGTATTAGGTTTTTTGTATTCCTAAACATTGCTTCTGTGTACAATACTATTTCATTTGGATTTCCCTCAAGGTCTAATTTGTTGCTTATAACTAACTGTTTAAGCTCGATCTTATTACAACATCTTCTAAGGTTACCTTGAAAATTAGTACGGCATAATCGCCTTAATAGTTCCTCCACAGGGGTTTGCGTTTTGTACTCGTCGATTAGGGCTGTTTTAAGAGCTGGCCAGTTGTTGACTTGTAGAACTTGCAGAATCCTCTGAGCATCACCGGTGATTTGAAGTTCAATTGCTCCAAATATAACACTTGTCTGTCGATCATTGGTTGTAGGATACAGACGCAAAAGGTAGTTAACTCTTCTGACAAAGGTTCCTAGGGTAGATGGATCTCCTTCAAACGTTGGAATAATTCGGATCTGGGACAAAAGCTGATTTAAGTTTTGCTCCTTCAATGGATTGGGTGCCCCACCAATTTGTAGTTGCCCTTGAGCTGGTGGCTGTCGGTCCATTTTATTGTGTTTAATTAAATTCCACTCACCGAATTGGATTTATTCAGTAGTCGATTGAAATTTAATTTATTATTATATTTTTTCAGTGCCTTTAATTTGCACTTAGGTTCTTTTGAGGATCTCTTAGCAGCACTTTAGAGCTAGTCTATTAAATTGCTTACTTGTTGGCAATTACACGCGCTGATCTGGATATCCTAGTAGTTTAAAAATATCCTTTTAATTGATCAGTAAGCTCCCGACTTAGTTTTTTCGCTAGAATATTTTTTAAAGAGATTCTACCGACTGCGACATTTACATGAGTCGTTCTTCGCCCGAATAAAAAATCAGGACATTTTTTATATTTATTGGTTATTCTTTATTAGAACGTTGGAAAAAGACAGAACTGGTTAGCATGAAACCTCGGATTGCGTCTTAGAATTTACTGTTAGTGCATTAGGTGACGGAATCGCATGTGGATGATGTGATCGCCGATCGATTTTGCGATCTTATTGGATTTTCACGTTTATGGAATTACGTCATTGTTGACGTTTGGACTTAATCAATTTTCTTTGTTTGTTTGCATGGCAGGATCTCAAGCTTCTGAAACGTTTTTAATGAAAGCCGAAATTAGCGATTCTGTTTGTTTGTGAACGGTTTCGTTCTTTGAACTGTTGGCTGTTGAGAAATCGCAGTGCAGATACGTCACTATATACTTTATGAGGTCGGAAACGTCTCCTTCACTGCGTTGCAAACTTCTGACTGAAATCGTTGTACCCTCTGCAAGGGTAAGGGCAAGGGTTCACAAAATTATATCTTTGGTGTTTTTTAACATATAACCACCTACGATTGGAAATATCACATTTTAATTAGTTCTGACTCTAACAAATAACTGTCAAAGACATGGTCAAAGAATTAATGAAATATTTTATTTTTAAAAAAATTATGCTTTGTTGGTTTTGATCGTATTTTTATACCCGTTACTCGTAGAGTAAAAGGGTATACTAGATTCGTCGGAAAGTATGTAACAGGCAGAAGGAAGCGTTTCCGACCCCATAAAGTATACATATTCTTGATCAGGATCACTAGTCGAGTCGATCTAGCCATGTCCGTCTTTCCGTCTGTCCGTCTGTTTGTCCGTCCGGATGAACGCTGAGATCTCGGAAACTATGAGAGCTAGGCTATTGAGATTTGGCGTGCAGATTCCTGAGCTTCTTACGCAGCGCAACTTTGTTTCAATAGAGTGCCACGCCCACTCTAACGCCCACAAACCGCCCAAAACTGTGGCTCCTACAGTTTTGATGCTAGAATAAAAATTTTAGCTGAAATGTGTTGTCCTTATCTATACCTATCGATTGACTTAAAAAAAGTTTGCACGCCCACTTTAACGCCCACAAACCGCCCACAAACTTCAAAAAATCGTAAGTATGAACGTGGATATCTCGGAAACTATCAAGGATAGAGAATCGGGATCTCAGATTTAGATTCCGTAGCTTTGTACGCAGCGCAATTTTGTCACGCGAATATGCCACACCCACTATAACGCCCACAAACCGCCCAAGCCTGTGGCGCCCACAATTGTTATGCTAAATGAAAAATTTTAACTGAAATGTATTGATCTCGTCAATACCTATCGATTGATCCAAAAACAAATTTGCCACTCCCACTCTAACGCCCAGAAAGCTTAAATCTGTCTATCGCCGGTAGGTGGCGTATTTAAATCTCGCTATGCTGCTTGCATATCTCCATTTCCCTTTGGTCCCTTAAGCTGAGTAACGGGTATCTGATAGTCGAGGTACTCGACTATAGCGTTCTTCCTTGTTGACGTTAAAATTGTTGCCAAGAGTACAGTGTGTACTCAGTATGTGGGCAATGTACACTGTTCATACTACACTTGGTCATCCATGCAACAAGAAATTTTGCATACGCTGTGAGTTCAGGTAAGCTTTGCTGAAAATACATTTGTAAAAGGAACAGGAGAAAGAATCTGTGCGTAAAATTCTGCATCTCAGCCGTCGTCGATTTCGGTAAGCAAATTTTCGTTAGAAAATAGTTAACATGTAGAAAAGAGCATTTTCAACCCTGCAAACTATATCAAACAAAACATTTGTTACGAAAAATTATTACAAATCCGACTAAATAAATACACTTTCTGATGTTTTCTCATTTGGAAGTTGGTTACGTAAGTATGGCCGCCGCATTTTTAGAGCTTAATAGTTAAAAAACTCGCAACAGTTTGTGGCGCACTTATTTTTCAAAAACTTGCTCTGTGTTTTTTTTAATTTGTCAATGAGTCGAACCGGTAGTCAATGCGTTTAATTAGATAGAGAAGCATTTCCGACATATTAAGTAATATATTCTAGATCAGTAATGTTGAACGGAACGAGTCGATTTAGCCATGTCTGTCCGATTTAAGTCAAACTGGTTTTTATACCCTTGCAGAGGGTATTATGATTTCAGTCAGAAGTTTGCAACGCAGTGAAGGAGACGTTTCCGACCCCATAAAGTATACATATTCTTGATCAGTATCACTAGTCGAGTCGATCTAGCCATGTCCGTCTGTCCGTCCGTTTCTACGCAAACAAGTCTCTTAGTTTTAAATCGGGCTGAAACTTTCCCAAAATTATTATTTCTTTTGCAGGTAGTATATAAGTCGGAACCAGCCGGATCGGACAACTATATCTTATAGCCCCCATAGGGATAATCGAAAGAAAAACTAAAAAAAATTTGATCTTTGGTGTTTTTTAATATTTAACAACCAACGCTTGGAAATAACATTTGTTTAACAGTTCTGAATTTCGAATTTAATTTTATCAAAATCGGACGACTATATCATATAGCTGCCATAGGAACGATCGGAAAATTGGTGGGAAAATAATATGAAACAAATCAAAGCTTCGGTGTTTTTTGACATATTATCTTATACTATTGGGAATAACATTTTGTGTATTTTTAAATATTTCGAATTAAATTTAATAAAAATCGGACGACTCTAACTATAGCAGTCAAAGAAACGGCCAGAGTATTAATGAAATAATTATTTTAAAAAAAATTGTGCTTTGTTGGTTTTGATCGTATTTGTTTCTACTCTCGGATATAGAATATTTTAACTTTTCAGCATTACAAATTTAATTTTACACAAATATCACTGAAGCTAGCAACAATCCTTAAAAATTTAACATGGTGTTACTAACATTGATTATTTCTTATAGCTGCAAGGGTATACCAACTTCGGCTTGCCAAAGTCAACTTCCTTTCTTGTTATACCCATTACTCATAAATTAAAAGGGTATACCAGATTTGTCGAAAAGTATGTAACAGGTAGAAGGAAGCGTTTCCGACCCCTTAAAGTATATATATTCATGATCAGGATCACTAGCCTAGTCGACCTAGCCATGTCCGTCTGTCCGTCTGTCTGTCCGTCCGTATGAACGCTGAGATCTCGGAAACTACAAAAGCTAGAAAGTTGGGACTTGGCGTGTAGACTCCACTCTAGCGCCCACATGCCGCCCAATACTATGGCGCCCACAATTTTCATACTAGAAAAAATTTTAACTGAAATGTTAGAGACCAGTCGTCAACACCTATCGATTGGCCCATACAAAAGTTTGCAAAAGTTTAACGCCCATAACGTTTAAATATGACTGCCGCCCACATAACCATAGATTGATATCGTGGGTAAATCGCGCTTTGTTGCTTGCATATCTCCCTCCCCCTGAGTAACGGGTATCTGATAGTCGAGGTACTCGACTTTAGCGTTCTTCCTTGTTCATTGTTACATCTATCGGAACGAATGTTTCATAAAAGTTTTCATTTTATTGCAGGTAGTATATAAGTCGGATCGAGCCGGATCGGAGAACTATAACCAAAAGCTTCCATAAGAATGATCGGAAAGTCGGTAATGCTTATACGGTTTTTGTAATTTACATATGTACTATTTTAATTGCGCGATATGGTTTCATTTCATCTGCATATACAAAATTCATATAATCTTAGATTTACCGATGTTAGCTTCCTTTCCTATTTGTATATGGTATATAAGCAGCTAAGAATTTTGAAAATTAAGTTTTAATCTTACCTTAAATATTTGCGCTGTAGCTAGTACTGCCAAGAATGTATACATAAGTTTGGCATTATCCATCTATAGAAAATATGCAAGAAAAAATAAATATTAGCTTAATTATCCATTAATACAGTATGTTATATCAAACGCACAATTTTCTTATTTGTTTTAAGTTGAACCATTTGCTTCTTTAAATTGAACCCTAACATGTTTTGACCTGAAACAGGTATTACGCAGAAACTACAGTAAATACTAAAATATCCTGTCAGCACAATCAAAAACTTATTTGCACTTGTAAAAGCCAACCATAAACAGGTATAAATGCGTGGGTCGTTAGATAAGCGTAAACCTAAGATTCTAATTTAATTCAAATGAGTTTGACTCAGCCATCACCTAACAGTTTGTATGTAGGACATATTTATGTATACATTAAGCACAATAACTGTTCGTTTTTTACCTATTTTTTATTTTTCTGGAAACCTATCCAGTTTTATCAACTATTTTTTACAGTTTTTATAAACAAATATTTTCTAAAAATATGTTTACAATAAAAAACGTATTTTTTTGTTGTAAAAAATTTCGGTTATGACTGAAGTCATTTTGGCTGCGTTACTGGTTGAGATCGGGCGAAATGGATCAATGTTGATTTAAGCAAAAAATATATAAAAATTGTTCTTGGAAAGCGTAGTTTTCGTGAAATCGCTAAAATTCTTGGAGGTAACCCATCATCATAGACAGCGTGATCAAAAAGTATGACGCACTGAAGAATTAGCTGCAAATCACAAAAAGCTGGGAGGCCTAAAAAACTTTCATCAGCTATACAGCCCGTTGAGTCGAAATGAATAAATATATGTATAATGGAATTTTGAGTGATAAGTTAGCCATAAGTGTTCTGATACTTAGCCTTCATTCATTGAAATTCTTATATCAGTAAGATAACGACCCGATACATGCCTCTTATTTAGTGCACAGGACTTAAGTCCTACTGAACATGTTTTGAAAGAAAATTGAGGTGATAAAAAGCCACACTAAAAATGGATCTGTGGGCTGAATGGGAAGACATCAACCCTAATATGACAAACAATTTGGTAAAAAGCATGGGTCGACGCTTACAGCAATCATTGATGCTAAGGGAGAACCCACACAATATTAAAACTATACAAAAATTAAAAATAATGTAATATTTTATTTATTTAATAAAGTGTAGGAATCATTATACCAAAATTTGTGTCAAATTTTTTAAAAGAATAAGCCATTAAATATTTTTTTTAAATATGTTTCAGAAATGTTTATTTTCATTATGGAAAAATCCAAGTTGGTATACCTTTAATATTTGTTGACTTATAAATGAAGTTTAAATTTTAAAGTACACGTATAACTATTGTGCTTAACGTATCTGACAAAAATAGCAGACCCTTGTTTTCCCCCACTTGTGGTATGAAACAGAGAATACCTGTAAGATTCAAAAAGCAAAAAAATTATTAAGTCGGACCTGTTTCCGCTTGCATATATTCATCTCCCCCGCACTCCCCTTAGCAGAGTAAAGGGTATCTGAAATTACAGGCCATTGACTAAGGCGTTTTCCATTGTTTAAAGCATAGTTTACTTGTGATAAGGCGTGCGGTCAACATCAGAATATAAAATCCGAGATTAATTTTTTTGTGAAAAGTTTTGCTGCGAAGTTTTGCTGCCAACATTAGAACATAAAATATAAAATAAAAATTTTTTTAAGTTTTGCTGGGGAGTTGAGTCCCTATCATCAATTTAACACTGAAAATATCTAACGGCATCAATTTTTTCAAATCATAACTCTTCTTATTGTCCAATCATCCAGTGCCCAACGGCTTTATCCACATATTACAAGTATCAAAAACGGCATATAGCTGCTTTGAGAAAGAAATTAATATAATCCATCCAAACTATCCATTTAAGTTATATTTTTAAATTTGAAAGGAAACGGGTAAATAAATTTATTTTTGGTAACAAAAGTGCTTATGTCGGTTCTAAGCTTACCCGGGCAATATAAACTTCACAAGTCAGAAGAGAAAGAAACTTTGAGATCGGCAATACAATATCTGTGACACGTAATGATGAGGACGACTATAATAAAGAAATACTTTAATTCGTACTTAACTTCTGAATCCGTTGCCAGAAACATATTTTGTGATGATTTTATATGTGTAAGTCAATGTGATGTTTTAGAAGCCATATTACATTTTATATCGAATGCCACTTGCTTAAATGATCCGCCGTCTGTCTGTCCGTACATATGAACGCTGAGATCTCGGAAACTACAAAAACTAGAAAGTTGGGACTTGGCATGTAGATTCCTGAGCGCAAGTTTGCTTATATATGTCATGCCCACTCTAACGCCCACACACCACCCAAAACTGTTGCTTCTACAGTTTTGATGGTAGAAAAAAAGTTTTAACTGCAATGTATTGCTCTCATCAATACCTATCGATTGACCCAAAAAAAAGTTTGTCATGCCCACAAACTTCAAAAAACCGTAACTATGAACAAGGATACCTCGGAAGCTATGAAAGATTGAGAATTGGGATTTCAGATTTCGATTCCGTAGCCTTAAGCGCAGCGCAAGTTTGCTACGCGAATATGTCACGACCACTCTAACGCCCACAAACCGCCCAAGCCTGTTGCGCCCACAATTTTTATGCTAGATAATAAATTTGAACTGAAATGTATTGATCCAAAAAAAGTTAGCCACTCTAATGCCCACAAACCGTTCAAGCCTGTGGCGCCTACAATTTTCATGCCAATAAAAAAAAATTTAACTGAAATGTCTCGTCAATACCTATCGATTGAGCACGATATAGCATATTCTCAAAACAAGGCATTAAGTGAACCTGACCGCACTTCCACTTTTCTGTACCATTTACAAATTTGTTGGGATTTGCTGAGGATTATGAAAAGGTTTTGTTAAATTCTTAACACGAACTGGTGTTAATGCTAACTAAGAATCTTGGCGATGTGTTTAAACAAACCAGAAAAAAACAAACTTTTAAACTGAAAATGCCGAATATAACCTGGAAAGTTCCTCATGTAACTCCGAGCAACTTTGCAAAAATTTAGATGTACGATATTATTAAAAGTGGTGTAAATCTTCCAACCGCATTAAGGAGTTGGTATTTACACTAAATGGAGAACTTATCACAAATAATTTATCAAATTTGAAAGTTCACTTAAATTCTGAGTCATATCCATATGATAATCTATATGTCCATTTTAGTAAGAATCAGTATGCTGACTAGGGCGGTCCACATTTGTATGAAAAAGAAGGTCCTACTCTCACCCGCCTATACGGTGCGCTTTGAGGTATTTAATGTATACCAACAGAAATTTTTTGAAAAAAACCCGTTTAAGGGTCTGTGAATTGGTTTCAAAGTTTTTAACTCATACGCACTGTTGCCATTGCCATTTCATACAGACCTTAATCTACCATGTAAAATGGTGAGAACTAGTTTTCATTTTTTTAGACCACCCGTATGCTCACCTATATGAAATGTATACAAGATTTCAATTTAGTTACTATAATCGTGAATCAACCATTTTTCACACCAAATGAATTTAAATGGAAGGCCCTAATTGGTCCTATTGTTGTGAGAATTTCGATAGAACTAAAGACACCAAGTCATGAAAATATCCAAGCTTATTGTCTCCTCCTACATGACCGTTTAGTTGAATATAACCCAATAAACGGACTAATACAACGAAATGTTTAACATTAGAATAATGTTGAAAGATACTGTTTCGATTAATGTTCAAAGTTTCTTTGAAAATAATAATAATTTTATTCTAAAGGAAATTGGAACTGTATTCGAAAAAGATTCAAACTTGAATAATAGTTTTTTAAAAGAACCACCATATGATTTTACTTTGCTAAATACAAAATCTTGAAAGATTGCAATTTGGTTAACCAATACACACCACAACATAATTTAAAAGTTTAGACTAGATGTGTAAGGATCAACAAGAAAACAAAACTATCAAAATGAAATTTCATTAGGAGATTGACAAATCGAAGTGGGCGTGATCTCAAAACTACGAATTATGGTGAACACTTTACGTTTTGTAATCCTGAAATGACGTCGGAAAAGTGCGCCTTCCTCTTCTATGCAAATCACCGGAACGAAGCCAGAAAATGTATATTTATAATAAAACATGTTCGCAATACCAAAATAAATGAATAAATGAATTATTATGATACAAAATAAAATTCTGACTTTTTATTTCGAGTTAAAATTACAGGTACGGAGAATGAAAAATATTTCCTTTACTGAGACATTACTTGCGAGTTGTTGCGCGGTTGTAATTTCAACCCCCATTATGGGATGTGTTAGAGCTAGCAGTCAGCCGTGAGGTCGTTGGCGTGAGGCCCATGATCTTGTCAATGAGCGTGCGCCTTCAGACTTGTGCATGTGCCCCTTTTATTGCGGTCAGGTAATGGACAGGTGCGCATGTTCGGGTAGCTCTTGAATCCCTTTTATGCCATTTTTATGACCCATTTGTGGAAAGGAGAGAATCTTAGACAATTTACCAGTTAAACGTTTTGGGGCGGAAACAAAAATGTGTGTTTGAAAATATTCCACATCTGAGAATCATTAACTTGTGAGATTTATTTTAATGGGGTTCTTTTGATTTCTAAACTAGTTTTACAATCATAGGAAATTAATATGCTACTTGTCCCAGAAGCTGTCTTTTCATACTACTGTTGCGACTTCTGGGATCTTTGTTTTTTGCTCGAGACTTGTTTTTAGGAAGTCAAGCTCGGCATACAATTATAGGCCAGTGGCCCACGAGGGCCTGTTTTATTTGTATATAGGAGTCACTTTAAATGTGCTATCCACTTTTTAATTTTCCTATTTACACAGCCGCGTTTTCCCATCGCAATCTTTTCACTCAGAAATTATTTATATTCCATCCGACCTTAGATCGTAATTTATTTTTCATTTTAGTTTCAATCCATCCTTGTTTTATTTTTTTTTCCGGTTTAGTTTTCCGTTAAGTCGGTCAATTTATATTTTCCACTTATTTTCACTTGGCACTTTGTTTATCCAAAGATTAAAGACAGTCACGGCCGCCATGTTGTGTAGGGAACAAGTGCCGATATATTTACCCTGTGATAGTTATTTTAAAATAAATTAAGTTCCAAATAAATGAGAAGTCGATGTTAATTGGTTTACTCGACCAGCTGGTCAACTCAAGTTCTTTATTCGTTCAAATTACAGTTGAGAGTGACTTACAAGCTAGCGGTTCGCGGTTGCGCGGCCGTAAAACATGGGCAGCGGCCAAAATGTATGTTTGAATGTCTATGCTGACCTATGTATAGAGCTGGTAACAGCGAGGGTGCATGAGAGGTTTTATATGCATGCATCGCTTGTAGCTATTAGTAAGATTTGAGGTTGGTACGGCCCGGCAACCGCTAAGCCACCATCAGACAGTCAAGCAGCCCACACGGCCCTCGACTCCTATTCAACTAACTCAGCAACTATCTCTGAATGCCGCAAATCTCTGAACGAGATGGCCACTCATCTGAGAACAAACCCTTATCTGAGTGCCTGGACACCGTAATATTGAGGGCAACTGTATAGCAGACAAGGGACAACCGCCGATATCCTTCGCGATAAGGACACGGTGGTTATGCCCACGGCTACCTGTGCTTACAGGCAGAAATTGTACACCCTCTCCAACAACCGATGAATCACAACCGCAACATGCCAAAATTCCAGGCTCCCTTGCCCAAACTACTACCCGAAAAGACATTTCCACTCTCTTAAATGCCCTCACGGGCCATTGTCTTTTAGGGACTCACACGCGTAGGCTAGGACTCATCAACCACGATTACTGCCACAGCTGTAAACAGATAGACGAAGAGGATAGCATTGAACACCTCCTATGCTTCTGCCCAGCGCATAGCCTCAAACGTCTTCAAACCCTTGGGAGCTACACACTTCGGAACCTTGGGACCATACAGGGCGTAAGCATTCCCAGGCTCCTATGTTTCCTAAAAAGAGCAAACTGGTTCGAGAAACCCAATAACCCATGAGCTAGGGAAAAGGATCTGTACAGATATAACATGGTATCACAGGGGGTTCAGTGTGGCCCAAGTGGGGGGATTAGTTGTCTGATCTCCAACCATACCTACCTAACCTTACCTAAATGCACTGTAACACTTTGATGCCCTTTGTACATTATGTACTCGATGTGGCATACAACACTATTAGCTAACTGTCTCATACGTTACTTTATTTTTCTCACCGCTCAGCTCGTACCGCGGTAATAAGACTCTGACTGTAATAAGACTCTGACTCAGACAAACAACCGAATAAAAAATGTGTATGAATTAAAAAAAATTAGATCCTCAAAATACTAAATGACGGACAAAGACAATGACGACGACTTTTATGAGCGGACGTATAAATGACTATTTGCTGACTATGCTTATTTTAATGCACAAGCTGTTTGTCAGTTGACAAGCACTTAACACAGAAAACAACGAATTTTTAAACCCGGTTCGCTGGTATGGTATGGTTTGTACGGGTCAAGAGATCGTCCAACGATCTACCTAAAATCTCTAAAAAGGTGAGTTCTATGGATGGATTTAACTTGCCTCCACCGGAGTCAAGAACCTCTGACCTCTTCTCAGGACTACAGCCTTCACCGGAGTGCTGATTTTCCGTAGAAGGTGCTGTCCGAAGCCCCCTTTCTCCCAGTCATCGTAAAACGGTTAGGCTCACTCACAGACACACGAAAATAGCTTTGTTTCAAACATACGCACGGAACTATCCCACTGCTCCCTCTCTCTTGGTTCTGTGCCCAGTACAAACTGATAGCGTTCCGCCCTTTTAGTTGTGGTATCCACACAGACTCGAACCTCTCGAGCGACCTGGCGTTGCCTAATACAAATGCATAGTGTCGGCTGTATGTGCACAGTCAGTTTGCCTCCTCCCCCCTGTCATGAGATTGCGGATCAGCAGAGTAATCGGAACATCTTGACACCGCCAGTTGTTATGCCGCCGTCTTCCAAAACCCCAGCTTAACCTGAACTCGAACCTTTCGAAGCACCTTGCATCCTCAAGCGGATAGTGTCGGCCAAAGGAAGCCCTAGATTTTAGTGCACAACAACTAAAAAAACGGTCTTGATTGAATAATATTATGAAAGAGAAGCCTTATATTCTGTGATTTAAATCATTTTTATTAAACGAAAAGTGGATCGAATATGTAAATTCTTAACTTTCACTTGATCGTAACACGATGGTGCTGTGTTTCGGCCACATACTCTCCCTCCGAAAGTTAAGTCATTGGTTTTGACCCCTTCTTCCATTTTAACTTAACTTAACTTAACTTAACTTAACTTATACGGGAAGCTGTTTAATCATATTTGCCTAAACATAAAGGTTGAGGTTTTATTAACGTTAACTGGTGTATAAATGTATTTATATAAATATATATATATATATACCCACTCTCTTAACTCCTGTTGATGAGATCTCGCCGCTCTGGATGTTGGGGATTGTGAACATAGTATTTAGTTACTTGATACAATTTTTGGGTGTATATTTTATTTCTATTGGTGGATTTGTTTAGTTTTGCTTTTTTTGACTAAAGCTCAAAAACAAATAATTGAGAAAAAAAATAAGAATACGGATGGAGTTATGAAAGACTACGGCTCTGGGGTGAACTTCACAGGTGGCGCTTTGGCATGCCTTAGGCTTGGATCCCATTTTGATCCTTCAACCGAGTTTTTATGCAACCGAATCAAGGATTCATTTTCCTTTTCTGGGACTGTTACAAAGGACTTTGTTGTTCTGCACTCACGTTCAGTCTGCTTTCTTTTTGGAGACTACCACAACTCCAAGCCCTGCCCAGCTAATAAACAACATCCAAAAGCAAATATTAATTATGTGAAAAACCATACGACGAACTACAGGGGTTGCCCAATTAACATGGAGCTGAAGAATCAGAACCGACCACAAGCGGCAAGCAAAATTAACAAAACGCCCTCCTACATTCTAAAACAAGCAGGAAATGTGTCAAACACAGCAGCATTGAAGCTATGGTGATGACTTTCCAAAAGAGTATGATGCTCTTCATGTCATTTATAAAAAAAATGTGCAAAATCTTATGCAAAACCAAAGTACACTGACTGCCTTTGAATCTCAATATTGAACGCTAACGGCGTCTCACGGCATAAACTGGAAATTCGTAATTCCTCTATATAAATCATATCGATGCCAGGCATGCTTCAACCTACAGGGTGGCTGATGAAAGCCGCTACCAAAAAAAAAAATTAAATAACTTTTTTTCTATTTAATGAATCTGGTTAATTTTTTTTTATTTTGCAGATTGACTTTTACATTTAACAAAAATGGATAACTGGGACACTGAAACAATAATATGGATTGTCCGCCGCTATCACGCACTGGAGTCGGTAGTTTCGGTTCAAAGAGAGTATAGGCGCACGTTTGGCGGCAATCCTCCGAGCAGATGGACCATAATGAGACTTGTAAACAATTTTGCCGAGCATGGGACAGTCAACAGAAGACCTTACCATCGAAACCCTTCAGTTCGAACGAAGGAAACAATCGCTGTTGTAGCTGCTGCCATACAAAACAATCCACGTGTTTCGACAAGAAGCTTATCTGCTCAAATGGGTGTAAGCAGACAGTCATTACAGTCAATTATGCACAAAGATTTGGACTTATTCCCATATAAAATTCAAATGGCCAACAAACTGAACGCTGCAGACTTGCCGATTCGCTTGGAATTTTGCCAAAAGATGCTTCAAATGGTGGAAGAGTATGGAAATATGTTGAACTGTCTTTTCATGTCTGACAAGGCCCATTTCGATTTAAACGGCAAAATAAAAAAACAAAATTGTCGAATATGGAGTGCTTCCAACCCACAGATACTCCATGAGACGGAATTGCATCCACTTCGTGTCACAGTGTGGTATGCAGTTTCATCACGCTGCATTGTCGGGCCCTACTTCTTCGAAGAAAACGGTCACACCGTTACGGTTACTGGAGACCGTTACTTGAGCATGTTGAGAGAGTTTTTCTGTCCAGAATTACGCCGAATGAGAATTTCTTTCAACTCTGTGTGGTTTCAGCAAGATGGTGCAGTTCCTCACATAGCCCAACCTGTTATGACAGAATTGCGACGAAAATTTCCCAATAAGCTGATATCCAGAAACTCCACATTCCGTTGGCCACCCAGGTCGCCTGACCTTACTGCACCTGACTTTTTCTTGTAGGGTTAGTGCAAACAGGAAGTCTACAAATTTGAATGATCTGAGGCAATCCATTCGAGAAACAATTGCGGCTATTCCTGTCTTAACTCTCCAAGCAGTAATGAACAACTTTTTGGTAAGATGCAGCACATGCATCAACGAGCAGGGGGGGCATTTAAATTCCATTATTTTTAAAACTAATTAAGCTATTTTTAATAAAATTGAATGAACTTTAACATGAATAAAAGAAAAATGAATTCCATACACTGAAAAAAAAAATTATTTGAGTTTCTTAATGTAGCAAAATTCATCAGCCACCCTGTATATGCAAGCTTCTTCTATAAAAATAACAACTGGTAGCGGGTACCTTACCATTACCGGCGTCTATTGCCCGCCCTTCCTTACAATCCCCGTAGAACAATTCATGAACTTATGCAGTTCGCTTGGGGACGAATCATGGCAGAAGGAGACTACAATGCCAATAATACGCACTGGAGATATCGCCTTGTGACCCCAAGAGAAAACAGCTTTACAACGCAATCATAAAGGTAAGCGACAACTAGCAAAGAAAATGATGCGAAGTCAAATTTTTTGGGCTAGAAGAGGGTGGAAAAGTCATCAGAAACAGGCTCAGGAGGTGTTAACATCAAAAATGATCAATGAACTTCCTATCTGTGCTAGTGAAGTCAATTTTAAACTCTTTAACAATACAACAACAATCAGGTATTTTACAGCAAAAAGAAAAAAGTCAATCCTTGTAATGATACCGAAGAATGAAAAAGATCTTACATGTACAGCATCGTACAGATCAATGAGGCTGCTGTCAAAACTGGTCGAAAAATGACTGCACCCGAATAGACCCATATCTCAGAGCACAAAATATAATCCCAGCACCTCATCTTGACTTCCGGGAAAATCGTGACAACTATCGAGCAGTCAACCAAGTAACATCGAAAATACTGTTGTGCATTGCTATGTATGTATACAATATGGTGTATGTATACAATAATAAGGTACTGAAGTCTTACCTTTATAAATGATCATTCGCTATGAGATGCAAAACAGCACACTCGGGCCATCATTGTTAGTCCTATACACATCTAATATCCCTACAAAAGCGCGGCTAACTACATCAACATTCGCTGATAACGACGCGAGAAACAGCTCAACTAGCTGATAATCGTGTAATAGTTTCGAAATGTCTACCTGACTGGAGGATTAAGATCAACGAGCAAAAGTGTAAGCTTACAACATTTGCCCTCAATAGGCAAATGTGTCCTCCGCTTGAACTAAATATTACTCGGATCCCCATAGCAGACGTATGACGAATCTTGGTATCCACCTTGACAGACGCCCAACCTGGCGGAGACTTATTGAATGCAAGAAACTTCAACTAAAAATGAGAGCCAACCATATTCACTGGCTCATTAACTTCAAGGTTCTACACTACCACCAAAGCCAATCTGAACTTTTGAATCCCAGCTCTGGGGTAATGCAAGCAGCAGAAGCATTAAGGTGCGCGCACACTGAGATGGCGCGCCCGAATGTACTCGCGTCAAATAAAAAGTTTGATACTAATAAAATAAATTAAACGACTTTTATTTTCGTATTTCATAATATTTACTTATTTATTATTCAACTCGTATTATTCTTTATTCGGTATATCAACATGACGATATTTACATCGATCGGTTTTCCGAGACAAGAATTTACATTGATCACATTTTTTTCATATAAGTAATGCAGTCTTACATATGTGGTATTTATTATTTTCATATTTCTTTAGTTTCCTACTAGAAAAAGATGAAATACATAAACTACCACATGAAGCTTAGTCTTCACCCAAATCTTCTGGCAAGGGACTTGTATGTTTCCAACCGAACCGTCTTTTCAGGTTTATACCCGTACCTAATAGAGTAAAATGGTATACTAGATTCGTCGGAAAGTATGTAACAGGCAGAAGGAAGCATTTCCGACTCCATAAAGTATATACTTGTATATTCTTGATCAGGATCACTAGCCGAGTCGATCTAGCCACGACCGTCTGTCCGGATGAACGCGGAGATCTCGAAAACTATAGGAGCTATTGAGATTTGGCATGCGGATTCCTGGGCTTCTTACGCAGCGCAAGTTTGTTTCAGCAACGTGCCACGCCCACTCTAACGTCCACAAAACCGCCCAAAACTGTGGCTCACAGTTTTGATGCTAGAATTAAAGTTTTAACTGAAATAAATTGTTCTCATTAATACCTATAGATTGACGCAAAAAAAGATTGCCACGCCCACCTTAACGCCCACAAACTTCAAAAAATCGAAACTTTGAACGCGAGAAATAGAGAAATGGGATTTCAGATTTAGATTCCGTAGCCTTGAGCGCAGCGCCCGCAACAGTAAATATTTATTTACCTACTCGTAAATTTTCTGTTTTAGCGTTCCGAATACATAAATTTAATAAAGTTTATTTATTTTATCGAATGTAATATCATTTTTCGTCACAATTGTTGATATCAGAAATTTTTGTTAAAGGCGCGTTCGCCACTACTTTTTACCTCGTTAAGAGGTTTTTTTGTATGATATCAGAAGTTTTTTTTGCTCAAGAGTTTAAGTACCCCAATATCATGACTAGGAGTCGTCCCCATCTGCTTGGCTATTGAAAAACCAAACACACAGATTCGACCCCTAATCTTAGCTGAACGCCACCTTGAATTAGGCACAACAAGTTTTATCGCTTCAATTACCTATTTTAATAGCACAAGTTTGGAATCTCAAGGGCTGTATAGTTTCAGATTTCAAGAGAAATCTGTCGTTTCTTACATTTCCCGCCGAACTAGCGGGTTTTTCCAATGGTAGAACAAATAGATCAAGTTTCCTATTTCGATAAGCTTCTTGCCAGTAAAGGACCCGAAAACCATAACAGATTTTCCGTTTGAAAAAATCTAATGAGAATATTTTTCATCAAGTTGGTTTTTTTCTTGTTTATTCCAATAAGTATGAAATATTTCGTATACGGAGATGAAACGAGTTGCACTTTTAATCGCTTAACATCTTCCAAACGGTAATTTTTAGGGCAAAAAGTGCTAAAAATCAAAAGTTGAGGAATCTTAAGGGCTATATGATTTGAAATTTAATAAGAAATCGTTCGACTCAATTTTGAGAAAATAGTCAAAAAGTGGATTTAAAAAATAACTTTTTGTCATAACTCTAAATCTATTATATACAGACAATTTTACTATATGAAGAGTATTTAGCAAAGTAAATTATCTTTTCAGAGATTTATAGCACGTTTCTGTAGCATTAGTTGTTTAGATACTATAGGCATTTTAAATCTGGCCTTTTTTTTTATTTCCCGCTAAACTAGCGGGTTTTTCCAAAAGTCGTAGAACACCCGTTTTCTATTTTAAGCTACTTTATACACCCATAAGGTTTCCAAAACCCTAAAACTAAGATGGGATGCATACAAACCCACAAACAAAGGGACAAAAATTTTCATTTTGGGAAGAAGAAGAAAATCTTTTTTTTTTAATTAGTTTTGAACGGGACATCGGATTTGAACAAATGAGGTGTCATTCGACGCGTGTTCTCAGTAAAAATAAAACTAGCTAAACAGCCGGGGGTTTTTATCCCCACTGTATCCAGCAGCTCCAATTTTCTAAATTTTTACTTTTACACTTTCACCGGATTTGCTCCAAAACAAATTCTGCGGCTATATATAGTAGTTGTCTTCGCACGCTCTCTTGCGCGCTTCGCCACTACGTGTACTGCCGTCCACAGTGATTTTAACTGAAATGTATTAGTCTTGTCAATACTTATCGATTGATCCAAAATAGAGTTTGCCACGCCCACAAGCCGCCCAAACCTGTGGCGCCCACAATGTTCATGCTAGATAAAAAATTGTAACTGAAATGTATTGTACCTATTGATTGATCCAAAAAATTTTGACACGCCCACTCTTACGCCCATAACGCTTAAATCTGTCTACCGCCCACATAACCATATATTGCGATCAGGGGTAGGTGGCGCATTTCAGTCTCTCTTTGCTGCTTGTATATCTCCATTTTCCTTTTGACTGAGTAACGGGTATCTGATAGTCGAGGTACTCAACTATAGCGTTCATCCTTGTTTCATTTGAATTTTATTGGTGTTAAAACTAAATTAACTTAACTCACTATTACATCAAGACACTTTTACTTTCTATATTTGTATGATCGATCGCAGCATCAATCCGAAATAGACTGACTTCTTAATTCTAAAATCTTATCCAACGAACCTCGGCCAGAAGCTTTTACTTAAAGCTTCTAGAACTCTTATTTTTATTTAAATTAAAAGCTTTTGCTGAAACTGTCGTATCCCACTGTGAAATAAAATTATGCTTACCGATGCAATTTGATTGAGATTTGAACGCAATGTTTTTTAAAATTGGATCACAATAGTCTGGGCTTCGAACATGAGAGTTTGGGCTTCGTTCGAAGCTTTTGCTTACTTAACGATTGGATTATTTATCTTAAGAGGAGCGCGGCCCTCGAAGTTAATGGCAAAGGCAAAGGCAAAATCATAAGCAAAGGCAAAGTCAATATCACTGAAGTCAAGGGCAATATAGCTGAGATTGGATTTTAAAAATTGTTCCATAAGTTGAACCGTTTCACTGGTTGGATAACTCTCCCCCTTCTAAACTTTGTTTTTTGGTTACAAATACATTCTTTGTATTTAATAATAGGTAACTAAACCAAATAAATAATGATTCAAACTAATAATATAAAGGAAATAGATATTTAGGTGTTATTAATTTTAACAAATCGTTTATAAATGTTAATATTAACCAAATATAGTTCCGCGTTACTTGATAATATTTAATCGGATATTGCATAATTATACCCGTTACTCGTAGAGTAAAAGGGTATACTAGATTCGTCGGAAAGTATGTAACAGGCAGAAGGAAGCGTTTCCGACCCCATAAAGTATATATATTCTTGATCAGGATCACTAGCCGAGTCGATCTAGCCATGTCCGTCTGTCCGTCTGTCCGTCTGTCCGTCTGTCCGTCTGTCCGTCTGTCCGTCTGTCCGGATGAACGCTGAGATCTCGGAAACTATGAGAGCTAGGCTATTGAGATTTGGCGAGCAGATTCCTGAGCTTCTTACGCAGCGCAAGTTTGTTTCAGTAGAGTGCCACGCCCACTCTAACGCCCACAAACCGCCCAAAACTGTGGCTCCTACAGTTTTGATGTTAGATAGAAAATTTTAACTGAAATGTATTAGTCTTGTCCATACCTATCGATTGACCCAAAAAAAACTTTTCTACGCCCACTCTAACGCCCACAAACCTCCCAAGAAAAAAAGCTATGACGTCAGAGCCAGACAGTGCGAAATGTTTTTACGCGTGTATGTGTGTGTATGTAAATAGTTGCCGGCCGAACTTAGCGGCAAAGAGAAAAGCACTGCCGGCGCTCAGAGAGAGCAAAGTGCGCGGCTAACTTATTCTATTGAACAATGAATTTGTCACGCCTACCCTGACGCACACAACGCTTAAATCTGTCTTCCGCCGGTAGGTGGCGCATTTAAATCTCGCTTTGCTGCTTGCATATCTCCATTTCCCTTTGGTCGCTTAAGCTGAGTAACGGGTATCTGATAGTCGAGGTACTCGACTATAGCGTTCTCCCTTGTTTTTGATGTGGTTCTTACTTATAAAGTTAACATTCTGTTCTCTAAATTGGTAAATGAAATGTTATTAATTGTGGTCGTACCGTTAAATGTTATTAGGAATGGCCCGTTTAATTGGGAGTTGTTGACAATATTGTTACCACTTATAGGCATGGCACCATCTTGGACAATGACCATACTTTTTTTTAACTCTTAATTTCTTAAAAATTGATTTTTCACCGTTTAAAAATCGTGTAAAACAATATTTTCCGTACTTAAATTGCTATAATTATTTAAGAGTACTTTACTAAATGTAAACATTTCATAATATGTAAGTTAACCCGACTAGCGTCAACGACCAACACCGGATGCACGCGTAAGCGGGAATCCGGCCGGTGGAATCCGATCCGGCCCATGCAAGCGCTGAGTGGTCACGAGGCGCAGCGTAAACAAAGTTCGGCCAGCAATAGAGTTGCGGCCAGCAGCGGCTGCCCAAAATTGCGGCATCAGCATCTTGGCCGAACGATGGAGTGGCGAGCCGCAGTTTCATTTTTAAATTGTATTTTAGTTTCGAAACATAGCTCAAGCTGCCTTTATGGGTTACTTATAAATTAATAAAAATATAATGAAATTACTTTTATTATAATTGGCGCCCAACCGTGGAAAGTTCCGCAATTCCGAATTCAAAAAAAAAATTCATGAAATAATAACGCGTTCAAGGTCGTTGAAATAATAATAAAAGCAATCGTCTTGAAAAAGATTACCTCGGAAAAAACTAATTCAATAATGTGCTTGAAGAGCAAAAATAATTTTTAAGTACAAAATATAAAAAAATGGTTTGAATGCACAGAAATAAAACGGAAATAAAGTTTTTTAAAAGGAAAAAACAACAAATAAGAACTTCCAGCTAAAAGCGAAAGCAGTTAATAATTTTTTTAAAGTGCAAAAAGTGTTTGATTTAACAGAAATAAAAGCGAAATAAAGTTTTTGAAAGGAAAAAAAGCAACAAATAAGAACTTCCAGTTAAAAGCGAGACCAATTAACAATTTTCTTAAGTGCAAAAAATTATTTGAGTGCGCAGAAATAAAAACGAAATAAAAAAAGATTTTTTTTTTAAAACAGAAGAAAAAAAAGAACATACAAGGGTGGTCAAAAGTATTTTCACAAAAAAAAAGTTAAATATATTCATAATTTGAACTTACATCTTGTTAACTTTGGCATCAATGGAAAGGTAATTTAAATGCCGTTTGAATGATACAATACATTTCTTAACACATTCAGTACTTATTGAAAAGGACGAATTTGTGTGAAAATGTCCTTTTTGAACTTTTTTCCTCGACTTGAAAACTTAAATTTTTTGATGCAAAAAGTTTCTTCAAACAAAAATAATAGTAACTGCAAAGAGAATTTTTCAAAAATCGTTTTGCTTATATTTTTTATGATTTTTTGAAAATGCTTAGAAACATGCATTTTAGCCATATTTTTCTCTTTTTTATACAAATTTTTTTCGACAGTGTCACCTTTAAAAAATCATTAAAAATATAAGCAAAATGATTTTTGAAAAATTCTTTTTGCAGTTACTATTATTTTTGTTTGAAGAAACTTTTTGCATCAAAAAATTTAAGTTTTCAAGTCGAGGAAAAAAGTTCAAAAAGGACATTTTCACACAAATTCGTCCTTTTCAATAAGTACTGAATGTGTTAAGAAATGTATTGTATCATTCAAACGGCATTTAAATTACCTTTCCATTGATGCCAAAGTTAACAAGATGTAAGTTCAAATTATGAATATATTTAACTTTTTTTTTGTGAAAATACTTTTGACCACCCTTGTATATGAACTTCCAGTTAAAAGCGAAAACAATTAATAATTTTTTTTTAAGTGCGAAAATTGGAAAAAAAATTTCTGGTGCCCCATAACTGGAGATAAATTAGCTGCTAATAACCTGGAACAGCATTCATCACAACGATTCGCCCCCCTGGAAAACAATACAAGATTAAAAAAAAAAAAATAATACACTGTGTTTCCACTTGACAAAAGTGGAGCGATTGTATAATCAAACTTCGGAAAACAAAGAAAACAATTGATTTTTTCAGTTCAGAGACTATTCTTAATAAATTAAATGAGCTATAGAAAATGAAAAGTCAAAGGAACTTCTAGAAACCTATAGGAACCTAAAAATAAAGAAACCACAGACTAACGAATTCGCAGGGTATATTGGGAACAGTATCAGTATATCGAATAGCGATATTTCTGAAATTGTACGCGCCGCAGTTCAGGCAGCGTTGAACACACAGGCCCAGGCCCTTGAACAGAAGTTCCAAGAGTTGGAGGGTAGAAAAGGTGCTATTGCTCTGACAAATACGGAGGTCAAGACCTATGAGGTCGACAATAGTATAAAGTGCGAAGGGCCTTTAGACATTGTGAAGTCCATTACCGAATTCGACGGGAAGCAGGAGAATTATGCCCTTTAATGGCAGTTCCAGACACTACCAGGCAGTAGCAATTATACGGAACAAAGTAAGGGGCAATGCAGATGCGGAGTTAGCCTCCTTTAACGCGGTTTTTAATTTTGAAGAGATTGTAGCGCGTCTTGATTTCACGTATGCCGACAAAACAACGGTACGTGTAATCCAGCAAGAATTAGATACCATGAGGCAAGGAGAGCTTTCTCTAAATAAGTATTGTATTACGATGAGAAGAGAAGAAGCTTACGCTTCTTACTAATGAAACATTAATGTCACAAGAGCCTTCCGCTGCTGCCGTGTTGAATCAGAAATTTAGGAGCGATGCTCTCCACACATTCGTCTCCGGGTTAAGAAAGCCCTTGAGACTCGCAGTATTCCCAGCCCAACCCAAAGATATGCCCCTCGCATTAGCACGCAAGCCTGTCTAGGTTTGCAAATGAAAAAGAAAAGCGCCAAAAAACTGGCAGTCAACACAACCAGAAACTGGGCAACGGGCAAAAAAAATCCGCACTACGTTAATTCTGGGCAAGACCAGGCTTACAAATACACGGATTCCGGTAGTTCTAAACAACGACCGTTTGGTCAAAGGAACCAGTATCAGGTGCTCGAGGCCGTGGAAGTAGACCCTACATCCCGACCAAAGCTGCACCTAAACAATAAAAAAGTTTATGGAGATGTCTCGATCAAAACTCAGAATATGAAAATTATGCGAAGGCCGAAGCGTCAGCTATAGAGGACGAGACTTCGGACCTGAAATATTGTAATTTTTTAGGGGGAAGTCCCTGATTCCGTTCATAACTAGCAGGGCGTACTATAAGGCTCTAAATAGATAGATACCGGTGCCTTTAAAACCTACATTCAGTCCCTAGGTTAAAATGTATATTACCGGTTGAAAATACCTTCTCAGTAAATTCCATTAACGGTGGAACATTCGTAAAACAAAACAAGGAAGAACGCTATAGTCGAGTACCTCGACTATCAGATACCCGTTACTCAGCTAAAGGGACCAAAGGAAAATGGAGATATGCACGCAGCAAAGCGAGATTGAAATGCGCCACCTACTGGCGGTAGACAGATTTAAGCGTTTTGGGCGTTAGAGTGGGCGTGGCAAAGTTTTTTTTGGATCACTCGATAGGTATTGACGAGACTAATACATTTCAGTTAAAATTACTGTGGACGGCAGTACACGTAGTGGCGATGAGAACTCAGACACTGAACTTTACCGAACAAAATGAAGATAATGAATATACAAATTATGCGAAGGCCGAAGCCTCAGCTATAGAGGACGAAACTTCGGACCTGCAATATTGTAATTTTTTAGGGGGAAGTCCCTTTTTCCGTACATAACTCATACGATAGCAAGGCGTACTATAAGGCTCTTCATTGATACCGGTGCCTCAAAAAACTATATTCAGCCCCTAACGGAGTTAAAACATATATTACCGGCTTAAAAGACCTTTACAGTAAATTCCAGTCACGGTGGATCGTTCGTAAAACATAAATGCTTTATTCATCTTTTTAATAAAAATACCACCTTCTTCATCTTAAGTTGCCTAAAGGACTTTGATGGGATTGTGGGCCTGGATTTTCTAAAGGCGGTCAATGCTAAAATCAATTTAGTAAAAACATTATAGAATATAAAGGCGGCATAGAGGCGTTTCAATTCGCTGAATTTAAGGATGTGAATTTTGTAAAAGTTGACGATAAAGACGTACCGATGGTCATTAAAAACTCTTTTCAAAAGATGATTAAATTAAGATCAAACGCATTTGCGGACCCCAACGAGGCTCTGCCGTATAACATAGACACGGCTGCTACAATCCCAACGGATGAAGAACCCATTTATTCGAAAATGTACCTCTACCCTCAAGGGGTATCGGATTTTGTCAACACGGAGGTTAAACAACTTCTTGCTAATGGCAAATCACCAATCAAAATCACTCTACAATAATCCCACGAGGGGTATCAAATGTATCCCGATTTTAGTAAGCCCTTTGACCTAACTACAGATGCCTCAAAACATGGCATAGGTGCCGTATTATCTCAAGGTATACGACCTATTACCATGATTTCGCGCGCAATTCGCAATGACGAGGAAGGTGTTCGGCGGCAAATGTAAAGGAACTCTTAGCCATAGTAAGGGTGGTAAAAAGTTTAAGAAACTATCTATACGGGGTAAAGAATTTGACGATCTACACAGATCTCAAGCCCCTGACATCAGCTGAATCACCAAAATACACAAAGCGTTTGTCGAAGAGCCCAATGCCAAAATTTTGATCGAAGAATCACTGCCTCCAGCAACCAAAAACAATGTTATATTCCAAAATAAAATGAGACATATTCAGTTCAGGGACAAGGACTCTCTTTTGCGAACTTCCTCTTCTGTTATTTATTCAAGACCCTTTGATTTACGAAATCCCCTCGACAGTTTTTTGATGTTTTCGAATATCTTGTAATTGACGTAACTGAAAAATCAGAGCAACTCGAAATAGCTGTGACGGAGCACAACAGAACACATCGCGCGGCTCAAGAAAATGCTAAACAAATAATTTTAGGCTACTTCTTTCCCAAAATGACAAAAATTGTTACCGAAGTAGTAACAAATTGTGTGTTGTGTTCGGCCAAAGAGCTAGTGGGATGGCCCGGAGGGCGCCGAGCTGAAGGCTACCGCACGGGTCGCAGGTTGCGGGTAGCGAGCGCCCTGGTTCTCCAGGGTAGCTACGAATAAGCGTGGAAGTTGAACACGGTCCGGCTACCGCCAAGCCCTCAACACTAAGCGTAAATAAGTTGCCCCGGACAGTCAGCGGGTATCTGCGCCGTAGTAATACCGCCTCCGACAAATAGCTCACACATACCCCCTTCCCACACGTTTTGAATCTACCTCTTCCCTACCCACACAACTCATCTCAACCCGGGCTGGACTAAGGTGTCACTCGAACCGTACCGAGAGTCAATCTGGCTGTGAGCCCGAGTCATCAAAAAACTCAGTCTTAAACGGTGAGCTCAGGCAAGTGGCGACCGCCTGTTCTAAGACAGCCTTACCCGGGTACAGCGGATCTCCGCCCGGGTGGACCTGTCCCTTCTCCGCAGCTAGTGGGACTTTAACATGGAGAACTAAAATAATAATAAAAAGGATAACAGCACCAAAAAAGAGCCCGACACTCTCAAAAAGTCGGAAGTCGTAACCAACGACGACAAGAAGAGCAAGATCACGGCTCCGAATACCCTAGTCCATGTGACGTCGACCCCTGCCAAGGCCAGCGAACAATGCAGCCGGCTAAGCCCAACTCACCATAATGACAAGCCCAAGCGTCCCACCAGCATAGGTGTGGCTAACCAGCTACTCCAACCGGAGGGTAGAGCCAAAGCCGGTCTCGTGGTGAGTACCAGGGCAAAGGAGTTCAAGAGAACACCACCTAACCAGGCAGGACCTCTTGAACATAAGAAAGCTTTCCGGATCCTCAAACGGCTGGCCACCAACCCAATACGTGAGGATCAAACGTCGAAATTGGATTACCAAAAAATCCAAAAAGACATAGCCTGGGCAAAGGCGGTAATCCGAGACTTCGACATCGCAATGACCACCAGCAACAGCAACAAGCGAGAGAGGTCGATGGAGACAGCTCAACCAGCGAGCAAGAAGATCAGAATAACCAACCAAAGCACATGGTCGAGATCCTTTGGTGAAGTAGTAATGGATCGAAAGATCATCGGAGTCATCGACCAGAGCGATGAAGGCGGAAGGATCCCAAGGAACCAATGGGGTCTGGTTAAACGGGCCCTTGCGTCTGTGGCCTTAAAAGTGCTGGACGAGAACCCAGGTCCGCCACCCGATTGCACAGATGCAGGGTGGTACCAGGGCAACGTTAAGTTGATCGCCTGTGAAGAAGAGAGATCGGCAGCACTTTATAAGGCTGCCATTAACAAGGTCGGCGAGATCTACCCCGGGGCCAAGTTGGCAGTTTGCGAGGCCGCAGACATCCCGTCTCGACCGAGAGCGAGGGTGTGGCTGCCGTCGGAACCCTCGGAACCAGGGGCTATACTCAGCCTGCTGACCAGGTTCAACCCAAAGCTTCCGACATACGGTTGTAAGATGGTCAAGGTGGAGAAAACCGAGCGCATCACTATGAATGTGGTAATCCTCTTGAGCCAGGCCTGCTTGGAACCGGGTGAACTACGGGTTCGATAAGGTGCAACTTCGCATCTACGACACAGAAAAACTAGGCTACCTTTGCGTCGTACGAACCCCCGGGCGACGACGAAATGGAGCACGAGGAGGCCACCCTTACTGGCTACGTGTCAACCAACTCGGAGCTGCCAGAAAGCCTGAAGCAGCTGTGCACTCAGGACACGACCCGACCAGGGCGCATTCTTCTCCAGGACATAGCGGAGGATGCGGAGGGTACCCAGCCCGACCACGGTCCTAAAGATGGTGCAGTTCCTGCAGATTAACCTGCACCACAGCAAGGCAGCATCCGCTGCCCTGCTCATACGCCTGGCAACAGGCAACATAGACGTATTCCTCATTAAAGAGCCATGGATTGTTGGTAAAAACATCTGTGGCTAATCAAACCCCCTATACATGCTATTTTACAAGAAGGATAAGCGTAAAACCAGAACCTGCATTCTTACAAAGACACACTTTACCGCATTTCTTATTCCACAGTTTAGCGAAGGCGACCTCACCACGGTCAGACTGTAGCTAAACGAAAACACTTATCACACCATAGCATCATTCTATCTGGCTCACGACAACGAAGGGCCATTACCTAGCACCACAACACAGGAACTCATACTTACACACTCATCTAAGGAACTCATCCTGGGTGGGGACGCTAACTCACACCGCACGCAATGGGGAAGTACAAACGAAAGGGGTGAGTTACTCTACGACTATCTCCTTCAATCAAATCTATTCATCTGCAACAAAGGTAATGACCCAACTTTCATCACTAGAAATAAGAGGGAAGTTTTAGACATTACACTAATATCTGATTCCCTACTTAGCCAGCTAGAAGCGTGGAAAGTGGGGATCGAGCACTCACTCTCGGACCACCTATACACAGAATTTACAATAACTCTAGACTGTCCTCCGGCCGAGAACATTACTAATCTAAGATTAACCATCTGGGGATGCACGAACGCAACGGTCAAGAACTAGATAACCTAGTTAACATTTTTCCTGACATCTGCGGTGAGGCCAACCTGGCGAACCTTAAAAGAGAGTGTAGAACTTACTTCAATAGAGCTAAATACAACAGTAGCGAATCTTCCTGGAATTTACACCATACAAAACAAGGAAGAACGCTATAGTCGAGTACCTCGACTATCAGATACCCGTTACTCAGCTAAAGGGACCAGAGGGAAATGTAGATATGCAAGCAGCGTGATTGAAATGCGCCACCTACCGGCCGTAGACAGATTTAAGCGTTATGGGCGTAAGAGTGGGCATGGCTAAATCGATAGGTATTGACGAGACCAATACATTTCAGTTAAAATTTTTTATCTAGCATGAAAATTGTGGTCGCCACAGGCTTAGGCGGTTTGTGGGCGTTAGAGTGGGCGTGGCATATTCGCGTAACAAACTTGCGCTGCGTACAAGGCTACGGAATCTAAATCTGAGATCCCAATTCTCTATATCTAATAGTTTCCGAAATATCCACGTTCACATTTACGATTTTTTGAAGTTTGGGGGCGGTTTGTGGGCGATAAAGTGGGCGTAGCAAACTTTTTTTTGGGTCAATCGATAGGAATTGATGAGAACAATACATTTCAGCTTAAATCTTTATTCTAGCATCAAAACTGTAGGAGCCCCAGTCTTGGGCGGCTTGTGGGCGTTAGAGTGGGCGTGGCACTCTACTGAAACAAACTTACGCTGCGTAAGAAGCTCAGGAATCTGCGCGCAAAATCTCAATAGCCTAGCTCTTATAGTTTCCGAGATCTCAGCGTTCATCCGGACGGACAGACGGACATGGCTAGATCGACTCGGCTAGTGATCCTGATCAAGAATATATATACTTTATGGGGTCGGAAACGCTTCCTTCTGCCTGTTACATACTTTCCGACGATTCTATTTTACCCTTTTACTCTACGAGTAACGGGTATAACTGAGCCACTACATAAAGGAAATTAGAATATCAAAACGAAGAGCTTTGGCTAATTTCTGTAGTAGCATAGAATCTACTGCGGAAGCATCCAGACTCAGAAGAATTTTAGCAAAATCTCCAGCCACCATTGGCTATCTAAAAACCAATGCTGACAGCTGGACGGAACTACTGTTAGACACCCACTTCCCTAAAAACACCCAAGTAGTGGAGGACCTCTACATAGAGGAGAACTTTGACGACCAGAGTCAAACCCTGGCCGCATTAAGTGGGCTGTTAACTCTTTTAAGCCCTTCAAGTCCCCCGGCCCGGATGGGTTCTTCCCGGCCCAGCTACAACGGACACTAGATATTTCCCTACCCTGGCTGACAGCCATCTTCCACGGCTGCCTTGCTTTAAGCCAGGGGTCGGCAGCGGCCTATCTAGTGAGCATAGGGAAGATTTCTGCCCGTCCTCTGCTAACTATAACGTAGATGTTCGTATGACTTCGGCATGGGTCTTCGGGTCTTTTTTCTATCAGCATCGGAGCGCTTTTTTGCTGCTGCGGCAAAGATTCTCAGTGCAAAACAGAGAAACGTCAGGCTTCAGCTCGCTGCGCGCCAACCCTGGAAAGGCTAATTGACATCCATATCAGGCTAACCATCAACCAAAGCCTACTCTCTGACGCACAGCACGCGTACCGTAAGGGTAGATCAACAGATGCCGCCCTCCACTCTCTAGTATCTAGTATAGAGAGAGATTTCCGCAATAAGGAATACTGTCTGGCAGCGTTTCTAGACATAGAAGGCGCCTTTAACAACGTCACCCCGGCGATTACTGGTGCTCTGACTAAACTGGGCATTGAGCGGCCCATAGTGGGACTCATACACCCCATGCTTACCAGCAGGAATGTCAGCAGAGGAACCCCACAAGGGGGTGTACTCTCACCTCATCTCTTCCCCTCTCAAAAGGAATCGTATAACATATAAGAAAAACAAGGAAGAACGCTATAGTCGAGTACCTCTACTATCAGATACCCGTTACTCAGCTAAAGGGACCAAAGGAAAATGGAGATATGCAAGCAGCAAAGCCAGATTTAAGCGTTATGGGCGTTAGAGTGGGCGTGGCAAATTTTTTTTAGATCAATCGGTAGGTATTGACTAGACCAATAAATTTCAGTTACAATTTTTTATCTAGCGTGGCATATTCTCGTAACGAAATTGCGCTGCGTACAAAGCTACGGAATCTAAATCAGAGATCCCGATTCTCTATCTATGATAGTTTCCGTGATATCCACGTTCATACTTACGATTTTTTGAATCGACGAATCTAGTATACCCTTTTACTCTACGAGTAACGGGTATAAAAATGACACCACTCAAATTGCTCAGGATCAGTTCTTCAAATGCCTCAGTACTGCATACCTATGGATCTAACCGTAGAATTTATCGATTCGGAAAACGAGGTTGAGATTGACAACCTGGGCTTACCACCTACGCAAGATTCTGATGTTTAAATAATTGAAAACTCGGATCTAGACCTTGTGCTGGTTTCCGAATCAGAAGATTCGGTTGATCGTCTCCTACAAAGCGTATTTCAACCGGCTGCATCATCGACCCAAAATAGGGAGCCAGGATTGGAGTCTCTTGAGTGGAGCCAGTTTCCATTCGGGACTACTACGCAGGCTTTTTTGGAATCCCTTATCACACACGATGAAAGCAAAGGTGAATACTAGTGTGCACAGGAATTTCAATTGGACGACGACCTATCCAGGCCAGAAGAAGATGTTTTCCCTAACGACGACCACATCTTTGAAGAACTTATGGGACCTCAACCGCCACCGACTAACCATTATTAAACTTTGCTGGATGATGGAGATGACAACGCATTACTAGATGTTTTATTTGATCTAGATTCTTAACTTTTTAATTATAAATACACATTACATAAAGAAAAATAAAGTAAGAACTATTTTAAAAATTGAGATCTTATAATTGTTTTTTGTTTATTGGACAATTTTTCTTTGGTTTAAAATTACTTTTTAGCTCTGCGTTGTGAACCAACAGACGATGTATATTAAAGTCGAATCGCTACCAAATTTTCCGTACTTTAGGACAGAAATAACAATAATAAAAGGAAGATCTAGATTTCTGATAGGCGAAGTTGTGTATCTTTTAAGTATGCGCTTTTAGGCCGCTGCGAGTAGTAAAGGATTGTGTTTCTGAGCACAATTCGCAATGATACTTTACCATTTCGATGTTTTTTAAAAATAAACTGACTTTTCTATAAAAAATGTATTTTATATAGCATCTGAGAGACAATTCTTACGTTATATACACTAACTTTATTTTAACGCTATTGAAAGATTTATATAAATATAAAAAGAGATAGACATACTGATATGTATTTCTGACTTTATTCTCAAGTATTACATAGTTTGAATAAGTATTTTGATAAATATAATGAAGACATATTGTTACCTCATTTACTCCACATGAATTGATAGAAATATATAGTTTTTGACATGTATAAAAACCCATGTAATTTCGGGTTAAAGAATTAGTATACAACAGTTAGATACTAGTGAACAACGAATCTAATCTTACGCGGATCAAAAATGGTATGCATATAAATTAAAAGTAAATACTTTATCAACTAAGTTTGTTGAATTTGATGGGACTTCTTAGAGACCTTAAATGAAGTGAAGCCTGTGATTGGCTACACAAAAATTGAAAATCTATGTATTGGATTTGAGTATAAGATCACTGGATGTAAGCTGAAAAAGACGCCATATGGAACTAAAATAGCTCTGTATTTAACTGATAAGGACGACAAAGATGTTTGGATATTTATACCTAAAAGTTATGTGAACAAATTTTCTACAAGGACACCATTTAGGAAATGAAATGAGAATGTAATAACTCATATGGTATATAAAGGAAAAGATCTGAACAGATATAGTTGTGCTCAAATTGAATTTTTATCAGTAAATAAGTAAAGTAAATAAAATTCTTCAATATAAGGAACTGAGTTTTTAAATCCAACAACAGTCTTAAATCAGTCTGAAAAACAAATAGTTTTCCTTAAAAATGTACGCTCAACAGATATAACTATTCTTGATGCAATTTGAAGGCATGCCTTTCGACCAACACCTACAAAGGATGGAGTTCCTAAAAGCTACTTTGGAGGATTTAGAGGAAAAAGAGTTGATCCATTCGAAGTTTGGATTCCATTATAAACTTTGTACCTGGAGCGACGATGATGCCTTATCTGGACCAGACACATGTCAGTGTCATATGCTGCCTGCACTGAAAGAGGAAGCCCTTAGTCTAATGATTAAATATTATAAGTTAAACAAACGTAGTGCTCCAAAACCATAAATAAAACGTATTGACTTTACTTAAATATCTATGTTTTTATTTTTTAAAATGGTTCTTAAACATTTTTATACCCGTTACTCGTAGAGTAAAAGGGTATACTAGATTCGTCGGAAAGTATGTAACAGGCAGAAGGAAGCGTTTCCGACCCCATAAAGTGTATATATTCTTGATCAGGATCACTAGCCGAGTCGATCTAGCCATGTCCGTCTGTCCGTCTGTCCGTCTGTCTGTCCGTCCGGATGAACGCTGAGATCTCGGAAACTATGAGAGCTAGGCTATTGAGATTTGGCAGATTCTTGAGCTTCTTACGCAGCGCAAGTTTGCATCAGTAGAGTGCCACGCCCACTCTAACGCCCACAAACCGCCTAAGCCTAAAAAATCGTTAGTATGAACGCGGATATCTCGGAAACTATCAAAGATAGAGTATTGGGATTTCAGATTTAGATTCCGTAGCCTTGTACGCAGCGCAAGTTTGTTATGCGAATATGCCACGCCCACTCTAACGCCCACAAGCCGCCCAATCCTGTGGCGCCCACAATTTTTATGCTAGATAAAAAATTTTAACTGAAATGTATTGGTCTCGTCAATACCTATCGATTGACCCAAAAAAAGTTTGACACGCCCACTTTATCGCCCACAAACCGCCCCCAAACTTCAAAAAATCGTAAATATGAACGTGGATATTTCGGAAACTATTAGATATAGAGAATTGGGATCTCAGATTTAGATTCCGTAGCCTTGTACGCAGTGCAAGTTTGTTATGCGAATATGCCACGCCCACTCTAACGCCCACAAGCCGCTCAATCCTGTGGCGCCCACAATTTTAATGCTAGATAAAAAATTTTAACTGAAATGTATTGGTCTCGTCAATACCTATCGACTCTAACGCCCATAACGCTTAAATCTGTCTACCGCCGGTAGGTGGCGCATTTCAATCTCGCTTTGCTGCTTGCATATCTCCATATTCCTTTGGTCCCCCTAGCTGAGTAACGGGTATCTGATAGTCGAGGTACTCGACTATAGCGTTCTTCCTTGTTTATTAGTGTTATTATACCCGTTACTCGTAGAGTAAAAGGGTATACTAGATTCGTCGGAAAGTATGTAACAGGCAGAAGAAAGTGTTTCCGACCCCATAAAGTATATATATTCTTGATCAGGATCACTAGCCGAGTCGATCTAGCCATGTCCGTCTGTCCGGATGAGATCTCGGAAACTATGAGAGCTATCGTGCAGATTCCTGAGCTTCTTACGCAGCGCAAGTTTGTTTCAGTACAGTGCCACGCCCACTCTAACACCCACAAACCGCCCAAAACTGTGGCTATTATTAATTTATCATTAAATGAATAGTCGTTTTTCTTGAATTTTCCTTAAAAAACAATCATTTAATCGTATTCACAGTATACTAAGCAAGTAACTGCTTCAGCAAGTGGTTCCGAAAATCTTCCTTCGATTCTTATAGTACCTTGAGAGATAAAATTTGAACATATAGTTGAATTTGATTGATCAGCAGTTAAGTCAAAGGCTAATATAAAATTGTTTGAATCAAACATTTCCTTGGTAATTTGTAGTCCACGATCGTAATGTTTAATTCCACATGATCTAAAAAGCATATTATAACCTTTTGAGCTTTGAACCTTTTCAGCGTTCGAGTAATCGAACTCCAGAGCCTGGGAAGGAACTTGAACTCCATTAACCAATAGGTTAAAGCGTTGAATTTTAAAATGTTCAAATTGAATTGGGTCTAAAGCTCGGTTTCCTGAGTATGAGCGGTTTTTAACCATAGAAAAGGCCAGAAAATTTGGTATTTGACCAATAACTGCGTCTATCGACAGTGTATTGTTGCCTGCATATATTGTAAATGATTTGACTTCAACCTTGCTGAATGGGTACAGAGCATTTTTTGTTTGTAAAACATGATGATGAGCCAATAAAATGCTTGGGCTAACTGTTCATGAAAAGTTGTGCTTCTAGTATCTTTAAATTTGATTCAGTACCAGTTTCCATTAAATAAAACGCTGTTTTTTCCATATTGAAATTAATTCTTAAATCAACATTCTTAACAAGCAGTTTGGTTTGATTAAAAATATCTCCATGAACTTCTCCGAATAACTCAACCTTGTTACTATTTTGAAACATATTTTTAAGGGTCTCATTCGAGTCCGGATAAACATATTTTCCTGCTGTTATTCTCCCAAAATTTTGAAAATAACCTTGGGAGGTCAAGTGACTTTCAGAGGCGTCACTCCCAAAGATTAAAATTATTTGCAAATATGCTCTATAGTGATAATTATTATCACTTTGCGATACCAGTATATTATTTAAATAAACTGACGAACTTCTAAATATTGAATGTAGAATATTTTTTACAACACCAACAGCATTTCCTTCAATGCTGTTGTTATCATTTTTTTTAAGTTGCACAACAGTTCGTAAATAAACACTTGATAAATCTCGATACGTTTTACCAATCAAACAAATTCGATTGAAGAGGCGCCGTCTATAGAAGCAATTGGATTGTATGAGACTTCTTCAGTTCTTAGAATAGAACTTTGCGTGGGGTGTGCCGCAAACAAATCTAATTCACTTTTCATACATTCGGTATGCGTACTCATTTTGCTTTAGAAAAAATATCTTAATATTTAATTTTCTCGTTGATTTTTTTTTTATGTTGCGTTTGGGTATGTTTACGTTGTCGTTTAGATGTATAATGAAGTCGTTTTTTCCTATTACCTAGCCTTTTATTTATTTTTCCACTTCCACTTTGAAAAGCAATTTTACTTTGTTCTTGAATTATATTTCTTAAAGGCTTTCTCCCAAATTCATTGATTACAGCCTTGCCAGTTTCAGCAGCCTGATTTTTTATAGCAGTTATGCCCGAAAGAAAAAGAGGTTTTATGTAATTAAAAAGACCCCTAAATAAAAATTTCCGATTCCTCGTCCTTGTTGCACTATATGCGGAGATATGTAAAGACTTGCGATGTTGCTTAAGCCCCACCACACTGATTTACATAATAATCCTGATAAGATTTCACCATGATGACTATTTTAATTCTAAATAAATAATATTTGGGTATGCATTATTTATAGTCCTGACCTTCTCATTCTTCTAAAGTGAAGAGTAACGAAAGTCGGAACAGCTGAAGTTTCAAATGGTACCTTATATCCATTGGAATCATTAATTAGTATTGAGATTTCATTTGGTGACCATATGTCCAAAGGATAATATTCAATAATATTAAATTGAATATTTTTTTCCTTTCCATTATAATGCAATACACGAAGGCATCGCGGTCTTTTACTTCCTCCTGACCTTGGTTTTATTATGTCAGTGTAAATAAAAATCAATCCATTTTCAGATATATTTGTTTGAATGGATACATTTTTATACCTAAATGTTTCAGCATTTACAAGAATAACAAATTCGGTTTCTTTAACAACATTTTTATCTTGGTTAGGTGTATATTTTATGTAATTATTCAAATATATATGTAATACAGACTTCCCAATCATCGTTTATGTCTTCCGGAATGCTTACAATGTTTGTAAATGCACGCTTTACGCTGTCAGGAAAAACATTCATTGAGTCATTACTTAACATATTTGATTTTTTATGGAAGTTAATGATACGAAATCCAATTTAATTTATTTTTACCGGTTTGTACGGGATTTCTTTGTTCTAACCGATCGCATTAACCTTTCACGTCCTGTTACATATTTAAAATTTTGATAAGGTGAAGTTTCCGTTTTCAATTTTTGTAGTTTTGCTTTTAATTTACGTTCTCGTTCATTAAGCTTCACTTTGAGCACTGGTTTCTCTAATCCTATTTTCTTTTTATCTGTTTGACTATCTAAAAAAGAGGTATCACTCACTTTTCGTTTATCTGATACTACATTTTCTTTTTTATTTGAACTAAAATCCTCATCATCACTTTCAGGTGGTAAATCGGGGAACTCAAATTTTTCCGGACGTGAGTAATCGTTGATGTTGAATTTGATGTGCTAGGTTTTATATCAATCCAATCAGTGGTTTGGGATTCACTTGTTCTGGTTGTAATAGGATTCGCTTTTTGTTCATTTTGAAGATTCCATGATTTATTAGGTTTTTTATTTTGATAGTAACTTAATTCTTGACGAATTTTGAGCCATTTATCGAAATCACTTATTTTGTTATTATTCAAAATTGGTAAAAAAAATTATATTTATTAATTCATTTCCTCTATCATTGTTTATCAATTTCTGATAGCTGTTAGGATGCATTAAAATTACTTTGCTTAAATTATCTTTACTTGTACTTTTAATCATTTTTTAAAAGTTTTCCAAAAATTCCAGAAAGCAATGAAGTTATTAAAATCGGTAGATATCCCCCTTTTTGAAAAAGGACTTTTCTCTTACAGTTTAATGTACGCTTTAGGCACGAAAGGTAGCGCAATGCATTTTTATACTTTTTTAGAGCATTAAGATGGGGTTTAGTAACTTTATGGTTTCCCTGTAATGTGTTCAATACAACCTCTACTATTGTTTTTACCAGGTCACTGTTACTATTGCTTATAATTGCCTTACGTAGTCTATTGTCGGCCTTTTTGAGCACATACAATATATGTTTGTTCGTTTTCAAGCGATATAGGCTCTTTTTGTGAACCATTTTCATTTGAATAGCACACAGAATATTCTGAATTAAAAATTTCAGATCTAAATCTTAATAGATCGTTAATGAGATCAATATGTAAATATCCGTGAGGTTGCTCCGTTACTTTTTTATATATTCTAAATAGCTCCGTTGGGTTTTCTGGGTGAATTTGTCTGGCTAAACATTGAAATTGAAGCTTATCACGAGGATTTTTAAAAGCTACAATGTATTTAGTATTTAGTGAAATATCTCTGGTGTGCGAAGATTTATGAAATATGTTTTGAGTTACCACTATTACTGATAAATTCCTATGGTGCGATCCTTTTGTAAACAGCTCACACACATTTTTTTTAAGGGCGCCCATCATCAAGTCATCCAATATTAAAAGAATTGGTTCATTTGTTTCATTGTAAACTGTTTCAGGGACTCCTTTAAAATATTCAACCTTTTCGAAATTGGGCTTGGCACTCTCCTCTCCATAACACCAAATAATTCGATCTATTGAAATATTAATAAGATCATTCTTTTTGGTGATTAGATTTTCTAAAAGGGTTGTTTTTCCCGATCCTGAGGGTCCACAAATAAGCATTGTAAAAGGATGTACAAATTGTGTAAACATTTTTTTATTAAAAGATTTCTTTTATTCAGAATGAATTTGAATATATTATATTATTACTAATTGCTTACATAATGTTTTTAAGTTACACTAGGTTTTATTAATATACTCTTGATCGAGTTTCTTGGAACAGTTCTTCTCGAAATGAGTATCAGATCCGCAATAATTACAATAAATAGGTTGCGGGTATCCATTTTTGCGGGTATCATTTCAAAAAAATCTCTTAAAAGAATTCGTAATAAAAGACAACCTGATAGGACCATGAATTTCTTAAATTTTAAACACATGTGTCAACATTGCTATATATTTCATAATTGGTGTTTTCTAAGAATAGAAACAGCTTTATTAAATTTTTAATGAACATAAAAGTGGAAGTTTTTTCTAAATTCGTAAAAAAATTGGGTAGTTGAGTTCAGTGTTGCCAAATCAGCTTTTTTCCCGTCATTCTCAGCTTTTTTTTTACTTGACTAGCGGGCATATTTAAGGAACAGCGGAAAGCGGGAATTCCGGCTATTTTTCATTTTAAATCAGCTTTTTTATATCGATATTATGTCACAGCAGATTTTCTATTATCGATCCTAATCGTCTTCGAAAGTGTCATCTTTATTTTATGTCCAAAAAAATCCGACATTGTTCCCTATTTTGGAAGAGTTCTCTGTTGAAAATATCGGCAGAATACAGCGCCAATATAATGATATACATCTGTATATATATCTAGAGCATTGACGATACAATAAAGTTTTGGGCGGAAGTAAAACTTTTTAATGACTCTGGGGGCAACGAACGATTTTCTGAATTATCTTCGTTTGCGATTCAGATGTTGTCCTTGCCATGAAGTTGTCCACGCTGAAGTAGAACGTGCGTTTAGCCAAGTAAACATTGTAAAATCAAATGTGAGAAATAGAATGGACGTTACCACTCTTAACTCAATATTGTGTATATAATTAGTCTGATTACAGATATGGGTTGCGAAGGCACAAAAAATGTTGCTTAGACCCCTTAGAATTTAATAAGCTTATAGGCATATTAGAGGCCTATGAAAACGATATAAAGAATGATACGGTTGATGTTGAAGATGGCATATTAAATATATTATAATATATAATCCTTAATACTAAAATATCATTATTTTGAACTCATTTTAATAGAAAGCTAAAGAAAAAAACTTATGCTCTTTTTTTTAATTTTTTTTTTCAAATAATACAGATATTTGTATTTTCTATAATAGCAAAATTTGTTTGAAAATCTTTGCCCTTTTTTTAGCTTTATTTGGCAAAAAAATCTGCTTTTTTTACCACCCTTGCCCCGCCGAAAACAGCTTTTTTTCTCAGCAAATTTTGGCAACACTGGTTGAGTTAAACTATATCCAATATCTATATCGATAAAGTTTGTTGATAAATACTTGATTAAAAAATTATTTTTAATTTCACCACGAACAAGAACTGTGTGATACTTATTGAGTGGTGTTAGTATTTCTTCAAGACTTGTGTATGGAATAACTCCAGCTGACCAATCCAATCCGTTTACGTCCTGCTGGTTAAGGTGCTGCTGCTTAAGAGCTCCATTATCCAATTCTTTTATGTTCTATGGCGGTTTGAAATGGAAAAAATTAGGTATAACAGTTCCATCAGGCATGAACGCCAGCTCCTTAACGAATACTTGTTTGTTGTTACCAAGTGCATATTGAAAATCTACTATAATGCTTGAATTACGATCGACTGTGTTCATCATTGGTTGAGATTTTTTAATCAACTGAGGGTGTGCTTGCTAGGGCTTTCTCTACTAGACTAGAACATATTTACAGTTTATTTAAAGTAGTCTGACCTGATGGACATGTGTGTAATTAAAATAAATAAAACTTCTCGAAAGAAACAGGACCACGAAGTCATTTTTGGATTCCAGTATTATGTTGTTCATAACTTAAAATTGAAATGTGGTATGTCAACTACTCGAAAATGTTTGCCGATGGTTTGGATGAAGCAAAATAAAAACAAGGAAGAACGCTATAGTCGAGTACCTCATTACTCAGCTAAAGGGACCAAAGGGAAATGGAGATATGCAAGCAGCAAAGCGTGATTGAAATGCGCCACCTATCGGCGGTAGACAGATTTAAGCGTTATGGGCGTTAGAGTGGGCGTGGAAAATTTTTTTTTTTGGATCAATCGATAGGTATTGACGAGACCAATACATTTCAGTTAAAATTTTTTATCTATCATTAAAATTGTGGGCTGTTACGTACGCCCTCCCCCATACCAAGATTAACCCCGGCAAAACAACTGCCATAAGTTGAGGGTAGGGGCCGTAATGACTAACCACACTCCGATTGATAAAGGCAAAACAGCAAAAACAATTCGACAACTCATGGGTGTCGCGTGGCCAGAACAACGACCACGATCGACCTGCTCGTAACCGTACTCCAGTAAGGTGGCAAAGTGCACCAGCCGGCCATTGACTCCTAAAATAGGGGAAATGGAGAAACAGTACCCCTAGGTGGGAACACCTAGTTAATTCATCCAATATGGAGGGCTAGCAAAAGCTCTAGTCCGGTATAAAAGACCCCAGCCAAATAAAGAAGGGAACATAAATTGTTCTGATCTCTCCCTGACGGTGGTCTAGAAGTCCAACTCCCATCGACACAGACCACGACTGGAAGAAAGCTGGTGTCCAGAAGGATGTCTTGACGTTTCCCTAGGATCAACCTCACCCAGGAGAAAGTCCCGATAACCGGTCCTGCGGTCGACCACAGTCTGGAGGAAGTCTACCTGACAAATCCCTAAGGACGAAAAGATCTGGTGAACCAAGTGAATGGCCCAAGGACCCCAAGATGGGTAGCAAAACGTCCAAAGTGGCTGGCAGCACCGCCAATGTGATTAACACAGTAAAGATCGTTGACCACCAAGATGATATTCAAGATGTCAACAAGACCATGAAGCTCATCGTTGGACGGGTTATAGTGATCCTTAAAGTGGTCAAGATGTACAAGCGCTCTGTTCAGAGACGCCGCGACCAACATCATGCCCTGGAGAAAGTGGTGACCCACATTGGAGCATAAGCCGAGCAGATACAGTGAAGTGAAACCAAAAAAAGACAATAGAAACAATAAAATAATAATAAATAAATTGTACTCCAATATTATAAACAAAAAGTGAATCGCCAAAAATAATCAAAAACAATTTGCGAGTACATGCATTTCTGAATGCAAGTGTAAACAGAATCCCCAATTACATACGCTGAACAAGAAATTGGAGCTGCACCGACCAGCCCCAGCCCGAGCATTGGAACTGACGTGTGCCGCAGTGGAACTCTCATACGATGCATACATACATACATATCTATACAGCGATAGTGTTATTATACCCCTTACTCGTAAAGTAAAAAGGGTATACTAGATTCGTCGCAAAGTATGTAACAGGCAGAAGGAAGCGTTTCCGACCCCATAAAGTATATATATTCTTGATCAGGATCACTAGCCGAGTCGATCTAGCCATGTCCGTCTGTCCGGATGAACGCTGAGATCTTGGAAACTATGAGAGCTAGGCTATTGAGATTTTGCGTGCAGATTCCTGAGCTTCTTACGCAGCGCAAGTTTGTTTCAGTAGAGTGCCACGCCCACTTTTACGCCCACAAACCGCCCAAAACAGTGGCTCCTACAGTTTTGTTGTCCTTATCTATACCTATCGATTGACCCAAAAAAAAGTTTGCCACGACCACTTTACCGCCCACAAACCGCCCCCAAACTTCAAAAAACCGTAAATATGAACGTGGATATCTTGGAAACAATCAAAGATAGAGAATCGGGATCTCAGATTTAGATTCCGTAGCTTTGTACGCAGCGCAATTTTGTTACGCGAATATGCCACGCCCACTCTAACGCCCACAAACCGCCCAAGCCTGTGGCGCCCACAATTTTCATGCTAGATACAAAATTTTAACTGAACTGTATCGGTCTCGTCAATACCTATCGATTGACCCAAAAAAAATTTGCCACGCCCACCCTAACGCCCATAACGCTTAAATCTGTCTACCGCTGGTAGGTGGCGCATGTCAGTCTTGCTTTGCTGCTTGCTTATTTCCATTTCCCTTTGGTCCCTTTAGCTGAGTAACGGGTATCTGATAGTCGAGGCACTCGACTATAGCGTTCTTTCTTGTATTTTTTGTGTAACGTAATTTTTGTGTTTTGTTTTTGTAAACCGTCATCAAGTCTTGCACGTATATATATGTATAAACCAATTCTAAAATCTCCCAAAGCCCAGGATCCGGAGCGTCGAGATCTCATCGCCCAGGATTAAAAAGAGGGTAAGTTTGTCGGAACACGGTTCCTTTTCTTATACATACATATATATATCCGTGCGCCATGATTACATCAGAAGCTTTAGCAAAAACAATAGACACCGATCCACAATTTAACGTAAGAATTTTATACTTGTTATCCAAAGCCAAACTGCCAATAACAGTGAATGAATTGGAATACTTATATATTGAGACCTTCCGTCTAGATTTTTCACCACTTGTCCACTGCAATAAGACACAAAAAGCTATCATTATCTCCACCGTTCCAACGGTCATTGTTCTCTCCCGTCTGGATAAGAATTTGTTTTTGGGCAACGTTAATACTTTCCTAGTTAAGACAAAGAATTAATCTGTTAGGAATACATGTAATAATATATAATATCCACATATAATAATTGTTTCATATATATAATCATTTAGATATACTTTTTTTTTTATACCTTTTTCTATACATAATAATCAAATGTTAATTTTTCAGCGGCGAGTATCAGCCTTGTAATTGTATGACAATTGCAAGAGCCCTCTGAGCGACGTTTGTAGTCGTGAATAGTCAGCATTTTGCTGATGTGTGCACCTTCACAGGTGGTCAAATCGATACTCTCCGCTAAAACAATAATTGTCAATTAATTTAACCCCCATATGAATTAGCCAATATTATTTTAGTCGACACCGGCACACGCCGCCCTAAATATTATTTAATAAATTTGTAATGTGAAAAAGTATTCGAAATCATGGTGTGCTAAAGCTTTATTAAGGGGGGATTGCTGACGCGAATAGTGGAGTAGGTCAAGAACAATGACATAACTTCTGACGGACAACCTTGCCAATAGGGGATCGTATTGCGCGGCCCGCGACGATCCATTGGCACACGAACGTGTGAAGGGGAGGGAATATGGCCAAAACACAGCCCGATCGTATTGCGATCAAGCGACAGCTAAGCTTGTGGGGCAGTGTGGACTGACGACCGACGAACTATATGAACTAATATTATTTTCCAGGCACTTTTAATATTTATTCTCGTTATGTTGGAGAGGAGAGAGGCTTACCAAGATCCCACGACCCGAATACGACGTAGCTTACGCCGGCAAATGGTGCCAGAATATCGGACACCTCTCCCTCGGCCCAAGTCCTTGTCAGGACTCGGGCACTAATATGCCCACGTAACAGAATTGGCGCCCAACGATAGGATTTTTCATATTCCTTAAGGAATATTATTAGGGTCAACAATCTCGGTACCTGCGGTATCGGAGTGGAGGCACCTAAGTATGGCAAAGCTTCCATCCTTTTTTTGCCATAAGTAATTTGACTGTTTTATAGATCAGGGAGATTAAATAATTTTAAATATACGCGTACCTACTTATTTGTCGAGCTAGTAACTGTACCGTCCCCAACTTCTGTGACTGTCAGTGTTGAGTGGCCACTCAATCAGAACTTTGTCGCAGAATAGAGGCCTGACTTTGAAATGATTTTGAACATGACAAATTCCCTGTCTTGTTCATGGACAAATTTACCGAAATTTTCTTTATCCAAGAACTATGAGCTATCCTTTTTATAATACTATACCTACAACTAAGTGTCGACCGACTACTTGTTAAAATTAACGTAAATCCAATTTATAGGTGCTTTCTGGCCGACGCCACACGACGTACTAGGCATTTGCCCGGTCGTTTGAATTGGTTCGAGTCCAGAAAGAGCAGGAGCGCAAGCATTACGGTAACGCATTTAGCAGTTGCGGTGCGGGTCTACTGTTCGTTTGTCAATCCAGGACAGAATGGGGGTGGGGAAACTGACTGGAAACGCAAAGCCGACGCCCTACAACGTACTAGGCATTTGTCCGGTCGTTTGCTTGGTTCGAGTCTTTGCTGTTGCCCTTGACATATTTGGGCGGTGGACGATTTTTAGTTTCTCTGGCCGACGCCCCACAACGTATTAGGCTAGTTGGTCAGGTCGTTTGCTTGGTTCGAGTCCAGAGAAATAGGAGACGGTTGTGGAGCCCGAGAATGATCGGTCAAGCAACTTGTTTTCCGACGACTGGCGGGAGGGGGTTTTTGGACAGATTCCTTATCTAGACACAGCCATTCCGTTTGGAACATTTGGGATGTCTAGAAAAAGGGAAAGTAAGGGCATGTTAGCTTAGCGGAACCGCGTTGTGTAGAAGCGGCTAACACCCCTAGTAAGGGAAATTTATTTTGTTTTTTTTGGGGCTTAAATATCGGACGGTTCTTGACCGAAGAGAAACTTGAGAAGCAGAGAGAACTGGGGGTGCAGTTTATAAACATTTTTATTGTCGACTTATTCAGCGTATACGTCGCTGACCGGGTGTTTTGAAAAGAATCACGTGAACCTTTTATACCAAAACGCAAAAACGTGAAGACAAATTATAGTGCGTGTGTTAATCCGCACAAAGTCACAATTTATAAAAAGAAAGCGGAGGCCTTTTAAGAAGGTCCAATCACATAAATGAAGGGGGCCAAGAAGAAGGTCTTATTCCAACCCAGCACCAGAAGAGTGACCCGAGCAACAACGCGCGGAGACAATCACCAACCCCGGAGTGCGAGCGCGCCAAGGCTAGGAGACTCATCTGAAAGAGAGCCGTGGGAGCTCGCACAGAGTCAGCCAGGACAGGTAGATACCCTGTCCGAAGAAAACAATTTGGACCAATACACTGAAATGGAAGGAGCCGCCGGAGGGGAGAATCTACCCCTAGGACCGCCGAAAGGGAGATCAAGTATGCTTCCCCAATTTCAGAGGCACGAGGAGGACAACTTAGAGGCTGCCGAGCGACGTGAACAAAGGTTGATGGAGCTCTTAAGGCAGAGCAACGAAATGCAGCGTGGAATGAGTGCCCAGATAGAAGCGCTGAAGGCACAGATAACAGAATTGCAGTCTCCGACATCCAGGGGACCCGAACAGAAGGGACTGCCTTCGCCGCCCCGAACTGTTCCGAATCCAACGGACAGCTTTTTGAGATACCAAGAGACTCCGCCTCTAGAACCGGTAACGCAGGACATGCTCAATAGCCAGATGCACCGGTTAAGAACACCCAGGCGGATGGACACCCCGTCCCACAGGCAGTCCAGATCAAACGAGAGGGAGACGAGTCACCAACTGCATCCAGAGATCGATCGGAGCTCATCATTTCAGGGACCAAGACCAAAAGACGTCAGATTAGACAGATGGAACCTAAAGTTCGATGGAAGCGGGCGCGGCATGACAGTTGAAAGTTTCCTGTTCCGCGTAGACCGATTGCAAGAATTGTACGACCCCAGTCGCCAACAAGTCTTTCGTGAGTTCCATCTTCTGTTGGCAGGTGCAGCCACGAAATGGTATTGGCAGTTAATGGAGGACAAGGCAGAAGACTACGATTTTGACTACTACTCATTGACCCAAGAAATGAGACGGGCATTTTCCACTACCGGGAGTGACCTTATGAAAGTCAAGGAACTGATGGAAAGGAAGCAAGGGCCACACGAAACCTTTAGCGATTATGTCTCGGATATGCATAACTTGCATTTCAGGCTCAAGCACAAAATCGCTGAAGATGAATTCGTTGAGCTCTTAAAGGACAACATGAACTCCCAGATGGGGGGATTGCTGCTAACATCCCCAAAACCCTCATTAGCGGAGCTCAAAAGAGAAGGTCTCAGAGTGGATCGCTGGTTGATAAGTACTGGAAGAAACCTGCGCAGCCGAGCTGCAGTTAACGAAATAGAGGAATTCCAGACACTGGAGGACTTGCCGGACGCGGTCACGGTGGAGGAATTCAAGCAGCGGAAAGATACGCGAGGGCGTTACGAGGATGGACACGGATGCCGAGGCCCATTACACGCGCTGGTGTGTTATAAGTGTGGCAAAGGAGCAGACTTCTACAGGAAGCATCCTTCGAAGGAAGAATCCTGCCCGATCAAATTCCACGATGCCACCTGCAGGTTCTGCGAGAAAGTCGGGACGGATGCAGATGCTAACCAAGCGGCTTTTGCGCGGAGTCCGTCAGGCAAGACCGGGATAGCCGGGCGGACCAGGACCAACCATTTCCGGTAAAAACACCGAAGCCCAACCAAATCTCCCCCCATAAGAGCCTAGAACAACGAGAGAGGGAGTACGAACTTGCTCGTGAACGTATCTTCACTGGCTCGAAAGATGCAGACAGCGAGACACGAACAACACGGAAAATACTAAAATTATATGATGCCCGAGCAGACTATCGCCGGCTCAAGCAAAAGGTGGTGGACACGGTGGTTAGCGTGCAAAATGACAACCGTTTCTTTGCTAAAACGAAGGTCGATGGAGAAGAGATACTCGCGTTACTGGACACAGGCGCCAGTGCGAACTGTATTGGCAGAGAAGCACACGCTTTCTTGGAAAACCGGACGCGGCCGATAAGAAAGCTAAGCGAAGAATGCGTACGCACAGCAAGCGGTGGTGAGACCCAAGTAACCGGAGCCGTAACGTTACCTGTGGAATGGGAAGGAGAAACCAAGGACCTAGAGTTTCTGATAGTGCCAGGTCTGACACAACGATTTTATTTTGGAATTAATTTCTGGGATACATTCGGCCTCACCTTCCTCGGTAAAGGTAGACGCGAGGTTGCCGCCGTTGAAACAACACCGGATTTCGACCTTATGACCGGCGACCTAGACATGAACAATACGCTCAAGCCCGAGACCGCCTATACTCCACATCAGCTTACCCCAGAACAACATTGTAAGCTGCAGCAAGTGATAGACACATATCCCTCTTGTCTAGAAAAAGGATTAGGAAAGACGAGCTTAGAGCAACATGTAATTGAAGTGACCAACGAGGACCTACCAATCAAACAGCGTCATTACCAGATATCCCCAGCTAAACATAAGCTGGTGTACGCCGAGCTTGATCGCATGTTAGGTCTAGGCGTGATCGAGGAGAGCAATAGCAGCTGGAGTTCACCAGTAACTCTGGTGCAAAAAGGGCCGAAAAATCGCCTTTGCCTCGATGCGCGTAGAGTAAATTCCCGGACGATCAAAGATGCGCATCCACTACCACATATTGAGGGTCTGTTGAGCCGACTACAGGAAACGTATTACATTTCTGCAATTGACTTAAAAGACGCCTTTTGGCAAATACCTCTCGAAACCAAAAGTAGAGAGTAGAGAGAGTAGAGAGTAGAGTACAGTGCCCGGCAGGCCACTGTATCAGTTTACAGTCATGCCGTTCGGCTTGTGCAATGCCGCGCGGCGAATGTGCCGACTAATGGATAAAGTTATACCAGCGGCGCTACGCGAGAATGTATTTGTGTATCTGGATGACTTACTGGTCTGTTCACCTACATTTGAAGCCCACATGGATATGTTAAGCCAGGTCAGTGCCTGCTTACAGCGGGCAGAGCTAACGATAAATGTAGACAAGAGCAAGTTTTGCTACAGCCAGGCAAGATATTTAGGATATGTAGTTGGGGGAGGATGCATCCGAACGGATGACGCGAAAATACAATCGATACAGGAATTTCCCCAGCCTAGCTCCGCCAAACAGATGCGGAGGTTCCTGGGAATGACAGGCTGGTACAGGAGGTTCATCCAAAACTACGCCCAGACAGCGGCACCGCTTCACGACTGTTTGAAGAAAGACCGCATAAAGAAATTTGAATTGTCAGAAGAGGCAATCAAGGCGTTTGAACTTTTAAAAACCAGCATGGCAACAGCACCTGTACTCGTCACCCCGGATTTTAAGAAACCATTTACCATCCAATGTGATGCCTCGACCACTGGAGTGGGGGGAGTTTTGTTCCAAACAGATGACGAGGGCGGAGAACATCCAATCGCCGATATGTCAGCCAAATTGAACAAAGCACAGCGGAATTACAGCATAACCGAGTTGGAGTGCTATGCCGCTATCCTTAGCATTACCAAATTCCGTGCCTACGTAGATGGGATGCCCTTCAAAGTGATCACTGACCACGCTAGTCTGAAATGGCTGATGGGTCAGAAAGACTTATCAGGCAGGCTTGCGCGATGGAGTTTGAAGCTACAAGCATTTGACTTCACCATAGAACACAGGAAAGGGTCACTAAATGTAGTCCCAGATGTTCTCTCACGAGTTCATATGGACGAGCTACAAAAAGCTGGGGCGGAAGAACTGGACATACACATCAACCTCGATTCGACAGCGTTCCAGTCATCGGATTATGTCAACTTAGTGCAGGCGGTGGACGAAAATTTAGGTAAAAGTCCAGACCTTCAAACATCAGAGGGCTATGTATATAAACGGATGGGATTCTGCCTAAATGACGCTGTGGATGAAGCCCGAGCATGGAAGCTCTGGGTTCCCGCCGAGCTGCGTCCTGATTTAGTCTGGAGAGCACATCATGCCATAACCGCAGGGCATGGGGGGTTGCACAAATCGCTAGCCAAATTGAGACAGTATTACTATTGGCCAGGCATGGCTGTAGATGTCTAAAAAGTAGTGAAGGAATGCGAGGTCTGTAAGATCACCAAGACCGCCAACAAAAATGACCGACCACCCATGGGAGAACAGCGGGTTACGGAGCGGGCTGGCCAAAGGTTGTTCATCGACTTTATGGGACCATACCCGAGGACCAAAGCTGGGAACTCGGTGATTTTTGTATGTCTAGACCATTTCTCCAAGTTTGTCTGGCTACAGCCGATGAGAAATGCAGTAGCTGCACAAGTCATCAAATTTCTTGAGACCAAAATTTTCCATCAATTTGGAGTCCCCGAGTTTGTACACTCAGACAACGGCAAACAGTTTGTGTCTCAAATTTTTGGCGAGCTAATGACCCGCTACGGTGTTCGACACGTAAAGACTGGACCTTAATCCCCTCAAGCGAACGCAGCTGAGAGGGTAAGCCGATCTGTACTCCAAATTTTGCGAGCAACAATTGCCACTGATCAGCGAAATTGGGATACCCAACTAAGTCAAATAGAGTTTGCCCTTAGGAATGGCCTACACGAATCAATAGGCATGGAACCATATTACGCCATGTTCGGAACGCGGTTACCCATGGAACAGCTTATCCGATTCTACGAAAACTGGGGGGAATACAGGCAGGAGATCCACAGATAAGTCTCCCAGACAAGATGGAACTTATCCGACAAAAAGTGACCCAAGGATTAAACCGAACTCATGAACGCGCAGAAAAGGCATATAACACCCGTAGCAAGCTCGTAGAGTTTTCCGTAGGACAAGTTGTCTATAGGAAAAACTACAAGCAGAGTAACAAAGCTGACGGATATAATGCCAAGCTTGGCCCGAATCGAATTCGCTGTGTTGTACTCCAGCGTAAGGGCAAAGCGCTATATGAGCTGGGCAATGCAGTAGGGAAAAGTGTCGGGGTATTCCATGCTAAAGACCTGTATTTCGCCTAATCCTCTGAACGTAATCCGACGACTCAAAAAGGCGACAAACTCAGAACTGCTGGATTGCACTAATTGATAGAAGCTCCCGATCACATGATGCGTAGAACAGTCATCAGAACTACCCCGGTTCTGCTATAAAAGCCACAACCAGGGACCGACCAGTCACCAGACATGATGCAGTCCTCAAACACTTACAACCAAGCCATCTGCCCGCCGGCTTCGTCGGCTACAGGTTAGGTACGGGGACTAGGCATCATATCTGGCGCTCCTCGTCGAGTGGATGAACGGGCTTTGCCATAGCATCCACTTGAACGAGGACCATATCCAGCTATGCTGGATACACAGATACCAGACAGAAGATGAAGAACTGGCATCTGAACTCGAGCAAGAGATCCGGCACCGGAGCCGAGATCAGGAGGAGTATCAGAACCAGTTGCTCCGAGTCCAGGAGCAACTACAAAGGAGCCAAACACACATCGCCCGGATACAACGGGAAACATGGAAAATGAGCCGGCGCATGAACCGCGCGGTCAGAAGACTTTACCGTCGAAGCCCTCAACTTGGTATCCAGGCGAGGCGAGAAGTAGCAGCCATCATGAAAGAGCCGCTAAACTTAGATTAAAACATTGTAATTAATATAAAATGTTAAACAAATAAAAATAAAAAAACACTAAAAACAAACAAAACAAAAAAAAAAAAAATTCTTATACTTTTAATATATTTTTCTTCGGGAAATGGGAAAACATTTCACTTTTCAGCTGAGTAGCCCCCGGTCAAAAACCGTGGTTACGGCACACTCAGCAATTTTATTCTCAACTTTTAGCTTTTACTCACTTCTGATTTTTTTATATATTTATATATTATTTTTCATTAAAGCTATATTATATATTTTATTATGAGCCATATTTTTATTCACAGGTATAAATATGTATGTATGTATGTTTCCGTGCGAGGCCGGAAAGCTTTTCGCTTTCAGCATATATAATAATAACATAATAAACAAGTAAAATAATAAAATAATAAAGTAATAAGCCCGACTAGCTCATCTGAGACTGGGTTAATGTAGTTGGTCGAAGCCACACGTAAATGGGCGCCTAAGAAAAGAATAAAAGAGAAGAAGGAGATCTAAAGAGATGGCCGTACGAAGATTTCTTTTGCGAAGTCATTCCATGCGTAGCCGCATCGATCACTTGGAGCCTGTTACGTACGCCCTCCCCCATACCAAGATTAACCCCGGCAAAACAACTGCCATAAGTTGAGGGTAGGGGCCGTAATGACTAACCACACTCCGATTGATAAAGGCAAAACAGCAAAAACAATTTGACAATTCGATGCGTGGCCAGAACAACGACCACGATTGACCTGCTCGTAACCGTACTCCAGTAAGGTGGCAAAGTGCACCAGCCGGCCATTGACTCCTAAAATAGGGGAAATGGAGAAACAGTACCCCTAGGTGGGAACACCTAGTTAATTCATCCAATATGGAGGGCTAGCGAAAGCTCTAGTCCGGTATAAAAGACCCCAGCCAAATAAAGAAGGGAACATAAATTGTTCTGATCTCTCCCTGACGGTGGTCTAGAAGTACAACTCCCATCGACACAGACCATGACTGGAAGAAAGCTGGTGTCCAGAAGGATGTCTTGACGTTTCCCTAGGATCAACCTCACCCAGGAGAAAGTCCCGATAGCCGGTCCTGCGATCGACCACAGTCTGGAGGAAGTCTACCTGCCAAATCCCGAAGGACGAAAAGATCTAGTGAACCAAGTAAATGGCCTAAGGACCCCAAGATGGGTAGCAAGACGTCCAAAGTGGCTGGCAGCACCGCCAATGTGATTAACACAGTAAAGATCGTTGACCACCAAGATGATATTCAAGATGTCAACAAGACCATGAAGCTCATCGTTGGACTACTACTGGTTATAGTGATCCTTAAAGTGGTCAAGATGTACAAGCGCTCAGTTCAGAGACGCCGCGACCAACATCATGCCCTGGAGAAAGTGGTGACCCACATTGGAGCATAAGCCGAGCAGATACAGTGAAGTGAAACCACAAAAAGACAATGGAAACAATAAAATAATAATAAATAAATTGCACTCCAATATTATAAACAAAAAAAGAATCCCCAATTACATACGCTGAACAAGAAATTGGAGCTGCACCGACCAGCCCCAGCCCGAGCATTGGAACTGACGTGTGCCGCAGTGGAACTCTCATACGATGCATACATACATACATATCCATACAGCGATAGTGTTATTTTTTTTGTGTAACGTAATTTTTGTGTTTTGTTTTTGTAAACCGTCCAACCGTCCGTCAAGTCTTGCACGTTTATATATGTATAAACCAATTCTAAAATCTCCCAAAGCCCAGGATCCGGAGCGTCGAGATCTCATCGCCCAGGATTAAAAAGAGGGTAAGTTTGTCGGAACACGGTTCCTTTTCTTATACATACATATATATATCCGTGCGCCATGATTACATCAGAAGCTTTAGCAAAAACAATAGACACCGATCCACAATTTAACGTAATTTTATACTTGTTATCCAAAGCCAAACTGCCAATAACAGTGAATGAATTGGAATACTTATATATTGGGACCTTCCGTCTAGATTTTTCACCACTTGTCCACTGCAATAAGACACAAAAAGCTATCATTATCTCCACCGTTCCAACGGTCATTGTTCTCTCCCGTCTGGATAAGAATTTGTTTTTGGGCAATGTTTATACTTTCCTAGTTAAGACAAAGAATTAATCTGTTAGGAATACATGTAATAATATATAATATCCACATATAATAATTGTTTCATATATATAATCATTTAGATATAATTTTCTTTTTATACCTTTTTCTATACATAATAATCAAATGTTAATTTTTCAGCGGCGAGTATCAGCCTTGTAATTGTATGACAATTGCAAGAGCCCTCTGAGCGACGTTTGTAGTCGTGAATAGTCAGCATTTTGCTGATGTGTGCACCTTCACAGGTGGTCAAATCGATACTCTCCGCTAAAACAATAATTGTCAATTAATTTAACCCCCATATGAATTAGCCAATATTATTTTAGTCGACACCGGCACACGCCGCCCTAAATATTATTTAATAAATTTGTAATGTGAAAAAGTATTCGAAATCATGGTGTACTAAAGCTTTATTAAGGGGGAATTGCTGACGCGAAAAGTGGAGTAGGTCAAGAACAATGACATAACTTCTGACGGACAACCTTGACAATAGGGGATCGTATTGCGCGACCCGCGACGATCCATTGGCACACGAACGTGTGAAGGGGAGGGAATATGGCCAAAACACAGCCCGATCGTATTGCGATCAAGCGACAGCTAAGCTTGTGGGGCAGTGTGGACTGACGACCGACGAACTTTATGAACTAATATTATTTTCCAGGCACTTTTAATATTTATTCTCGTTATGTTGGAGGAGAGAGAGGCTTACCAAGATTCCACGACCCGAATACGACGTAGCTTACGCCGGCAAATGGTGCCAGAATATCGGACGCCTCTCCCTCGGCCCAAGTCCTTGTCAGGACTCAGTCACTAATATGCCCACGTAACAGGGCGCCACAGGCTTGGGCGGTTTGTGGGCTTTAGAGTGGGCGTGGCATATTCGCATAACAAACTTGGACTGCGTACAAGGCTACGGAATCTGAATCTGAAATCCCAATATTCTATCTTTGATAGTTTCCGAAATATCCGCGTTCATACTAACGATTTTTTGAAGTTTGTGGGCGGTTTGTGGGCGGTTGTGGGCGTGGCAAACTTTTTTTATGTCAATCGATAGGTATTGATGAGAAGAATTCATTTCAGTTTAAATTTTTACTCTAGTATCAAAACTGTAGGAGGCACAGTTTTGGGCGGTTTGTGGGTGTTAGAGTGGGCGTGGCACTCTACTGAAACAAACTTGCGCTGCGTAAGAAGCTCAGGAATCTGCACGCCAAATCCCAATAGCCTAGCTCTCATATACATACTTTCCGACGAATCTAGTATACCCTTTTACTCTACGAGTAAAGGGTATAATCATCACCTTAAGATAAGCAAACAACAAGTTGTCGATGAAATTCATAAGGCAGCGCGAAAAAACTTTATACGGCGAAAGTTCATTCCGAAAGGGATAAATGACACATGGCAAATTGATTTAGTTGAAATGATACCGTTTTGGAAAGAAAATAAGGGTTTTAGATATTTATTGTACGTTATTGTTACGTTCTCAAAGTACGCATTCGCCGAAGCAGTTAAGACAAAGTCTGCCCTGGATGTAGCAGAGGCAATGAAATCTTTTTTTAAAAAGAGTAAAAGTACATCCAAGAATATTCAGTCAGATCAAGGGAAAGAATTTTTTAATTCCACTTTTAGGAAATTAATGGATAAATTTGATATAAATCATTATCATACTTATACGCATCTCAAGGCTTCTATATGTGAACGCTTTAATCGAACATTAAAAAATCGTATGTGGAAAATGTTTAGTATGCAGGGTAAATATAAGTGGATTCATAACATCAATTATCTCGTAAATCAATACAATAATTCTTATCACCGAACAATTAAAATGAAGGCTATAGATGTCTGCACGAAAAATGAAGAGTTTATTTTAAAATCAGTATATAATATACCAAAAATATTTCCAAATGGCTCATTGCCTATTAATGGCTCATTTTATGAAGAGGAACTTTAAAAAGTGACAGATAAAAATGCTTTCCTAGTACAGAAAATACTAAAAAGAAAATATAATCAAGTGCTTGTAAAATGGAGCGGTTTCGATTCCAGCCACAACTCATGGATATCTGTAAATGACCTGTTAAAGTAATAAAACGCATCAATAACAAATTTATTTTTTTTTAATATTTATTTAAAATTTTGTATTCTTTTAATATAAATATGTAAGCATTTTTTAATAATGGGTATAATTTTGGTTACTACTTAATATATGTTCAATATTATAATGACCATGAGTCAATGTACAAGTATTACAATTATCTGATAAAATATATCTTTTATCATCCCTATAATTAAGACTTATTATACCCGTTACTCGTAGAGTAAAAGGGTATACTAGATTCGTTGGAAAGTATGTAACAGGCAGAAGGAAGCGTTTCCGACCCCATAAAGTATATATATTCTTGATCAGGATCACTAGCCGAGTCGATCTAGCCATGTCCGTCTGTCCGGATGAACGCTGGCGTGCAGATTCCTGAGCTTCTTACGCAGCGCAAGTTTGTTTCAGTAGAGTGCCATGCCCACTCTAACGCCCACAAACCGCTCAAAACTGTGGCTCCTACAGTTTTGAAGCTAGAATAAAAATGTACCTATCGATTGACCCAAAAAAAGTTTGCCACGCCCACTTTTACGCCCACAAACCGCCCACAAACTTCAAAAAATCGTAAATATGAACGTGGATATCTCGGAAACTATCAAGGATAGAGAATTGGGATCTCAGATTTAGATTCCGTAGCCTTGTGCGCAGCGCAAGTTTGTTACGCGAATATGCCACGCCCAATCTTACGCCCACAAACCGCCCAAGTCTGTGGCGCCCACAATTTTCATGCTAGATACAAAACTGAACTGTATTGGTCTCGTCAATACCTATCGATTGACCCAAAAAAACGCCCACTCTAACGCCCATAACGCTTAAATCAGTGGTCGGCAGCGGCCTATCTAGTGAGCATAGGGAAGTGTTCTGCCCATCCTCTGCTCGCTCACGTATAACGTAGATGTTCGTATGACTTCGGAATGGGTCTTCGGGTCTTTTTTTTCTTAGCTTTGGCGCACTTTTTTGCTGCTGCGGCAGAGAATTTCAGTGCAAAACAGAGAAACGTCAGGCGTCAGAGCGCTGCGCGCCAACTTCGTGTTTTTTACACTCACACTAATGCAAGGCGAACTTGTGATGGTATGTGTGTGCCGACCACTGGCTTAAATCTGTCTACCGCCGATAGATGGCGCATTTCAATCACGCTTTGCTGCTTGCATATCTCCATTTCCCTTTGATCCCTTTAGCTGAGTAACGGGTATCTGATAGTCAAGGTACTCGACTATAGCGTTCTTCCTTGTTTTGTTCATAATTTCAGTATAGAGGATGTGCAATCTACTTCGAATAACTCGCTGGGCTATATAAAATGTTTTTTTATATTATATACATTCTATATAATCTTCATGATTCAGTTTTTTAATAACTGATTTCTTAACTCCTTTAATTTTTTTTACATTCGTTTTCAGTTCCTTCCCTATCAACTAAACAAGAGTATGCCCTAGCCTTAAGTCCAGCAAAAGAAGTCATAACCCTACCTGCATGTTCATCCTTAATTTTTCAAGGTTCCCTATTATTAGCTTTCTAGTTCTAGTTTATAATTTGAGGTATCGAATCGTTCGGGATTTTTTATTTATTTATTTATTTATTTATTTCGCCAACAGTTGGTACCTTAACTGGCTACTTGTCTATTACTAAACTAAATACTACGGGACGAAAGGTAATTGTAAAGGGTTTTCTTAATTAATTCCCTGGGGGAGCATGGGTCCAGCCGCATGTGAGATGGAAAGTTGTTCCAGTAGAACAAGGCTCTACACAGAGGCTCATTAAAAGCATAGTAAGCTCTATATGCCGGAATATAAAAAAGGTTCAAATGACCTTAAAGACCTACCAGGTACGGAAAAGCCTATGCTACTCAGCAATGCAGGGCAGTCTTTTTTGGAGGACAGCAGGTCACAAATAATTCGTTTTCGTTTTACAAAACCATACATAGCGTATACCTTTGGAATTATGTAATATATGTGATCCATGAAAGTAAATTTGGTATCAAACATAACTCCTAGGTCCAGTGATTCATTTCTTAAGGAAAGAACATGGGAACTAATGGAATACGAGCTAAGGACGTTAATTAATAGTTTGCTGTACCTAACGTAGAAACATTTTGACACGTTCAGAGGCAACTTATTACGAGAACACCAATTTCCCACTTTTACTAGGTCATTTTGAAGAAGTTCACTATCGGAGATTGAATTCCCAGACCTAAATATTTTAAGATCGTCCGCAAACAACAGGAATTCAGAATTTGTTATGCAATAGCTTAAAGGCCAGGAAGGCCAGAAGTAGCCACATACGGGTTTGAGAAAACACCATTGCACTCTACTCTATAAATCCTCCCATCTAAATAAGATTTAAACCAATTTAATATTGATGAATGAAATCCCAATTTCAGCAATTTTGCCAGTAAAGCATTATGGGAGACTTTGTCGATTGCTTTGGCGAAGTCGGTGTAGACTACATCAACTTGATGATGACTGATAAACGAGTGGATGCAAAAAAGATTAAACGTAGCTAAGTTAGTGGTAGTTGACCTTCCAGGCATAAAACCATGTTGGTTAGGACTGATGATCCGACCAGCAGGAAAAGTTAGCTGCTTAGCTACAATTCGTTCAAACATTTTTGAGACATTACTTAGCTTTGCAATTGGCCTATAATTTGAAACAATATTTTTGTAACCAGACTTGAATATAGGAGAAACTGTGGCAAGTTTCCATCTATGCGCAAATACCCCAGTGGAAAGAGACTTGTTGAAGATCATTTTTAGGGACTCACAAAGAACACCTACACAGTTTTTCAAAATACATGGAGAAAGGCCATCGCAGTCTAATTTTCCTGAGTCGTTAAAACTCTCAGCCGCCATATGACAGTCCAAATCAGTAACATCTAAGCACCCAATATTTAGCATCGTGGAAATGGCACCGAGTGAATCATGGTCATTCCCCAGCGAGCTCGGTTCAAAGTTAGATGCAAAGTACTTAGCAAATAGATTAGCGACCCCAATATCTGAAGAATCTGAAAGACTTTCATATGACATATGGGAAGGCAAGTAGGAGGTTGTACGTTTATAATTGACAAAGCGCCAGAATGATTTAGGATTGGTAATTAGTTTACACTCTATATCAGCAATATATTGGCTGTATAAGAATTTATTGAGGAACTCAAACTCACGCTTATGTTGTTTGTACCGATCAAAGTCAGCAGCTTCACCGCTTTCTATGGAGCGCTTATAGAATTTATTTCGGAGATTTTTGTATTTTTTTAGTCCTTGTGTGTACCATGGTAGTCTATAAGAACTTTGAACTCTAGTTTTAGCGTATCTGCCTATAATAGTAGAGAGAAAAGATATAAAAACTTCATAGGTTGTATTCACATCCCTCCCATCTGATATTAGAAATATCACTACGGATAGAATCTAAACTGCTAGAATTAATATAGGTAAGAGGCAAGCGAGAATTATTTGGTGAGAAAATATAACAAGTAATTAAGATAAATAGGGGCTTGTGATGAGCATCACACGCGGCTAGTGGATTATCGCTGCAACATAGAGTAAGGCATAAATCAGGGTGTACAAAAATTAGATCTAGCAGCTTGTTTAAGTTATTAAATACATGGTTAATGTGGACTAATCCCATACTAAGAAGCTCATCGATGACTAAGATTTCGTGGGGAAGATGCAGATTACTGGGAACCATTGCTGAAGACTCAAGATCATGAGCCCACACGAGCGAAGATATGTTGAAGTCGCCCAAAACACATATATATTGGCCATCTTCCAGCTCCTGGTATAGGTGGGCAATGTTGTCCACATGCGCTTTATATAAATCAAAACTGCTGCTTGGGGGTATGTATGATACTGTCAGGAAAATTGTTTCCGTAGGACCAGCGAGAGATACACAGAGTTGGTCGAGCAGAGAATCCTCGTTCTGGAGACGAATAGCAATGCAACGCATTTCACGCCGCACAGCAATTAAAACTCCGCCACCTCTGGAGGTGGAATCTCGATCCTTACGGAACACATGATAAAGATTTGTATCAAAGAATTCATTATCGAAGAAATCCATGTTGACCATGAGACGTTGCCTGGAAAAGGGATAGAGCTTTCGTTCGCATACCACCGATATTTTGAAAATAAATATTGAAGTTTGTATTGTTAGCGCATATCCGGTCATCCATGGTCATGCTATCAATAACTGGTCCAGCATCATGGCCCGAATCCGTAAGAGGCCTCGCTGGGATTTTATCATAATTAATAAAATTATTTGTAAGAACCTTCAGTAAAGTAGTGGTACGGATACGAATAGGCTGGTGATCAGCGCTCCAAATATTAGGTGGGCAGTCAATATTAGCATTCAAGATATAACTGCACGCAGGTGAATCCACTCCTGGTAATAATGAGCGAGAACGTACTACAGCAGCCGCAGTCCATTGTTGTTGTTGATGGCGAAAGCATCTCCAGAGAGCACCTTCAGAGAGAGCACTCTGAGAGGCTCGCCATCCAGCCAAATGTGTCGATAAAAGTTGTTGTAGAAAGTCGAACGTCAGAAAGGTAGAGACGGAGAGCGCATAACTATTAGGCGATGAAGAGTAAGAATCCAGCCGACTTTTTTGGTACTTCCGGAGAGAGACGCAAGATGATAAGAGCGCATCTCCGAGGAGCGCGCCGATATTAGAGCCAGGCGGACGGCGAAAGTCGCGCACAACGGACAACAAAAGCTCCAGCTGATGTTGTTGATGGTGCAACGGGAGAGAGGCGCAAGATGATGAGAGCGCAACTCCGAGGAGCGCGCCGATATTAGAACCAGGTGGACTGCGAACGCCTCGCAAAGCAAACAACAAAAGCTCCGGCTGATGTTGTTGATGAAGCATCAGGAGAGCAACGGAAAATGATGTGAGCGCAACTCCGAGGAGCGCGGCGTTATTCAAGCCAGGCGGACGGCGAATGTCGCACAAAGTGGACAACAAAAGCACCGGCTGATGTTGTCGATGGTGCGTTAGGAGAGAGTCAGAAGATGAAGAGAGCGTAGTGAGAAAGGCAAGCAGCTGCCGATGTTGTTGCGAAAACGACTCCGACAAATGAGGAAAGGCTTGCAGACGATTTCCCGCAAAAGTATCGACGCCAGTGGCGTCGAACACTAGGGGTTTTTTGATGGCTGACTTGATGATGAAGTTTGTCCAGGCTCCGGCAAATTAGATAAAATTCCATCCCCTACCACAATGGCCCGTTCTCTATGAATAAATGTTTTGACCTTAACTGAGTTCGGCCAGAAATCGTTTTTGAAGACTATATCGTAAAGCTGATCGGGGATACCAAGCTTGAAATTTACAAACTTTAAAGTTGTAACGTCAACATCTTTTTTTACAAGTTTTGCACAAGTGAGGGAACTAGCATCCACCTTAAGCTTGGTGGACACATATTTTAAAACAGCATTCGGCTCTGTATCAGTTGCAAACTTTCCGACATGCAAAAATTTCTTGGTCGGCAAAACATGAAGATCTTCGGCATTAGGAGCCACTCCAACAACATGTTTATTGGGCTTGTTGTTGTTCCTTCTCCTCTTATTTCGTTGTATGAAATTTCCTCTCTCAATATCCAGAGCATGATTAGAAGGGTCAACGACCACGGAAGCCGTAGCAGCAGCAGCCGCATATGACTGGGGAGCTGCAGCTACGTTGGTAGGCCTCGGTAGACGAGGTTTGGAATTTACATTCTGATTCAATGCATCATCTTTAAGGGGGAACGCCTCCAAAATTTATTTTGAAGCGCTCCAGGGCTTTCAATTTATCATCGATATCATCAATTTTAGAATGCGAATCATTCGCAACCACACAGCTATCACATTGCCACAGTATATTTGGATTTAATAAGAGTTTGAGCACATCATCCGGTAGGGCTACGCAAGAAGTATGATAGTCGCGACGGCACACAGAAGAGCAGCGAACAGCATCCGAAGCGCGACGCTGGGCCAATGTAACAGCGGTTTTGCACTCGGGACAGCGGGGAAGTAACATAGCGAGAATTTTAAGCACGTCTGGACGCAAAGAAAGCTAGATGACGACTTTTATAGTTTCGTAAAAATCTTCCTCTGAAGATAAAATAAATGAATCTGTATCCATATAAATTATTTTCGAAGAAGGACTTTTAAGTAATAGAAAATTATAATAAAATTCATACATTAACCATTTAGATAATTCTAAAGCATCAACTCCTATGTATATTGGCTTATCATACATAATTTTGGATGGTATTGATTCCAATCGCTGCAAGATCTGTCTCGAATATCTCAACGCTATGGAAATCATGTCTAGCTATGCGTTGCCTGAAGCCTGGGGAATTTTGTTTTGATTTATAATGTTTAACTAATACTATATTTCTTCGCTTGGCGACATTTTCCAATGATTTGCCGTATACTGCATTATTCATTAACTTAAAAAAATCATTTTCGGCTATCAATCAATATAAGGCTTTAATCAGCATGATTGTGTAAAGGACAAAACCCTATTTTTTTTTTTTTTACAATTTAACCATGCTTTATACAAAGTTGAAGCTGTTTTAAGTGGATAATGTATTCGCTTTTATTCGCTAAGTCAGCTATAAGTATTTTCTGTTTACCTCCTGGTGGAACTTTGTTTTCTGGACAGAAAGGCAAGTAGTTATGTGAGTCATGCCGATCAGTAGGGTATTCTAAATCAACTTCTAATATATATCCTACATTTCCCTCAACAGAAATATTCTCATAATCGAACGATTCTCATTGATCATTGCTTAAAAATTTAAATCCTGAAAGCGGTAAGGGCTGACTCATTGCCCAACCATATAAATTATTTGCATCAATATTGCTCAGATAGTTATTTGGTTTACTTGAATCAAAGTTAGTTATGTATTTAATATTAGCTATATCGCTCTTATCGCTCTTTTTAAAAAATTGTACACGTCTCTGTCGCTAATAAGTTCTAAATTTACATTAGTATACTGAGCATAGCATCCCAGTATATTGACGGTGCTGTAACATAGTTAATATTTTTTCTAATTTATAATATATAATTTTCTGACAAATTTTTCTAAAATTTTCGAAAACATCGGTCAAAACTAATACATCACTTTCTAAATAAAGTTTTAAATAATCTTTTATGGTATTACAATTGAAATATTTCCAAACCTTTTGGGCAAAATTGTAATCATCTATACTAAAATTTTCTTCACTGAGAGAATTGTAAAAACTATCAATGTCAGGAAGCTGGTTATTCTCAAATTTTTCAAAACTGTCTAAATAGTCATAAGGGAAAACACCCTTCCTACGCATTTGCTTAAATTTTTCTACCTGAAATTTAGTACTTAGAATTTTAAAATCTTTGTCCTCCATGTAGCTCAATAGTTTTTCTATACTTGAATTTAAAAATATAATCGAATCGATGTATCTCATTTTATATCTATTTGAGGCATTTAATTGTCTGCGTTAGCGCTATATAATGCTCTTTATTACAGGGTATGGGGCTTCAAAAAATCGTAAGTATGAGCGTGGATATCTCGAAAACTATCAAGGATAGATAATTGGGATCTCAGATTTAGATTTCGTAGCCTTGTGCGCAGCGCAAGTTTGTTACGCAAATATGCCACGCCCACTCTAACGCCCACAAACTGCCCAGGCCTGTGGCGCCCACAATTTTCATGCTAGATACAAAATTTTTACTGAACTGTATTGGTCTCGTCAATACCTATCGATTGACCAAAAAAAATTTGCCACGCCCACTCTAACGCTCATAACGTTTAAATCTGTCTACCGCCGATAGGTGGCGCATTTCAATCTCGCTTTGCTGCTTGCATATCTCCATTTCCCTTTGGTCCCTTAAGCTGAGTAACGGGTATCTGATAGTCGAGGTACTCGACTATAGCGTTCTTCCTTGTTTTTTCCTTAAGTGATTTTCAGAATTTTTGTCAGCGCCTATAAAATTATACAAAATTTGAATTAGTTTTAAAAATAGTAATAAATTAATTTTTTGTTGTTTCTTACATACCTTCATATGTCCACAATTCGTTAGGATCAGGATTATATTTATGTGCTGTATAAAATGATACGCCACATGCAGTATGTTTCTGCACTTTTGTTGTTAACGAACTTGAAGACGAACTTAGGCATGTTCTATAGTTTTCAAGAACAGCTTCAATATTGGCATATATCACCAACGGAGGAGATAATTTTTTGTGAAAGCCCTTGAATGACGTTGTAGTATTTGGTTTAGGGTAAAACGAGGCCACTTTTCCGCATTCAAGTTTGTTGTGGGTAGTATTGTTGACTGTGAAAAACTGTAGACAGTTATCACAAAAATATCCTCCTGATTAAGCCTTGGAATGCTGTGACTAGCATAATATTTTTACACTTGTAATGTAAGCGTAATGCATACTTTCTTGGCTTACATTATTTATTCCCAATATATTTATGTGGTTAGTGCGAATACATTTAGTTCTAAACGTGGGACCGATAACTTTGTCACCATCAGCATCGATCTCATAAATATTTATACTAAAATATTTATTTTTTTCTCGAAATGAATAATTCCTTTATTCGTGATTGGAAACTCGATTCCTGAAAATTCCAATCTAATTTCGTCTCATAAAATTATTTCGTTATTAATGTTAGTGTGGTAAGTTGTGGGCTTTGTAATTTTCTCTCGTGAATACTTTTTTTGATTTGCTGTTGTAAAGGTCGCACTCTCATGACTTTTATTAGCTATGCAAATTAAATTTCTCACTCGTGATTTAATTAAAAAAATTTATTTTTATTTTTTAATCACTTAATCACTATTACAATTTTTCAATAGGTCGAACTTAGTTTATTCACTGCTCGTTTACTTTTTACTCGATTATTACTACTGCTCGATTCGGATCTCAAAAACGGACTGCCTGATCTCTAGTTCAATGATCAATAATCAAACCTCGGCTTAAGAGAATTTATCCCCAAAAATTGATAAAGAGAATGACTCAAGAGAGTCGGAAAATAGGATGATGCAATTTGCCAATTAAATTTGAAGTCCAATCTTGGCCGGAAATTGGTGTTTACATTAGCGGAGTTTTAGGGACCGCTTAGCGGATCTTTTTGTTTACGTTAGCGGACTCGGGGCTCGCTTTGGGGATCTTTTGTTTACGTTAGCGGACTGGATGTTTACAGCATCCGTTTGATTTGGGCTGCGTGAAATTGATCTGGGTGGGAATGATTCGGAGGCCTGGTTGACAGAAATAGCTGACCACGGATTTATCTCGGGTCTGTCAGAGTTATTTGGAAATTAGCTCTCGGCTCAAAGTTGTTTATAAATTGGGTAAGAGCCCCTAAATAATGTGTCATATAACTCCCCCCATTCTAAATTGAATCGTCCCGATTCATTGGAACTGATGGGTATATTGAATGTAATTGATGGGTTAATTCGACAATGATATTTTCTTCTAGGGTATTTTCATTGTCGGGTATATTATTTATTTCATTATCGGAAATATTGTTTTCTGGTTCAATTTCTATATGAATTTGCCATGGTTTGAATATTAAAAATTTTCTGAATTTGAGTATAATCATAATAATTAAATATATAAATGTGAATATGATTAATATTAACGTAACTGGTATTTGAGTTTGTTTAATTTGAATAAATAGATTTAGTATGTTAATATTATCGAATGTGAGTTCCGAATCATTAGATATAATATATTCGGATACTAAAAAATCTGTATATTTTCGAGCTGTGATGTATTCCAATATCTTATTGTCTACATTGGTGTAGGAAATATTATTAATTTTAGTGGTGCCATTAAAAGTTATTAAATATGACCCATTTAAATGAGTGTCATTAACTGTATTTTCTCCATTTACAAAAATGGCTCCATCTTGGATTACATCTACATTTTTATTATACCCGTTACTCGTAGAGTAAAAGGGTATACTAGATTCGTCGAAAAGTATGTAACAGGCAGAAGGAAGCGTTTCCGACCCCATAAAGTATATATATTCTTGATCAGGATCACTAGCCGAGTCGATCTAGCCATGTCCGTCTGTCCGTCTGTCCGTCTGTCCGTATAACCGCTGAGATCTCGGAAACTATCGCAAGAAAACAGCGCAAGTTTGTTTCAGTAGAGTGCCACGCCCACTCTAACGCCCACAAACCGCGCAAAACTGTGGCTCCTACAGTTTTGATGCTAGAACAAAAATTTTAACTGAAATGTGTTGTTCTCATCAATACCTACCGATTGACCTAAAAAAAAGTTTGCCACGCCCACTTTAACGCCCACAAACCGCCCACAAACTTCAAAAAATCGTAAGTATGAACGCGGATATCTCGGAAAATATCAAATATAGAGAAACGGGATTTCAGATTTAAATTCCTTAGGCTTGAGCGCAGCGCAAGTTTGTTACGCGAATATGCCACGCCCACTCTAACGCCCACAAGCCGCCCAAATCTGTGGCGCCCAAAATTTTCATGCTAGATAAAAAATTTTAACTGAAATGTATTGGTCTTCTCAATACCTATCGATTGATCTAAAAAAAAAATTGCCACGCCCACTCTAACGCCCACAAACCGCCCAAGCCTGTGGAGCCCACAATTTTCGTGCTAGATAAAAAATTTTAACTTAAATGTATTGGTCTCGTCAATACCTATCGATTGATTTAAAAAAAACTTTGCCACGCCCACTCTAACGCCCACAACGCTTAAATCTGTCTACCGCCGGTAGGTGGCGCATTTGCTGCTTGCATATCTCCATTTTCCTTTGGTCCTTTTACCTGAGTAACGGGTATCTGATAGTCGAGGTACTCGACTATAGCGTTCTTCCTTGTTTTTGTCTCGGATTTTGTTACAAAAGGATTTTTCTCCATTTAGTAATCTAGTGAAACAAGAGCCTTCTGGGTTAAGTGTGCAATAATTATTAAATATTTCCGTCTTAAAATTAGACATTACATAGTACTTATTTCTACATTTTGCGACGTGATTATCAATTAATAATTTTCCATCCTTATGTGAAATGGATCTTGAATTGTAAACGTCACAACGATCGGTAATAATAGGGAATTTTATGTAAATTATAATAAGATCTTGATGCAAAGCGATTTTAAATTCAGATATATCCAAAAGGTCTGTAATAACTACAGGTCTATCTTCGTGCTTATAAATTTCTTGTATATCATCATTGTTTAGAATTTTATTATTAAATACATCAATTTTGGCGAGTGTAATTGTGTCCATTAAATTCATAAGATCGTAAGTAAGCAAGCGCAGACGATATTTTCTAAGTGGAATTTCTTGATCTTTAAAGGCTGTCTTGAATAGTTCAGATAAAGATTTTATCTCTTTAAATATTTTAGAATTTATAACGAATTGATCGTTATTATTTTGTATTAAATCATAGATTTTATTTTGGACTGTTATGAAATCATCATGATCTGGTGTTCCCGCTATCCATTTCCAAATGGTGCCTATTTCATTAATGCCTCTTTTTGATCTACTGGGTATAATTTGAGAGATAAGTATTTTGATAATTTTTAAATCGTGGGATATTTCCCAAAGAAAATTCTTGTTGTCGTGACCCTTTAGAAATTCTGTTTCAAGATTAATTATTTCTTTATAAAGACTTAAATTAGTTATATGAAATAAATCTGCGTATGATTCATAAATAAGAACATCTTTGGTATCCTTGTAAAGAAGGAAACAAATTATTTAATATTATCTTTATGAATCGTACGGTTTCTGTTATTTATAATAACTTTATTTGGGAGATTTTCCTTAACTACTTGTTTTTTATATCTCCAATTAAGCTTGTTTCTTTCCCCGTGTTTCTCTTCGTAAATTACCTCTCCTACGTGATAATTCTTATTTTGTCTATCTTTATTGGGAAAATGCAACATTTTCTCTTGGGCTTGCTGCAATAATTTAGGAATATCATCGTGTTTGATTTTATTAAATAATATATCAAAAGGTCGATGATTTGTTATTGAATGAATTGTTAAATTGTATTTTTGTGCTGCTCTAATTATAATTTCGGAATAATCAATTAAATTAAGCTCATCTTTAATGCAGCGAGCAATTTCTGTTAAGGTAGAGTGTGCCCTTTCTATTTGTCCGTTAGACGTACTATGTCGAGGATCTGCAAAGAATAAAGATATCCCATTTCTTTGTGCTAAGGATTTAAATTGGGATGAAGAAAAACTTGGTTCATTATCTATCATCAAAGATTTAGCTAATGGAAATTGTTGTAAAATTTCTGAAACTTTATTTTCTATATTAAGTTTATTAGGGATTTCTTTTACGACTAAGTATTTCGAGTACGAATCTATACAAGTAATGAATATAAGATTTTGGGCGTAAAATATGTCAAGATGCAAATTTTCACCTTCTCTTTCTGGAATAGGTGCTTGACCGATAGGAATCTGTACTGGGTGTCTGTTGTATTTGTTTTGATTGCAGATTGTGCAATTCTTTATAAACTCCTTAAGCTTTTTGTATAAATTGGGCCAATAATAAAGTCTAGTTATTTGTTTTTAATTTTCATCAAGCCCTCTATGAGCTCTACAATGAGTTTCTGTGATAATAAGAGATCTGTCTTCAGCGTTCTCGACATCCTGGACAAATGTCTTAGTGTATAAAAATGTATTTATAAAATTGTCCTTAAGTGGTTTTTAATTCTGTAAAAATCTTCTAGAGTACAGTGAACTCCTATTGTTATATTGGGTGGAATATATCCTTTTAAGATTGATACTAAATTTCTGGAGTGTCATACTCTATTATATGTCTAGTATTTCCGAATACATTAATCGACTCATGTATTGTATACCTCCCCGTTGCTATTAGCAATTGTTGCTTAAACTGGTTTAAGGGTTTTCGGGTGTCTTGTATAACATTCTCTGAACTACTCTCTGCTGAACGCTGAGTATTTTGAACTGAGACCTATTCATTACTTTCCGTTAAGTTATTTATTTGGATCCTTGATAAAGCGTCCGCAACAACATTTGTTGCTCCTGGCTTATAAGCAATTTTGGGAGAACAGCTTTCTATAAAGGAATACCATCTATTCATTTCAATATTGGGATTTTTTTGAGAAATTGAGAATAAAAGAGATTGGTGATCGGTATAGATCTCGATGTTGTTAACCCCATATAAGAAATTTCGAAGGTTTTTAAAAGCCCATACTATGGCTAAAAGTTCCTGTTTATTTGTTGCGTATAATTGTTCGGATTGGTTAGAGTTTTTGAAATAAATGTAAGTGGTTTTCCTTCCTGAGAAAGAACAGCACCAATTGCTAAGTCGGATGCGTCAGTTGTTAGGGTACATTTTTTATTTTCGTCCGGTTGTACTAGTTCTACTTGTGCAATTAAATTTCCTTTGAGCTCATTAAAAGCTCTTACAACTGAATTATCGAACTGTATTAAAGTTTTACGTGATGCTTATTTAGATACTTTGCCGTTTTGGCCTTCTAAATATTTTGTTAAAGGTTTAGCTATCTTTGCGTAACTTTGCACAAATTTTCTGTAATATCCCGTAAGGCCTAGGAAGCTTTTAAGCTCTCGAATACTTTTAGGGATCGGATATTTTACAATTGTATAAATTATTTCGGGATCGGTTTTGATCGGTTTTGAAACAACGTAACCGAGAAAGTTTGTTTCTAATTTAAAGAACTTTGATTTTTCAATCGAAATTTTCGTGTTTGCGTTCAGCAAAATTGTAATAATGACAATTTAATCATTGAAATGTTGTTCAATTGTTTTTAAAAATACAATTATGTCATCCATATAAACGTGACATGTTTTACCCACTTGTTCTTTTAAAATATCATCCATCGCTCGTTGGAATATTCTTGGAGCGTTGGTCAAACCGAAAGGCATTCTTAGGAATTCGTATTTCCCGTTGTTTATTGAAAATGAAGTTTTCTGAATGTCTGGTTCATTCATGAGAGTTTGATGAAATCCAGATTCCAAGTCAATTGTTGAAAAGTATTTGGCTTTTCCAAGATTTGACAAAATCACTGAAGGGTCCTGCATTGGATATCTATCTGGTATTGTATTTTCATTAAGTTTTTTATAATCAATTACAAGTCTGAGTTTTGGAGTTCCGTCTTCATTGAAACCCTTTTTTGGTACTACTAGTACTGGTGAATTATAAGGACTCCTACTTAGCCTTATAATTTCTTCTTTTAACATTCGACTTATTTCAGAGTTTACAAAATCTGAAGCTTATAGAGCATAAGGGTATTGTTTGCTGTATATGGCCCTATCATTTACGGTGTTTATTTCACCGCGGATATCTGTCCTAAATGGAATCTGCATATTTATTTTTGAATGCTCTTCATTGATAATATTTAATATTTCGTTCTCCAGATCTTTTCTTTGATCTGCAGACGATATTTTTATGTTGTTTATTCTTTGATTGTCGGGTAGTTCAACGACGGCGTGTTCAGAATTTTTAAATTCCAAACTTTTATTTTTGTCGGATTTCTCAACGACGGCGCGTTCAGGATTTTTAATCCTCAAACTTTTATTTTTGTCGGATATTTCAACGACGGCGTGTTCGGAATTTTTGAATTCCAAACTTTTATTTTCGTCGGATTTTTCAACGACGGCGTGTTCAGGATTTGTATATCCCAAACTAGATTCGCTTTGATTACCCATTTCAGATTCGGATCTGATTTGAGCTTTTTCATCAAAGTATTTTTTTAATATAAATTCTTTTAATGGAAGAATGGTGTTTTCTTCTGTTAAAGAATGTTGGCTTAATACGTTTCCGTTATCATAATTTAATTTTTCTTCTATTCCATTATGTTTAATTACTCCCTTAGCTGTATCAATTACCGCTCCTATTTTTTTTAACAGGTTATAGCCGACCAGTAAATCAGAGTCTAGCCCATCTATTTCATAAAAAGTATATCGCGTATTAAAAATAGTTATCATATGATAAAATTTAATTATTGAATATCCATTCACTGTGGATACTCTTTTGTAAATTGGAAGCTCGTTCTTATTTTTATAAATTCCTGTTCTTATATAACTCGAGGTTGCCCCAGTGTCAATTAATATTTTTAATTTTTTATTTATTTTTGGATCATTTCTAAGTAAGTAGGGTAAGCCTACTCCTGACTTTTGTCTAAAAAATGGTTCTCCTCAATGTTATTTAGTCTCATCGTCTTGTTAGCCGGTTGGTTAACAGTTCCAGTTGGTACCCTTTTATTTTGGGCTTGGCCTTGCTGAGTGTTCTGGGTCTCAAATTTTTTTGTTTGATCCCACTTGTTCTGACTATAATTATTATTTTGATATTTATTATAGCCTTGATTATAGCCGTTGTTAGCCTTATTCTGAGCGTGGATAGACTCGTCTACCTCCATTGGTTCCGGCTTATTTTGTGGCTGCCTATAGGTTTTCCACTGATTTTGTTGGTTATTATTAAATCTACCCTGGTTCCAAGAATTATTTTTATTCTGATTATAATAACCATAAGTATTTTTGTTCTGGTTGTTGTCATGATTAAACCTTAAATTATTATTGTTTCGCTGGTTACTGTAACTATTGTTTTGCTGTCTTGTCTTGTGGTTGAAATGTGTTTGTCCATTTCCACTAGAGTTTGGCTCGCTATGTTTTCTCTGAGTAGTAGAGAAACTATTTGCGAAATGAGCCCTCATGTTGTTGCTTTCCAATTCCTGAACTATGACCATTGTATTCGGTAGGTCAGGTGGATTCATTGAGAAAATAGTATCTGAAATTTGGCCGTTGAGGCCGGTAATGAAAACTCTAAGAGCTGTCTTCCTATGTTTCTCATTCATTTCCGCTGTTATAGGTTTGTTTCTACCGTAGGTCATAATAGTTTTATTTATTAGCAGAGTTAACTTTCTATTAACTGTACCATAATAATCCATTATGGATAATTTTCCCTGACTCAATACACTTAATTCCTGTTCAATAATGTGAATTGGTCGTTTGTCGCTAAAGACGAAGTCAAGTCTGGCCATTATGGCATCGAAATTTAATACAGTACCGTTATGGGTTAATGCATCGTTTGCCATTCCTGTTATTTTGTTTCGTAATATAGAAAAGGCAGAATAAAATCTTTCACTCCCTCTGGCATATTGCCCCATGGCTACTTTTGCCGATTCTCTCCAGCTTACATATTTATCCTCTTCACCTTTATATTCCCTAACAGATTTGATGATCTCATAAGATGTGTCGCCTTTTATAATTGGATCTACAATCTCTATCTGATAATCCTCAACCGTTTTAATTTTGTGAGAAAGCTGCGATCTTAAGTTAACGATCTCCTCCCTTAATGGATTTAATTCAAAATTTACAATTTGCTTAATTAAATCTCCTACATTTAACATGGTATTGTTTGTTATTGCCTGATGGCTTGTATTTTCTTGTGGCGGATTCATGTGGAGTCTTTTATTTGCTCCAGTCTGGCTTGTTGAAGGTTCTGACATTTTGAGAACTTTTTCAAAATTTGAAATTAACTCTTCCACTTTGTATATTTATATTTTCTTTCTTACAAATTTTTTTATATAATAATAATAAAAAAATATATGATAATAATAATAAAAAAATATAGTATCGCTCACGAATCGTCCTTAATTTTTTCTTCTCGTTGTTTTTTTTGCCTGTTGGGGTCGTCCTTATCCTGAATGATGATCCTGATTGGGGTCGTCCTTCTTTTTTTGTTTTTAGATTTTGTCTTGGGGTCTTCCTTCTTTAATTCTGTTTTTAAATTGGGGTCTTCCTTCTTTTCCAATATTTGGCGAGGGATTGCCCTTCAGCCCGTTTTCTTAAAATGTCTTTTGTTGATGATTTTAAAGATTTTTTTTATTTTCTGATTTTAAACATTTGTTTAATTAAATTGTTTTTCACAATGCTTATTTTTTTCGATGAAATTTTTTGGTCACTTTTTGATTTTTATATTGTCCGAGCAGTGAATTTATGTTACGATCACTATTTTGTAAGTTTAAAGGGATTATTGCATTTATTGATTTCCACCTTATTTTTATCAACACAGGCTTTATTTATTGGTCGGTTGTATCGGGTTTTTTTGGCCGCGCTAAATTCCTTTTTTCACTTTAAAACTTTTTTGTTTTTATTTTAAAGCTTTGCTTTTTTTGATTTTTTTAATCGCACGGCCCCACCTTGGGCGCCAATTAAATTTCTCACTCGTGATTTATTTAAAAAATTTATTTTTATTTTTTAATCACTTAATCACTATTACAATTTTTCAATAGGTCGAACTTAGTTTATTCACTGCTCGTTTACTTTTTACTCGATTAGTACTACTGCTCGATTCGGATCTCAAAAACGGACTGCCTGATCTCTAGTTCAATGATCAAAAATCCAACCTCGGCTTAAGAGAATTTATCCCCAAAAATTGATAAAGAGAATGACTCAAGAGAGTCGGAAAATAGGATGATGCAATTTGCCAATTAAATTTGAAGTCCAATCTTGGCCGGAAATTGGTGTTTACATTAGCGGAGTTTTAGGGACCGCTTAGGGGATCTTTTTGTTTACGTTAGCGGACTCGGGGCTCGCTTTGGGGATCTTTTGTTTACGTTAGCGGACTGGATGTTTACAGCATCCGTTTGATTTAGGCTGCGTGAAATTGATCTGGAATGGGAATGATTCGGAGGCCTGGTTGACAGAAACAGCTGACCACGGATTTATCTCGGGTCTGTCAGAGTTATTTGGAAATTAGCTCTCGGCTCAAAGTTGTTTATAAATTGGGTAAGAGCCCCTAAATAATGTGTCATATAACTTGCACCTTTTGAAACAAAATACGTCAGTAATTTGTACGTTTATAAGAGCATTTCGGGTTCTTATATTCTTCGGAGCCTGTATGTATCCGCTAGCAGGAATGTTTTCTAGCTTGATTATAGTAATTTCAAAATAATTGAAATTTTGTATTGCCCAACCAGAGTCTTTTTCTTGAAACTCACTGCTCGATGATAATAGGCTATCTACTGCCTTATTTAGTTCATCGATAATGTTTTCATTTTGGTATACAGATTTATATGCAGTCCCAAAATGTTTTGTTGTTTCAACAGTAACTCCTTCGTCTGTTTGTTTAATATACTAATATTGTTGAGGATATAAGACGCTTTTTGACGCTCCTTGACCACAGTAAGGCTTTTGATTTTGTGAATCATAACATTCTCTGTACCAAGCTTAGGAATATGTTTAATTTCTCCACTAATGCGACGAAGCTTATTAGGTCGTACTTTGCGAATAGGTATCAAGCAGTCGTCTCTGGAACGCAAGTTTCTTCTCTCCGGAACTTATTCAGGGGAGTACCACAGGGATCTGTGCTAGGCCCTGTATTGATTTCTTTATATGTCAATGATCTCCCTAGTATCCTGTGAAGTACATTTATATGCTGATGATGTCCAAATATATGTTAGTAGACCCGTAACTCAAATACATGCCTGTGTCCGTATAAGTAATAAAATGTTGTGGCTAATTGAAAAATGGGCATAGGAAAATGGCTTGGGTATAAATCATAAAAACCCGAAGTGCTTGGTAATTGGTAAAAAGCAACTTTCAACACTTTCACTCCAAAAATTATATATAAACCATACGCCGATAAGCTATGAAGTGAATGCAGTTAATCTAGGGATAACATTTAACAATACTTTATCATGGAGCAACCATATAGTCAAAGCGACAGAGCGTACATATTCTCTATTGAGAAAATTTTCATTCTCTAAATCGTTCCTAACTGAGGAAGTTATACTATTAATCGCCAAAGTTATCCTCCTGCCCACTCTCTTTTAAGGCATAGAAATTTTTGGAAATTAAGATGCGCGAGATTTGCGCACATTAACTGTAGCTTTTAATTCAATTGTTATACCCGTTACTCGTAGAGTAAAAGGGTATACTAGATTCGTCGGAAAGTATGTATCAGGTAGAAGGAAGCGTTTCCGACCACATAAAGTATATATATTCTTGATCAGCATCACTAGACGAGTCGATCTAGCCATGTCCGTCTGTACGTCTGTCTGTCCGCCCGGATAAACGCTGAGATCTCGGAAACTATAAGAGCTAGGCTATTGCAGCAGCAGCCGCATATGACTGGGTAGCTGCAGCTACGTTGGTAGGCCTCGGTAGAGGAGGTTTGGGATTTACATTCTGATTCAATGCATCATCTTTAGGGGGGAACGCCTCCAAGAATTTATTTTGAAGGCCCTGATATAAGCGCTCCAGGGCTTTCAATTTATCATCGATTTCATCAATTTTAGAATGCGAATCATTCGCAACCACACAGCTATCACATTGCCACAGTATATTTGGATTTAATAAGAGTTTGAGCACATCATCCGGTAGGGCTACGCAAGAAGTATGATAGGCGCGGCGGCACACAGAAGAGCAGCGAACAGCATCCGAAGCGCGAAGCTGGGCCAATGTAATATCGGTTTTGCACTCGGGACAGCGGGGAAGTAACATAGCGAGAATTTTAAGCACGTCTGGACGCAAAGAAAGCTAGATGACGACTTTTATAGTTTCGTAAAAATCTTCCTCTGAAGATAAAATAAATGAATCTGTATCCATATAAATTATTTTCGAAGAAGGACTTTTAAGTAATAGAAAATTATAATAAAATTCATACATTAACCATTTAGATAATTCTAAAGCATCAACTCCTATGTATATTGGCTTATCATACATAATTTTGGATGGTATTGATTCCAATCGCTGCAAGATCTGTCTCGAATGTCTCAACGCTATGGAAATCATGTCTAGCTATGCGTTGCCTGAAGCCTGGGGAATTTTGTTTTGATTTATAATGTTTAACAAATACTATATTTCTTCGCTTGGCGACATTTTCCAATGATTTGCCGTATACTGCATTATTCATTAACTTAAAAAAATCATTTTCGGCTAGTTTTCTTTGATCAGTGTTTAAATCAATATAAGGCTTTAATCAGCATGATTGTGTAAAGGACAAAACCCTATGTATTTTTTTTTTACAATTTAACCATGCTTTATACAAAGTTGAAGCGGTTTTAAGTGGATAATGTATTCGCTTTTATTCGCTAAATCAGCTATAAGTATTTTCTGTTTACCTCCTGGTGGAACTTTGTTTTCTGGACAGAAAGGCAAGTAGTTATGTGAGTCATGCCGATCAGTAGGGTATTCTAAATCAACTTCTAATATATATCCTACATTTCCCTCAACAGAAATATTCTTATAATCGAACGATTCTCATTGATCATTACTTAAAAATTTAAATCCTGAAAGCGGTAAGGGTTGACTCATTGCCAAACCATATAAATTATTTGCATCAATATAGCTCAGATAGATATTTGGTTTACTTGAATCAAAGTTAGTTATGTATTTAATATTAGCAATATCGCTCTTATCGCTCTTTTTAAAAAATTGTACACGTCTCTGTCGCTAATAAGTTCTAAATTTACATTAGTATACTGAGCATAGCATCCCAGTATATTGACGGTGCTGTAACATAGTTAATATTTTTTCTAATTTATAATTTATAATTTTCTGACAAATTTTTCTAAAATTTTCGAAAACATCGGTCAAAACTAATACATCACTTTCTAAATAAAGTTTTAAATAATCTTTTATGGTATTACAATTGAAAGTTTTCCAAACCTTTTGGGCAAAATTGTAATCATCTATACTAAAATTTTCTTCACTGAGAGAATTGTAAAAACTATCAATGTCAGGAAGCTGGGTATTCTCAAATTTTTCAAAACTGTCTAAATAGTCATAAGGGAAAACACCCTTCCTACGCATTTGCTTAAATTTTTCTACCTGAAATTTAGTACTTAGAATTTTAAAATCTTTGTCCTCCATGTAGCTCAATAGTTTTTCTATACTTGAATTTAAAAATATAATCGAATCGATGTATCTCATTTTATATCTATTTGAGGCATTTAATTGTCTGCGTTAGCGCTATATAATGCTCTTTATTACAGGGTATGGGGCTTCAAAAAATCGTAAGTATGAGCGTGGATATCTCGAAAACTATCAAGGATAGAGAATTGGGATCTCAGATTTAGATTTTGAGTCTTTTGCGCAGCGCAAGTTTGTTACGCAAATATGCCACGCCCACTCTAACGCCCACAAACTGACCAGGCCTGTGGCGCCCACAATTTTCATGCTAGATACAAAATTTTTACTGAACTGTATTGGTCTCGTCAATACCTATCGATTGACCAAAAAAAAATTTGCCACGCCCACTCTAACGCTCATAACGCTTAAATCTGTCTACCGCCGGTAGGTGGCGCATTTCAATCTCGCTTTGCTGCTTGCATATCTCCATTTTCCTTTGGTCCCTTAAGCTGAGTAACGGGTATCTGATAGTCGAGGTACTCGACTATAGCGTTCTTCCTTGTTTTCTCCTTAAGTGATTTGCAGAATTTTTGTATGCAGTCAGCGCCTATAAAATTATACAAAATTTGAATAAGTTTTAAAAATAGTAATAAATTAATTTTTTGTTGTCCACAATTCGTTAGGATCAGGATTATATTTATGTGCTGTATAAAATGATACGCCACATGCAGTATGTTTCTGCACTTTTGTTGTTAACGAAGTTGAAGACGAACTTAGGCATGTTCTATAGTTTTCAAGAACAGCCTCAATATCGGCATATATCACCAACGGAGGAGATCATTTTTTGTGAAAGCCCTTGAATGACGTTGTAGTATTTGGTTTAGGGTAAAACGAGGCCACTTTTCCGCATTCAAGTTTGTTGTGGGTAGTATTGTTGACTGTGAAAAACTGTAGACAGTTATCACAAAAATATCCTCCTGATTAAGCCTTGGAATGCTGTGACTAGCATAATCTTTTTACACTTGTAATGTAAGCGTAATGCATACTTTCTTGGCTTACATTATTTATTCCCAATATATTTATGTGGTTAGTGCGAATACATTTAGTTCTAAACGTGGGACCGATAACTTTGTCACCATCAGCATCGATCTCATAAATATTTATATATTATATTTATATTATATTTTTTTCTCGAAATGAATAATTCCTTTATTCGTGATTGGAAACTCGATTCCTGAAAAATCCAATCTAATTTCGTCTCATAAAATTATTTCGTTATTAATGTTAGTGTGGTAAGTTGTGGGCTTTGTAATTTTCTCTCGTGAATACTTTTTTTGATTTGCTGTTGTAAAGGTCGCACTCTCATGACTTTTATTAGCTATGAATGCTAGTATGCACCTTTTGAAACAAAATACGTCAGTATTCTGTACGTTTATAAGAGCATTTCGGGTTCTTATATTCTTCGGAGCCTGTATGTATCCGCTAGCAGGAATGTTTTCTATCTTGATTATAGTAATTTCAAAATAATTGAAATTTTGTATTGCCCAACCAGAGTCTTTTTCTTGAAACTCACTGCTCGATGATAATAGGCTATCTACTGCCTTATTTAGTTCATCGATAATGTTTTCATTTTGGTATACAGATTTATATGCAGTCCCAAAATGTTTTGTTGTTTCAACAGTAACTCCTTCGTCTGTTTGTTTAATATACTAATATTGTTGAGGATATAAGACGCTTTTTGACGCTCCTTGACCACAGTAAGGCTTTTGATTTTGTGAATCAACATTCTCTGTACCAAGCTTAGGAATATGTTTAATTTCTCCACAAATGCGACGAAGCTTATTAGGTCGTACTTTGCGAATAGGTATCAAGCAGTCGTCTCTGGAACGCAAGTTTCTTCTCTCCGGAACTTATTCAGGGGAGTACCACAGGGATCTGTGCTAGGCCCTGTATTGATTTTAATATATGTCAATGATCTCCCTAGTATCCTGTGAAGTACATTTATATGCTGATGATGTCCAAATATATGTTAGTAGACCCGTAACTCAAATACATGGCTGTGTCCATATAAGTAATAAAATGTTGTGGCTAATTGAAAAATGGGCATAGGAAAATGGCTTGGGTATAAATCATAAAAACCCGAAGTGCTTGGTAATTGGTAAAAAGCAACTTTCAACACTTTCACTCCAAAAATTATATATAAACCATTCGCCGATAAGCTATGAAGTGAATGCAGTTAATCTAGGGATAACATTTAACAATACTTTATCATGGAGCAACCATATAGTCAAAGCGACAGGGCGTACATATTCTCTTTTGAGAAAATTTTCATTCTCTAAATCGTTCCTAACTGAGGAAGTTATACTATTAATCGCCAAAGTTATCCTCCTGCCCACTCTCTTTTAAGGCATAGAAATTTTTGGAAATTAAGATGCGCGAGATTTGCGCACATTAACTGTAGCTTTTAATTCAATTGTTATACCCGTTACTCGTAGAGTAGAAGGGTATACTAGATTCGTCGGAAAGTATGTAACAGGTAGAAGGAAGCGTTTCCGACCACATAAAGTATATATATTCTTGATCAGCATCACTAGACGAGTCGATCTAGCCATGTCCGTCTGTACGTCTGTCTGTCCGCCCGGATAAACGCTAAGATCTCGGAAACTATAAGAGCTAGGCTATTGCGATTTGGCGTGCAGATTCCTGAGCTTCTTACGCAGCGCAAGTTTGTTTCAGCAGAGTGTCACGCCCACTCTGAAGCCCACTCTATCGCCCACAAGCCGCCCAAAACTGTGGCTTTTACAGTTTTGATGCTAGGATAAAAATTTTAACTGAAATGCATTGTTCTCATCAATACCTATCGATTGACCCAAAAAAAAGTTTGCCACGCTCACTTTAACGCCCACAAACCTAAAAAAAATCGTAAATATGAACGCGGATATCTCGGAAAATATCAAAGATAGAGAAATGGGATTTCAGATTTAGATTCCGTAGGCTTGAGCGCCGCGCACAACGCCCACAAACCGCCCAAGCCTGTGGCACCCACAATTTTCATGCTAGAAACTGAAATGTATTGGTCTGGTCAAAACCTATCGATTGATCCAAAAAAAACTTTGCCACGCCCTCTCTAACGCCCACAACGCTTAAATCTGTCTACCGCCGGTAGGTGGCGCATTTCAATCTCGCTTTGCTGCTTACATATCTCCATTTTGGTCCCTTTAGCTGAGTAAACGGTATCTGATAGTCGAGGTACTCGACTGTAGCGTTCTTCCTTGTTTCCAATAAATTAATGACGGCTTAGCATATGTCTTGTAGAAATGGAATCTTAAGTGAATCGCCGCTGTAAAGGCCCACGCTCAGGGCATACAACTTTTTTGAGGTTAATCAAATTTTCTTTTAAGCTATCTGTTATCACTGTGGACGGCAGTACACGTAGTGGCGAAGCGCGCAAAAGAGCGTGCGAAGGCAACTACTATATATAGCCGAAGAATTGAAAATTTGCCATTATGGTCCGATCGTAACGAGTGATACACTAATCGAAAAGTATCGCTAAAACTAAGAAGATTGCATACCAAGATTTTCGAAATATTGATTTGTTTGGGAGAAAAGGCGGTGAAAGTGTAAAAGTAAAATTTTAGAAAATTGGAGCTGCTGGATACGGTGGGGCTAAAAGCCCCAGTTGTTTAGCTAGTTTTGTTCTTACTGAGAATACGCGTCGAATGACACCTCATTTGTTGAAATCCGATGTCCCGTTCAAAAGTAATTCAAACAAGGGAGAACGCTATAGTCAAGCACCTCGAATATCAATCGATTGGTATTGACGAGACCAATACATTTCAGTTAAAATTTGTTATCTACCATAAAAATTGTGGGCGCCACAGGTTTGGGCGGCTTGTGGGCGTTATAGTGGGCGTGGCATATTCGCGTAACAAACTTGCGCTGTGTACAAAGCTACGGAATCTAAATCTGAGATCCCAATTCTGTATCTATGATAGTTTCCGAGATAACCACGCTCATACTTACGATTTTTTAAAGTTTGTGGGCGGTTTGTTGGCGTTAAAGTGGGCGTGGAAGGTATGGTAGGTATTGATGAGAACAATACATTTCAGTTAAAATTTTTATTCTAGCATCAAAACTGTAGGAGCCACAGTTTTGGGCGGTATATGGGCGTTAGAGTGGGCGTGGCACTCTGCTGAAACAAACTTGCGCTGCGCAGGAATCTCAGGAATCTGCATGCCTAGTCCTAGTATTGTAGCTCTTATAGCTTCCGAGATCTCAGCGGACAGACGGACATTGCTAGATCGACTCGGCTAGTCATTCTGATAAAGAATATATATACTTTATGGGGTCGGAAACGCTTCCTTCTGCCTGTTACATACTTTCCGACGAATCTAGTATACTCTTTTACTCTACGAGTAACGGGTATAAAAACAAGATTTTCTTCTTCTTCCCAAAATGAAAATGTTTGTCCCTTTGTGGGTTTGTATGCATCCCATCTTAGTTTTAGGGTTTTGGAAACCCTATGGGTGTATAAAGTAGCTTGAAATAGAAAACGTTAGTTCTACTTTTGGAAAAGCCCGCTAGCTAAGCGGAAAATCAAAAAAAAAGCCTGTTTTTAAATGCTTATAGTATCTAAATAACTAATGCTACAGAAACGTGCTATATATCTCTGAAAAGATCATTTAATTTGCTAAATACCCTTTATATAATAAATTTGTCTAAATATTTTAGATTTAGAGTTATGACAAAAAGATGTTTTTTAAAAGCACTCTTTGACTATTTCCTCAAAATTGAGTCGAAGGATTTCTTTTTAAATTTTAAATCATATAGTCCTTGAAATTCCTCAACTTTCGATATATAACACTTTTTGCCTTAAAAATTACCGTTTGGAAGCGATAAAAAGTGAAACTCGTTTTAGCTCCGTGTACGAAATATTTCATACTTATTGGAATAATCAAGAAAAAAACCAATTTGATGAAAAATATTCTTATTCGATTTTTTCAAACGGAAAATCTGTTATGGTTTTAGGTTCCTTTACTTGCATTAGGCTAATTGAAATAGGTAACTTGATCTATTTGTTCTGCCACCTTGGAAAAACCCGCTAGTTCGGCAGGAAATATAAGAAAGGACAGGTTTCTCTTGGAATCTGAAACTATACAGCCCTTGAAATTTCAAACTTGTGCTATTAAAATAGGTAATTGAAGCGATAAAACTTGTTAATAAAAAGTTTAACATTCAAGGGGACGACTCCTAGTCTTGGTATTGGGGTACTTAAACTCTTGTGACTGAAAATTATTAGAAACAAATATAGATTTAAAATGCTTATAGTATCTAAACAACTAATGCTACAGAAACGTGCTATATATCTCTGAAAAAATAATTTAATTTGCTTTATACAGTAAAATTGTCTGAATATTATAGATTTAGAGATATGATAAAAAGGTTTTTTTTAAAACCACTTTTTGACTATTTTCTTAAAATTGAGTCGAACGATTTCTTTTTAAATTTTAAATCATGTAGCCCTTGAAATTCCTCAACTTTTGATCTATAACACTTATTGCCCTAAAAATTACCGTTTGGAAGATATTAAGCGATAAAAAGTGCAACTCGTTTCAGCTCCGTATACGTAATATTTCATACTTATTCGAGTAAACAAGAAAATAACCAATTTGATGAAAAAATTCTTATTAGATTTTTTTCAAACGGAAAATCTGTTATGGTTTTAGGGTCCTTTACTGGCAAGAAGCTTATCGAAATAGGAAACTTGATCTATTTGTTCTACCATTGGAAAAACCCGCTAGTTCGGCGGGAAATGTAAGAAACGACAGATTTCTCTTGAAATCTGAAACTATACAGCCCTTGAGATTCCAAACTTGTGCTATTAAAATAGGTAATTGAAGCGATAAGACTTGTTGTGCCTAATTTAAGGTGGCGTTCAGCTAAGATTAGGGGTCGAATCTGTGTTTGGTTTTTCAATAGCCAAGCCATATGGGGACGACTCCTATTCATGGTATTGGGGTACTTAAACTCTTGAGCAAAAAAAAACTTCTGATATCAAACAAAAACACCTCTTAACGAGGTAGAAAGTAGTGGCGAACGCGCCCTTAACAGAAATATCTGATATCAACAATTGTGACGAAAAGTGATATTACATTTGATAAAATAAATAAACACACACACTGTCTGAAGGCCTCCCACTTTTCCTTTAGGGAAAGCGCCCAGATCTTCAGGTAGAATAATAATTTAAAGATTGCTAAAAATAATTTTTGAAATTTGATTTCGCAGGGTTTTAGGATTTTATTCAATTCCTCTTGATTCATTGCTGCGTCCTGGATGGTATCTGCTCCGGTTAGGCAATTATTAATACTAATCACGATTCAGTATGGCTGAAATCCGAATTTGCGTTGGCCAAATGTTTTCAATTCTTTTATTTCGTAGCACCAAACCATCATTTGATTAAATTGGTCTTTTGGATTTATAGAAACATGGCGATACCTTTTTTGTATGTCCCCCGTAAAAATATTTGTGAGTTCTTAACCTTAATAAAATAAAAAAACAGATCACTTTGAACCAGTTGCTCTGGAGGCAGCACGTAATTTAATGATTTTCCTCTTAATTTTGTAGTAGTGCTTTCTGGTTTGAAGACGAAGACAATGATGAGGGAGAAGTAATGTGCCTTAGGTAATTCAACAGGAGTTACTTTTTTCAAATGGCCTTGTGTTTCATACTATGCTATAAATTCATTATACATTTGTTTAATATGTGGACCTTTTTCCAATAAATTAAAGCTCCTTGTAGCGATATCGCAACACGTACCTGGGGTTGAAGGATTTTCAGAAAATTGTAGTCTGACGAACATGTGCCTTTCTTACAAGGATGATTTAGATTCAGTATTATGTAAAACTAGTAATCCTAATTATGTTTTTATCTGCTCTGGTCTTATTATCGAAAAATTATCTTCCGCGCCAAGCTTTAATTCCATTTTCCCTGGCCCATCAAAGATGAATATTCTATGATATTTTCAGGTCACTTATTTTTAACCGTTCAGTAGGCTGCCACCATGCGAGAAAAGCTTCGACTTTAGATTCAAAATCTTGTTTTATTAGCACACGCGTCCTTTGCGTAGGTTTTTCAGCATATTTTTAGAGATAGCAGCTTCACAAATCTTTCTGAGAATAAATTAAAATGCGAACCGGAGTCAAGAAGTGCACGAGAGTTTCCTTCTTGTTGATTTGGTCCATGTTATGTTAGTGTTATTTGTGACATTTCATGGATCTTTATTTCGACATGCATTGTTTGGACATGTGGTCTGCATTTAAGCAATTGACGCACAATTTTTTTGCTGGACCCAGGCCAGCCTTTTAGCAGAAGTAGCCTCCTTGAATCAATTGCATTTGTATAAACTGTGCATGGGCTTTTCCAAAAACGTTCTTTATTTTTTGAATTTCCCTGGTGTCTTAAATTGTTTGGTCATAAAGTGTATGAATAAGTCGATCTTATTTTCTTGGCACATGACCTGGATCCCACGTGTCAGTCTTGAATCCCATATTTCCAAGGGTTTGCAATGATTCGCTTATTTTGTTCCTTTTTTATTGACTGAGAATCATTAGCGGTATTTAAACGCTCTTTAAGCATTATCCAGGTAGTCCATACTTAACTTCAGCTAATTCCAAATGGTCGTCTAGTTTATCTGGAAAAGGGCTTGCAATGATTCGTTTATTTTGTTCGTTTTTTAATGACTGCAAATTATTAGAAACAAATATAGGCGTAATAAAACGTTCTTTTAGCATTGTCTAGGCAGTACATACTTAACTTCTGCTAGTTCCAAATGACTGATTAATCTATCTACTTTTCCAGGTAGATTAGCTTTAAGAAACAAAACTTTTGAAATTTTTGCTGTCATTAATTCATTGACTATTTTATTAAAAATGTTATAGAAATGTTGCCATTTTAAATGGCTTACTTCAAATTTCGGAATGGAAATTTTGGCAACTGAATTCAGTTGATTAAAGACTCCGCATGATTGGTGGCTTCTGTAACCGTATCACTTACTGGCTGACGAAATTGTAACATCGCCTTTTAGCAGATATAATATAGTTTCAAATTGGACTTTAAATTTGTTATCATAATTATCTATTTTCATAAGCCAAACAATAATTTTAATGTTACGTGAAACTCAATGCACTCAAAGTAAATTTAACAAGTAGTATAATAGTTAAAAGGTCCATTACAAAAATTGGGCAGTTTGGCAGTCTATGCGTCTGTCCGTCCGTTATCTGATATCTGAGAAACTATAAAAGCTAGAAAGTTGGGATTTGACATGCAGATTCTTGAGCTTCTTGGACAGTGCAATTTTGACTCAGCAGGGTGCAACGCCCACTCTAACGCCATCAATACCCATACGCCCACGCTAAAACCTGCCTATCGCTCACATTTTTGAAGAATTTATAAGAGTGTAAATTTTGCTTTGATTATCATTATCTGTCTTCATGCCAAAACTTGTCCAAATCGGACAACCCATTAAAACGTTATAAGCATATAAAGAAACCTGCGCAAGGTGGCGTTGTCGCGGGGTGTGCAATATTGTCAACAATCGCTTTGCTGCCTGCATGTCTCCTTCAACGTCGCAATCCCCTTAGCGGAGTAAAGAATATCTGATAGTCGAGGCCGTCGATTAGTGCGTTCCCCCTTGTTTTGGTCCCCTTCTGTTCATAGGTCTGGAATTCCGATTTATAGAAAATTTGTTTTCGTGTTTCATAGTTCTGGACATAGACCCCAAAAACAGATGTTTGGTGCTTAAAAGTGGTTGTACGAGTATTTTGTTCACCTCTTCTAGCTTGTGTTATATGGTCGGAATCTGAAGAATTTAGGCATTGAATTCTTCAACAGCTTGAAGAACAATTTATCCAGTGGTCCAATGGTCAAAGGTTTGTTTTTAATATTTTATTTCATTAAGAAAGTTGTATAATACAATAATAATATTTTTTCAATATTGATTGCGTTGTGTCTTAAAAGTGCTTGTACGAGTATACTGTTCACCTCTTCTGGCTTAGGTTATATGGTCGGAGTCTAAAGAATTTATGGGCAAAGTTTTGTTTTTAATATTATATTTCATTAAGAAAGTTGGATGATACAATATTAATATTTTTTCAATATTAAATGCGTTTGCTTGCAGAAATATTTAAAAGAGTATTTGCTGTAATTTCGGTTAAAAAGCCGCCGAGTTGACGATTACCCCGGGATTCGCCAAGTTGGAAGAGTCGATGGGTCGACTAATTCTACTTTTGAACTACTATATGGTTCAAAAGTAGAATTAGTCGAAAACTATTTTTGAAAACTATTGAAGTCGCCAAGTTGACTTCCATTTATTTAGTAACAGATTGCCAAGTTGATAAGTAACTCCTTTGAAAATGTACAAGTTCATCGGAAAATGCTTGGTAATTAATTCGAGACAGTTTTCCCTAGTTTCCCTTAGTATATTAAGCGCGATTTATTATAACTTTAAATCTAGATGATTCGCTTTCCAGGATGATCGGAAATCTTCCAATACAAATGTGCAGAAATTAGCGCCAAGTTGAATTTACTTTCATGCACTGTCTCGGGTCACCAAAATGCTTGGAGACTTATTAGACTTATTATTATTACTTATTATTATTATAATGACAGTAGGTTGCTAAAATTGCATTAACAAGGAGAGCTCATACGTATGAGGGCCAAAGACACTGCGATGTTAGCTCGTTAAACGCAGAGTAATTGAATACACATGGCTTATTTGTGTACTGATTTTTTTGGGCGGGTTTATATACACGATTTCAGAGTCAGGGTGGTCACCACAGCGAACAGGTCCCTTGAGGGCTTGATAGTTAAATATACACTGCGTTGCGTATGTCCTAAGGTATACAGAATTACATTGTCAACATATTGGTTTCCCATTAGTGGAAGCATAGGCTAGTGCTAATTAAAATATTAATCTGAATTTGCAGGTAGCGAGGGCTGAGCTGGCGCTGCCTGTGGCTGTCATCGGCATCTGTGGGACTCAAGTGTAGGCACTAACAACGCCATTAAAGGGAGGAAGGTCAATGGAATTTTAAAACTGTGTGCATTGCTTAGAAGAAAAAAATCGGAAATATATTAAACATTAGCAAGATCGCACGCAGCTTCGTCTGTGGAAATCAAGATCGGCCACATTTCTTGCCCAACTGGCCGAGGGGCGTTGCCGCGTGTCGTACGGTACAAATTCGCAAGATGATAGACGCGTAGAAAAAACAAATACTGGACATTGTTGGTTAAAACCTCTAATTGACAATCTACATGACAAAGATGGTAAATACATGACCAGTCACAACACAAGAATTCCTTTCTGACAATAGGTTGCTGTTGATATCACCTGCCAATATGATTTCGGTGTACTCCAACGAAATGTCTGAAACAACATAAGTAATGACCCGTAGTCAATTCTCCGATACGGTCTATATATGCAACCTAGAAGGGTTCTTCCATGGGATTTATTGGGAAGTTCTAATAGAATGTATTCAATAGTACTGTCACTGGGCTGTTTAAGTACCACTTTACATTTCAGCTTCACATTCACGTATATAGCAACACCTCCTGCATGACCAGTACGATCGGACCGATAAACATTAAAGCCTTCACAAACAGTAGACGAATCACATAGATCATTTACAAACCACGTCTCAGACACACATATCACATCGACATTAGACTGAGTGAAAAGGAATCTAAACTCATCAATCTTCTTTAGCAAACTTTGTGCATTTAAGTTAACAATTTTGACACAATTTTTATAACTACTTATAGTTTTTGTCATGGCAGTAGCTATGGAACAAACTTCGTCATCCTGCATTGTTGTTATCAATGATTATTAGGGGCGCAATCTCAATATTCAATGCGTATCTTATACATTTCTTAAAGTAAACTAGTTTTAAACCTATCTTAATTAAGAGGATACGATTTGTACGCTAAGGAACGAAAGCTATCAGCTTCAGGTCCAGCTGATGCGTTAGTGAGAGATGTAAAAAGTGGATCAGGCGAATGATTAATGGACGAAAGTTCCTCCATACTGTTAATGCAACAGACACCCTCTCTTCGCGTGCAGCGTACGTGCAGGTAGTATATAAGTCGGAACCAGCCCGATCGAACAACTATATCTTATAGCTCCCATAGGAATAATTGGAAAAAAATTATATCGTTGGTGTTTATTAACATATAACCTCCTACGCTTGGAAATAACATTTTTAAATTAGTTTTGAGTTTCGAATTTAATTTTATCAAAATCGGACGACTATATTATATAGCTGCCATAGGAATGATCGGAAAATTGGTGGGAAAATAATATGAAACAAATCATAGCTTCCGTGTTTTTTTTTGTTTATCTTATACTATAGGGAATAACATTTTTTGTATTTTTAAGCTTTATTGATTTTGATCGTATTTTATTTTACCCTGGGATATAGAATATTTGAACTTTTCTGCATTACGAATTTAATTTTACACAAATATCACTGAAGCTAGCAACAATTCTTAAAAATTTAACATGGTGTTACTAACATTGATTATTTCTTATAACTGCAAGGGTATACAAGCTTCGGCTTGCCGAAGTTAAGTTCCCTTCTTGTTTTATAATGTGATTAATACTGTTATGCTTAAATTACTTATGCGAATACATAAAAATCATTAGAGGACCTAATTATCATAAGTAGACGATATCAGTAGACAATGGATTTTATGTAAAATCACTTTTAAGCCTAATTGAGCGGACTTAAAAGTGATTTTACATAAAATCCATTGTCTACTGATAACATTTTGAACAATATATTTGCAAATTCGATTTGTAAGTGTAAGTAAGAAAGTTTATTAATTTCAGAAATGTACTATTAGAACTTTTGTATGTTGAAGGTGCGATCGTCAAGACCCTTACCTCGTTAAGGGTTGTTTTTTTTTTGATATTATTATTTTTTTTAAATTTATTTTTCACGATAATATATTATAGAACTGTTTTTATACCCGTTACTCGTAGACTAGAAGGGTATATCGTATTTGATGAAAAGTATATAGCAGGTAGAAGGAAGCTTTTCAGACCCCATAAAGTATATATATTCTTGATTATGATCACTGGCCGAGCCGATCTAGTCTGTCCGTATGAACGCTGATGTCTCGGAAACTAGGGGTGCTGCAGGCTATATGGCGCTATAGGGAAGGTGGCGCTATAGAAGGATAATATAGGTGGCGCTTGGCTAGGTGAGTTAGTGAAAAAACCAGAGTTGCTTTATGCATATCTCCATCCCTCTCGCACTCCCCTAAGCTGAGTAACGGATATCTAATAGTTAGGGCCATCGCCTCCTGCGATTTTTCTTGATTTTAAACTTATTTACTGTAACGGAAAGTATATTTATATTTTGTGTCAATTTATTCGGGGTTTTTACAATATTAAAATAAAAGTTCTCTTGCTATACCCGTTACTCGTAGTGTAGAATACAATAAAGTCTATTGAGATCTGCGCGCTGAATTCTCGAAAACTTTAAAGGCTTGGATGTTGATATAAATCATAACCATTCTGGCTGCTCTAAATCTACGTAATTTTTTTTTGGCGGAGTGCCAGGCCCACAAACGCCCATGACGCAAAAGTTGGTTTTGCGTCCACATTTTTGAAAATCTCCTGCCAGTGTATCTTAACAATGATTTTGTTATTAATAGGAAGATTTGTGCTTAACTTTTTTTTATAAAATAACACTGGTATAGACCAATTTTTGTATATATTTATAATATATAATTTATGTTACTTACTTGTAATTTTTAAGTATATATACCGTTATATTTACCTTTTAAAAGGGAGACAATATACTGAATTTCTTGAAAGCCAACAAATTAATAGCGGCTTAGCATACATATATCTTGTAGAAATGGAATCCTAAGTGAATCTCCGCTGTAAAGGCCCACGCTTAGGGCAGACAAATTTTTTGAGGTCACTCATATTTTCTTTTAAATTATCTGTTTTAATAAACTAGATTAAATAAAGAATTTGCTGGAGCTTATTAAATTTTTGGTATTACACTTTATATAATAAATGTGTTTTAACTTTATAAATTCTAATTGAACGCCCTAAATGCGCCCCTGTAAAATCAACTCATTTTCTAGAATTGAAATATTTTCATATAACAATCAATCTGATAACACTAGTTAAATACTTTAGAAACGAATGGTTTATTATTATTATACTTAGCAAATACATCTTTATACCCTTCCAGAGGGTATTATAATTTCAGACAGAAGTTTGCAACGCAGTGAAGGAGACGTTTCCGACCCCATAAAGTAAAAAAATTCTTATTTCTTTTGCAGGTAGTATATAAGTCGGAACCAGCCCGATCGGACAACTATATCTTATAGCTCCCATAGGAATAATCGGAAAAAAATATACCTTTGGTGTTTATTAACATATAACCTCCTACGCTTGGAAACAACATTTTTATATTAGTTTTGAGTTTCAAATTTAAATTTATCATTTATCATATAGCTGCCATACAAACGATCGGAAAATTGGTGGGAAATTAATATGAAACAAATCATAGCTTCCTTGTTTTTTGACATATTATCTTAAACTATAGGGAATAACATTTTTTGTATTTTTAAGACTTTCGAATTAAATTTAATAAAAATCGAACGGCTCTAACATATAGCTGTCAAAGAAATGGTCAGAGAATTAATGAAATATTTTTTTTTTGTAAATTGAGCTTTGTTGATTCTGATAGTTTTTTCTTTTACTCTGGGATATTTAATTTTACACAAATTTAATTTTACACAAATATCACTGAAGCTAGCAACAATCCCTCAAAATTTAACATGGTGTTACTAACATTGATTATTTCTTATAACTGCAAGGGCTTCGGCTTGCTGAAGTACTCGTGGAGTAAAATGGTATACTAGATTCGTCGGAAAGTATGTAGCAGGCAGAAGAAAGCGTTTCCGACCCCATAAAGTATATATATTCTTGATCAGGATCACTAGCCGAGTCGATCTAGCCATGTCCGTCTGTCTGTCCGTCCGGATAAACGCTGAGATCTCGGAAACTATAAGAGCTAGGCTATTGCGATTTGGCGTGCAGATTCCTGAGCTTCTTACGCAGCGCAAGTTTGTTTCAGCAGAGTGTCACGCCCACTCTGAAGCCCACTCTATCGCCCACAAGCCGCCCAAAACTGTGGCTTTTACAGTTTTGATGCTAGGATAAAAATTTTAACTGAAATGCATTGTTCTCATCAATACCTATCGATTAACGGGTATAAAAACAAGATTTTCTTCTTCTTCCCAAAATGAAAATGTTTGTCCCTTTGTTTGTGGGTTTGTATGCATCCCATCCTAGTTTTAGCGTTTTGGAAACCCTACGGATGTATAAAGTAGCTTGAAGTAGAAAACGTTTGTTTTTCGACTTTTGGAAAAACCCGCTAGTTTAGCGGAAAAAAAAGCCAGATTTAAAATGCTTATAGTATCTAAACAACTAATGCTACAGAAACGTGCTATATATCTCTGCAAAGATAATTTAATTTGCTAAATACCCTTTATATAATAAATTTGTCTGAATATAATAGACTTAGAGTTATGACAAAAAGTTGTTTTTTAAAACCACTTCTTGACTATTTTCTCAAAATTGAGTCGAAGGGTTTCTTTTTAAATTTTAAATCATATAGCCCTTGAAATTCCTCACCTTTTGATATATAAAACTTTTTGCCTTAAAAATTACCGTTTGGAAGATATTAAGCGATAAAAAGTGCAACTCGTTTCAGCTCCGTGTACGAAATATTTCATACTTATTGGTTTAATCAAGAAAAAAACCAATTTGATGAAAAATATTCGTATTAGATTTTTTCAAACGGAAAATCTGTTATGGTTTTAGGTTCCTTTACTTGAATTAAGCTAATTGAAATAGGTAACTTGATCTATTTGTTCTACCACCTTGGAAAAACCCGCTAGTTCGGCAGGAAATATAAGAAACGACAGGTTTCTCTTGGAATCTGAAACTATACAGCCCTTGAAATTCCAAACTTGTGCTATTAAAATAGGTAATTGAAGCGATAAAACTTGTTAATAAAAAGTTAAACATTCATGGGGACGACTGCTAGTCATGGTATTGGGGTACTTAAACTCTTGTGCAAAAAAAAACTTCTGATATCAAACTAAAACACCTCTTAACGAGGTAAAAAGTAGTGGAAAACGCGCCTTTAACAAATATTTCTGATATCAACAATTGTGACGAAAAATGATGTTGCACTCGATAAAAAAAATAAACTATATTAAATTTATGTAGTCGGCACGCTACAACAGAAAATTTACGTGTAGGTAAATAAATATTTACTGTTGCGGGCCGAAATCATAAATTTAATATAGTTTATTTATTTTATCGAATGTTATATCATTTTTCATCACAATTGTTGATATCAGAAATATTTGTTAAAGGCGCGTTCGCCACTTATTTTTACTTCGTTAAGCGGTGTTTTTGTTTGATAATAAACTAGACTTAATAAATAATTTGATGGAGCTTTTTGAATTTTTGGTATTAGACTATATATAGTAATTGTTTTTTAACTTTATAAATTCTAATTGAACGCCCTAAATCCACCCCTGTAAAATCAACTCACATTCTACAACTAAAATTTTTTCATATAATAAACAATTTGATAACACTAGTTTAATACTTTAGAATCGAATGGTTTATTATTATTATACTTAATAAATACATCTTTTTATAATGTGATTAATACTGTTATGTGTAAATTACCTATGCGAATACATAAAAATCATTAGAGAACCTAATATTAATCAATAGACGATGGACTTTATCACTTTTGAATCCGCCCAATTTGGTTTAATGGTGATTTTACATAAAATCCATCGTCCACTGATACAATTTTGAACAATATATTTGCAGATTCGATGCCTCCGTATTGATCCAAAATATAACAGATGGTCCGTCCAGTTATAGCACTTTATGGATTCTGTGTTAAATCGGAGATCTCTTTGACTTCATCAGAAAACTCTGCCCACCACACAAGCGCACTGCTCTAACCGTGGTAAAAATTGTTTTGCTAAAGGATCTACCTTTGATTTAGCGCATAATAATCGCACCGTTGTATGTCTGTTTTTATATGTAGCTCTTAAGTAAACAGCAGCCCCTTTTCGGAAGCATCCACAAATATGTGTAGCTCCTGTTACTGGTGTACGCGATATTTTTATTTTGTGTTAATACTGTAGACACTGTCTGAAGGCCTCCCACTTTTCCTTTAGGGAAATCGCCCAGATCTTCAGGTAGAATAATAATTTAAAGATTTTATAAAATAATTTTTGAAATTTGATTTCGCAGGGTTTTAGGATTTTATTCAATTCCTCTTGATTCATTGCTGCGTCCTGGATGGTATCTGCTCCGGTTAGGCAATTATTAATACTAATCACGATTCAGTATGGCTGAAATCCGAATTTGCGTTGGCCAAATGTTTTCAATTCATTTATTTCGTAGCACCAAACCATCATTTGATTAAATTGGTCTTTTGGATTTATAGAAACATGGCGATACCTTTTTTGTATGTCCCCCGTAAAAATTTATTTATTTATTTATTTATAAAGAGCTAACAAATAATTGAAATTATCAGCTAGCAATGATGTTGAGCAATGGCGACGTGGACCTTCAGCTCGAATTGTATATAATATTATTTTTTAAGGTTTCTTATAGGTATTTATTTCTATTGTTTAGCTTAGGTAGAGTTATTATATGCGGTGGTATAAATTTGTGTTTTTTAGAAATTGTATAATTTTTGATATGTTTGGTGGTGTGGGATTGGAAAGTGCTTCTAGTGGATTGGTGTTATTAAATATTTGTTGTCTTTGGATGTTTAGCGCGTTGCAAGTGGAAAGTAAGTGTCTTATTGATACAATGTCGTTGCAGAATGGGCAGGTATTGGTATGGTTTGGATCGATGTAGTGTGTGTGGGTTATTTTGGTGTGTCCAAGTCTGAGTCTTGTTATTTTTATCTGGTCTAAACGTGAGATGGATAAGTGGTTGTTCTTTGTGATGTGGTAGCTGTTGAGTTGGAGTTGGTTAATTGACTGGTACCAGGCTGATGTCTTCGTTATATGTGATAGTGTTTTGGCTTGGTGTGTGTTTTTTATATATTTTAGTATGTCTTTTGTGTTAAGATTTCAGCATATTTTTAGAGATAGCAGCTTCACAAATCTTTCTGAGAATAAATTAAAATGCGAACCGGAGTCTAGAAATGCACGAGAGTTTCCTCCTTGTTGATTTGGTCCATGTTATGTTAGTGTTATTTGAGACATTTCATGGATCTTTATTTCGACATGCATTGTTTGGACATGTGGTCTGCATTTAAGCAATTGACGCACAATTTTTTTGCTGGACCCAGGCCAGCCTTTTAGCAGAAGTAGCCTCCTTGAATCAATTGCATTTGTATAAACTGTGCATAAGCTTTTCCAAAAACGTTCTTTATTGTTTGGTCATAAAGTGAATGAATTAGTCGATCTCATTTTCTTGGCACATGATATATTAGACCTGGATCCCACGTGTCAGTCTTGAATCCCATATTTCCAAGGGTTTGCAATGATTCGCTTATTTTGTTCCTTTTTTATTGACTGAGAATCATTAGCGGTATTTAAACGCTCCTTAAGCATTATCCAGGTAGTCCATACTTAACTTCAGCTAATTCCAAATGGCCGTCTAATCTATCTGGAAAAGGGCTTGCAATGATTCGTTTATTTTGTTCGTTTTTTAATGACTGAAAATTATTAGAAACAAATATAGGGGTAATAAAACGTTCTTTTAGCATTGTCTAGGCAGTGCATACTTAACTTCTGCTAGTTCCAAATAACTGATTAATCTATCTACTTTTCCAGGTAGATTAGCTTTAAGAAACAAAACTTTTGAAATTTTTGCTGTCATTAATTCATTGACTATTTTATTAAAAATGTTATAGAAATGTTGCCATTTTAAATGTCTTACTTCAAATTTCGGAATGGAAATTTTGGCAACTGAATTCAGTTGATTAAAGACTCCGCATGATTGGTGGCTTCTGTAACCGTATCACTTACTGGCTGACGAAATTGTAACATCGCCTTTTCAGCAGATATAATATAGTTTCAAATTGGACTTTAAATTTGTTATCATAATTATCTATTTTCATAAGCCAAACAATAATTTTAATGTTACGTGAAACTCAATGCACTTAAAGTAAATTTAACAAGTAGTATAATAGTTAAAAGGTCCATTACAAAAATTGGGCAGTTTGGCAGTCTATGCGTCTGTCCGTCCGTTATCTGATATCTGAGAAACTATAAAAGCTAGAAAGTTGGGATTTGGCATGCAGATTCTTGAGCTTCTTGGACAGTGCAATTTTGATTCAGCAGGGTGCAACGCCCACTCTAACGCCATCAATACCCATACGCCCACGCTAAAACCTGCCTATCGCTCACATTTTTGAAGAATTTATAAGAGTGTAAATTTTGCTTTGATTATCATTATCTGTCTTCATGCCAAGACTTGTCCAAATCGGACAACCCATTAAAACGTTATAAGCATATAAAGAAACCTGCGCTAGGTGGCGTTGTCGCGGGGTGTGCAATATTGTCAACAATCGCTTTGCTGCCTGCATGTCTCCTTCACCCTCGCAATCCCCTTAGCGGAGTAAAGAATATCTGATAGTCGAGGTCGTCGATTATTGCGTTCCCCCTTGTTTTGGTCCCCTTCTGTTCATAGGTCTGGAATTCCGATTTATAGAAAATTTGTTTTCGTGTTTCATAGTTCTGGACATAGACCCAAAAAACAGATGCTTGGCGCTTAAAAGTGGTTGTACGAGTATTTTGTTCACCTCTTCTAGCTTGTGTTATATGGTCGGAATCTGAAGAATTTAGGCATTGAATTCTTCAACAGCTTGAAGAACAATTTATCCAGTGGTCCAATGGTCAAAGGTTTGTTTTTAATATTTTATTTCATTAAGAAAGTTTTATGATACAATAATAATATTTTTCAATATTGTTTGCGTTGTGTCTTAAAAGTGCTTGAACGAGTATATTGTTCACCTCTTCTGGCTTAGGTTATATGGTCGGAGTCTGAAGAATTTAGGCATTGAATGATCCAATGGGCAAAGTTTTGTTTTTAATATTATATTTCATTAAGAAAGTTGGATGATACAATAGAAATATTTTTTCAATATTGAATGCGGTTGCTTGCAGAAATATTTAATCGCCGAGTTGACGATTACCCCGGGATTCGCCAAGTTGGAAGAGTCGATGGGTCGACTAATTCTACTTTTGAACAATATAGTATTTTTAAAAACTATTGGAGTCGCCAAGTTGACTTCCATTTATTTAGTAACAGATTGCCAAGTTGATAGTAACTCCTTGGAAAATGTACAAGTTCATCGGAAAATGCTTGGTAATTAATTCGAGACAGTTTTCCCTAGTTTCCCTTAGTATATTAAGCGCGATTTATTATAACTTTAAATCTAGATGATTCGCTTTCCAGGATGATCGGAAATCTTCTAATACAAATGTGCAGAAATTAGCGCCAAGTTGAATTTACTTTCATGCACTGTCTCGGGTCACCAATATGCTTGGAGACTTATTAAACTTATTATTATTACTTATTATTATTATAATGACAGTAGGTTGCTAAAATTGCATTAACAAGGAGAGATCATACGTATGAGGGCCAAAGACACTGCGATGTTAGCTTGTTAAACGCAGAGTAATTGAATACATATGGCTTATTTGTGTACTGATTTTTTTGGGCGGGTTTATATACACGATTTCAGAGTCAGGGTGGCCACCACAGCGAACAGGTCCCTTGAGGGCTTGATAGTTAAATATACACTGCGATGGGTATGTCCTAAGGTATACAGAATTACATTTTCAACATATTGGTTTCCCATTAGTGGAAGCATAGGCTAGTGCTAATTAAAATATTAATCTGAATTTGCAGGTAGCGAGGGCTGAGCTGGCGCTGCCTGTGGCTGTCATCGGCACCTGTGGGACTCAAGTGTAGGCACTAACAACGCCATTAAAGGGAGGAAGGTCAATGAAATTTTGAAACTGTGTGCATTGCTTGGAAGAAAAAAATCGGAAATATATTACACATTAGCAAGATCGCACGCAGCTTCGTCTGTGGAAATCAAGATCGGCCACATTTCTTGCCCAACTGTCCGTGGGGCGTTGCCGCGTGTCGTACGGTACAAGTTCGCAAGATGATAGACGCGTAGAAAAAACAAACATAGTTCGAGGAAATCTAGTAGGATCGAGAGAGTCAGGCACAGAGTCCGATTTTGAGATAATTGGATATTGTATATTATAGTCAGAACATAATACTCCAAAAGGTTAATGCAAGTCATAGTTAGATATGCAATGATTTGAACTTAGGGATATGTAATTTTTTGTTAATCTGCATGGAACAGATAAGTTATGATGGCTTGATGGTTATATATAAAGACTGTTACAAGCAACGTTCTGCGGTTGGCTAGGTGAGTAAACTTACCATACTCTCCCAACCGTCTAAAGCCCAAATATTTTTAAAGATTATTTTTGGATTCGACATGTCTAAAAAGTAAATGTTTGTTCTGCAATTTTTTTTATTTTTTCACGGACCGAGTTTTATTGGACTTAAGCCTTGGACCTCCTAAAGCGGCTTTGGAAAAGTAGGCCAAAAAATATTCAGTACAAACATGTTTTTTGTTTTTACGTTTTATTATAAAGTAAATAAAGAAAGGCGGATAAAACAAAAGAAATAACACTTAAGATTAACATAATTTAAATTAACATAGCTCCATAATATTTTTGTACAAAACGTTTGTTTTTCTATTTGTGATGAAAATCGTAGAAACAGGCATCCAATTTGTGTTACAGAAGTGCAACCAGTAAGCTTACTGGTTTTTTTGCTCAACACCATCATAACGTACATCATTAGACCGTACAAAAGTTTTCATTCCTAAGAAGCTCTTTGCATTTTCAACTTGGCTTGGGCTTCCTGGACCTTTTGGCAGAGGAGGAGCTTGTTGTTTGCAAGGTATGCGACTTCTGATCGGAAGTTTGGGAGTTGGTGTTTTTCATTATTCGCGTAAGGCTGATTTATTCGATGAAACAAAATATAACCATTTACCATGGACAAATCAAGCATATGTGTAAGTAGTCGAATTGTATACTTTTTGCTATTTACTTGAATCCTTTAACGACCAATAAGTCCGTCAATTAGGTCGACACCACCCATGTTGATGTTGTATTCGTAGAGTATATTGAAGTTATCTATGACAACGCACTTTTTTTCAGAGCGAACAAAACGTGTAACCTGCCTTTTCAGTTCGTGTCATTCAGGAATGGCTGTGTGCCCGCGTAAGTCGAAGCAAGTCGCATTGCCTAATATCCACGAACTTGTTTCTTGAGCTCGATGTCAGTGAGAAGCTTATAATTTGGAATGCGATCTTCCCAAAGACAATTTTCGACGGGATTTGAGAAATACAAGAACCTGTAAAGAAGTATTATAGTTATCGAAATATACTATGTGGTTTTACAATCCGGAACATTTGCTGCCGCACCAAGATCTGGAGAGCAGGTTTGAACAACGTTGTCTCCTGCGCCGCAATATATCTCAAAATTATAAGAAAAGCCAGAGGAGTCACACAATTTGTAAAATTTCACACCCCATTTGTGTGGTTGTGTGGTAAATATTGTCGAAGAAAGGTCTGACGGACTGACTGAAACTGGCGCCACAACATCTTTTTGGAAACTGCCGATTTTGGATAAGAAAGATGCATGACCAATGTCAAAGTCAGCAGGCATTTTAAGTTTGCGTTTAAATAGTTTAGGTGAATTTGATTCAATCGAAGTTGAGGGTGACATTAGGTTCGCCAACGCAGTAGAAATATCATATTATTATTCACTGTCACTCCAATTAAATAATTAAATTTGTTTTAGTTGTTCACTTCCCAAATTAGAGTGTGTCTTACAACCAGCTATTCGCGGATGCTCTGCCTGCATACATTGGCAGCGGACGTCATGTATATATTGTGAGGAGTTGAATAACTCCCCACAAGTCTAAGCAGCAGCAGCGGCAGATGGCCGGCCGATCACCAGATACGCGGCGAATTCGCGTAGTGATGGCGCGGCGAGGAGAGAGTTTGGAGACCAAGGATGGAGAACGAGAGAGTTTGGAGACCAAGCGGATAATGAGAGAATGGAGACTTGGCGGGCAGAGCAAGAGTGCCGTGTGCAAAAGGGGATAACGGAACTCCGTGGACTTTGGACTCTGCTGTGAACTTTGGACCGGGAGAAGAAGTGCCACATCTCGGCAGTGGAGCGGCACTCAGGCGTGCCACAAGAATCACGGAAATCAGCGGGACGGCAGCAGTGGGCAGAGCATCGGTTGGAAGCGGTACGTGAAGGACAAGTGGGTCAACCAGGAGGCACGGTCTTTGGACCCGGATGGGAGAGATCCAGCGGGCCGTGCGCAAAAGGGAAATAACGGTTCCCGGAGGTACTATATAAGGCCGCAGAGCGCTGGCAGGTGGATCAGTCAATCACGAGGAGTCAAACCATCAAGATCAGTTAAAGTACCAAGTGAACAGTCAGTCAACCAAGTAATCTACGAGGGAGCCACAACAAGGCGAGTCGATGGAAACAGCGCCGTGGGAAGCACACAAGGAGCAAAATCGCCACGTGGAGACTTTCGGGATCGGGACATCAGGAATCTCCGAATTGAGACACAAGTGGCTGAGGTCCGGAAGGCATCACACGGCTAAGTCAAGGCGATTGTTTCAAACTTTGTCACGACCACACCCTGGCAAATCGCCCGGCGGGTCTGTCAGAGTCAAGCAAAAGAGCCCTACGACGAAGAACCGTTAGCTCGGGGAAGAAAGTTGTCAAAGACCCAGCGTACCTTGCCCGACCAAGCAGGACCTCTCGTGAAGGACGAGCGGTGGATCGATTTGCGGTTTCAAGAGGCGTTGGCCTGGAGAGCCCTGCGATTACCGGCGAAGTTCCCAAACAGCAACCACGCAAACCCCGAGTGCCAGAACGCCAAGCTACTGGTCAGGAGGCAGCGCAGAGGACATCGGCAGCGACACCAGCAGACATCAACGGCAGCCACGTTACCATCGCCACGCGGAGCTCATTGGGGAGCGCAGGAGCGTCGCGGACGTCAAGCATTAGGGTGAGGCCGGGTGGAACGTTCGTCTGCGCTAGGCGTAAAGCAAAGTAAACTGCTAGGCAGCTTCCTGGCGGTAGCCTTGACTGTCAGCGCGATCTGAGCAAGAACCTAGCGGGACCGTCCGGGATAAAGCAAGGGACAGGTATTGCCTCGAAAGGCGTTGGCCTGGAGAGCAAGGCTTGTTCACCCTAGTCTGAGAACGGTGACGCTTCCCTAAGCCCACAAGGCCGAACTCTGTGCGAGTCCAAGGCGCGACAAGCGACCCCGAGGCAGCGCGTCGGCAAGCGGACGTCGAGTCAACGCGTTGACAAGCCAGGACGAGGAGTACCAGCAGCCGGCGGAACGAGAGCAAGGAGATACCGAGGCCAGCCCAGCCACACACCCGCTGTACTAATACCACGAGAATAAATCCCACTGTTACCATTCGAATCCTGTGTTTTCTCACTGATCTGCAGGGCAGTCACGTCATATAAATTTGGTGGGACGAACACACAATCTTCTAAGCTAGCCGCATGAATCTCGTAGCGAGCAGACAACAAAATCAGTTCGTTACATCTGGCGCCCAACGTGATTGTCCCAACAGTGAGAACAGCACAATAAAAATGGGAAAGAAGTGACGACATGAGGAAGGCACTGTTGGTATACTACTCAGAAACAGAGAATGACCCACAACTCGTCGACATCTGGGCTGAGCTGGAAGCAACATACCACGACAGAGTCGGCCCAAGCATTACGTTAACGAACGCTGAAGGGGACAACCTGGTGGCAAGCCTGAGCATTGACAACATGCAAAAAGAGGCCCACAGGAGAGAGTCAGGCCAAGATAAGAAAACAGCAGCGCTGACCCCGAGACCAAGCCAGTCGGACTATGCAAAGGTCGCTAAACAGGTCCGCGAATGGTCGTTCAGGTTCGACGGGGCGGAAAAACCATTTGAGTTCCTGGAGCAGGTAGAATGGTCCGCCAACACGTACGGCTTGGACCTTGATATGATCCCTCGAGCGTTGCCGGAGTTGCTTAAAGGAAGGGCTTTGAAATGGTTCATCGCCAACAACAAGCAATGGAGAACCTGAGCAGAGTTCATAGAAAACGTCCACACCTATTTTCTGCCAAGACATTTCTTCACCAGGCTGGCGGACCAGGTCCGGCAACGGAAGCAGGGCTTCAGCGAGTCGTTCAAGGACTACATGATCGACATGCAGACGATGGTGAGGCCTTTTAACTATTCTACGAAAGAGACGTTAAGGGTCATTAAAGAGAACTGCACCCCAAGCCTACGGATATTCTTAAGAGCGTACAAAGTGTCGGATCTGGATACGCCAATGATCCTAGCCGATGAGTACGAAGAACTTGAAAAGGAACGGGAAGTTTTCGCACAGGAGAACAAGTTCTCGAGGACCAAGTCGGCATCACCAACGCAGGTCACATGCAGAAGATGCGAGGAAACAGACAACCAGGAGACACGGGGAAATGACCTATGGCCACCACCACACCAAGCCAGACGACAGCAGGCAACAGGCTAATGTACACCACCCCCACAGCATCAGAGACAGCCAAACAACGCCTTGTGCAGGCCGCCAATCAACACACAGAGGCCACAAGATGCCACCCATATCTCAGACCCGCAGGAGGCCTGTCGAAAATGTGGTGGGAATGTGGGCTAGAGGATGTCGAAACCAGCGGCTGTTATTTTGCTGGATATGCGGCAAGGTGGGTGTCAGGAGCGTCGATTGCTGCCAACGATAGGGAAATGGCCAGCGATCTCAGCCGCAGAGAGGCGAGCGGGGATCGCACAATGCCACCTCTCCAAACTAACGGGCAAGCTAATCGAGGAGGAGCAGCAATTGTCCGCAACTGTGATGATTGGTGGGAACAGCTACAAAGCCACAATCGACACCAGAGCAACGGCAAGCTTCGTTAGCGAAGAAATGGCGGACAATATTGTTGCTCTATGAAGTATTACAAGGACGAGACGGCAAGTTAGGTTGGCAGACGAAAGGTGCGGCGGAATTAATGCGCAGCTCGAGGTGGAGGTCAAATTCGGCAACAAACAAGTGACCATGAGCCTGTTGATTTTACCCAGAGTAGTGGATGGGACTTCCTGAAACAAAGCCCAAGCCAGGAACCGACACAATGTATGGCTCGAGGAGAAGCTATCAGCAGCAGTCGTTCAACAAGTAAACGAGTTGGACAATACTACAGCGTTCCTTGAAGCAGAGCTGGCCGAGTTCAGCGCAATGACGGGGACATCGAATATGGCAGAACACCAGATCAAAATGAAGGAAGACAAGCCAATCAAGCAGAGATACTACCCCAAGAACCCAAAAATTCAGGGGGAAATCAACGCAAAGGTGGACGAGCTTCTCCAAATGGGGTTCATATAGCATTCAAAAAGCCCATACAGCTCCCCCATCGTGATGGTGAAAGAGAAGACAGGCAAGTGGAGACTGTGTGTCGACTTCAGACAGATCAACGCGAAGTCAGTGAAGGATGCCTACCCAATGCCCCGCATAAACTACATCCTAGATCAACTAAGGGAAGCGCGGTACATCAGCAGTTTGGACCTGAAAAATGGATACTGGCAGATCCCACTGGAAGAGAGTAGCAGGCAATATACGGCGTTCACGGTACCAGGCAAAGGTCTGTTTCAGTGGAGGGACTTCACTCGGCGTCGGCAACGTTTCAGCGAGTTTTGGACCAAGTAATTGGCCCCGAGATGTCACCTCACGCATTCACGCAGTCATTTTACCAGGATGACATAAAAGTGATCGGTCGCACGCTGGAAGAACACAAAAGAAACCTTAAAGAAGTGTTCCGGCGTCTAAAGGAGGCAAACCTGAGGCTGAATCCAGAAAAATGTCAATTCTTTAAGAAGGAACTGCTGTACCTGGGATATCGAGTGACTAGCGAGGGAATAGGAACAGATCCAGAAAAAGTAGCCGCCATCTTTGAACTGGAACCGCCATCGACCGTCAAAGAGCTCCGGCAATACCTAGGAGTAGCGTCGTGGTACCGCCGATTTGTACCAGATTTTTCCAGAATCGTCAAACCCCTGAATGACCTGCTGCGCAAAGGCAGTAAATGGGAGTGGACAAGGATGGATGGTGATCCCGACCTCAAGGCAACAGGATTCAGAGTTGGGCAGTTGCCAGAGTCATCCGCGATTACGCCAGGCGGAAGGGACATTTACAAGACGGCACAAGGATACGGGTAACGATAAGGGAACCACCGGCAAGGCAACAGGTTTCAGCGTCGGGCGCGACCAAGAGTCAACCGATTACGCCACGTAGAAGATAGTATGCGCGGAGGGAGACAAGCAACACAAGTCGCGCAGTCCAGACATACACCCTAGCATCCGGAGATTCTATACGGAATGCGCCGGTCGAGCTCGTCTAGTTGTTACCCGAGGAAAGGGGGAGGACGGTGCAAAATCAGATCTACACCGTATCCAGTTGGTCACAAAAGATTGGAACACGCATCGCACCAACAGTTACCAGGAAAAAAAACACGGGCAAGCCCTGAAATGAAAGAAAAGTAAATGCCGGTTCAACCAAAAGTGCAACTCACCACGGGCAGAAAAGCTCTGCTGCAAACGAAGGCCAAACGTTATTCAAGGCCGCTGGGGCCATTGTACTTGAGGTTGAGGACAACGAACGGCGTAGGCTGGAAGGAGCTGAGAAAGTAAAATTGAAAAGACAAGTCAGCCAGAAGCTGTGCGGGCAGATCGAAAGTTGCAAAATCATTACGAGCCAGGGAAGGGGGCGCCTCGATAGGCGATCGAAATCGGAAATATCAGCAAAAGGTGGAAATATCGCAACGAGCAGGTGGCAACGCCGCACCGTCGGTATCGATAGTTGAATAAACATCGATCACGCACGGATGGTGTGACCAGGCGGAGGAACCATTGAAAGGAGTAGGACGCAGCAATGAGCAGCGAGCTGGGGATCGATAGCCCATGAGTATCGAGGTCCCAGTGGAATCATGGAAAATATCGGCGTGGGAGATTTCAAGTTGCTACGAGGAGGATGACCAGCGCTGTAGAAACTCAATGGAGTTAAGAGCATCGAGGGAGCAACGAGGGAACCCCGCGGGAATCGGAAGGAGCATCACCAGGACTCGAAGGCTAGAATATTCAAGGAAACGCCGGAGAGTAGGACCGAGTTTTGTTCAATGAGGCGAAAGGAGGAGAGAGTTTGGAGACCAAAGATGGAGAACGAGAGAGTTTGGAGACCAAGCGGATGAGAGAATGGAGACTTGGCGGGCAGAGCAAGAGTGCCGTGTGCAAAAGGGGATAACGGAACTCCGTGGTCTTTGGACTCTGCCGTAAACTTTGGACCGGGAGAAGAAGTGCCACATCTTGGCAGTGAAGCGGCACACAGGCGTGCCACAAGCATCACGGTTCTTCGTCCGTTAGCTCGGGGAGGAAAGTTTTCTAAGACCCAGCGTACCTGGCCCGACCAAGCAGGACCTGGCGTGAAGGACGAGCGGTGGATCGATTTACGGTTTCAAGAGGTGTTGGCCTTGAGAGCCCTGCGATTACCGGTGAATTTTCCGAACAGCAACCACGCAAACCCCGAGTGCCAGAACGCTAAGCTAATAGTCAGGAGGCAGCGCAGAGGACATCGGCAACGACGCCAGCAGACATCACCGGCAGCCACGTTACCATCGCCACGCGGAGCTCATTGGGGAGCGCAGGAGCGTCGCGGACGTCAAGCATTAGGGTGAGGCCGGGTGGAACGTTCGTCTGCGCTAGGCGTAAAGCAAAGTGAACTGCTAGGCAGCTTCCTGGCGGTAGCCTTGACTGTCAGCGCGATCTAAGCAAGAACCTAGCGGGACCGTCCGGGATAGAGCAAGGCTTGTTTACCCTAGTCTCAGAACGGTGACGCTTCCCTAAGCCCACAAGGCCGAACTCTCTGCGAGTCCAAGGCGTGACAAGCAGCGCGTCACAAGCGAACATAGCGGCTACTACGAGCGTCCCGAGACACAGGAGCCAGCGGACGTCGAGTCAACGCGTCGACAAGCCAGGACGAGGAGTACCAGCAGCCGGCGGAACCAGAGCAAGGAGATACCGAGGCCAGCTCAGCCACACAGCCGCTGTACTAATACCACGAGAAAAAATCCCACTGTTACCATTCGAACCCTGTGTTTTCTCACTTATCTACGGGGCAGTCACGTCATATAAATTTGGTGGGACGAACACACAACCTTCTGAGCTAGCCGCACGAATCTCGTAGCGAGCAGACAACAAAAAATATGTGTGTACTCAGGGTATGGAAATATGCCGACACTAGCACTTCCCATAAGTTGGGCTCTGAGGCGCGATAATATTTCGGTTGGCCACTTGAGTTTCACGGCCGGGACTTTTGTACTTGTTTAAGTACACTGTAACACAATATTGGCATTGGTACAGTGGGTACCCGCAACAATGATAAATGCACACTACACTTTATGTTAGTTATTTATTTATTTATTTATTATAATAGATATATTTCTGCAGCCAGCATGGAATCCGACATGCTTATCGCTTTCTTAGTCCCCTTTTCTCCATCCTCATTAACAGGAAACGCTGACTCGTTACAATCAATAGTCAAATCGTTCTCCAATGCCGTATCAATTTCAAAATCATTTGTATTTTAAAATTTCCTAATCTTCACATCGGAAAGACATGATAGTCGTCGTCCCACGTCTGCTGAAGCAATTATTTTAGCTTTTGAAAATGTTTAGAAACATGAATTTTAGCCATATTTTTCTTTTTTTCCATACAAATTTTTTCCGACATTATTCCCCTCAAAAAATCATAAAAAATATAAATATAATTTTTTGAAAAATTCTTTTTGCAGCTACTATTATTATTGTTTGAAGAAACTTTTTGCATCAAAAAATTTAAGTTTTCAAGTCGAGGAAAAAAGTTAAAACAGTAAATGTTTACACAAAATCGTCCTTTTCAATAAGTACTGAATGGGTTAAGAAATGTATTGTATCATTCATGCCAATGCCAAAGCTTACAAGAAGTAAGTTAAAATTATGAGTATATTTAACTTTTGTTTTGTCAAAATACTTATGCCGACCAGTGTAATTGGTTATAACTTTTTAATGACTGGACCAATTTCAGTAATTTTTGGCATGTAGAAAAAGAAAAAACTCTTACTTAAATTACAACTGGTATTCTGATAAGGAGGAGTTAAGCTAGATTTTAATTTTTCGAAGACGGTGCTAAGGTAGCCTTCGCAACTTCTCTTTTTCTTACTTAAATGCTTATTTTTAATTTCGAATTCCTTTACCACCATAAGTGCCGGACAGAAATCTGCAGAAAATATGGTTAAGAGGAGCTCATTTGGGACCGAGACCTTAAAAGACGAAGTGTCCCTAGCATAGGTAAAATAACATTTTTCCACGGTTTTGGCATTTGTTTTGTGTTGTATATGTCGGAGATAGGGGTTTCTTCGCCGCTTCGCGAGTTGATTTATCCGTTATGATTTAGCTTTCACTTGGGTTTTCTTACTAAGATGCGCAACGAGTCGCAATTTTTTGTGTTGCCCGTTCGAAGGTTCTCGAAAGAATGAATCCTGAACACTTTTCTACTCTGGACAAGTCTATCGTATCCTTGTCATTCTGTAGTCACTCGTCATTCTTTTAATTTATTCTCTACTCCCTTTATTTTACTCTCCTTGTTTCAACAACAATTGCGCCACACTCGGCTAAGGTGAGTTCCCACCTAGCCACGCTCTTGAAACCCTTAAACGGCCTTAGAAGGTCACACTTCTTTCTCTCAACTTTTTATTTCTATTGACAGGTTTCTCTCCGTTACATTGATTTTAGTTTACATTAAATATTAATATTATTAATTCTCTCGACATATATAATCCAATACCTCGGAGACAGTTTTGTCAGGTGAAAGCCGAAAACAAATATTTGTTTTTTTGGCAGAACCACTGATAGTGGTTTTTGTACCGCAGACTGTTTTTCTGCAAAGTTATCTTGAACCGGTAGAATTGACTCAGAATTCTCTGAACGTGGCAAGCTATTTCAGGAAGGAGGAACTTGTGATGCAATTGAATCAAGCGCGTGCGCAACAACAAAGGGTCAAAACAATATAGTAAGTTATGACCCCTAGCTAGGTCATCCCTAGTTCGACCGTTCTAACCAGCATTCTTGGCTTGAGCCAATTTTTCACAAAGCCAAAACGGCAGTCTTGACTGATCAGCTCTTAGTAATTGATAGAATTTTTTAATGGAGCTGTTTATTTTTATTCAGACCACTGTACCAAGAGAATGTTAAAATCAAAGATGGCAAACAGCAGTTAAAAGTGCGCGAAGAACACAAACTCAGCACACTTGGCGCTTTCGATTAGGGAAAAAAAAATTCAGAGGTAGAATGCGAGTGTGCGGAAGAGCGGGAGCGTTATGCAGTTAATGCGCATGCAGAAAAAATAACACAAAACAGCACTGTACCTTCGACGGACAACGCACAAGGAGAAGCAATAGAAATTAAAAAAACAAAAAAAGAACAGAAAAGTGAGATTGCAAATGAATTTGTAATGATTGCACAGAGTAGAAAATAAATAATGAGAATAAAAACTTTATGGACCGAATATTTCAAGTTTTGATTTGAACCGTCTTATGCAAACACAAAAACAAGTTAAAATTTGGAGAGCAGAAAAAAAGCACGACCGTTCACTTTGAAGTCACAGACTTAATAAAAGTGTTTATATAACCCCTTCAGTTCCAAAAAAAAAGTTTCACTTGTGAATCACCTTGGTAATCACCTGGGACATGTCCTCGTGCACAAGTGAAGAACAAGTGACGCTCCATATAGAAAATTGTATGGGATGTCCGCATTTTCACAAGTGAAAATTCAAATGAAAATTTTTCGAAGTCCTACGGGATTTCACTTGTTCCTTATACTCATTTTCGGCATGGCCTGTCACGTGCCGGTGACTCGTCCCAAGTGAATCACTTAAGAAAATCAGAATTTTTCCTTGAGCTTTCACTTGTGAAATCACTTGCAAGGGACACGTCCCAAGTGAATCACTTGTGAAAATCAAAATTTTTCCTTGAGTTTTCAATTATAAAAATATAGAATTTAAAATACATACATATTTAATTTCATTTTAATTCATTTTAATTATATGGTATTATTTAGATTTTCAAAAATTGTACAATTATTGTTTCTGTTTTTTTGCTTCGTAAGCTTATTTTTAACGTTAGTCATCGCCGTTCTTAAACCTTTGTCCGCGTCCTCTGAATCCTTGGCCAACGCTCCTGAAAAAAATATTTTTAAAAAATGCGTTTTATTTGTTTAATTGTATATTTACCTTTTATAGCTGTGTGCAAAGGGTTACTTTGCAGGATTTTTATTGGCACAAAACATTTCGTCATCCACTTTCGGCTAACGGAACCCATTGAATACCTTCAAAATTTACGTACTTTAAACTTAGTTTAAATGCACAACATCTTAAACTTAACGTAGCACTTACCTGACTTTATTATATTAACTTAAAGAGACGATTAAAGTAACTCTGCTGCGCACCATTAAAATGGATGCTTCCCTTTCAATCACTCAAACAGAATGCACCAAGTCTTCTCACCCCTTTATTTTATTTCTTTTGTTTTCTCTTCGCTGTTGGCGCGTGCCACTGCACTTATACCCTTTCTAAGGCGAAATATATCCGACTATATAATTTGTACTTCTTGAGTAAAAAATACCATACGAATTTTTTAAAAATGTTAATACTAATAATACTTAGGTTATAAATATTGAAATCAATTTTAACGGACTAATTTTCTATAATTACACTAAAAAAATATATTGTAATAAAAATGTATAATAAGTAAACATAACATTATAAGTAAATCCAAATTACTTAATTTTACTATAATCAAACAATTTACTTTTATAAAACAATATAAGTTGTATATTTTCGATACACAATAATGCTCCTAAAATATTAGGGCATTCACATGTCGCTGCTCCACGAAAATTTTTCCGCCGAAATATTAGTCGCTAGCCGAACATAACGGAGAGACGCAAAAAAAAATAACGGACCGGCCGAAATTTGTCTCTGCGAGCGCGGAGTGCAGGCAGATTATAAGACAAGAAAGAGAGGGAAATATCCGAATACCTGCCTCTCTTTGTTGCACGATCGTTTTCGTGGGCAGTCTTCTACGCTGCGCCGACTGCTCTGCTGACGTCAACAGCGGCACAGCCTTTTAGGCACAAAAAAAAAACAAAAGAGCTTTTTGCCTTGAGCCATGACACCGCGTCCCTACTGCAGAACTGAAGGGACATAACAAGTAAGCATTATCAGTGTTTTAAAGGGATTGAAAACCGAAATCGATGGTGTTGTGAATTTCGTATTTCCTACACCGTATACTAAGGTCATATGTTTCGATCGTGCCGACACCTTACCTCGTTAAGAGAGGTTTTTGTATATACGAGAAATTTTAGCTTTAAACATCAATTATAATATGTTAGTTTTATTCACTTTTGCTATAATACTCCTATGAGATATTGTTATAGCATAGGTTACTGTATGCGGCACTAAACTTTAGTATAGAAACCGTTTCTTTAGGAAATTAAATAATGTATGTTTCGGAAAGTCAACGCAAAATTTTTTTAGTTTTAATAATTTGTTTATTAAAAAGACTTGTAGTCTTTAATTTTTGATGACAAACATCTAAATGATTTCCTTTTACTTAAAAAGTATTTTATGATATTTCTCATCAATTTAATGTAGAATAGTCTTGGGCATACATGGTAAGCAAGAAATGTTTTAATACTTAATTTAAACAGATTGCCCTCTTTATCGCTCAATACCTTACAAATGGTAATTTTGATGAAAATAAGTGTTATATACACAAGTTGAGAAATCTCAACGGCTGTATAGCTTGAAATTTAAAAAAAAATTGTTTGAGCCCATGTTGAAAAAATAGTCATAAAATAAAAACTTTTAGCTATAACTTTAAATCTATTGAATAAGGACCATTTAAGTAAAGGTAACGTGATTCACAATGCATATTACCTTTTCAACGAAATATAGCACGTATCTGTAGCAAAAGCTGTTTAGAAACTATACGACTTTAATATCTAGCCTATACCCGTTACTCGTGGAGTAAAAGGGTATACAAGATTCGTCGGAAAGTATGTTCCAGGTAGAAGGAAGCGTTTCCGACCCCATAAAGTACATATAAATTAATTATTCGAGACGAGTTTGGTTTCGCGCGGCGATGACCGTCACGATTTATTTCCAAAATTCAACTAACTCATAAGTACATAAATTCTTAAAATGTAAGCTAGCCCTATGCTCTGAAACTGCTGACCCGGCGACTCGTGCATTGAGTTGGGCAACCGCTGCTTCCGTCGCAGTGCATTGCCCGCTGATTGTGCTGACCGTAGCACCGTCGTTGTGCAATGTCCGCAGGTGTCGCTGGCCTTGCATTATTCCCGTCTCGTTATGCGGGATTAGCCTGGGAACTTTCTTGTTGCTGGGTGATCGTGTTAACTCCTCCCCCACTTAGATGAAGGACGTCCTCGGACTTTTTGAAACCGTCAATAATAACTTGGAGGTCATGCTGGCGACGGACCCGCTGGCGTCTCTGATAGAGCTTGGAAATAGTAAAGCATATGGCCAAAAAGGCGATCGCGGCCAGGCCAGATACTATCGGCTTTTTTACCAGCCCCTTTTCCATTTCACCAATGTATCGTAAGTTTTCCATATTTAATTTTTGCAAGTATGGTAAGCTCAATAATTCTTGGTGGCCCGTAATGTTAATGACCGTTGATGCGGCTGGCGCTGGGTATTTCTTTACGTAGTTCTTTACGTTGCGGTAAATGGTGTTGTTTACTTTTGCTTCTTCGTCGAATGTAACGAGAAATGTTCCAGTTACAAGTTGTCCGTTGATCGTAGCTGTTCCGTCGTTGAGAATAATAACGCCGTCATCGATGATTGTTAGCGGCTCGAGGTGGCTCGTGCGAGTCGAACAGTGTGCGTTGCCCCCTGAGTGGAGTTGTTGTGCGCATGTTGTGTAGGGCATTTCTCTGCAGAACGTTGTTGTAAGGGCAGCGGTGCAGTTTCCAATCGGCATAATTTTGTTACCGCAGTCAGCTGTAGTATCGCCTTCAGCAAAATTAAGAATAGTGCCGTTGTGTTCAACGGGGTGCAAGATTATTTTTTTACATGCTATGTAAGGCTTAGGGTATTTTAATATAAAGTGTAAAAAATTATTATCTAATAGAACTTTTATTTGAGCGACTTCCATTAGGTCAGTAATAGTAATATTTGTAGAATGTTCATTGATTAAATTTTGTAAATCGTTTGAGTCTAAAATCGCGGGGTTAATTATTCCAATTTTCGCAAGTGTAACTGACAGCATCAAAGCTTCGAGTTCGGAAATAATTATTCTATTTCTTGATAGCAAATTTTCATATAAATTTTCTGTATTTATCTGTTTTGTTTTTGCATTTTTTACCAAAATGTTTACCGCGTTTGTTATGCTGTTTATTTGTTCTTGGGTCTTTGTGTTAATATTTATTTGCCTGTTTTCTGATTCTATGAGTTCTTTCTGTGTAAATTTTATGTTCTCGAAGTCATCGAAATCTGGAGTACCGGCTACAATTTTTAATGCAGTACCTAATAAATTAATGCTTCTTGCGTGTCTATGATGAATATTTACTGTACCTATGAGAGTCCTAATGTGTCGTAAATCTGAATCTAATATTTGTCTCATATGTGACTGAGGGAAATGGTTTCTCATTTCTTCTGTTTCCTTTACTAATTCCGAGAACAGGGTTAGGTTACTTGAGTGCTTAAGGTATTGGAAGTCTTTTCAAATAGTTACATCCCCGTCCATGATTGGTATGTAATTTGAAGTCGTGTAGTCGGTCATTTTTGCTGTTATGGATACGGCGAGAAGTATTATTGTCCAAAACCTAGTGTGTTGGAGAAAAAAGGAAAATAAGATTTATTTAATTTACCTCAAGTTATCCTTATGGACCACCCTCCCTTTTATTAAGACTGTGGTCCCCAAGTCTGCTTCTATAATTTCTTCAGAATACAAATTTGAGAGTTTGTTTCCCAATCTCTTGTTTGATTTTACAAGGACCCTGTCTCCTACCTGAAAATTTCTGTCTTGTCTTGTTTTATTTAATCTTTCCAGTTGAATATTTTGTGCATTTAAAACTTTATCCCTAATTTCTGTGTTTAGCTCTATGGTCGACGAGTGTATTACGTCGATGGGTCGTTTATTTGTTACTGAGTGAATGGTTTTATTATATTCTATAGTCGCGAGAAGTATTAGTTCAACCGTGTCTTTAATTCCTCTTTCGATTTTTAAGCACCGTGCAATTTCTGCCAGTGTACTGTGGAATCTTTCTACTTGTCCGTTTGACGTACTATGATGTGGCGGTGCATTAACAATTTGTATGTCAAACTGGTTACTTAGAAGGGTCTTAATTGTTTCGGATTTAATAGAAGGCTCATTGTCGCAATATATGGTTTTTGTTCATCGATAGAAATTAATAAGCTGTAAAATCGCGGTTTGTACGTCTGCAATGGTTCTGGAAGCGATTGGTTGAACAATTGAAAATTTTGATAATTTGTCTACACAAGTAAGAAAGTATTTTTTATCTGTAGAAAATATGTCAATATGTAGTAATTCGCCAGTATATGAGGGAATCGGTGTTTCTCCGAGAATCTGTTTCTGAGGATGTCGATCATATTTTGCCTTTTGGCAGGTTTTACAATTAACGACGACCTCATTTGCCATATGAGTCATTTTGGGGAAAAAATAGTCTTGCATAATCTGCTTCACGTTTTTTTTTTTCCTGAGCGGCTCTATGAGCCCTGTTATGTTCTGACACCGTAATTTCTTTTTGTTCATTTTTGTCTAAGATGTCAGTCACCATGCGGTTCGTGTAACGGAATGTGGTTGTCGGGAATGTTTCTATTAATTTATGCTGAATAAATGCCAGTACTGGAAGTTCGCATAAAATTGCATTGACTACGTCTTTCTTGACCACATCGCATACTCTCTGTATAAGTGTTTCTCTATCCTAGAAATACAAGAGATGTCGAGTCTTTTCACCGAACATAATGACCGTTCTAACTGAAGCAGTTCCGCTTTCCTCTATTATTATTTGGTTCCGAAAGCAGTTGACCGGCTTGTCTGTTTTTTCGATAGTGTAGGTGAGTGATAACTCGCTATGTATTAATCTGACTGCGCATCCTCTTCCAGTGAGTGGATGTGCTGTCGGGACAGCGCGTCAGCGACGTAATTCTCTTTTCCTGGCTTGTAAAAAATTTGGGCGTTATGCTCGTCAATAAAAGCTTTCCACCACTTAATTTTGGCGTTTGGATTGCGATCTGAGACGGCAAAAGTGAGTGGTTGATGGTCAGTAAAAATGTTCAAATTTTTCACGCCATATAGGTAGTTCCTGAGGCTCTTTAGGGCCCATACAATTGCTAGTAACTGCCTTTCATTCGTTGCAAAGTTTAGTTCCTTGTCTTTTAAAGTTCGTGATATCATGGTTATGGGTTTTCCGTCCTGTGATAGGACTGCTCCCAAACCGAAAGACGAAGCATCTGTCGTTAGGTCGAACGCTCTTTTGTAATTTGGGTATAATAACATTACATTTTCAGATGCGAGAACATTCTTAAGCTTCTCGAAAGCCTGGCGCTGATTCTCATCAAAGTTAATTGGTATTTTCTTTGATTGTCCAGCACCCACTTTGCCGTTATCACCTTTTAGGATGTCACTTATAGGTTTTGCAATAGACGCGAAGTCTTTAATAAAACACCTATAGTAACTTGCTAATCCAAGGAATGACCTGACATTGAATAGTGTGGTTGGTTGCTCGTAGTTACGAATTGCATCTACTTTGTTTGGGCATGTTCTTATACCTCCTCGTGAAACTACGAAACCTAAATACTCTACGCTTTCTTTAAAAAAATTTGATTTCTCACGCGCAACCCTCATATTGGCCTCATATAGCTTGTCCAAGACCCATGCTATGTGTTCCACATGTTCATGCATATTTTCTAAAAAAATAATTACGTCATCGACGTAGACATAGCAAGATTTCCCTATTTGTTCTCTGAGCACATCGTCGATGGCTCTCTGAAAAATGCTGGGTGCATTCTTCAATCCAAAGGGAAGTCTACAGAATTCGTATTTCGCATTTCCTACTGAGAAGGCCGTTTTCTCCCTGTCACTTTCGGCGAGTAATATCTGGTGAAAACCAGACTTCAAATCCAAAGTGGTAAAGTACTTTGCCTTGCCCAAATTGGCCAAGATGAAAACTACATTCGGAATAGGATATTTGTCGTCTACTGTCTTTAAATTAAGTTTTCTAAAGTCTATTACAAGGCGTTTTTTTGTGTTTCCCTGTTCATCAGTCCCTTTCTTATCTACAACCCAAACCGGGTTGTTGTATGGAGACCGAGATGGTCTAATTATGCCGTCCCGTAACATAGCCTGTGTTTCTGTATTTACAAAGTCGGACACACCCATCGGGTATGGGTACAATTTTGAATATATTGGGTCTTCATTCTCCGTCCGGATAGTACCGATGATATTAGTGTTGTAAGGCAGCGCCTCATTCGGTTCTGCAAAAACACCCGTGCGGTTTTCTAACATTGACTGGAATTTTTCCATAATTTGGTGGGGTACCTCGATGTCATCAACTTTTGTAAAATTAACATTTTCACATTTCAAAAACTTAATTTCTTCCGAATTGCTGTTAGTTATTAACTTTCTGAATTTTAGGTCAAGTACGACGTCGGTTTTTTTTAACAAGTCCAGTCCAATTATTCCGTCAAACGTTGTTAAGTTCGGTAATAAGAAGAATGTTGTAGTTGTGTTAAATAGGTTTAAGATGCATTTTTTGTTTACAGTGTTGTACCCATGGATTGATTTTACAGAAAATGGCTTATTTACGAAAATAACGTTTTTTAATTCTTTCATAGGTTTAATATAATTTTTGGAAGCCCCCGTGTCTATCAAAAGTTTGATTTTTCTCCCTGCGATATCCCTTTCTATGAACGGGAGCAGGGAGTCATGCCTAAAATATTTATTTCGTCATAATATACGAGGTCATCATCTATGTCTTCTACTTCCTCTTCGGCTACTGTAGGGTACTCGTCATTGTTTTCGATAGGTTGGTCATTGTTTAACGCCAAATGGTTTATTCTTTGATGTTTCGGTCCTGTGTACCTTGCGCTACTATTATTGGGTCTTTTATGCGCCAGTCCATGGTTACTATAAGCGTTGGGTTGATTATTTTGTTGATTGGTCTGCCACTGATTGTTTTGAATTTGTCTATGAAACAGACTACTTTGTTGATTTTGAGTTGGTTGTCTAAAACGAGATGAACTATCGACGTCCATTGGCTGGACTGGATCCTGTCTGAGTGGCTGTCTTGCTTTTTTATTAAAATGGGGGTTTTTACCCTCCAGGTTAGATCTAGAGTCTGTTATTGTATTTTTTTCTCTGTCCTGTTGTCTCTGTTCGGACCTTTGAAGTTTTTCCTCCGTGCTACGGGCAAAACTACTTGCGAACATATATCGCTCGTGATTAGCCTCTACCTCTGTGTTAAGGCTAGAGCGGATGGAAGATCGGATGGTCTAGCCGAAAAAAGAACATCGATTAGGGATTTTTTTGTTCCCGAAATAAATACGCGAAGCGCATCTGCTCTATATTTGTCGTTCATTGACGCTGCTACGGTATTGTCGTAGGTCATAATTGTCTTGTTTATTAACAGAGTCAGCTTTTTCTCCACTTCGTCGTAGTATTGCAAGAGAGTCATGTTTCCTTGGCGAAGCGTTGACATCTCCTGTTCTACTAAGTATACCGGTCGTTTGTCAGCGTATGTAAAATCTAGTCGGTTTATTATGGCTTTAAAGTTAAGAGGTGTGTCGAAAGACGAAAGAACCATATCGGCTGAACCTTTTATTTTATTTCTTAATATCCCTAATGCCTGGTAGTGCTTGGAACTACCGTCGTATTTTTCGTTCACTTTATATTCTGTGTGCGCAGCTTTTCTCCATGAGACGTACGTCTCATTTTTACCCTCAAAGTCCGGCAGGGACTTCATAATATCTAAGGTCTCACTACACGAAACACTTATTCTGATCTCAGCATCCCTATATGTTTCTACTTCTGGTGTGCTAATATTTACACCACCTAAGCGCTTCTGAACCTCTAGTAACTTTTGATCAAAACTTCTTTCCTGCAAGGCGAGGGCGCTTGCAACTGCGCTTTCTACAATGGCTTTTAACTGCTCGTTAGTCATTGCCATATTTGAATTTTTTGGTTTTTCCAGACTATCTTCCGCGCTTCTGAGTTTTCGAAATTCCTTTAGCAAATCTTCTATTTCACTATCACTCATATGTTTTAACACAAAGAACAAAGACTTTTTGTTCCTTTTGTATTTAATTTTTTCTCGAAAATTTTACGAAAATTTGTCTGAACTTGCGCCTATTTTTGGTCAGAGACTCTTGGAATAATTTATGAAAATTTTTGATTTATTCTTAAATTTTTGAATCGCTTTTTATTTGGGCCAGATAAGGGGGAAAAGTATCAATGAACACTCTACCTACATGGTCTTAAAAAATTTTTTTTTTTTTAATTAAATGTTGCTGCTCCTGGTACTTCTTGTTGTATCTTCCTTCTTCCTGGCGTATTTAATTGTGTTATGTTATTAATGCTGCTGCTGGTGCTTCTTGTTGTAGCTTCCTTCTTCCTTCTTCCTGGCGTATTTATTTATGTTATGTTATTAATGCTGCTGCTGCTGTTGGTTCAGGGTTTGTTGGTACTGTTTTTATTTAAATATAACAAATTTTATTTTTTAACTGTTCGAGGGTCTTACGAACGCGTTTTAATATTGTTTAGCTAAACGACGGATCGAGGGTCTTACGAACGCGTTGGGTGCCAATTAATTATTCGAGACGAGTTTGGTTTCGCGCGGCGATGACCGTCACGATTTATTTCCAAAATTCAACTAACTCATAAGTACATAAATTCTTAAAATGTAAGCTAGCCCTATGCTCTGAAACTGCTGACCCGGCGACTCGTGCATTGAGTTGGGCAACCGCTGCTTCCTTCGCAGTGCATTGCCCGCTGATTGTGCTGACCGTAGCACCGTCGTTGTGCAATGTCCGCAGGTGTCGCTGGCCTTGCATTATTCCCGTCTCGTTATGTGGGATTAGCCTGGGAACTTTCTTGTTGCTGGGTGATCGTGTTAACTTATATTCTTGATTAGGATCACTAGCCGAGTCCGTCTGTCTGTCAGTCCGTATGAACGCTGTGGTCTCGGAAACTATAAAAGCTGCAATACTGGGATTAGGCGTGCAGATTCTAGAGATGCTTGCCCAGCTTAAATTTATTTCGTCAGTGTGCCACGCCCTCCTAGAGTTTAAGTGCTACATCAAAATTTTTAACTGCATTGTATTGTTCTCATCAATACCTTTCGATTGACCCACGCCCACTTTAACGTCCACAAGCCGCCCACAAACTTTAAAAAATCGTAAATATGAACGGTTATCTTGGAAACTATAAATGATTGAGGATTTCAGATTTAGATTGCGACGCCTTGTACACAGCGCAATGTTGTTACGTGTATATGCCACGCCCACTTTAACGCCCACACCTGCTGCCATGGAAAGCCTCTGTGTCGTCTGTCTTTTATGTTGTGTCATTTAGTTTACAATTGTTATTTAATTGATTCTATATTTTTGGCGTTTTTGGTTTTCTCAAAGGCGATTCATGTCAGTGTGCTGTAGCATATCACGAGTGATTTGAACAGCAACAAAAGGTGGTGGGTGTAGCTTCAAATAGGGAGTGAGTTTCCAATTTTATCCACAGTGCTTTTTGCTCGCATATGTATATAAAACATTCCTATTTAAATTCGCGTGAGAACTGACTTTGAGGTTATTTGCAGGTGGACAGAAATAAGAATGTGGTAAAGAGGAAGGGAATTCCTGAAACGAAGGGTTCTGACTAGATGGACTGGCAGCAGCTGTTGTGTGTGTGTCGGCAGCGAGAATGCTATTCGGCGCTGATCCCTTCGACACACGTGATCCCTTCGACACACGCCTAACTCCTAATCATCAATGAAATGCAAACTTACATTGGAAAAAATTAGCAATTCATGTTTATAATATGTTTAATATAAGAAAAGTAATACTAAGAAGGGTGGAAGACTTATTTGGCCTCCCCGTTAGAACGGGTTAACGCCACCGCTAGAGTGTGAAATTAGATTTCAAATAATACAAAATTATTAGTTGAAAACGTAAATAGCGTGTGGTAGTTTCTGGTGATGTGTTTTGATGGCATTGAACGATGATGAAGTTATCGATGTGTGTGAGTTATAATAATTTATATGGTTTTGTGAATTGTTTTATATGAGGTGTTAAGTGTTATAATGTATGAAATGAGCAATGTTGGGTTAATTATTAATATTAGCAGCATTAATAAAATGGGTAATCGACGTCAAATTTTCAATTGGTTCACTTTGAAGAAAACGATAGATTTCGTTCTATTTAAGTAATGTTGGTTACTGTTATCTCGTTTGTGTGTATTTTCAGCAACTTAGCTAAATATGTGAAATGTCTTCGATAATGTTGCAGGAATCACAGAGTGCGTCACTGTAAACTTTCATTTTAGAAAGTGTGTATTTTTCAAAAGCGTGTCCGCTTAAAATTCTGTTCAGCAGCTTAGTTTTCTGTCGAATGTAGAGGTCTTTCTTGTTGTTAAAGCAAATATTTCTAGAAGTATACGGTCTAAGAAGAGAGTATCCCTTGTTACGCTCTAGTGAATACAACCAATATTCTCTCTCCCAGTCTTGTTTTATTTGTGCGAACATATGGTTTATACCATAATTTATAGTCCAACTGATAGATATGAATGATCCGTATAGTCTCGAATTATTTTTAGCTGTATCTGCAATATGGTTTTCCCAGATATTTGTGTGCCTTGAATTGATGTGGAACTCGACGAAAAGTAAAGTTGGATTGTTTCCGATTATTTCACTATGTCTTGTGAAAGTCCGTTTTTAGAGTTCGAGTTTTTAATTGCTTGGATAGCGCCAAGGCTATCTGTTAATATGGCTATTCTAGAGAAATTTTTTGATAAACCAATATATTTTCTAAGGCTGTGAGTTCAGCAGTCAGCGGCGACAGTTTTTTGTCGGTGTAAAAAGTATACAAGTGTGCGGATTCTAAGAGAACTGGACTATATAACGATTTAAACAGTTTTTTAATACAGAGAGCTTAGTATGGTTATACTAGACCGAGCACTTAAGTTTCTAGTATAAAGAGATTGAGAACTGGAATCTTTGTATTTCCTATAAAGTCTGGACTGCTTATTTCTTAGGTATGTCAGCTCCTTACTGAATCAAGGTGGCTTGTTGGGGACTGACGGATAGTATAACGGAATACAAGAATTAAAAAACGAATTTACTTTGGTATAGATAGTATTTTAAGCAAGGAGTTGAATAACTCCCCACAAATTTCAGCAGCAGCAGCAACAGATGGCCGGCCGCTTACCAAATACGCAGCGAGTACGCGTAGTAACGACACTGCGGGAAGAAGGAGTTTGGAGAATTCAGTTCATGAGAGGTTTAGTTCAAGAGAGTTTGGAGAATTCAGTTCCAGAGCGTTTGGAGAATTTGGTACGAGAGAGCTTGGAGAATTCGGCTCAAGAGAGTTTGGAGAGTACGAGGAAAGAGAGCTTGGAGATAAAGAGCGAAGGGTTAACGGTAGATCGCCGCGCTTAGCATCCTAGAGTGGGGCCATGTGCAGAGGGCGAAAGGTCGATCGGTAAAATCGCGGACTTTGGACCCTGAAGTGATGCCGTGCGCAGATGCCAAGAATTAACGGTACCAGGAGCCCTATATAAGTGGGCCCAGCGCTGGAAGCAGCATCAGTCGATCACGAGGAGTCAAACCGTCAAGATCAATCAAGATACCAAAGTGAACTGTCAGTCAACCAAATAAACTACAAGGGAGCTACAACAAGTCGAGTCGTCAGAAAAGCAGCGCCGTGAGTCTATGAGGAGCAAGATTGCAACGTCGAGACATTCGGGATTGGGATACCAGGAATCTCCGAAACGAGACACAGGTAGCTGAGGTCCAGAGGGCACCACAAGGCGGTCGGTTTATCCCTATCAACTAAGTCCTGGCGTTACGCCTGGAGAATCCCGAGTATAACAAGCCAGAAGGGAGAGCGGTCGATCGGTACGGTCTCGAGTGGATTTGTCCAGGATAGCCCTACGGTTTCGACCCGAGCAGTCCCGGATCGGCGTACGCTCGAAACCCCGAGTACCAAAAGCCACGCTACGTCCAGTCGCGCAGCCAGCACAGCCAGCCACCACATCACGACAGCCACGCAAAAAAGAGCGAGCCACGCGGAAACGTCCCGGACAATAAGCAGAAGGGTGAGGCTAGAAGAAGCGTTTACACTTGGCGTAGAAGCGAAGTAAAGCGCGAGGCAGCTTCCTGGCGTTCCGCCTTGACTGTCCGCGCGGGCTAAGCAGAAACCCCAGTGGGACCATCCGGGACAGAGCAAGGGACAGGCGGCGGTGTGTCGAAAGGAGTGATCCTGGAGAGCGCAGCTTCTGTTCATCGTAGTCTGAGAACGGTGACGCTTTCCTAAGCCCGTACGGCTGATCCCCCTCGCGAGTCCGAGTCGTTACCAGCAGTCACCAAGTCACGCTTGAGGAGCGAGCATCGAGCGAGCATCTTCAGGGAGCTGCTAGGATCTTCAGGGAGCTGCGAGGATCTTCAGGGAGCTACAGGACTGTAGCTCCGATTCATCAAGGCGAGAGGTCGTCGAGTCAATCAGGACCGTCGGAAGTACCGAAGGCCACAAGCGACGAGTCAAGTAATAATATACCCGCAATGAACCCACTGCGAACCCGTGAATTCTGTGCCTTCTCACTGAGCTACTGGGCGGTCACGTTAATATAAATTTGGTGGGACGAACACACAATCTACTGAGCTAGGCGCACGAATCTCGTAGAGAGCAGACCACAAAAATCAGTTCGTTACAAGGGAAATATCGGTTCTCGGATGCCCTATATAAGGCCGCAGAGCTCTGAGAGCTGGATTAATCGATCAAGAGGAGCTAATCCGTTAAGATCAGTCAGTTATCAAAAGTCAAAGAACCAAGTCAACCACTAGCACGTGAAGAGCAAGTCAACAACAACAAGTCAAGTCGTCGGAAGCAGCGCCGTGGGGAACCTACAAGGAGCAAGATTACTACGTCGAGACGTTCAAGAACGGGACATCAGGAATCTCCGAATTGAGCCACAGGTAGCAATAGAGTCCAGCGACGAAGAACCGTGAGCTCGGGGGGAAGAGGTGTCTAAGCTCAGTGTACCTTGCCCAACTGAGCAGGACCTGACGCGATGAACTAGCAGTCGATCGGTTTGTGGTTTCAAGAGGCGTTGTCGTGTAGAACCCAGCGATTGCCGGTGAAGTCCCGGAACAGCAACCGACCGCAACCCCGAGTGCCAGAGAACCACACTACCAGCCAGAAAGGCATGCATTCGACCTGTGAAGCCCAACGGTTCAGCAAGTCTCGGAACGGCGATCATCCAAGACATCAAAAGCCAGGAGCCACAATATATGCAGCCTCGCAGCAAGCACGATAAGGAGCAGAGCAGGGGCAAGCAATAGAGTGAGGCTGCGGTGGAAAGTTCGTCTCCGCTGGGAGGAAAGCAAAGTGAACTGCTAGGCAGCTTCCTGGCGTTAGCCTTTACTGTCAGCGCGAACTCATCGAAACCCAAGTGGGTCCGTCCGGTACAGAGCAAGTTAGGCGGTCATTGCCTCGAAATGCGTTGCCCTGGAGAGCAAGGCACCGGTTCAACCTATTCTGAGAACGGTGACGCTTCCCTAAGCCCGCACGGCCAATCTCTCTGCGAGTCCAAGGCGCGACAAGCGGCTTCGAGTTAACAGGAAAGAGCCCGCTGTAATAAATGAAACGAAAATCAGCCCACTGTTATCCATTGAATTCCGTGCCTTCTACGGGGCAGTCATGAGATATACATTTTGAGCGAAAACCGATAAAACGAGAGGATTTCGTCGGATACCAAATAGTTTTGTATAGATCCTTGTCTTCCTTTTTCTTCTAATAATCACTTGACCGGTGTTTTGAGCTGCACCTTATATTGGAGAACTAATCGAATTGCATCTAGGTGTACTACATGCCTGTATACACTCTCTGTAGCTGTCAACCAATTAAGTGAGCATTCTAGACTATAAAAACAGAAAACGCTATAGTCGATGGCCTCGACTAATATTATTATTAAATGTTAAGAGATGTGTGCACTAGGCGGGTTTTAATGTTATGGTCGTGTGTGGGCTTTAGAGAAGTTGTGACACCAACTTCTCCTGCTGAAACCAACTTGCGCTGCGTAGGAAGCCCAAGAATCTGCATGCCAACATTCTAGCTCATATAGTTTCTTAGATCTCAGCGTTCATACTGACAGACGGACATGGCTAGATCGACTCGGCTAGTTATCAAGAATATATATACTTTATGGGGTCGGAAACGCTTCCTTCTACCTGTTATATACTTTCCGACGAATCTAGTATATCCATTTACTCTACGAGTAACGGTGTTACGTAAGCCAATCACATAGAAAGATTCATATAGAGATACAACGTCGAATCTTTAGCCAGAGGGAGGGGTGCATATGACTAACTAGACTCATACTGGTAAAGGCAGAAGAAAATGTAATTCGGCAGTTCTCGGGAGTCTCGTGGCCAGAACAACGGCCACGATCGACCTACCTAACCATACTCCGGTAGCTGGCGAAGTGCATCAGCCGGCCGTTGACTCTCAAGAAATCAGATATCAAGAAACAGTAATCCTAGGTGGGAACACCTAGTTTATCCGATCCATACTGGCAGCCAAGTAAAAGCTCTAGTCGGGTATAAAAGACCTTAGACAATTAGAGAAAGGAGGAGAATTCATTTGTGTGTCTTGCTGACGGAAGCCGGTAGCTCCGAGGGAAGGCGACTTTCCCTGGCGTAGTCGTCCACGGAGTCTTCTGCCACCAGGACCAGCCACCATATCCAACAGTCCTTGAGGAGGACACGCTCCTGAAATTTGTTCAGCTGTAGGAGCAATCCGTTCAGAGGCGTAGCGACCAATAGCATACGTCGGAGAAAGTAGTGATGCAATGTAAATGTGTTAATCGAGCCAACCAAAGTGAACTCATGCATAACTAAAGACCGATGTCCTCTAATAATTCTGTTTGAGAAGAAGTGAAAATCAAAAAAACATTGGATGCATTCAAACATGCATTCAAAATACATTAAATCCAACCGAATCAGAAGACAAAGTGCGAATCATGATAAACAATTAGAAAGGACGAGTCTCTCCTTCAGTCGTTGAAGAAATCGCAAGCCTCTGGCATAATATGTCTATTTATTTTGTGTTTAAGTGAATTGGTGTACTTAAGAACAGCCGTATTTTGGTGCACGTATGTTTATATATATTTATCTAATATAATATGTTCCCAAAGCCTAGGAACCGGAGTGTCGAGATCTCATCGCCCAGTATTTAAAGAGGGGGTAACTTTGTCGGAACACGGTTGCTTTCTTATAAACGTACATTTATAAAAATTCGTGCAGTATCCTACAGTTTTATAGACTACTATAAACTTTTTCAGCGGCGAGTATCGGTCTTGTTGTTGTATGTACAATTGCAAGAGCTCTCTGAGCGACGTTTGTAGTCGTGAATAGTCAGCATTTTGCTGATGTGTGCACCTTCACAGGTGGTAAATTCGATACTCTCCGCTAACAGAAAAATTTTCAATTAAAGTAATTCCATATGCATTAGCCTATTATTCCTCATCCATGGCGAACGCCGATATATATGTAAGATAAACCGTCTCACATAAGATAGTAAGATAATGGAAGAAAATCAGTAGTGGAGCAGAATGTAGAACAGAAGGAGAAAACGTAGTTAACCAGCAGAATTAAAGCAGAGATCAGCAGTAGAAGCGACAAGAGAGAACAAAAGCAGAGCAACAGCAGAAAAACGTCAGAAGAGTTCAAGGAAATTCGGGAAGTGACAGTCAGCCGAGGGAGACGATTTTCAGCAGCAGAGAAATTAATTAATTACGTACACGAATACTCAGAGATGCGTATGCTGCTGGAGACTGAGTTCAGCCGACAATATGTGTGCAGCGCGGATGTGCATGAGCAGCTCCGCAATCGCAAGAAACGCAAGCAGGAATCTTTTCACGAATGAAAAAAATTGCTTCACTTGGCAACATTGATGCACGCTCGGTTATCCGCTATGTTGTGGACGGCCTAAACATGAGGAGCGATTTTAGATACTCTCTCTACAGTTTCAAGTCCTACAAAGAGCTACAGGAGCAGTATGAGGTGTTCGACCGCGTGGTCGACAAGCCGTACAAGCAGATCGATGGAAAGTGGGCGTCGAACCAGAGGAAGCAGCACGATTTGAACGACAGGAAAAGTCACTGCTTCAATTGTGGGTCAGTTGATCATCTCCGCAAGGACTGCAAGTCTGCCGTGAAATGCTTCAGTTGCAACAAAGAGATTGCCCTAGGTCAGTTGCTGTAGTCCAAGTCATACGCAGTGCAAGTCGTATTGAAAAGGTTAGCATTAATCACGTGCAAGTGAAGTGTCTTGTAGACACGGGAGCCGATGTATCTATTCTGCGCAAGTACATCTTCAACAAAATACCGAATGTTATTTTGGAGAGATGTGCGTCCAAGCTTCGTGGGCTGGGAAAGAAGATTACGTGCCCAGTTGGCTACTTTTTGGCTGAGGTTGCAGTAGACCAGGAAATGACGCCACACAAGTTCGTCGTAGTTGAGGATGAGGACATCGAGTAAGACGCTCTGCTCGGATTCGATTTCGTCTCGAAGTTTGACGCAGACGGCTGACGGATACAAGTTTTCTTCTCCGCTGGAGGAGAAAGCTTGTGAGGAACCAAACCAGATGAGTATTTATAACATAATTAATACAGACGATGAAATAGATGTTCCTTCGCAGTATGCTAAGAAGGTGTCTCAGCTGATCAAGAACTACAAGGCGGCGGATTCGGTAGCAGAAGTCCCAGTCAAGCTGCGAATCATCCCGGATGGGGAAATCGTCCCATTTCACTATAGGCTGGCTGAACACTTTTTGTGGCCAAAATTAATAACTTCAAGCAAAACCAAATATTTGAGTTCGGTTCATATATTTGGGCTTAAAAAAAAGGCATGGCAACGCCCCTTTTTGGAAAAAATTTCTTGTTGTATCATAAAAAATAATATAAAAATAGATAAGAAAATACTTAACCTAAAACAAAACTTAATGTAAAGGTGTATATTTATACCCGTTACTCGTAGAGTAAAAGGGTATACTAGATTCGTCGGAAAGTATGTAACAGGCAGAAGGAAGAGTTTCCGACCCCATAAAGTATATACATTCTTGATCAGGATCACTAGCCGAGTCGATCTAGCCATGTCCGTCTGTCCGTCTGTCCGTCTGTCTGTCCGTCCGGATGAACGCTGAGATCGCGAAAACTATAAAAGCTAGGCTATTTAGATTAGGCGTGCAGATTCCTGAGCTTCTTACGCAGCGCAAGTTTGTTTCAGCAGAGTGCCACGCCCACTCTATCGCCCACAAACCGCCGAAAACTGTGACTCCTACAGTTTTCATGCTAGAATAAAAATTTTAACTGAAATGTATTGTTCTCATCAATACCTATCGATTGACCCAAAAAAAGTTTGCCACGCCCACTTGAACGCCCACAAACCGCCCACAAACTTCAAAATATCGAAAATATGAACGCGGATATCTCGGAAAATATCAAAGATAGAGAAATGGGATTTCAGATTTAGATTCCGTAGGCTTGAGCACAGCGCAAGTTTGTTACGAGAATATGCCACGCCCACTCTAACGCCCACAAACCGCCCAAGCTGTGGCGCCCACAATTTTCATGCTAGATAAAAATTTTTAACTGAAATGTATTGGTCTCGTTAATAGCTAATGTTGCCACGCCCACTCTTACGCCCACACACTTCTTACAGGGACAACACAAATAAATCAGGCTTGTGACGACCACAAACATAAAGTACAAACCGCTATCTTTCGATGCCATTATAACTTGTTTGGTAAAAACTTAGTTTGGTGCCTTATTTTAATAATTTTAAGCCGACTCTTTTTTTCGCAAAGTAGCTTTCGTGCGCCCGTGACACCGAACAGCTGTTTTAACAGCCGATATTTTAACAGATCGTGACTCTGTTAAAATTTCTTTTACGTAACATTGAAGTTTGATGTTTTCCCAACACTTTGACGTCATTAGATTTTAATATTAACGACTTTCGAAAAATGGATTTTTGGCCACAAAAAATGGTCAGCCAGCCTATAGTGCATTTCGTCAATCCCCAAGTAGATTTGCGATTGCCGAGGAGAAGGATGTCCAAAAGCAGATCAACGAATGGTTAGCTGCTGGAATCATTCTCCCATCTACATCTAACTTTGCCAGCCGTCTTGTACTGGTGAGCAAAAGGGATGGCACACGGCGTATTTGCGTCGATTTTCGCAAGCTGAACTCAATGGTGTTGAGAGACTGCTTTCCTGTTCCTGTTATCGACGACGTTCTGCAAAAGCTGCAAAAAGCATGGTTTTTTACTGGGATGGACTTGGAGAATGGTTTCTTCCACGTGGCTATTGGGAGGATAGAAAGAAATTTACAGCAGTTGTAAGGACCTTTTTCATGGGCTGGGATAAAACTCAGTCCGGCCAGGGTCCTCTACAGTTAAATTTGTAGAAAAGTATTGGGACGAAACTGGACGGGGAGTTGCCGCGGGGATTTGTGGGGAAAGGAGGCCAGAGTATCCGCGTTGCACCGAGTAAGCAGCTCTAGCGCAACACGGCACCCGAAAGGTATAGTGGAGGGCGGGGCTGCTCCGGGCGAAAGTACTAACGAAACGAGTGGAGTAGCCGATCCCTGAGAAAATACCAACAAAACTGGACGGCGTGGCCGTTCCCCCCTGGATGTGCGACTCACAAGCTACTGGGGTAGGGGGTAGGGATCCGAGGGGAGGATGGCCGGAGGCGACCCTTCCCTGTGCTCCCTGTGGTCGATCGAGTGGTCGTTTGCACTGAGTAAGCTTCTCTGGCGCAACACGATTCCCGACCGGCACAGATCACTGCACGTGGCTCGCGACTACCTAAACCGTATTTGGGGCGGGGTTCCCAGGAGAGGGTGGCCAGAGGCGATCCTTTCCTGTGCTCCTTGTGGGCGATCGGGGGGTCGTTTGCACTGAGTAAGCAGCTCTGGCGCAACACGATTCCCGACCGGCACAAATCACTGCACGTGGCTCGCGCCTACCTAAACCGAAATTGGGGCGGGGTTCCCAGGAGAGGGTGGCCAGAGGCGATCCTTTCCTATGCTCCTTGTGGGCGATCGGGTGGTCGTTTGCACTGAGTAAGCAGCTCTGGCGCAACACGATTCCCGACCGGCACAAATCACTGCACGTGGGTTCCCGAAAAATACACAAATTCACACGAACACATACTTCTTCATTCTCTCTTGTCTTTATTATTCGCTAGTACTACTACTACTACCCCTACTCGCACTCAGTCTGATCGCTATTGTCTGTCCCACTTACTCCTTGGATCCGGCGTGCCGACGCTCGTGCCGCTGTACCACTCCGGGTTGAAGTCCGCTCCTAGGTCTGATCGCCTTGGCTGCCATTCGAGAATGAGGGCGAGCTTCCGCCCTTGCGGCCGCATGTAAGCCCGGCTTGCCGAGTTTCTTCGTTTCCCAACACAGTTTCTTATCGAACCTCCGCCTATCGCTATCGGCACTATCAGCTGTTGGCCCTCGGTAGACCAACACTGGGGGGTTTTCCAGCCCTGGTGCGCGCGATATTTAAATCTGATAAGCCTAGCTTCTAGTTTGAACTTAAATAAATTGCCTTCGTGGCGTAACGACTTATGGCAAGCTTATAACTTATAAATAAATGGCCTTCGTGGCGTAATCTCCAATTATATGCCTTCGTGGCGGAAAGAATAGAAGTGGCGAAATGTGGAGGGTGTGTTTCACGCATCCTCACACCCCCCCCTTTCTTCGGCGTGATTATGGCGGAGGGAAACGATCACCTCGCGCCCGGCGGTGATGGTGACTCGGAACCGATGACCCTCGATCCGGCGCAGGTAGCGCACCCTCCGTCGATCCTGCTCCCGGATGGATGCGACTAGGGCTGTAGGCAGTCGTCGCTGGTGGGTGTCTACCCTCCAGCCGACTGGGGCGACGATCCACTGGGCCTCCTCCATGACTTGTCCTGCCTGAGTGCGAGGATCGACTTATCTAGTGGGTACAACTCTCAGCTTAACCTAGTTTTCTACTAAAGTTATTACTACGATGCTTTGGGTACATTCGTCAACTCCCTTATGTTGGGCACGCGCTCTCTCCGGTGGCTTCTTCCGGGTCCCCTAGTTGGTCGCTGCGTTGGTGGTACTCCTTCAGGTCGCCTACTCCTGCTGTTCGCCTCTTCCTGTTTTCCATATGTTGTATCCTGACGATATTCGGGGAGAGGAACTTCAGCACCTTAAATGGCCCCGAGTACTTAGGAGCAAGCTTTGCGTTAAAGCCTTCGCTGGCCTTTGACAGGTGGTGGAGGCGGACCATAACCTGTGATCCGAGCTGGGGTCTCCACTCGCGACGTCGCAAATTGTAGTGGCGGCCTTGTTCCTGAGAAGCCATCTGGTTGGTTTCCAGCGCAGTGCCGAAAGCTTCCTGAAGTCGTTTAGCTCGCTCAGTGGGGTCCAACGGCGACGAGTGTAGACCAGGCGTGACCACATCAAAGAGGGCTCCTGGCAATCTGGGTTCCCTACCCGGCACCAGATAGGCGGGGCTGAAACCGGTGCTATCTGAGATGCTCGTGTTTATGGCCAGCGAGATCTCTGGCAGTAGCTGATCCCATGTCCTGTGATCCTGGTCCACGTACTGGGCTATCATTGTCTTGATGGTCCGGTTTGCCCGTTCGGTGGGGTTCTGCTGCGGGGAATAGGGGGCTGTGTATTCCAGTTTGATGCCGTTAGTGCGACAGAATGTCTTGAAACCGCGGCTGGTGAACTGCGTGCCGTTGTCGCAAATCAAAGTCCTGGGGGCTCCAAAGCGGGATATTATCCTTTCCCGAAATCCAAACTCCAGTTGGGCGGCTGTGGCCTTCTTTGGGGGTATGATCTCGACCCATTTGGAAAAGACATCTATAAATACGAGCAGCATGGTGTTCCCTCGTCGGGTCCGAGGAAGAGGTCCAACGAAGTCGGCTCCGACGAGCGCGAATGGCTCCGTGGGATGGCGGGTGAGCATTTTGCCCGCCGGTTTGCGTTGACTCACCTTGTATTGTTGGCAAACCAAGCAGCTGGTGACGTACCGCACAACGTCTCGATGAAATCCCGGCCAGAAATATCGTTGGGCAATCCGTCTGCGAGTCTTCCGGATGCCCAGGTGACCAGCAGAAGGGTGGTCGTGGCATTCCTCCAGCACTCGTTGTCTCTGCTCCCGAGGCACGCAAAGCTTCCATGGGTTGCTGTTTCCCACGTCTGAGGTGTGTCCGATGTGTCGATACAGCTGTCCGTGATCCAGAGTGTAATCCGGAAACTTTTCGGGGCGCCTCTGGACTTCTTCTTGCATCCTCTGGATCCATTTGCACTGAGTTCCGTGTTCTGCGATCAGCTGAAGCATCCCTAGGGGTTGTCGGGAGAGGGCGTCGGCGACAACGTTGTATTTGCCCTTCCGATAGAGGACGGTAAACTGGTATTGTTGCAGCTCCAGAGCCCACCGGGTTATGCGGCCCGTGGGGTTGTCAATCGAGTTCAACCACGTCGAACTGGTAGCCCTCCAAGTAGCAGCGTAGCTTCCGCGTGGCCCAAACTATGGCGAGGCACTCCTTTTCGGTAGTGGAGTAGTTTTCCTCGGCTCGCTCGAGGCGTCGACTTACGTAGGCGATGACCTTTTCCTCTCCATCGATGCTCTGAGTGAGGACTGCTCCAAGTCCTGCATCGCTTGCATCCGTCTGAAGCTGGAACTTGTATTCAAAATTTGGGCAGGCCAGTACCGGTGCGGCCGTTAGTCTGGCTTTGAGTGTCTCAAATGCCTGCTGTTGGGGCTCCTCCCAGCTCCACTTGACCCCCTTCCTGAGGAGTCGGGACATGGGCTGAACGATGGAGGCGAAATCCTGGACGAAGCGTCGATACCAAGATGCGATGCCCAAATGGCGACGGAGTTCCTTGACGTTGGTTGGCGGGCGTAGTCCCTGGATAGCAGCTATCTTATCTGGGTCCGTCCTGATGCCTTCTTCACTGATCAAGTGGCCTAAGTATACCAGCTTTTTCTGGAAAAACTTGCACTTGCCTTGATTCAGCCGAAACTTTGCTTCCCGTAGTCGTCGGAAGACTTCCCTGAGATTCCTGGCATGTTCCTCCCACGTCGCCCCGATGACGATGATGTCATCCAAGTAGGCGAAGGCGTGGGGTTCCATATCCGGCCCGATGACGCTGTCAAGGGCTCGCTGGAACGTTGCTGGGGCAGAATGCAGTCCAAAGGGCATGACTTTCCAGTGGAAGAGTCCACGCCCAGGGACGGTGAAAGCCGTGCATTCGCGGCTTCCTTCCGCCATAGGAATCTGCCAGTATCCATTCTTAAGATCCAGCGTTGAGATGAACCGGGCGTTCCGTAGCCGCTCCAATATGTGGTTGATTCGTGGGAGTGGGTACGCGTCGGGTATGGAATGTGCGTTGAGTTGTCGATAGTCGATGCACATCCGCATATCCCCTGTCTTCTTCCGCACGAGCACCAGCGGGGCGCTGTGCGGGCTACGAGAGGGCTCGATTCGGTCGTCTCGTAATAGCTCGTCCAACTGCTGATTGATTATGCTCTGCATGGCGGGGTTCTTTGGATAATACCGCTGCTTTAGTGGCTTATTATCCCGGAGAGTGATGGTATGCTCGGCGATCTCCGTTGGCCCGCTTAGCTCGTCGAAAAGCTGTAGCTCCTCCTGTAGAAAGTGGGCGGTTTCCTCGGCGTGAGGTTCTTCGGTCACCTGTAGCCTGGTTGGGTCCTCCGCTACAGTGGCCAGGTATCCGTGGGGACAGTGGCTCCGGAACGGGTTGTGCTTCCGTGCGCTGGCTGCGTCCGACTGGGCTGGCAGCTGATATACACCGATTTTCCGTTGTGGTTCCCGCGGCCCAGGTGACGTGGCTGGTTTGCGCGTGTGAGTTTCCACCGTTGTGGTGGCCAACATGGCGCTCGTGGAGGGGCGTCGAAACGGGTTCTTCCCCTTTGCCGTGGCGGCGTCCGCCTGCGGCTGTAGGCCGTAGCTGTTCTCCGTGGCGATGCAGGTTCCCGCGGTGTCGCCTGACGGATTCCTCGACAACGGGGGTCCCGAGGGGTCAGGACTTGTCTTCCGCACTGGCGCGCTTGGCTTTATGTGAGTCCTCGGAGCAGGCTTTGGAACTGTTTTGGTTCCCCCCTCGGTGCCTTGCGATGATTGCGGCGTACCGGGTGTGCTTGGGGATTGCGCGGTTGCGGCCGTAGGAGTCGCCCGCGTATCTGGGGTTGGTTCTACCTTCCGGGTGGCCGGTGGGGCTAGTTGCAAGCAAACTTGCCCGCAGATTGGAGTTGCGCTGATGGCGCAAAGAAAGTCGATGCCCAAAATCACTTCATCCAGGATCGTTGGCAGGACTAGTAACGTCAGCCCGATCGGTCGGTCGTTTAAGCCGACTTGCGCCTGGAGGGCCTTGGTCACCTCTTTCTGGGATCCATCCGCCAGAGAGATGCGGGAGCGGACTTCTCTGCTGTTTCTTCCTGAGTCTAAGCGCTTGGCGATCGCTTCGCTAACAAAGCTTCGCGAGGCTCCTGTGTTAATTGTTGCCGAGAAAGGTTGTCCCTCGATGGTAACATTGGCAATAATCCGCCCCCCCGCCAGGCGGAGTGGGGAATCTAGTGATGGGGGAGCACCGAGTGGGTCACCGCAGGCTCCCGACGTGGGCGGCGACCCTGGCCGTTTTCCGTCCGGCGGCAGCAGTCGATGGTACGGATGTTTCGTTTCCCACAGTCCCAGCAGTGCATCAGCGGTGGGTTTCGGCATTCTCGTGCGAAGTGTCAAATTTCTCCGCAGCGGTGACAAGCTCGGCCGATGTCAACCGGTGGTTCCGCTGCCTGGGCGATCATCCCGTTGGATATCGCCGGCCTCCTGGGTCCAGAGGGTGTTGGAGCGAGAAAGTTCTGGGGTCTAGGTGCGGGTCTTCCGCTGCTCTCCCTGCCGGAATTCCAGCTTGCGGTTGGAATTAGGGCTGCATGTCGAACGGGGTCTCGATCCCGAGCGATTTCGAACGCAGTTGCCAGTTGGGTAAGCCCCTCTAGTGAGGAGAACTCATGTCGCCGTATGAAAAGCTGGTACTCCGGCATCAAATTCTCGTAGATCCGCTCGAGCTCCTGGTCTAGTGAGTACTTGGCGCGTTGCATCATGAGGCGTAATTCCACTACGTATATTTTGAAGGGCTCGCCCACTTGTTGTTGCCTGGTCCGGATGGCATCTTCTAGGCTCTGGTAGTACCGCGGAGGCAAGAAAAACTCCAGAAACTCTCTCCGGAAAGTTTCCCATGGCTCGGTGTGCATTTGGTATGCCCGGTACCAGCCTTCGGCGCGGCCTGAGAGAAGTCCAATGACGGCCCGCGGTATGTCACTCGTTCTCACATTGTAGGCAGTGGCACCTTCCTCGATGCGTTCTATAAAATGAACGGGGTCTGACTGTCCGTCAAACAGTACGCCCCATCCTCACAGTTTCTCGGCGAACACTGCCGCGGATATAGGGCTGTGCGGAAGATGGGCGGCTGGGTTGGCGGCCGGTATCTCCCGTCCAGGGCTTTTCCGTAGGTTCCCTAAGCAGGGCACGGGAAGCGTGTGGTCCTCAATTCCGGGCATCGGTGAGGTGGCCCGACTGGTGGACGTCCTCTGGGTGGGTGCTTCCGGGTATATTGCCTCCAGTGCGGCAAAGCGCTCTCGTAGAGCCGGGCTGTGGTCTCCTCCGCCGATAAATGATGCCAATCGTGGTCGTAGTTCGTCTACTTGGCCGTTCGGGTCAAGTCCAAACTCTTTTAGCAGAGCCTGCAGCTCGTCCTTCCGGCGGTAGGCGATCCACCTGACCCCCATGTTTGCGGTCGTGGAATCACCCCCGGATGCGGTGAAAAACCTGTCCTCTTCCAGTCCGGCAGCTGCCGGATCTGGCTTTGATTCTGCGTCCTCTGACGTTTTCTTTCCCGAGACACTGGGCATACGCGCGGTGGCGCTGCCGATGGCTCTGCTGGGGATCACTCGTTGAGCGCTCCTAGTGGCGTGACTGGGCGCTGGGCGCACGGCAGGTGCTGCTGACGTGCGGCACTGGCTGACCGATTGGTTGCGGCTGGCGCTCCCGTTGGCGCTTGGTGAGTGCGGCTGGTGAGCGGCGGCGCTGATCGTTGGGCGCTCCTGGTGGCGCTCGTAGCGTGGCGGGCGCTGCTGGTGGCGCTCGGTGGGCACTCGGTAGGCACTCGGTGGGTGCTGCTGGTGGTGCAAATGACGCCGCTCACTGGGCGCTTGTTGGGCGCTGCTGGGCCGCTCTGTGGGCGCTGCTCGGGGCGCGGTATGCGCTTGACGGCTTCGTGGGAGGCCACGTGGCTATGTGGCGCTCCGGGAGTGGGTTGGCGTTGGCGGGCGCAGCGTTACGGGATCCCCTACTCTAACTATTCCTGCGGTCTCCTATCTTTCTCTAAACCTCGTCTACTGGACATGGGTCTTTAGGCCATGCGGTTGGTGGTAAAAACCCAACTCTCCTGAAGGATATCTAGTCGTCCTTATTAGTCCCTGCTCGGGTGCCAAACTGTAAGGACCTTTTTCATGGGCTGGGATAAAACTCAGTCCGGCCAGGGTCCTCTACAGTTAAATTTGTAGAAAAGTATTGGGACGAAACTGGACGGGGAGTTGCCGCGGGGATTTGTGGGGAAAGGAGGCCAGAGTATCCGCGTTGCACCGAGTAAGCAGCTCTAGCGCAACACGGCACCCGAACGGTATAGTGGAGGGCGGGGCTGCTCCCGGCGAAAATACTAACGAAACGAGTGGCGTAGCCGATCCCTGAGAAAATACCAACAAAACTGGACGGCGTGGCCGTTCCCCCCTGGATGTGCGACTCACAAGCTACTGGGGTAGGGGGTAGGGATCCGAGGGGAGGATGGCCGGAGGCGACCCTTCCCTGTGCTCCCTGTGGTCGATCGAGTGGTCGTTTGCACTGAGTAAGCTTCTCTGGCGCAACACGATTCCCGACCGGCACAGATCACTGCACGTGGCTCGCGACTACCTAAACCGTATTTGGGGCGGGGTTCCCAGGAGAGGGTGGCCAGAGGCGATCCTTTCCTGTGCTCCTTGTGGGCGATCGGGGGGTCGTTTGCACTGAGTAAGCAGCTCTGGCGCAACACGATTCCCGACCGGCACAAATCACTGCACGTGGCTCGCGCCTACCTAAACCGAAATTGGGGCGGGGTTCCCAGGAGAGGGTGGCCAGAGGCGATCCTTTCCTATGCTCCTTGTGGGCGATCGGGTGGTCGTTTGCACTGAGTAAGCAGCTCTGGCGCAACACGATTCCCGACCGGCACAAATCACTGCACGTGGGTTCCCGAAAAATACACAAATTCACACGGACACATACTTCTTCATTCTCTCTTGTCTTTATTATTCGCTAGTACTACTACTACTACCCCTACTCGCACTCAGTCTGATCGCTATTGTCTGTCCCACTTACTCCTTGGATCCGGCGTGCCGACGCTCGTGCCGCTGTACCACTCCGGGTTGAAGTCCGCTCCTAGGTCTGATCGCCTTGGCTGCCATTCGAGAATGAGGGCGAGCTTCCGCCCTTGCGGCCGCATGTAAGCCCGGCTTGCCGAGTTTCTTCGTTTCCCAACACAGTTTCTTATCGAACCTCCGCCTATCGCTATCGGCACTATCAGCTGTTGGCCCTCGGTAGACCAACACTGGGGGGTTTTCCAGCCCTGGTGCGCGCGATATTTAAATCTGATAAGCCTAGCTTCTAGTTTGAACTTAAATAAATTGCCTTCGTGGCGTAACGACTTATGGCTAACTTATGCTTATAACTTATAAATAAATGGCCTTCGTGGCGTAATCTCCAATTATATGCCTTCGTGGCGGAAAGAATAGAAGTAGCGAAATGTGGAGGGTGTGTTTCACGCATCCTCACACAGTCATCACTAAATACGGATTGTACGAATTCACTAGAACCCCGTTTGGATTTCGGAAATCGCCATCAGTTTTTATTCGCTACGTTATTTATGTATTCCAAGAGCTGATGAACAGGGATGTACTAGACTTGTACATGGATGACATAATAATTCACGCTGAAACTGCAGATGGAACTGGTATTTAACACAGCTGGAGCGTTTGGCCTGAAGATAAAGTGGCGAAAATGTTACTTTTAGCAGAAGAAGATTTATTTTTTAGGCCACAAAATTGAGGACGGAAACGTATGGCCTGGGCAAGAAAAGACAGCTGCGGTCAGCAAATTTTCGGTGCCGAAAAACGTCAGAGCGGTTCAAGCGTTTTTAGGGCTGACTGGATTTTTCAGAAAATTTGTACTGAATTATTCGCAGATTGCACGCCCATTGACTGACCTGCTGCGAAAAGATGTTTGCTTTCGAATGGCCGAGCCGCAGATGACGCTCTGCTCGGATTCGATTTCGTCTCGAAGTTTGACGCAGACGGCTGACGGATACAAGTTTTCTTCTCCGCTGGAGGAGAAAGCTTGTGAGGAACCAAACCAGATGAGTATTTATAACATAATTAATACAGACGATGAAATAGATGTTCCTTCGCAGTATGCTAAGAAGGTGTCTCAGCTGATCAAGAACTACAAGGCGGCGGATTCGGTAGCAGAAGTCCCAGTCAAGCTGCGAATCATCCCGGATGGGGAAATCGTCCCATTTCACTATAGGCTGGCTGAACACTTTTTGTGGCCAAAATTAATAACTTCAAGCAAAACCAAATATTTGAGTTCGGTTCATATATTTGGGCTTAAAAAAAAGGCATGGCAACGCCCCTTTTTGGAAAAAATTTCTTGTTGTATCATAAAAAATAATATAAAAATAGATAAGAAAATACTTACCCTAAAACAAAACTTAATGTAAAGGTGTATATTTATACCCGTTACTCGTAGAGTAAAAGGGTATACTAGATTCGTCGGAAAGTATGTAACAGGCAGAAGGAAGAGTTTCCGACCCCATAAAGTATATACATTCTTGATCAGGATCACTAGCCGAGTCGATCTAGCTATGTCCGTCTGTCCGTCTGTCTGTCCGTCCGGATGAACGCTGAGATCGCGAAAACTATAAAAGCTAGGCTATTTAGATTAGGCGTGCAGATTCCTGAGCTTCTTACGCAGCGCAAGTTTGTTTCAGCAGAGTGCCACGCCCACTCTATCGCCCACAAACCGCCGAAAACTGTGACTCCTTCAGTTTTCATGCTAGAATAAAAATTTTAACTGAAATGTATTGTTCTCATCAATACCTATCGATTGAACCAAAAAAAGTTTGCCACGCCCACTTGAACGCCCACAAACCGCCCACAAACTTCAAAATATCGAAAATATGAACGCGGATATCTCGGAAAATATCAAAGATAGAGAAATGGGATTTTAGATTTAGATTCCGTAGGCTTGAGCACAGCGCAAGTTTGATACGAGAATATGCCACGCCCACTCTAACGCCCACAAACCGCCCAAGCTGTGGCGCCCACAATTTTCATGCTAGATAAAAATTTTTAACTGAAATGTATTGGTCTCGTTAATACCTAATGTTGCCACGCCCACTCTTACGCCCACAACGCTTAAATCTGTCTACCGCCGGTAGGTGGCGCATTTCAATCTCGCTTTGCTGCTTGCATATCTCCATTTTCCTTTGGTCCCTTTAGCTGAGTAACGGGTATCTGATAGTCGAGGTACTCGACTATAGCGTTCTTCCTTGTTTTGATTTGGATATATATTGATACAATGAACACATATTTAGAAAAAAGGTTTGGCGCCGCCCATTTTTTACATGTTAAGAAGTGGTCTTTAAAAGCCCTCGATATTAACAATTATTAATATTATGGTATTGTAACATCTTTTTCGGTGTCAAGTTACATCTCCGTGAACTGAAGGTGATCGTCTTCAGTATCCTCGGAGTGGTCTTCGGAACTTCTTAAGGACTGTCGAGCAATTCTAGTACTCCATTTGGAAGACGCAATCTGTGTTGTACTTTTATTCGATTCGCAAGGTTTACCGATGAAATGATCGGATCTGAGGTATCCAAAGATCTTTGGAATAAGTCCTTCAAGTTGTTGCTACGACTGCTTTTCCTCGCATGATTTAGCCTATCCGATTTATAGACTTTATTCCTGGCCTCAGCACCCTCCTCTCCAAAGTAACCCACAGGAAGCATTGTATTTTCAATAATATCACTTGAGTGAATGAGGATTTTGTGAGCCGTGGCGGTCATGGGCAGCCAAGGATATTTATCTGTTATTATTTCTGCGGTAGCAAAGCAAAAGTTTTGAAATTTGGTAACGTTAATTGGCAATCGGCACGACAAAGATATAAGAATAATTCTTAAGTTGTTTATTAAGCTTAGGTCAATGCCTGTTATCTCCGCGAAAACGTCGTGCTACCGAATCCTCCGACCTTTGGCTTATCTATTTTCAGGGAAAGTTTTTCCCAAAATAGTTGTTGGATCATTTTATTCCTTTCACCCATTATTTTCTTGTCTTCATCATTGGCGATTCTCCACTTTTTTAGAACGATTTTACACCTCGCCTTTACAATAAACTCTAAGAATCGAATCCAGCAATGAAGTGGACTTAACCCGTACTTTAAGTTATCCTGATTTGGCAAAAACTTTTCACACGTGAAGTTTTTATTGTTCAAAAAATCCAGTGAAGTCGCCCCACATATGGGACAGGATTGGGTTGATCTCGTGCCTGTCAGTGTGTTTAATACTTTTCCGTCTATTACTGTTAAGTATAATCGAAAGTTTATATACCCCGTTCTCCCAGTTTCAAAAACAAATTTGGAAGACTGCAAACACTTAATTTGCTTCTCCAAGTTTGTATGCTCCTTTATTATGCATTCCTTTGTTTCCTTTATGAATTCCAACTTTAGAGGCCTGCAGAACCTGATAGATTGTGGAGTTCGATTGTTCCATAATATATTTCCGCTAGAATCAATCATTCGTAAAGGAGTTACTGTTGTGGCGAATATCCTTCCATCGACATCACACTTCTGTGGACCTGCAAGTCCCAGTTTGTAGTTCGAATGACCTGAGCTTCCATCGAATCCATAACTAAGTAGAAGTTCGGCTATTAAAAAGTTTGTCCCTTGATCTTTTATTATTTTCGAAACAACTTCTTTTTGTAAAGTTAGAATGCAGCCAGCTGTGTGGTTAAGTTAACTTTGCAAAGGCACTTCTGCTTTTGTGTCGGATACTACAGAGTCATTCGGGCGGCACTCTTTCTTTTTGTTTGCAACTTCGTAGTACGATGGAAAAAGGCTGTTTTTTGTTTGATCTCTAATTGAGATATATTGTTGCTTGGTTAAATTTTGATCTAAGAGAAGAGCTAGTGCGTCGTTAACTGGTATTTTCTCCAATTTCGCGACGGGCTGACTTGTTAAGGTGCGCATGCTCTTGGCTTTTTCAGGGCAGATAGCCAACAATTTTAAAATATATGCCAGATCTGATTTACCGCCCTTACGGGCAGCCGCTCTAGCTGAATTTATTAATAATTTAATATTTCCAGCCGTGGATTTGACTAAATTTGAAGCTGCTCTTCTCTAAGCCCTTGCTCCCGCCAACAAATAAGACAATTTTGGCCTGCCTGTCGATCTCCTCCTACTTATGCAAACCTCAGTGTGGGATGCAAGCCAAGTTGAGTACTTTCTTTTGAAATGGTTCAAATTCCTTTTGCAAGCTGTCCATTTTCGGGACAATCTATAACAAAATGCTTCGGTTTGTTTTTTCAATCCATCCTCATTAGCACCAGATCCAGCTATCGAAGCTATAAATCTATTAAATATGGTCTGCCCTTTTCTCGCTTTGTCTGTCCAGAACTCCAAATCCAAAACAATTCTGAATTGTCCAACCTAAAAAGGTAAATTGCGACGAAAGTGCGCAAAAGTGCACTTTAGGAACAAGATATGAACAAGAACTGAACTACCGACAACACAGTGTAAATATTAAGGTGAAACTAGGTGAAACTCACTTTATATCTCTATTTAAAATTAATTTTTTATTGTAAATTTGTACAAGTAAAGCGACTATAAAAAACACTCAATTACAGGGACAACACAAATAAATCAGGCTTGTGAAGACCACAAACATAAAGTACAAACCGCTATCTTTCGATGCCATTATAACTTGTTTGGTAAAAACTTAGTTTGGTGCCTTATTTTAATAATTTTAAGCCGACTCTTTTTTTCGCAAAGTAGCTTTCGTGCGCCCGTGACACCGAACAGCTGTTTTAACAGCCGATATTTTAACAGATCGTGACTCTGTTAAAATTTCTTTTACGTAACATTGAAGTTTGATGTTTTCCCAACACTTTGACGTCATTAGATTTTAATATTAACGACTTTCGAAAAATGGATTTTTGGCCACAAAAAATGGTCAGCCAGCCAGATTTCGTCAATCCCCAAGTAGATTTGTGATTGCCGAGGAGAAGGATGTCCAAAAGCAGATCAACGAATGGTTAGCTGCTGGAATCATTCTCCCATCTACATCTAACTTTGCCAGCCGTCTTGTACTGGTGAGCAAAAGGGACGCCACACGGCGTATTTGCGTCGATTTTCGCAAGCTGAACTCAATGGTGTTGAGAGACTGCTTTCCTGTTCCTGTTATCGACGACGTTCTGCAAAAGCTGCAAAAAGCGTGGTTTTTTACTGGGATGGACTTGGAGAATGGTTTCTTCCACGTGGCTATTGGGAGGATAGAAAGAAATTTACAGCATTCATCACTAAATACGGATTGTACGAATTCACTAGAACCCTGTTTGGATTTCGGAAATCGCCATCAGTTTTTATTCGCTACGTTATTTATGTATTCCAAGAGCTGATGAACAGGGATGTACTAGACTTGTACATGGATGACATAATAATTCACGCTGAAACTGCAGATGGAACTGGTATTTAACAAAGCTGGAGCGTTTGGCCTGAAGATAAAGTGGCGAAAATGTTACTTTTAGCAGAAGAAGATTTATTTTTTAGGCCACAAAATTGAGGACGGAAACGTATGGCCTGGGCAAGAAAAGACAGCTGCGGTCAGCAAATTTTCGGTGCCGAAAAACGTCAGAGCGGTTCAAGCGTTTTTGGGGCTGACTGGATTTTTCAGAAAATTTGTACTGAATTATTCGCAGATTGCACGCCCATTGACTGACCTGCTGCGAAAAGATGTTTGCTTTCGAATGGCCGAGCCACAGATGAACGCATTCCAAAGTTTGAAGGACGCCTTGACGAAAGAACCCGTTTTAAAGTTGTATATCAGAGGGGCCAAAAAAGAGTTATACACGGATGCATCAAAAGATTGATTTGCAGCGGTATTAATGCAGTGGTTCGACAGAAGACTCCATCCAGAACAATATTGGAGCAAGAAGTCATCAAAAGCTGAGTCCCGCCAGCACAGTTATATCCTAGAAGCAAAGGCCGTTTATCTAGCGGTTACCTACTGGGATCGCCATTTAAGCTGGTAACGGATTCCTCTGCATTTAAGATAACCCTACAGAAGGTTGATGTGCAAAGAGCAGTCACGCAGTGGATTGTTTATCTACAGGACTTCGAGTTTTCAGTGGAACATCGCCCTGGAGAACGGTTGAAGCATGATGACTGCATTAGTCGCTATCCTGACCATGTGATGCTCGTATCCTCGGAGATCACAGCTCGGATAAAAGTCGCACAAGGAAAAGACGAGATGCTAAAGACAATTATGGAAATTCTGACCAGCTGTCCATATGAGGGCTACAAGATGAAAGCTGGACTTGTCTATAAGGAGGTGAAAGGCAACGACCTACTTGTGATCCCGAAAGCGATGAAAAAAGAAGTTATTGTCGACGCCAACGGTGCAGGTCATTTTGCACTACAGAAAACTGTTCACGCTGTTCAACAATTGTATTGGATTCCTCACTTAGAAAAGAAGGTTCAGCAGGTGGTGAACAACTTTGTGAGATGCATAATTTTCAACAAAAAACTTGGCAAGAAAGAAGGATTCTTAATCTGTATTGATAAAGGTGGTCAACCCCCTCACACGCTGCATGTTGAACATCTAGGCCCCATGGATGCCACTGGAAAACAGTATAAGTACATATTTGCGATGGTGGATTCATTTACAAAATTTATTTGGCTGTTCCCAATAAAAACTACAAGCTGCGAGGAAAAGTTAAAGAAGTTAAGGATTTGGTCGGAAATTTTTGGCGTCCCTGTGCGGATAGTTTCGGACAGAGGCTCCGCTTTCACGGCCAACTCGTTTGCAAAACATATGAAGGAAAACGGAATCGAGCTCGTTTGGATCACAACCGGAGTTCCCCGTGGAAATGGTCAAATTGAAAAAGTGAATCGAACAGTTTTATCCATAATTTCAAAAATTTCGGCAGATGAACCAGCCAAGTGGTTTAAAGCAGAGCCGGAGGTCCAGAGAGCGGTTAATTGCCACGTACATGCGTCAACTAAAAAGTCACAATTTGAGCTGCTGTTTGGCGTGAAGATGAACAATAAACCAATGGATCGTATTCTACAGCTTTTGGAGGAGGAGATGTGCTTAAATTTTGACGAGCAACGGCAGCAACTGAGAAAAGATGCAAAGATTGATATTCAACGCGCACAGGAATCATATAAATATAACTTTGACCTAAAGCGGAAACCGGAAGTCGATTATAAAGTTGGAGACCTAGTCGCTATACGCCGCACACAGTTTGTTGCAGGAAAGAAGTTGGCGGGAGAATATATGGGACCGTTAGGTTAGGTAAGGTAGGAGTGGTTGGAGACTAGATATTAGTCCCCTCACTTAGGCCACAATGGGCCCCTTGTGATACCACATGATCTCTGAAAGCTCCGTTTCCCTAGCTTATGGGTTATCTGCTTTCGTGAAGTATTCTGTTCTTCTCAAGAAACATAGTAGTTTTTGAATGCTTACGTCCTGAATGGCCGCAAGGTTCGGAAGTGTGTAGCTACCTAGGGTTTGAAAGCGCTTTAGGTTATGCGCTGGGCAGAAGCATAGGAGGTGTTCGATGCTCTCCTCTTCGCCTATATCTTTGCAGCTGCGGCAGAAGTCGTGGTTACTTAGACCCAGCCTTATCGCATGAGTCCCTATAAGACAGTGGCCCGTGAGGGCATTTAGGAGAGTGGAGATGTCCTCCCTGCTACATTGTAGGAGAGTTTTTGTTCTTTTCGTGTTGTAGTTTGGCCATGTGACTCTAGAATTGTGGCATGTTGAGATTGAGTTCCAACGGTTGTTGGAAAGAGTATACAATCTCTGCCTGAGATGGAGCTTGCAGGTAGCCATGGGCATCCCTACCGTGTCCTTATCACGAAGGATATCGGCGGTTGTCCCCTGTCTTGCTAGCTCGTCTGCTATGCAGTTGCCCTCAATGTTGCGGTGTCCAGGCACCCAGATGAGGTTGATTCTCAGATGAGTGGCCATCTGGTTAAGAGATTTGCGGCATTCAGAGATTGTTTTTGAGCTCGTTGTGTAGGAGTCGAGGGCCCTGAGGGCAGCTTGACTATCCGAGAAGATGAAGATATCTATGTCTTTATGTACAGACGTGTTCAGGTGGGTAGTGGCTTCCTGAATTGCCATCACTTCCGCTTGGAAAACACTACAGTGGTCTGGTAGGCGGAATGAGACTTTAATGCCTAGTTCGGGGGAAAAGACTCCCCCACCTGTTTGGGAGTTAAGCTTGGAGCCGTCCGTGTATATGTTGACGGCGTTTACGAATTGATGTGGGAGGTTGTCCCAGTCTGAACGGGTGGGTATATAAATTTTGTATCTTCTTTCGAAGTTGACTATGGGTGGGACGTAGTCTGTATTACGTGGTAGGGGTGAATGTTTTGATAGGATATTGGAGTGACCCGTGGAGCCTGTTGTCCATGCCGCTGCTTCACGGAGCCTCAGCGCTGTTGCAGATGCCCAGCTTCTGGCATGTAGGTCCAGGGGTTGGAGATCGAGAATTGTATTTAGTGCCTCAGTGGCGGTATTGCGCAGTGCCCCACTGATGCAGAGCTCTGCGCTCCTTTGGATCTTGTGAAGGATCCGGAGGTTGCAGTTCTTATCTAGAGAAGGCCACCAAACGATGTTTCCGTAGAGGAGAATGGGCCTGACTATTGCAGTATATAGCCAGTGAACTATCATGGGGGAAAAACCCCACTTCCTCCCTATGGCTTTTTTACAAGCGAAGAGGGCTATGGCCGCTTTGCGTGTGCGATCTAGGATGTTATCAGTCCAGAGGAGCTTTTTGTCAAGTATGCCACCTAGGTACTTTGCTTGGTTGCTAAAGGTTAGGCGCGTTTGGTGTAGTTTTGGGGGAACTAGAATTGGTACCTTGTACTTCCTTGTAAAGAGAACTAGTTCGGTCTTTTCCGGGTTAACTCCCAGTCCACAGCCAGCCGTCCACCGGGAGAGGGTGGATGGGGCTGTCTCCATTAGATTACAAAGGGTTTGCGGGAATTTGCCCTGCAGTAGGATAACCACGTCATCCGCGTAGGCTACCACTTTTGTGCCCGCCTCTTCTAGAAGTGATAGCAGTTTGTTGACCACTGAAACCCATAGATGGGGTGAGAGTACGCCCCCTTGTGGGGTTCCTCTACTGACGTTCCTGGTCGAGTGGGCCGATCCCATAGTGGAGTGCACTACCCTGCTGGTTAGCATGGTTTGTATGAGTCCCACTATGGGCCGCTCAATGCCCAGTTCTGTCAGAGCACCAGTAATCGCCGTTGGGGTGACGTTGTTAAAGGCGCCTTCTATGTCTAGAAACGCTGCAAGAGAGTATTCCTTATTGCGGAAGCCTCGTTCTATACTGTACACTAGAGAGTGGAAGGCGGTATCGGTTGATCTACCCTTACGGTACTTGTGCTGTGCGTCAGAGAGTAGGCTATGGTCGATGGTTAGTCTGATATGGGTGTCAATTAGCCTTTCCAGGGTCTTCAACAAGAAGGAAGAGAAACTGATCGGGCAGAAGTCCTTTGGGTTGGTGTGGAACGTCCAGCCACCTTGTTGGAATATGGTTTAGAGCAAGGCAGCCGTGGAAGATGGCTGTCAGCCAGGGAAGGGACATATCTAGTGTACGTTGTAGCTGGGCCGGGAAGAACACATCTAGGCCAGGTGATTTGAAGGGCTTAAAAGAGTTAACAGCCCACTGAATGCGGCCAGGGTTTGAAATGTTGTCAATACTCTGGTCGTCTAAATTCTCCTCTATGTGGAGGTCCTCCACTACATGGGTGTTGTTAGGGAAGTGGGTGTCTAACAGTAGTTCAAGGGATTCCTGACTGTTTTCCGTCCAGCTATCAGCATTGGTTTTAAGATAGCCAATGGTTGCTGGAGCTTTAGTTAGAATTCTTCTGAGTCTGGATGCCTCCGCAGTAGATTCTATGCTACTGCAGAAGTTAGCCTAGGCTCTTCGTTTTGATATTTTAATTTCCTTTTTGTATGGGCTTAGTTTTGTATGATATAAATTCCAGGAGGATTCGCTATTGCTGTATTTAGCTTTATTGGAGTAAGTTCTACACTCTCTTTTAAGGTTCGCCAGGGTTGGGTTCCACCATGGGGGTTTGTGCTTTGTTTTGACTATTCTACTTGGGCAAGCCCTTTTTAAGGCCTCACCGCAGATAACAGTAAAGCTAGGTTATCTAATTCTTGACGGTTGCGTATGCGTGTCGGGGGAGCGTGTAGGTTCCTGTTGAGGAGATTTTTGTAGTATCCCCAGTTGGTTAATCTTAGATTAGTTATGTTCTCGGCGGGAGGATAGTCTAGACTTATTGTAAATTCTATGTATCGGTGGTCTGAGAATGAGTGTTCGATCCCCACCTTCCACGCTTCTAGTTGGTTAAGTAGGGGATCAGATATTAGAGTAATGTCTAGTACTTCCCTCCTATTTCTGGTGATGAAAGTTGGGTCATTACCTTTGTTGCAGATGAATAGATTTGATTGAAGGAGATAGTCGTAGAGTAACTCACCCCTTTCGTTGGTGTTTGTACTTCCCCATTGTGTGTGGTGTGAGTTAGCGTCCCCACCCAGGATGAGTTCCTTAGATGAGTGAGTGCGTATGAGTTGTTGTGTAGTGGTGTTTGGTAGTGGCCCTTCGTAGTCGTGAGCCAGATAGAATGATGCTATGGTGTGATGGGTGTGTTCGTTTAGCTCCAGTCTGACCGTGGTAAGGTCGCCTTCGCTAAACTGTGGAATAAGAAATGTGTTAAAGTGTGTCTTTGTAAGAATGCAGGTTCTGGTTTTACCCTTATCCTTGGTGTAAAATAGCTTGTATAGGGGGGTTGATAAGCCACAGATGTTGTTACCAACAATCCATGGCTCTTGAATGAGGACTACGTCTATGTTGCCTGTTGCCAGGCGGGTGAGGAGGGCAGCGGATGCTGCCTTGCTGTGGTGCAGATTAATTTGCAGAAACTGCACCATCTTTGGGACTGGGGTCGGGCTGGGTACCGTCCGCTTCCTCCGCTGTGTCCTGGAGAACAGAGCGCCCTGGTCGGGTTGTGTCCTGGGTGCACAGCTGCTTCAGGCTCTCTGTCAGCTCCGAGTCGGCTGACACGTAGCCGGTGAGGGTGGCCTCTTCATGATCTGGTTCGTTGTCGCTCGGGGGTTCGTACGACGCACAGGCAGCCAGGTTGTCTGCCGCTATCTTATCGGTGTCATATATACGTAGCTGCGCCTTATCGAACCCGTAGTTCACTCTGAGTTGTTGGGCTGCGAGGGGTTCCAAGCAGGCCTGGTTCAGGAGGATAACCACGCTCATGGTGACTCTCTCGGTTTTTTCCACCTTGACCACCTTCCAACCGTCTGTTGGAAGTTTTGGGTTGAACCTGGTCAGCAGGCTGAGTATAGCCTCTGGTTCCGATGGTTCCGACGGCAGCCACACCCTCGCTCTCGGTCGAGACGGGATGTCTGCAGCCTCACAAACTGCCAGCTTGGCCCCGGGGTAGACCTCGCCGACTTTGGTAATTGCAGCCTTGTAGAGTGCTGCCGATCTCTCGTCTTCGCAGGCGATCAACTTTACATTGCCCTGGTACCACCCTGCATCTGTGCAATCGGGTGGCGGGCCTGGGTTTTCGTAGCACTTTCAAGGCCACTGTCGCAAGGGCCCGTCTAACCAGACCCCATTGGTTTCATGGGATCCTACCGCCTTCATCGCTCTGGTCGATGACACCAATGATCTTCCGATCCTTTACCACTTCCGCAAAGGATCTCGACCATGTGCCGCGGTTGGTTACCTTAGCCTTCTTGCTCGCTGGTTGAGCTGACTCCATCGACCTCTCTCGCTTGTTGCTGTTTCTGGTAGTCATAGCGATGTCGAAGTCTGGGATAATTGCCTTTGCCCAGGTTTCAGGTAATCCAATTTCGATGTCTGATCCTCACGTATTGGATTGGTGGCCAGCCGTTTGAGGATCCTAGAAGCCTTCTTTCTTTCAAGAGGTCTTGCCTGGTTAGGTGGTACCCTCTTAAACTCCTTTGCCCTGGTAATCACCACGAGACCGGCTTTAGCGCTCCCCTCAGGTTGGAGTGGCTGGTTAGCCACACCTACGCTGGTGGGAGGCTTGGGCTTGTCGCTATGGCGAGTTGGGCTTAGCCGGCTGCGTTTTTCGCTGGCCTTGGCAGGGGTAGACGTCACATGGACTGGGGTGGTCAGAGCCGTGGGTAAGGCTGACTTAGAACAGGCGGTCGCCACTTGCCTGAGCTCACCGTTTGAGACTGAGTTATTTGATGACTCGGGCTTCCAGCCAGATTGACTCTCGGCACGGTACGAGTGACACCTTAGTCCAGCCCGGGGTGAGATGAGTTGTGTGGGTAGGAAAGAGGTAGGTTCAAAGAGTGTGGGAAGGGGTGTGTGTGAGCTATTTGTCGGAGGCGGCAGCACAAGCGCGACGTCGGTACTGCTACGGCGCAGATACCCGCTGACTGTCCGGGGCTATTTATTTGCGCTTCGTGTTGGGGGCTTGGCGGTAGCCGGGCCGTGTCCAACTTCCACGCTTACTCGTAGCTATCCTGGAGAATCAGGGCGCTCGCTATCCGCAACCTGCGACCCGTTCGGTAGCCTTCAGCTCGGCGCCCTCAGAGCCATCCCACTAGCTCTTTGGCCGAACATATATGGGACCGTACGAAGTTTCAAGTGTCAAGAGGAATGTCAGATACGAGGTTCGGAAGGCAGCAGATTTTAAAGGCCCATCTAACACGTTCACCAGATGTGATTAAATGATGCAGTGGCGGTATGTCCAGGACAATGAGGATGATTGGTCATCTGGGACAGATGATTAGTCAGGAATGGCCGAATGTAAGAAGGCTTAGTAAGATAATGGATAAAAATCAGTAGTCGAGCAGAATGTAGATCAGAAGGAGAAAACGTAGTTAACCAGCAGAATTAAAGCAGAGATCAGCTGTAGAAGCGACAAGAGAGAACAGAAGCAGAGCAACAGCAGAAAAACGTCAGAAGAGTTCAAGCAAATTCGGGAAGTGACGGTCAGCCGAGGGAGAAAATTTTCAACTGCAGAGTGACAAGAAAACCGAACGATACAATAAGAAATGCCGAAACGCGGAAATTATCCTGCAATTATCATTGTTAACCATAATACTTAATATATATTATAATAATAAACGACAAGTGAGAGTATTTCTCATCTTTCATATGTTACCCAATAAATTTATAATGTGAAAAAGAATTCGAAACCATGGTGTGCTAGAACTCTAACAAGGGGGGTTGTGCTGACGCGAGGAGTGGAGTAGGTCAAGAACAATGACATAACTTTCGACGGATAGCCTTGAAAATAGGGGATCGTATTGCGCGGACCGCGACGATCCATTGGCACACGAATGTGTGAAGGGGAGGGAATATGGCCAAAACACAGCCCGATCGTATTGCGATCAAGCGACAGAAAAGCTTGTGGGGCAATGTAGTCTGACGACTGACGAACTTTATATTGCTCAGGATCAGTTCTTCAAATGCCTCAGTATTGCATACCCATGGACGTAACCGTATAATTAATGTATTCGGAAAACGGTTGAGGTTGAGATCGTGTAGTAGTACAGGTAGGTGTGTAAATTCCTAGCGCATAGAGGAACTTGCATTGGGCATTTCTTGCATTTGCTCGGTACAAAGCTAGTCGGATATGGTGTGCGATTTTTCCTCCTCATCTATATGGCACACCTGTTTTACTACAAAAAGTTTAAGTACACTTTCGGTCACTGTAAATGTTAGGTCTCAAAATATTTGTGGAAATCAGATATATTCGGACGGACCCTAACCAAAACAGATTTGGACAGAAATACCATTCTATACCCTCCCATCCTTAATTACACGATATTTAAGAAACTCGACTGCTTTGTTTAACGACGGACCGAATAGTTACGCTTAATTATACAATTTAATATTTAATCTAGTTTCAAAATCTTTCAAATTTATTTCAAAATTGCTCAACAGTTTCTTTCATTCCGAATTCAAGATGAGTCAAGTTGAATTTACGTGATGCTCACTTGTGCGCCTTAGCGTTTAGTCCCGGTGAAATACAAAATATTCGCTTACAAAAAGTAAGCCGATCTTGGCGGTCACTTACGGAAACAAATCCTTCGCTGCTGTATCGCTGGGTCCATTGAACATGCAGGTGTTGTGTGCCCTAGTCTTGGAAAGGCGCTGTTATTTGGTACTAAACGGGATAAGTGTTGGCGTACATAATAATAGGCATTTACATAATTTACAAACTAAATAAAAATAAAAGCTAATGGTCGGAACTCAAAGAAAACATATTATAAATATAGATTGATAGCTCAGAACAACTTAATCCGGTTACGTGATTAGCTTTGATTGCCCTAACGCGGGGCTTGGGTTCTGCTTTCGGCGGGGAATCCTCTTTACAGCCGGGCTACGATAATGGTTATCAGGTGACTTGTGGCCGCTTGGTTAAGGTAAGACGTGTTGTGTTGCCGCGCACCGCTGTCCATAAAGGACCGGTGCGGTCGTGACAGACTTCCGTTGCTGGTTATTCCAGGCATTAACTAATCCTCTAGGTCCTCCCCCCGATCGCCGAGAGGAAGGCCTACACCGTGGTGGCTCTCTTCTATGAGGCTGTTCACAAGTCTGGGGTGGGCGCGCCTGTAGGCGTAGACCGACGGCGTGTGACTTCTTGGAAGTTACAAATTTGAATGCCTCCATCCGCGGTCATGCGGCAGACGATGGAGCTGTTCCACGACTAACGTTAGGACTGCCTGGGTGGCCTGAGGCACACTTTTACTGAGTGCAACAATTGTCGGGTCATAACGCTTGGTCGGTCGTATTAGACTCGCACTTTATATAGGTAAAAGCGTGAAGCGCCTTGCGTACGGACCAGACTTCTTTCTACGTGGGAATATTCACTTTTGGGTTATGTTCACTGTCCCAAGTGTTATGTTTGTATAAGTACCCGCTAAACTTGATTAACTCGCCGGTGAAACAGAATTGTGATGGTATTTTCCATATTCGTCAGTTCTTGGTTCCTTACAGGTTAATCGAATTCCACGTGGGGAATTGACTGGTGTACGACTTGTTGTGCAAAAATCACAAAACGAAATAAACGAGCTGCTGTTTGACAACGCTCCCTAATCGCTGCCAAAACGGATTGGTTGACTCGTTTTCTCGCATTTGCTTGCGGCGAATAGATGGCCGTACACATATGTGCGACACATAACCAAGTTAGGAATGCTTTGAAATAGCCAGGCTTAAATTGGGATCCGTACGGACACGGAGGGTACAAAACACACGTTTTTTTAAGAAATCGCTAATTTTATCCGATGTTAATTTTCGCTGTGGGTGCAGGAAATGAAACTTTTACATTTATCGACAAATATTAGGAGACCTATATTGCCACTTTTAGAACGAGAATATTTGCCTAAGAGATCCATATAAAGTTTCTAAAATGATCGTTCAGAAATAGTTAAGTTACCTATTGTCGGTCTTAAAATCTGGTTGTGACTTTTCGTGGACTTGCAGATTGAACACTTGGATATTTATTCTCGTATCTGTGTCACCATACCCGGCCAAAATGAATATTGCTTTAGTTTCTCTATCATTTTAGTCAATTCTACTTGTGCGGAGTAAGGACCATCATGAGCGCGATAAAAGACTTGTTCAGTCAACGACTTCGGTACCCAAAGTTTCCATGACTCGGCATCTTATAGTTCATCGCCCTTGGACGGCTCGGATCGCTTGTAGACAAGGTGATCAACTATTTTTAGATCGGGTAGCCTGACTTGGTTCTCCCTAATCCGTCTGATTAGATCAAGGTAAGCTGTTGACTAGAGTTCTTTAGATGACAAATTAATAATGGGACATGGAGCTAGGACTTCATAAACTTCGATTTTTTCGTGGCGCGACATAGCTTCAGCTACAACGTTCTGTGAACCGCTTCTGTGCTTTATTGTAAATGAACCTTGTGCCTTTCTATACGGGCATCTACATTTGTTAATACCCTTGATCACCGCACACAAGCTCGGTTACAGAGTAATTGCGGTGCGCCTTTGACAGTTTCTCCGACATGTACGCAACTGGTAGCTCGATTCCGTCTTCGTTCTCTTCTGCCAACACGCTGCAAGGACCGTAAAGACTTGCATCGCAGAGTAGAATAAATTTCTTATTGAAATCGGGGGTTCTCAATACCGGTGAAAAGTAAGCCTTGACTTAAGTACACTAAGCGCCTCCCCAGCTTTAGAATTCCAGCTAAACGATTTGTTCTTTTTAAGCAACTCTATCAGGGGAAGGGTGTAAGACGCGTAATTATCAACAAAGCGCCTATACCAACCGGCAAGTCCGAGAAATCTGTGGAGCTTTTAACCCGTGGTCGGAACTGGGAACTTATCGATGGCACTAACTTTACTTGGATCACTTTTAGCTGTCCATAGCCAATTATGAATTTATCTCTGTCATACAAATTTTCGATATAGTGCTGCTGATCGGAAGATTAGCCTTACAAAGGCACATAGCGATCTCTTCCAGTAGTTTCATGTGGGATTCAAAATCGTCTGACAAGACTAGAAGATCGTTCAAGCTTTCGAACACCCTAGTACGTAAGCTAGTTATTGTAAATAAGTCCATAAGCCAAGACAGTGTTTGAGCGGCGTTACAAAGGCCAAATGGCATACTTTCGTATTGATATAAAGGGCTGTTCGGAATCGTAAAGGCTCTTAACTTTTCCTCCAGCGGAATTTGCAAGAACGCGTGTTTAATGTCCAGCCCTGTGATATAACGCGCTGGTGGCAATCTCCTGAGGATCCCATCTACGTGAGGAAGTGGATAAGCATCCTTTATTGTCACCTTATTCACCTCTCTCGAGCTTAAACACAATCGAATTTACTCACCCCACTTAGCTTAAACGCAGTTGCTGCTCCAAGGGCTTCGCGATTCTTCTATGACGCCTAGGCAAGCATATATTCAGTTTCGGCAAACATCATTTTCTCTTTGGCAGATGAAATTGGCCAGTGGCGTTGTTTTACCGGCTTCGCCTCGCCAACGTCGATGAAGTGCTCTATTTACTGCGTTTGCCCTAATCCCTCGGTCTCATAGGAAGGCAACCTGCGGATTACGGCTTCTAGCGTCAGCTAACTGAACTTTCGGGCTTCTACTAAATTTTCATCTCGACCTACGTCAAGTTCAGAGACTGATCCTGTTTCGTCTATTTTCTTGTTCAGCTGCCCAAAATCGCGTCAGAAATCAATATTAAGCTAAACATCTTGTTTGAGATCAGGTAATAAGAAAAATTCGACTTTATCGGTGCTATTCCGATACGTGACTTCGATAATAAGTCTGCCAACAACAGGACGCTCTGCGTTATTCGCTGTTTTAATACGCCCTAAGCGTTTACACAATTCGGATGACAAGTTATATCTTTGGCGGTGCTGCCACCAATGCAACTGATAGTTGCACTCGAATCGAGCACGGCTACGTATCGTCTGTCAAAAATATCAATTTCGACGTATAGACGGTTATCGAATTTTTCCAGTTTTGTAGCTAGTTTGACCGAAGCTGCCGTATACGGAAGGTTGAACGTCTGTGTTCTCGAGATACACTACAACTGCTAACTTTTCCAACAGTTCTTTTTCTAGCTGCTGCATATAATTCTTTTCGGATATGGTAAGGATGGTGAAATATAAGTCTGTCAAAACTTGGATTTTTGAGATTACTAGTTTGAATATTTAGACCCGAACTCATGAAGAGATCGGTCTGCGTACCACAGTTCGTTGTTAAAGGTTCGGATGCGACGTATGGAGTATTGTCGACGCATCCCGTTGACGGATTTCCGGCTGTTTACAGTTTGGACACTTCGGACTGAAAGTGTTTTTAGCTTCGTAACCATAACAAAAGATACTGCTGTTCTCGAGACACTCGTCGAAACGATGTCCCTACTTTTTGTAATTCCAACATTTTTTTGCATTTCGCTGCAAGGCGCGAACTGTTCCTGCATCAGTGTCCTCGGTCTCCTATTAGAGTTCGGAAACGGAAGGGTGCGTGGGAATATTGTTCTTTCCTAACTGCGGTCCATTTTGCTTACGTGCGTATGTATCTCTTCTCTCAATCTCACTAGGGCTTTAATGCGCAAATCCATCAACTCATGTCTAAGAGACGGTTTTGCATGACGAGAGAAGTTGAAAACCAGAGATTTAAATCGTGGTACTCAGAAGCGCAACTGACTTTTCGACTTTGAACTGATATTCCTCGAAGGGTTCCCTTTCCGCTTGTCTGTATTTTCATCTTTAAACTTTTTCCAAAACTCTAGACAAAATTCGTTCCAACTAACCGGCAAGCTTGGCGGAATTTCCAATACGCCTCATTTGCCTTGCCAACAAAACAAAGGTGTAAGTGATCGCACAGCAGCTGATAATTCCCGCTCAGGTTCTGCTGCGCTAAGGATTGTACTCTATTTAGAAAATCTTCCATCTGTAATCCATCCTTGGCTCCGTTAAATTTTACGTGCCAGCCATGGATGATACTGGGAACTTTCTCTGGCTGTACTGAAGATTGGGACCTGACTGAATGCTGACTCGCTTGAAGAATGCCAGATCTTACGTTTGGGATTACGGTAGACCATTTATCGCCGCTGAGACTGCATTGCTACTTGTACTGCCCTTCCTATTTCTTCCGAGTTAGGAAGATTCTCTGCTCTGGAAGATTCCAAAAAGGAATCAAGCTCGCGCTTCTATCATTCTGTTGACCTGTGCTCTGTTGCTGTTCGGACCTAGTAAACATGCTTTTGCTTGGTGCCGAACCTCTACCCCTTCTTCTATCACCCCTGCCTCGTCTTCAATTCGCAATTTGGTTTTACTCCTAACACCTGATCGAATATCGGTTGTTAAGATCGCACTATTTATTCTGTGATCCGCGTTCTGCTAACAAGCTATTATTTTATATGGACAACTGGTGCACGGTGCATGCCTTATTACACAGGTACACAAAATTGAACTTTGTGAAATATTCACGAACCATTTCCAGTTTTCCAAGATATCACCTAAAGGTTCCGCGGTATAGCTAAGAATACAAAAATAGGGTTTCCATCAGAGAAACTGCAAAAAATTAAAGTTTTTGTCGCCAAAATAACCAACCGCGGCACATGGTCGAGATCCTTTCCGACGTCATCGACCAGAGCGATGAAGGCGGAAGGATCCCAAGGAACCAATGGGGTCTGGTTAGACGGGCCCTTGCGTCAGTGGCCTTAAAAGTGCTGGACGAGAACCCAGGTCCGCTACCCGATTGCACAGATGAAGGGTGGTACCAGGGCAACGTTTAGTTGATCGCCTGTGAAGATGAGAGATCGGCATCACTTTACAAGGCTGCCATTAACAAGGTCGTCGAGGTCTACCCCGGGGCCAAGTTGGCAGCTTGCGAGGCCGCAGACATCCCGTCTCGACCGAGAGCGAGGGTGTGGCTGCCGTCGGAACCCTCGGAACCAGGGGCTATACTCAGCCTGCTGACCAGGTTCAACCAGAAACTTCCGACAGACGGTTGGTCAGATGGTCAAGGTGGAGAAAACCGAGCGCGTCACTATGAACGTGGTAATCCTTTTGAACCAGGCCTGCTTGGAACCCCTCGCAGCGCAACAAAACCGGGTGAACTACGGGTTCGATAAGGTGCAGCTACGCATCTTTGACACAGATAAGCTAGCAACAGACAAACTGGCTGCCTGTGCGTCGTACGAACCCCCGAGCGACGACGAATTGGAGCATGAGGAGGCCACCCTCACCGGCTACATGTCAACCGACTCGGAGCGGACAGAGAGCTTGAAGCAGCTGTGCACTCAGGACATAACCCGACCAGGGCGCACTGTTCTCCGGGACATAGCGGAGGAAGCGGAGGGTACCCAGCCCGACCTCGGTCCCAAAGATGGTGGAGTTTCTGCAGATTAACCTGCACCACAGCAAGGCAGCATCAGCTGCCCTCCTCACCCGCCTGGCAACAGGCAACATAGACGTAGTCCTCATTCAAGAGCCATGGATTGTTGGTAGCAACATCTGTGGCTTATCAACCCCCCTATACAAGCTATTTTACACCAAGGATAAGGGTAAATCCAGAACCTGCATTCTTACAAAGACACACTTTAACACATTTCTTATTCCACAGTTTAGCGAAGGCGACCTCACCACGGTCAGACTGGAGCTAAACGAACACACTCATCACACCATAGCATCATTCTATCTGGTTCACGACTACGAAGGGCCACTACCAAACACCACTACACAACAACTCATACATACACACTCATCTAAGGAACTCATCCTGGGTGGGGACGCTAACTCACACCACACACAATGGGGAAGTACAAACACAAACGAAAGGGGTGAGTTACTCTACGACTATCTCCTTCAATCAAATCTATTCATCTGCATTAAAGGTAATGACCCAACTTTCATCACTAGAAATAGGAGGGAAGTCTTAGACATCACACTAATATCTGATCCCCTACTTAACCAGCTAGAAGCCTGGAAGGTGGGGATCGAGCACTCATTCTCAGACCACCGATACATAGAATTTACAATAAGTCTAGACTATCCTCCCGCCGAGAACATCACTAATCTAAGATTAACCAACTGGGGATACTACAAAAATCTCCTCAACAGGAACCTACACGCTCCCCCGACACGCATACGCAACCGTCAAAAATTAGATAACCTAGTTAACACTTTTACTGATATCTGCGGTGAGGCCTTAAAAAGGGCTTGCCCAAGCAAAACACAAACCCCCATGGTGGAACGCAATGCTGGCGAACCTTAAAGGAGAGTGTAGAACTTACTTTAATAGAGCTAAATACAACAATAGCGAATCTTCCTGGAATTTATACCATACAAAACTAAGCCTATACAAAAAGGAAATTAGAATATCAAAACGAAGAGCTTGGGCTAGTTTCTGCAGTAGCATAGAATCTACTGCGGAAGCATCCAGACTCAGGAGAATTTTAGCAAAATATCCAGCAACCATTGGCTATCCAAGAACCAATGCTGACAGCTGGACGGAAAACAGTCAGGAAACCCTTGAACTACTGTTAGACACCCACTTCCCTAAAAACACCCATGCAGTGGAGGACCTCTACCTCTACATAGAGGAAAACTTAGACGACCAGAGTATAGACAACATCTCAAAACCTGGCCGCATTCAGTGGGCTGTTAACTCTTTTAAGCCCTTCAAATCCTCCGGACCAGATGGGTTCTTCCCGGCCCAGCTACAACGGACAACGGAATGGCTGACAGCCATCTTCCTCGGCTGCCTTACTCTAAACCATATTCCAATAAGGTAGCTGGACGTTAAGGTAATTTTTATACCGAAAGCCGGCAAACACTCCCACACCAACCCAAAGGACTTCCGCCCGATTAGTATCTCTTCCTTCTCGTTGAAGACCCTGGAAAGGCTAATTGACACCCGTATCAGGCTAACCATCGACCAAAGCCTACTCTCTGACGCACAGCACGCGTACAGTAAGGGTAGATCAACCGATTCCGCCCTCCACTCTCTAGGGTCCAGTATAGGGAGAGGTTTCCACAATAAGGAATACTCTCTGGCAGCGTTTCTAGACATAGAAGGCGTTTTTTACAACGTCACCCCAACGGCGATTACTGGTGCTCTGACTGAACTGGGCATTGAGCGGCACATAGTGGGACTCATACAAACCATGCTAACCAGCAGACTGGTGTACTCCACTATGGGATCAGCCCACTCGACCAGGAATGTCAGCAGAGGAACCCCACAAGGGGCGTACTCTCACATCTTCTATAGGTAGAAGCCGTAGCCCTCTTCGCTTGTAAAAAAGCCATAGGGAGGAAGTGGGGTTTCTCCCCCATGATAGTTCACTGGCTATACACTGCAATAGTCAGGCCCATTCTCCTCTACGGAAACATTGTATGGTGGCCTTCCCTAGAAAATAATTGCAACCTCCGGACCCTTCACAAGATCCAACGAAGCGCAGAACTCTGCAACAGTGGGGCGCTTCGCACCACCGCCACTGAAGCCCTAAACACAATTCTCGACCTCCAACCCCTGGACCTACTTGCCAAAGGCTGGGCATCTGCAACAGCGCTGAGGCTCCGCGAAGCAGCGGCATGGACAACAGGCTCCACGGGTCACTCCAATATCCTATCAAGACATACATCCTTACCACGCAGTACAGACTACGTTCCACCCATAGTCAACTTCGAAAGAAGATATAAGATCTTCATACCCACCCGTACAAACTGGGACAACCTCCCACACCAATTCGAAAACGCTGTCAACATATACACAGACGGCTCCAAGCTTAACTCCCAAACAGGTGGGGGAGTCTTCTCCCCCGAACTAGACATAAAAGTCTCATTCCGCCTACCAGACCACTGTAGTGTTTTCCAAGCGGAAGTCATGGCAATTCAAGAAGCCATGACCCACCTGGACACGTCAGTACATCATGACATAGATATTTTCATCTTCTCGGATAGTCAAGCAGCCCTCAGGGCCCTCGACTCCTACACAACGAACTCAACAACAATCTCTGAATGCCGCAAATCTCTTAACGAGATGGCCACTCATCTGAGAATCAACCTCATCTGGTTGCCTGGACACCGCAATATTGAGGGCAACTGCATAGCAGACGAGCTAGCAAGACAAGGGACAACCGCCGACATCCTTCGCGATAAGGACACGGTGGGTATGCCCATGGCTACCTGCAAGCTCCATCTCAGGCAGAGACTGTACACACTTTCCAACAACCGTTGGAACTCAATCTCAACATGCCCCAATTCTAGACTAACATTGCCAAACTAAAACTCGAAAAGAACAAAAACTCTCTTACAATGTAGCAGGGAGGACATCTCCACTCTCCTAAATGCCCTCACGGGCCACTGTCTTATAACCTAAAGCGCTTTCAAACCCTAGGTAGCTACATTCAGGGCGTAAGCATCCAAAAACTCTTATGTTTCCTAGGAAGAACAAAATACTTCGCGAAGGCAAATAACCCATGAGCTAGGGAAAAGGATCTAATCACAGATCAATGTGGTATCACAAGGGGCCCAATGTGGGCTTAGTGTGGGGATTAGTATCTAATCTCCAACCACTCCTATCTAACCTAACCTAGCATTCAAAGACACAAACTATTTTTAAAGGAGTTTTTCCTTCGGACCGGTTACCCGAGACTATTTTAAAGAATTCCGCTCTAATAATTGCGAGCACCGACACTTCTGATCAACCTGGAACTCATTGGATTGCATTTTTTTTTAATAGTCATAGGTCAGCAGAATGTTTCGATTCATATGGTCAATCTATTTTATTTTTTTTATACTTGCGGACATTATTGTATAAAGAACAGTCTACATAAAAGTTTTAAAAAGCGCTTAACTGTTCCTTAAATAATTTTAAGCAAAACCACTTTTCATTTTAAAATGTTTAAGAACCATTTTTAAAAATAAAAGAGAGGTTTTTGTAAAATAAATTTGTTTTATTTATGGCTTTTAAGCGATTTGTTTCTTCAACTTTTAATATTTATAATGCAAAGTCTATATTGGAATCCAAACTGTACGTCTATCCCCTGATATTTTTATAATTTTATAAATTGTTCAATAACTGTAAAATAAAGTTAGTGTATATAACGTAAAAAAATTGCCTCTCTAAAAGACACAGTTTTCTTAGATAATTCAGTTTGTTTTTTAAACTAGCATTGCGTTGTCATCTTCGTCATCCATTAAACTTAAATCTTCGTTAATCGGTTACGGTTAAGGTCCTATTAGTTATTCGAAGATGTGGTCGTTGGCAGAAAAACCTTGTCTTCTGGAAAGGATAGAGGTTCGTCCAATTGAAATACCTGTGCACACTGAAATTGATCTTGTATGATTAGTGATTCCAAAAAATCCTGCGAAGCATTCCCCATCTGTAACTGGCTCCAATAAAGGGATTCCGATTCCGGGTCCCTATTTTTGGTCGACGAAGAAGCCGGTTAAAATACTCTGCGTACGCGCAGAGCGCGCGAAGAAGAACAGCGAAGAAGGACAAATCAAGAATAGTCCCGTTCATCGTGACTCGCGAACTTTCCAGTCCACGTTGCCAGCACGTTGTCGAACAGCAGCTCGTTCATTTCGTTTTTCGCTTTTACCTAAATAAAGTGCGAGTCTAATACGACCGACCAAGCGTTACGACCCGACAATTGTTGCACTCAGTAAAAGTGTGCCTCAGGCCACCCAGGCAGTCCTAACATTAGCCGTGGAACAGCGCTGAGACTCCGTTGTTTGCCTCATTACCGAGGATCGCTTAAACTGAAAAGATTACTTAACCTTAAGTGACACGCCTAAAGGCGCGCCCACCCCAGACTTGTGATGAGACTCAGAGAAGTGGGCCACCAGGGCGTAGACCTCCGAGTCGGTAATCGGGAGGAGGACCTGGAGGATCGGTTAACGCTTGCCTGGAATAACCTGCAATGGAAGTCGGCCACGACCGCGCCGGTCCCTCTTGGACAGCGGTGCGCAGCAACACAACACGTCTTACCTTACCTAACGGCCACAAGTCACCTGATAACCATCATCGTCGCCCGGCTTTAAAGAGGATTCCCCGGCAGAAGCAGAACCTTAGCTTCGCGTAAGGGCAATCAAAGCTGATCACGTAACCAGACTAAGATTACCTTGGCCAGGTGGTCATGTGAGCTGCCACAGATAAATTAGTGAAATTTATAATTTGTTTTCTTTGAGCTCCGACCATGTTCTTTCTTAAGCTTTTCTTTTCATTTAGCTTGTATATCATGTTGGCGCCAATTATGTGCGCCAACACTTATACCCCTTAATAAAAATTACAACGCCTTTCCAAGACTAGGGCACACAGCACCTGCATCTTCAATAGTCCCAGCGAAACAGCAGTCCGTAAGTGACCGCATTTCACCGGGACTAATCTAAATGAATTTGAAAGATTTTTGAACTGAAATAAAAATGAAATTGTGGTATAAAGCGTAACTATGCGGTCCTTCGTTAAACAACGTTTCTGATGTCGAGTTTCTATAAAATGAAGTAGTGAAGTAATAAAAGACATTTGACAAGGGATAACAATGAAAATCTATCGTGTTACTAAGGAAAGGGGGTATAAAATGGGGGTAAAATCACCTAAGCCACCTACGCCGGTATTTCCTTCCAAATCTGTTCCGTCCGAATATATCCAATTACCACCACTATTTTGAGACCGATCATGTAGAGTTGCCGTAAGTGCACTTACACTTTTCGTAGTAAAACGGGTGTGCCATACAGATGAGGAGTAAAACCCCAGGCCATATACGATGAGCTTTGTACCGAGCAAATGCAAGAAGTGCACAATCCCAATTCGTCTATACGCTAGGGACCTATTCCAATTTCTCGTGAAGACCTATCTCTGGGCTACTACTAAAAATGGCGCCCAACGTTAGCGCCATTACCGCATTTGGGAAATTAAATAGAAGATTAAAACCCATATAGTAGAATTTTGAGGGGCCGTAATTTTTAACAGTAGGATCCTCGGAAGGTACTAGCCTAGCAATTTTGCTCTATTACACATCCAACAAGCAGTACTAATTTGTGTTAATTCAAACCCGCAGACAGATATTTTGTGTTAGATATTACAACAATTCGATTTCTTACGGATTGAGGCGACCGAAGCGAACTCGTTCACTAGGGAAGTATTTAAATAAAAAATTTACATTGTGTAAACTAGATTTCAATCGTAGTCGGTAGGAAGTGAGCTGGAGTCATTACAGTACGAGTGAGTAGTACTAACCAGCCGCAGAAAACCAACTTCGTTAGAATTTTTAGTTACCTCTATTGGAACATAGCAAGCGTACCAAGGAGATACGAGTGATTGGATTAACTTCGATACTAGACCAGGTCAGCGAATTCGTGATCTATAAAGCATTTCTCTATCAAGAAGTCGTCAGTATAGATCAGGCTAAGAAAGAATTTCAAAAATTAAAAATTTTTCACGAACCATTTTTACTTTTCCATGATAATTGGAGACAAAGTCCAGAGACAAAGTCCCATACAAAGTTCTGTTTCATTACCAACAGGCTCCGCGATATAGCTAAGAACACAAAAACCCGATGTTTGCTGACACTTTGAATTATATGGCCCACATAATGGGATATATCTTAACTATTTTCGCTGAAATACTCTCTCAATACATGATGGCATTTCTAAAAAATAGTTCTTGAACCATTACCCATGTCTTTGCAAATAGACGACAAAGTAAGGTTAGGTCAGGTAGGAGTGGTTGGAGATTATATAGATCCCCACACTTAGGCCACATTGGGCCCCTTGTGATGCCACATTGATCTCTGATTATATCCTCTTCCCTAGCTCATGGGTTATTTGCTTTCGCGAAGTATTTTGTTATTCTTAGGAAACATAAGAGTTTTTGGATGCTTACGCCCTGAATGGCCGCAAGGTTCGGAAGTGTGTAGCTACCTAGGGTTTGAAAGCGCTTTAGGTAATGCGCGGGGCAGAAGCATAGGAGGTGTTCGATGCTCTCCTCTTCGTCTATCTGCAGCTGCGGCAGAAGTCGTGGTTACTGAGTCCCAGCCTGTGCGCATGAGTCCCTATAAGACAGTGGCCCGTGAGGGCATTTAGGAGAGTGGAGATGTCCTCCCTGCTACATTGTAAGAGAGTTTTTGTTCTTTGCGAATTGTAGTTTGGCCATGTGAATCTAGAATTGTGGCATGTTGAGACTGAGTTCCAACGGTTGTTGGAAAGTGTTTACAGTCTCTGCCTGAGATGGAGCTTGCAGGTAGCCATGAGCATACTCACCATGTCCTTATCGCGAAGGATGTCGGCGGTTGTCCCTTGTCTTGCTAGCTCGTCTGCTATGCAGTTGCCCTCAATATTGCGGTGTCCAGACACCCAGATGAGGTTGATTCTCAGATGAGTGGCCATCTCGTTAAGAGATTTGCGGCATTCAGAGATTGTTGTTGAGTTCGTTGTGTAGGAGTCGAGGGCCCTGAGGGCTGCTTGACTATCCGAGAAGATGAAAATATCTATGTCATGATGTACTGACGTGTCCAGGTGGGTCATGGCTTCCTGAATTGCCATGACTTCCGCTTGGAAAACACAACAGTAGTCTGGTAGGCGGAATGAGACTTTAATGTCTAGTTCGGGGGAGAAGACTCCCCCACCTGTTTGGGAGTTAAGCTTGGAGCCGTCTGTGTATATGTTGACGGCGTTTTCGAATTGGTGTGGGAGGTTGTCCCAGTCTGTACGGGTGGGTATGAAGATCTTGTATCTTCTTTCGAAGTTGACTATGGGTGGAACGTAGTCTGTACTACGTGGTAAGGATGTATTTTTGAAAGCTTAGAAAGCAAAAGTTAAATTTGTAAAGTATTCATTTTAAAAAGCATCCCAATATTTTTATTTCTCTGAATGGGTATAAAGGTTTTATGATTGTATGTTATATGATTCATGAAAAGTTGTGCATCTAGTATCTCTAAATTTTTTCAATATAAAAATTAATTCTTAAATCAACATAATTAACAAGCAGTTTGGTTTGATTAAAAATATTTCCATGCATTTTTTCCGAATAACTTAACCTTATTTCTATTTTTGAATATATTTTTAAGGGTTTCATTCGTGTCCGGCTAAACATATTGCCCTGCTATTATTCTTCAGAAGTTTGAAAAAGGTGTTGGGAGGCCATGTGTCTATCGGAGGCATATATGATGGACGTTGATGCACTACGAGCAGTACAAACAAGTGGCCCAACGACACCAAGCACGTGCTTGTTACGCGCGGGGCCCTTCTATAAATTTGGGCAAAATGCGAGTTCGCGAGGAAGATACAAAAAACAAATAGAGACGGGACACAAATGAAAATAAAAGAAGCAACTAAGAATGAAGCAAATGAGTTAAAATATTAGTTTTTAATACCGGGATAGAAGAGGATGTTATAATTATTACATAGAACGCGAAAGGGCTCGTGCAGACAAAAATTTGTTGTACATCGTGGCAAATTTAGGGGATAATAATTTCGTGTTAGTCTAGCAGGGACATTGAAAGTTAGGCGGTTTACAAATTCTACAGAATCAATATCACCTCTAATAAGATTTTGCATAAAAATAGTACCAAGCATTGTTCTACGATTTACAAGTGCAGGTAAATTAAGCAATAGTAATCTACTCTGATAGGAAGGTAGCCTTACGTTTTGATCCCAGTTCAAACTACGAAGGGCAAAAAGAAGAAATTTTTTTTGTACCGACTCAATACGGTCAATGTGCACTTGATATTGTGGACTCCAAACCGAAGAACAGTATTCCAAAATAGGGCGGACAAGGGAGGTAAATAATAATTTGGTTGTATAAGGGTCATCAAATTCTTTTGACCAACGCTTTATAAACCCAAGAACACTCATGGCCTTGTTGACAGTGGACATTATGTGGCAGTCAAATTTAAGTTTTGGGTCCAGAAGAACGCCTAAGTCATTAACGGAATATATAGGGTCGAGTGACGTATTTTGAAGAGAGTAACTAACAAAAGTAGGAGTACCCCTATAAAAAGTCATAACGTTGCATTTAAGGCAGTTCAAATTTAAAAGGTTATACTCACACCATCCCTGAAAACAATCAATATCAGACTGTAAGTTGAAACCCGATCCTATATCGTTATATGCTAAACAAAGCTTAACATCATCAGCATACATTAGTACACGAGAATGTTTTATGGTAGAGGGAAGATCGTTAATAAACAAAGTAAACAGCAGAGGACCCAAATGACTACCCTGAGGCACTCCAGATGTCACGTAGATCAATTTTGAAACAGCGTTCTTGAATATAACCCTCTGAGTCCTACCATTCAAATAACTTGAAATCCAAGTTAATAGCTTACATGGAAACCCAAGCTGATTTAATTTGAATAATAGAAGAGAGTGGTTGACAGAGTCAAAGGCCTTACTAAAATCTGTATATATAACGTCAGTCTGCATTTTTCTCTTAAATCCATTTATTACAATAGATGAAAATTCAAGAAGGTTGGTGGTGGTCGATCTTCGCTTAACAAAACCATGCTGACACGGTGATATTAGCGAGGAACATAAATGTTGCAAATGAGAAGTATTAATACGTTCAAATACTTTAGGAATTGCCGACAATTTGGAAATACCTCTATAATTCTGGGCATCCGCCTTCGCACCCTTTTTGTGAAGTGGAATGATAAAAGAGTCCTTCCAGATAGTAGGAAAAACTGATGATGAAATAGACAAATTAAAAAGTTTAAGAATCGGTTTACATATGGTTGACGCACAAAACTTAAGCACACACCCGGGGAGTCCATCTGGACCGGGAGAATAAGTTGGCGTTGTTGTTAGTTAGTAGTTTGGAAAAACTCGGCAAATAAATCAGCAATTTCAGAATCCGTCGATGCCTCCGTTGAGTTAAAACGTACAGATGAAGGCAATGCCGACGACTTACGCTTGGCATTAACAAAGTTATAAAACTGCTTCGGATCATTTGAAAATTCGAATATACATCGACCTCAATACATAGAATAGCAATGACTATTGAGAACATTAAAGTCCGATCGAGCCAACACATATTTCGAAAAATCAGATGGCTTTCCCGATTTTTTATACTTTTTATAGGTGTTTGTTTTAAGGTTTTTAAGTTTTTGAAGCGCATTGGTAAACCAAGGAGGCCTGTTTAGCTTTGAAGGAAACCTATCAGGAACGCATTCGTTAAAAAAAGTATTTAACACTAAATAGAATAGTTCAGTGGCACTTTCAATATCCATACAATTGTAAAAGTCTGTCCAATTATATTGAGAAATCATATCGTTAAGTTTTTTATAGTCACATTTTCGAAAACATCTCATTTTAGTTTGAGGAACTAAAGGAGAGAGGGTAGCAACGCATGGGAGGCAGATTGTCAATTCCATTGTTGGATGATATCGGTCTTCAGGTACAACAAGAGCGTCAATTCTAGATACCGTGACTTCAGACGGTTCTGAAACAAACACAAGATCTAGTTGTCTATTTAATGAATTCCGTATAAAGCTTACTTGCTGTAACGATAATTCTAAAAGACCATCTACAAAATCATGGACGGATAAGGGTATAGCGACAAGTGAGTCAGTAGAAGAAGACCAAGAGATATCAGGGAGATTAAAGTCACCCAAAACAATCAAAAGGTCTCTGTTAGAAAGAAGGGATAGAACAGATTTTATGGCAGACAGATGGTGCTCATAAATTATTAAATCAGAGCCAGGTGGAATATAGGAACATGTTACAAAAATAGATATGGATTGTAAGGAAACTTTCACACTAACAAATTCAATTTCGTTATGGGTATTAAAGTAAATTTTTTCAGATGTGAGGCTAGTGGTAACGGCAATCAGCACACCGCCTCCCCTACGTGAGGAGCGATCGGTCCTATAGGCATTAAAGTTATTTGACAGAACTTCAGAGTCAGATATCTCTGATTTCAGCCAAGTTTCCGTGAAAGCCAAAATATCTGCAGTAAATGCAGAGGAGTCAGCATAAAGCTTGGGTAGCTTCATATTTAGTCCCCAAACATTTTGATAAGCCAAAAATAAACTTTTTAGTTTTTTGGCGCAGTGGAGGGTCTGTCATTTGTTCTCGGTTTATTGGGAACGAATTCTTTTATTACTAAATCATCATTAAGCCAAAAGCTTTCAGAAAGTAGTACCTTAAACACATCAGGCGGTGCAAATATTTTAAAAGAGGATATACTACGAGCGTATGAAAAACGAAATTGTTCAACTGAAATATTCTCGGATGGGAATTTTTCACGTATAAATTCCAAAACATCGTCAGATGTAGTATCTGGGGTGAATCTAGAGACAAATAATTGCTTCCTATGAGGAACAACTAACAGTTTCTTACGTCCCCCAGCAGCAGATTGAACCACACTAAGCTGAAAGCCAGAATCGGTTCCTACTGTACCTATAGGTACGGTCGGCACCGTAGCCGGCACTGAAGATTTTTTTACCACCAGACTTCGAGAAACAGTAACTCCACCTGAATCAGCTGTATCCCTAGGCGCAGTTGGTTCGCTTACCCCAGTGTCGACAGAAACTGCTGCAGCTACCAAGTTCGGATTAGGGGAGGATACCGTGACCGTGTTAACTGCCGCTAAGCTGGCTTTTTTGCGTTTAGGCGACTCAGTTAGTAATTTTTTATTATTAAATTGGGCACAAACGGAATTGAACCCCTCATTGAGCTGTTTAATAGCACCTGAGAGATTCAAAAGGCTGTCTCGAGTCTGCTTCATAAAGCCGCTCATCTCAACTACCATTTCCTTGCAGGATCCACATGACCACATGACCACAGAATTCAGATCAATGAAGTCTTTGACTCTGCCAGTAAATCCTGCACATTTAACGTGCATCATCGATTCGCAGAGCCAGCAGAAAATAAAAGGGTCTTTAGTTGAAGCCGAAAGAGTACAATTTTTCTTACAGCAGACAAGAGCCATTTTAGAAGATGAAATAAAAATAAAATAAAATATGAAAAATACCTTAAGTAAATTTGGCACTGGGATCAAATTCCAAAACCACAAAGGCACAAAACACGAAAAAAAATAAGAGCGCGAGATCGCGTTTTAGTTTAAATGTAAGAGAGCACGAGAGAATAAATCTTCTATCGACTGAGCGTTGCTTGTGGGACACTGACAACTTTACGCACGAACAGTTACAATGTAAAGAAAGCAAGAGAGAGAGAAATAAGAGAAAAGCACTCCAAAAATCTACCAGAAAATCGGCAGGTTCCGAGAGAGTTTAAATTACAGTTGTAATATAGAGCGGGAGAGAGAGTGGGAATAAAAGAGTTTTAGCAAGATTAGTGAGTGTAAAATTACACTAACAAAGCTAGGAGATTAAACAAATCTAATAGAAATGTTAAAATATCTATAACCACATACCCGTTTAATGGGGGATCAAGTCAAAAACACTAACACAACTATTAGGCTAAGCGTTGTTAAAAAACAAACACAAGAAACTCGCAAAAAATCACCGAAAAAAAACAAAAACTCAGAGCACAAAAGTAAACACATCTGTTCACAAGCGACGCTAAATCGTTATTGATCATCACTCACATAGTTTAAAACTCTTTGCAAATACGCTCTGTAATGATAAATATTATCACTTTGCGATACCAATATATTATTTAAATAAACTGACTAACTTCTAAATATTGAATGTATAATATTGTTTACAACATCGACAGAATTTCCTTCATTCATTTTTTTTAAGTTGCACTACAAGTCGTAAATAAATACTTTATAAATCTCGATACGTTTCACCATTTCCCAAGAAAGCAAATTCGATTGAAGAGACGCCGTCCAAGGAAGCAATTGGATTGTTTGAGACTTCTTTAGGTCTTAGAATATAAATTTGCGTGGGATGTGCCGCATACAGATCTAATTTTTTTTATTTTTCATACATTCGATATGGGTAATTATTTTGCTCTAGAAAGCGGGTAATTTTATCAATTGGTATGTTGGATAGATTTTGTAAAGAAATGTTAATCTGTTCTTCAATTATATTTCATAAAGGCATTCTTCCAAATTCATAAACTACAGCCTTACCAGTCTCAGCAGCCTAATTTTGTATCGCAGTTCTAATAAATAAAAAAAGTGGCCTAATGTAATTTAAAAGACCGCTAAAAAATGTTTGATTCCTCGTCCTTGTAGCACTATGCGGGGTGAGACGTAAAGACTCCCGATGTTGCTAAGTCCCCACCACTCCGATTGACAATATATTCCTGATAAGATTTCACCATGAAGTTTATTTTCGTTCTAAATAAATAAAATTTGGATTTGGATTTGAAATTTCTAATGGCACCTTATATCAACTGGAATCAGTAATTAGTATTGAGATTTCATTTGGTGACCATATATCCAAAGGATAATATTCAATATTTTTCAATTGAATATTATTTTTCTTTCCATTATAATGATTTACACGAAGGCATCGAGGTATATTACACCTACTGACCATGGTTTTATTATTTCACTGTAAGTGAGAATCAATCCATTTTCAGGTATAGTCGATTTGATGGATTCAATAAATGTTTCAGCAATTACTTGACTAAAATATTCGGTGTCCTTAAAGACATTATTGTCTTGGTAAGTAAATATTTAATGTAATTACTCAAATATATTGTTTGTACCTCAACATGACCAGCACCCAACAAATCAAGCAGTAGCCAAGTTGGAAACAGTACCAGGCGCTCAGTAGCACCCACTGCAGATGAGAGTTACTGATCAGCATATTACATGTCTCACTAACTCAGCGTCTCACCGTCACAACGGTACACTGACCCGCCAATGCAGTCAGCACATTTTGCAGTGTCAGCCGAGCCAACTACGCAACTGCTACCATAATCAAAGTTCCCTGACCTACTTTAGAATATAGCTTACTTCACTAATCATTACACTAAACTTCCGTGTTCCAAGTAGTATATAAACATGTACCAAATGAAGAATAAATCAGTTATCAACGCACCTCATAACTCTACGGTTCTACTTCCTACCTCTGAGAATAGGGCTCATAATACACTATCTCAACTAGCAGCTAACCACGTTAGCTCAACCTCATCGCAGTTCCAGCATTGCCAGTGGTCCGGCATTACAGTAACCATCGTTACCATTGCCGCGACGCGATCGTCCTGCAAGTGTCTACTTCGGTTAGGCAAAAACATATATATCTAATACCGACTTTCTTAATCATCGTTCATGTCTTCAGGAATGTTAACAATGCTTGTAAACGCACACTTTACGTTACTAGGAAAAACATTCAGTAAATCATTAATGTGATAAAAATTTCCGCGACGCGATCGTTTTACAAGTGTCTACTTTGACTAGGCACAAACATACATATCAAATTCCGACTTTCTTAATCATCGTTCATGTCGTCAGGAATGTTAACAATGTTTGTATATATATGATATATATATATGATAAAACTTTCATTTAAATAACCCATAGTTGCTTTTTAATGTTAGTTATTACGAAATCCAATTTAATTTGTTTTTACAAATTTGTACTGGATTTTTGATTGAACCGATCGTGTTAGCTTTTCTCATCCTGTTACATATTTAAGATGTTGATATAGTAATGTTCCCGCTATCAATTCTTGTAGTTTTGCTTTTAATTTGGGCTGTCGTTCATTAAGCTTCTCTTCGAGCATTGATTTCTCCAATCCTATTTTCTTTGTATCTGGTTGACTATCTAAAAATCAACCTTCCCTTATCTGATACTAAATTTTGCTTTTTATTTGACCTAAAATCCATGTTATCACTTTCAGGTGATAAATCTGAGAGCTCTACTTTTTCCGGATGTAAATGATCGTACCTCAATATAGATTTTGATTTATTGGGTTTTATGTCAATAGAATAAGTGGTTTGGGATTCAGTTGTTCTGGTTGCAATAGGATGCTCCTTTTGTTCAGTTTGAACATTCCATGACTTGTTACGTTTTTTATTTTAAATGTAACTTAATTCTTGACAAATTTAGAGCCATTCATTAAAACCACTTAACTCGTCACTATTTAAAATTGGAAACAATTTTAAATTTATAAAATCATTTCCTCTACCATTTCCTATGTTAGGATGCAATAAAATTACATTGCTTAAATTATGTTTATTTTTAATCCTTTTTTAAAGGTTTTCCAAAATTCCAGAAGGCAATAACGTTATTACAGTCGGTAAAATCCTCCTGATTGAATTAGGACTCTTATCTTACTACGCTTTCTCTTAATGTTCGCTTTGGACACAAAAAAGGGTTTTAGTAACTTTATGGTATCCCTGTAAAGTGGTCAATACAATCTCTACTATTGTTTTCACTAGATCACTATTACTATTGATTATAGGTAAGGTTAAGTTAGAGCGGCTGCCAAATCCTTGACACACTTAGTCCTTAAAAGGTCCATTGTGGTACCGCGTGGATCTGTATTCCCTTTCTTAAAAATCTGCTGCCATTATGCAGCTGGCTTAGCATAATTCCCATCCGGTTGCTTTAATGAATTTTATTATTCATTTTAGGCTTATGTTCGCCAGTTCGGATAGACTGCTCATGAAGGGATTCCCTAAGTGGTACAGTCTAGATCTGCACAGGGCCGGGCAGGAACAGAACAGGTGTTCCACCGTTTCCTCTTCCTCCTCGTCCCTGCAGCTTCTGCAGAAATCGTTTCGGGGCGCGCCCAATCTGCTTGCGTGTGTGCCAACCAACCAGTGGCCTGTTAACACTCGTATTACCATTCCGCACTCGGTACGGTTTAGTCTTAATAGTTCCGAAGTTCTCTTCGCGTCGATGATTGGCCATGTCTGGCGAGAGATGTGACAGTGCTTAACATGTGTCCATGCTAGGCTCGCAAGTTTCTTGTATTGATTTCTAATGTTAAGCTTGCAGGTGGCCATCGGCATACCAATGTTCTCCTTGTCCGGAAGGAGAGGAACGGTAGTGCCATGCCTGGCCAGCTCATCTGCAATACAATTGCCTGTAATGTTCCGGTGACCCGGGACCCATATCAGGTAAATTTTAAACTGCAGAGCCATCTCGTGCAGAGATTTGCGGCAGTTTGATATGGTGTGGGAGTTTGCATTGGTCGAGATAATCGACCTGATAGCCGCTTGACTATCACTATAGATGTTAATCAGTTTATTCTGACAGTTTGCATCGTTCATAAGCATCAAAGCTTCAATTATGGCAAATACTTCCGCCTGGAAGACGCTACAGTGATCCGGAAGTCTGAAGGATTTCCTGATATTAAGTTGTTCGGAGTATATACCTCCTCCGACTTGATTATTTAATTTTGAGCCGTCAGTGTAGAAATTGACTGCCTCTGTAGGGCCCGGCTGGCCTTGTTCCAAGTCTTCTCTGGTTGGGAGCAATGCTTCAAAGGGGGTGTGGATGTATTCAATTGGTTTACATAGATCTGTACTGGGTGGGATCATTGTGTCTTGCTGGAGTATCCTGGCATGACCGTATATTTGGGGTTTCCACTGCCCTAAGTCCCTCATCCGAACCGCAGCTATCTTAGCTCGTTCCATGCCGGCTAAGTCCAGACTTGGAAGGTTCAGAATAGCATTTAGCGCCTCGTTGGGGGTGGTGCGAAGGGCTCCGCTTATGCATAAGAATGCCATTCGTTGTACCTTGTTTAGGTTTGTTGTGGTTGTCTGCTTCATTAGCGCGGGCCACCATATTGACACTCCGTAGAGCAGAATAGGCTTAACTATCGCTGTGTGTATCCAGTTGACGATTTTTGGGGACATGCCCCATTTCGTTCCGATGGCCTTTTTGCAGGAGTAGAGGGCAATTGTTGCCTTCCTCGTTCTCTCTTGGCTGTTTAGTCTCCATGTCAGACGCTTATCTAATACTAACCCCAAATACCTGGCGTTGTCACTGAAGGAGAGAGAGCAGTTACTTAATATTGGTGGGTTTAGTTGAGGAATCTTGTATCTGTTTGTAAACAGCACCAGTTCCGTTTTCGAGGGTTTTACCCCTAGACCTCTTTCTGTTGTCCAGTCAGAGAGTATTTTAAGTTTGGCGGTCATTAGATCGCATAGTGTCTGAGGAAATTTTCCTGAGAAAATAATGGCTACATCGTCCGCATATGCCACAACCTTGCATCCACCCCCTTCCATGTAGCACAACAGCTTATTTACTGCGATGTTCCATAGCAGGGGGGAGAGTACACCACCCTGAGGGGTTCCCCTGTTCACGAACCTTGTTTGTGTTGAGATTCCTAGCGTGGAGGTTACCATTCTGCTCATCAGCAATTTATGGATTAACTCCACGATTTGGATCTCAACACCCAGGTCGGTGAGGGATTCGGTTATGGCTGTAGGGAGAACATTGTTGAAAGCGCCCTCTATGTTCAGGAATGCAGCAAGTGCGTATTCCTTGTGATTGAGTGACTTTTCGATTTGGCTGACTACCGCGTGTAGAGCTGATTCGGTGGACTTGCCTTTTGAATATGCATGCTGCGCTGCTGATAACTGTTTCGAGTCCATGACTGACCTGATGTGCAGTCCAATCAGTCGCTCGAAGCTCTTAAGGAGAAAGGATGTCAGACCTATGGGCCTAAAATCTTTCGTCGTCGTGTGCGAGGCTTTGCCCGCTTTGGGTATAAGACTACCTTTGTTTCCCTCCATGTTGATGGCAACGTTCCTATCCTAAGAATGGTACGGAAAGTTGTCTTTAGCCAGTTGATGGCAAGTTGACCTGCGTGTTGGATGTGCGTATTGATTATAATTGCCTTACGAAGTCTATAATCGGCGTGTTGAGCACATCCAATTAATGTTTGTTCGCTTTCAAGCGATTTAGGCTCTTTTAGTAAACCATTATCATCCGAAACGCACACTGAATTTTCTTCATTTAAAATGTCAAACTAAATCTTAAGAGATCGTTAATTCCATGAATGAGATCAATAAGTAAGTATCCGTGCGGTTGCTCCGTTACTTCTTTGAATATTCTAAATAACTCCGTTGGGTTTTTATACCCGTTACTCGTAGAGTAAAAGGGTATACTGATTCGTCGGAAAGTACGTAACAGGCAGAAGGAAGCGTTTCCGACCCCATAATGTATATATTTTCTGGATCAGGATCACTAGCCGAGTCGATCTAGCCATGTCCGTCTGTCCGTCTATCCATATGAACGCTGAGATCTCGGAATCTATAAGAGCTAGGCTATTGGGATTTAGCATGCAGATTCCTGAGCTTCTTGCGCGGCGCAAGTTTGTTTCAGCAAGGTGCCACGCACACTCTAACGCCCACAAACCCCCAAAACTGTGAAACCGATCGATTAATCAAAAAAAAAAGTTTGTCACGCCCCCTTTGACGCCCACAAATCGCCTAAGACTGCGGCGCCCACAATTTTCATGCTAGAAAAAAATTTTAACTGAAATGTATTAGTCTCGTCAATCGATTGACCCAAAAAAGTTTGCCACGCCCACTCTAACGCCCCTAACGCTTAAATCTGTCTACCGCCCACCTAACCATATATTGAGATCACAGGTAGGTGGCGCATTTAATTCTCGACTTGATTCCTGCATATCTCCATTTTCCTTTGGTCCCTTTAGCTGAGTAACGGGTATCTGATAGTCGAGGTACTCGACTATAGCGTTCTTCCTTATTAAAGGCTCCCATCATGAAATCGTCCAATATTAAAAGAATAGTCGCATTTGTTTCATTTTCAATTGTTTTAGGGACTCCCTTCAAACGTTCAACCGCATTAAAATTGGGCTTGGCACTTTCCTCTCCATAACACCAAATAATTCGATCTATTCAAATTTTAACAATTTCATTCTTCTTGGTGACTTGATTTTCTAAAAAGGAACTAAAATAAGCATTATAAATTATAAATTGTGAAAACATTGCTTTTATATTTTTATTCGCGTTACTCGTAGAGTAAAAGGGTATACTAGATTCGTCGGAAAGTATGTAACAGGCAGAAGGAAGCGTTTCCGACTCCATAAAGTATATACATTCTTGATCAGGATCACTAGCCGAGTCGATCTAGCCATGTCCGTCTGTCCGTCTGTCCGGGTGAACGCTGAGATCTTGGAAACTATGAGAGCTAGGCTATTGAGATTTGGCAAGCAGATTCCTGAGCTTCTTACGCAGCGCAAGTTTGTTTTAATAGAGTGCCACGCCCACTTTTACGCCCACAAACCGCCCAAAACAGTGGCTCCTACAGTTTTGATGCTAGAATAAAAATTTTAACTGAAATGTATTGTTCTCATCAATACCTATCGATTGACCCAAAAAAAAGTTTGCCACGCCCACTTTACCGCCCACAAACCGCCCCCAAACTTCAAAAAACCGTAAATATGAACGTGGATATCTCGGAAACAATCAAAGATAGAGAATCGGGATCTCAGATTTAGATTCCGTAGCTTTGTACGCAGCGCAATTTTGTCACGCGAATATGCCACGCCCACTCTAACGCCCACAAACCGCCCAAGCCTGTGGCGCCCACAATTTTTATGCAAGATACCAAATTTTAACTGAACTGTATCGGTCTCGTCAATACCTATCGATTGACCCAAAAAAAATTTGCCACGCTCACCCTAACGCCCATAACGCTTAAATCTGTCTACCGCCGGTAGGTGGCGCATTTCAGTCTTGCTTTGCTGCTTGCTTATTTCCATTTCCCTTTGGTCCCTTTAGCTGAGTAACGGGTATCTGATAGTCGAGGTACTCGACTATAGCGTTCTTTCTTGTTTTTAATTGGCTACATATATCTTCAGGCCCTTTTATTTTATGATCCATCAATGCTACGTTCGTTGAATGAACCCCTTCTTCATCGAGTGAAATCTCAACATGCCGTTTGCTTTCTTCTATATCAAATTGATTATTATTCATCGGATTTTTATCTTTCGTTTGCTCATAAGCAGCGTTCGGTCCTGCAAGATCATCTCTGTCTTCTACCATTATAGGGTTGATTTCCGTACCAGATAAGGTTTCTTTATTGAGATAACCTGTGATTACATAACCAAGCCTTGTACCTTGTGCCAAAGGTTTATTAGGTCCTAGTTCAAGAAGTTCACCGGTTATTACACGAGAATATACCTCAATCCCTAAAGTTAGGTCAATGGGTCCAGGTTGCCGAAAGTCACAATCTGCTAACGGCAGTCCCTCGGGAATATTAAGATCGGTATCAGATCGGCAGATCTGCCATCTTCCTTGAGATAAGATTCACCTGTGATCCACCATCTATTACAGCGCGACATGTTTGTAGTTCGCCGTTTGGCCCTTGTAATAAAGTCTTGGCGGTCGCGAGCAGCGTATATCCTCTTAATTGGTCGTAGCCTGCAATGGTTGCTGCTCCGGCCACTAGATTGCTAGTCGGTACTTGGTGTAACAGTGAATGATGCCGTTGCTGGCAGCCTCGACAAGTGCCTGGTGATCCACAATTGTGTGCACAATTTGTGCATGCTCCTACTTGAATAATGGCTTGGCGCAGCGTTTTGGGGTCCATTTCCTAGAAGCGGCTACATGCTCTAAAATGATGTGGTCCTAGGTGACAAATCTTACAGCTTTCTTCGTTGTGAACTGACTGATGGCGAAATGTTGCTGTAGGTTGAGCGCTTATCGTCTCCAGCATGCAAGCGCGCCGCTCAATAAACGTCAGTACATTCCTTATGATTGGAATTTCCGTTGGTGCATCCGCTGAATTTTCCAGTGCAGCTAGAGACTGCTGGTCTAGTTTTCTTCTGATAATAAAACACAGGAGTGGATCCCAGGATTTCGTGCTGACATCGAGGTTTTTAAGAGTACTCATTGAGATTTTGATAGTGTCATGTAAGGCCCTTAGTTGGCGCGAGGAGCCGTCTATAGGCTTATGGTCAATGATTTTTGCTATGGCGGCGAATACTAGTACCGCCCTGTGGGAAGGCTGTGTCTGTCAAGACGTTCCTCGCTTCACCACGAAGCGCACTCTGTAGAATATGTAGTTTTTGACTGGCCGAATATGGTTTATTATGTACCAATTCCACAAAGATTCCGGAATGCTAATTGGCGGAAGTGCCAAGTTTAGGCTCATTGGCGCGTCGTTTTCTCGAAGCAGGTTCATTTCGTATTCCTCGTATAATGTGTGGAATTGAGCTAGCTCTGCTTCTGCCAGAGCTGCGGCCCCAGGTGTGCTATCCAATTCGTCGTGGGCTTGCCTCAGTAACGCCCAATGGAGTTCCAGATGCCTTTGTAGGGCTGGGGTGAGGTTGGGGCGTTCGAGGCTAATGTTAATGATGATTCCAATTTGTTGCATCTTCTATGCAACTGTTGCATCACCGTGTCAATTGTGTAGTCTCCTTTGACTTGATCTCCTGTTGTGATCTTGAAGTTGACCGAAGTTCGTCTGGAGGCCTCAGGAAGCCCGCTTCCAGTCGGCATGTTGTCCAGAAAGATATTCTGATATTTTTTGACCACACCCTTAAGTACTACTAGTCGTGAAGAGTACTCACTTCCAGTGGGTAATGCCGCTTGCTGAACTTCTTCATCTAGGTCCCAAAACTGCTGCCAGAGATCGTTTAACTGAGCTAGCTTACCGGAATAACAGCCGTCCCGGTGGCGTCGGTCGACAGAATCCTTGCCATAATTCTTAATGAGCTGTTGGATTTTCCCTTGCAGCTCGTTTTGGGTGTCTAGTAATCGATTGTGTAAATCGATTCTTGTGTGACTTGTTTCCTCTATGAATGAAGTAGACATGTTGTGTGTCTTGGAAACAAAGAATCCTGTGACGGTGGATGAAGCTGAGTATCCTGTGAAGCTGGATGAAGCTGACGTTCCTGTGACACTGGAAGAAGAAGCGTATCCTGTGGAGCTGGATGAAGCTGTGAGTCCTGTGAAGCTGGATTAAGCTGAGTTCCTGTGACGCTGGAAGAAGAAGCGTATCCTGTGAAGCTGGATGAAGCAGAGTTCCTGTGACGCTGGAAGACGAAGCGTATCCTGTGAAGCTGGATTAAGCTGAGTTCCTGTGACGCTGGAAGAAGAAGCGTATCCTGTGAAGCTGGATTAAGCTGACGATCCTGTGACGCTATATGACGAAGCGTATCCTGTGAAGCTAGATTAAGCTGAGTTCCTGTGACGCTGGAAGTTGAAGCGTATCCTGTGAAGCTGGATGAAGCTGAGTTCGTGTGACGCTGGAAGACGAAGCGTATCCTGTGAAGCTGGATTAAGCTGAGTTCCTGTGACGTTGGAAGAAGAAGCGTATCCTCTGAAACTGGATTAAGCTGACCATCCTGTGACGCTGGATGACGAAGCGTATCCTGTGAAGCTGGATTAAGCTGAGTTCCTCTGACGCTGGAAGAAGAAGCGTATCCTGTGAAGCTGGATTAAGCTGACGATCCTGTGACGCTGGATGACGAAGCGTTGTTGGGAAGGGGGTTGCTTGAGTGTGACCCTTTGTTGGTAAAGGATCACGTCGGGGTCACCCATGTTCTTGCCTAGCTTAGCTGGGCAAGGTACGGGTCACTCGCGGGACAAGGGGGGTACTGAACACTTGTCGCTATCACGGGGACGCTAGGTAGAACAGGAAGATCGCGTCGCGACATAGGTAACTAAAGGAGCACGGTGCCGGACCACAGGCGATCGACGAGCTGTTCTAGGGTGAGTTGACGAGAGTCACTTGGAGGTGACAGTGACAAGTCTGGTGGATGTTTAGATTCGTAACTATCTTTATTGGGTTGTTGATCAGGGCTTAAATACTATTCTGGGACTGGGTGTCTACATTATCTGCAATGTCAGGCATCTGGGTTGGTGCTGACCGGTACTTGCATTGACCTAGCTTGGCCTTGGATTCGTTGGCTGGTCATCTAGGATGCAATGTCAGCAGCAATGCTACCTGTTGGGCTGTTCTGCTGAGTGTTGGTCGATTGTGCCACACTTGCAGCGTCGGCACTATATTGTGCTGCTACTGTGCGCCTGGTCGCTGTTCCGTATAAGTTGCGTTGATCATATGTTCTTGTTCGCTGATGTGTTGTTGACCCGTGCAACGCAACCTGGCTAGATCGAACCGAGTAACCTTGGTTACGAACAACTTGATTAACATTTTTTTTTAAATTCACTGTATGATACCTATTAAGTGGTGTAAGTATTTCTTCAAGTCTTGTGTATGGAATATCTTCAGCTGACCAATCCAATCCATTTATGTTCTGCTGGTTAAGGCGTTCCTGCTTAAGAGCTCCATTATCCAATTATTTTATGTTATATTGTGGCTTGAAATGAATGAAATTGGGTATCACGTTTCCATCAGGCGTGAACGCCAATTCCTTAACAAAAACTTGTTTGTTTGTATATAGCAGAACACGATGATCCCTGGTCACTGATGGAATTCACACGATAGTTCTGCTGAACGCAAATGATTACTAATCATGATGCAAAAATGCTTGTATCATGATCAGTAAAAAATGGGCGTAAAAATAGTTCGCTACCTTTTCTTGATACATGATACATTGCTGCTGGGTGAAATATCGATAAGAATTAACAAAATTATTATTAAAAAACCATGAAGTGAGTTAAATTCTTTTTAACTGTTTAGTATTGAAGGCTTTGTCCTGTCCACGATTGCAGTGCGCAATGCTGCTGTTGCGGTGGCTACGATATCATTTTTACAATCGCAATTTAAATAAAGAAAACTTTTGTTCATAACGTAATTGTAAAAAACTTACGCTAAAACATTTAAAAAACATTTGAACTACACAACGGAGTTTTGTAGGTAAAACGTTTTTGGCATTGCTGTGTGCAATCCCTTCAGTTCCAAAAAAAAAGTTTCACTTGTGAATCACCTTGGGAATCACCTGGGACATGTCCTCGTGCACAAGTGAAGAACAACTGACGCTCTATATAGAAAATTGTATGGGATGTCCGCATTTTCACAAGTGAAAATTCAAATGAAAATTTTTCGAAGTCCTACGGGATTTCACTTGTTTCTTATACTCATTTTTCGTATGGCCTGTCACGTGCCGGTGACACGTCCCAAGTGAATCACTTGTGAAAATCAGAATTTTTCCATGAGTTTTCACTTGTGAAATTACTTGCAAGGGACACGTCCCAAGTGAAATCACTTGGGAAAATCTGAATTTTTCCATGAGTTTTCACTTATGAAAATATTGAATTTAAAATACATACATTTTTATTTACTTTTAAATTCATTTTAATTAAATAGTGTTATTTAGGTTATCTGTTAAAGGACAATTATTATAGTAAGCCTAGTTTTATGTTACGTTATTGGCTTTTTACATTGGTCATCGCTTTCCTTAAACCTTTGTCCGGGTCCTCCGAATCCTTGGCCAACGCTCCTAAAAAATGTATGGGGATATGATTAAAAAATGCGTTTTACTTGTTTATATGTATATTTACCTTTAAGAGCTGTGTACCCTTTGCGGGATTTTTTTTGCCACAAAACATTTCGTCATCCAATTTCGGCTAACGGAACCCATTGAATACCTTCAAAATATACGTACTTTAATCTTAGTTTAAATGCACAACATCTTAAACTTAACGTAGCACTTACCTGACTTTATTATATTAACTTAAAGAGGCGATTAAAGTAACTCTGCTGCGCACCATTAAAATGGATGCTTCCCTTTCAATCACTCAAACAGAATGCACCAAGTCTTCTCACCCCTTTATTTTATTTCCTTTGTTTTCTCTTCGCTGTTGGCGCGTGCCACTGCACTTATACCCTTTCTAAGGCGAAATATATCCGACTATATAATTTGTACTTCTTCAGTAAAATATACAATAAGACTTTTTTAAAAATGTTAATACTAATACTACTAAAGTTTTAAATATTGAAATCAATTTTAACGGACTAATTTTCTATAATTACACTAAAAAAATATATTGTAATAAAAATGTATAAAAGGTAAACATAACATTATAAGTAAATCCATATTACTTAATTTTACTATAATCAAATAATTTACTTTTATAAAACAATATAATTTGTATATTTTCGATACACAATAATGCTCCTAAAATATTAGGGCATTCACATGTCGCTGCTCCACGAAAATTTTTCCGCCGAAATATTAGTCGCTAGCCGAACATAACGGAGAGACGCAAAAAAAAATAGCGGACCGGCCGAGATTTGTCTCTGCGAGCGCGGAGTGCAGGCAGATTATAAGACAAGAAAGAGAGGGAAATATCCGAATATCTGCCTCTCTTTGTTGCACGATCGTTTTCGTGGGCAGTCCTCTACGGCTGCGCCGACTGCTCTGCTGACGTCAACAGCGGCACAGCGTTTTAGGCACAAAAAAAGACTTTTGCCTTGAGCCATGTCACCGCGTCCCTACTACAGAACTGAAAGGATGCTACAGTTGCAGTTGAAAATTTAATACTAGTTTGTATTAAAAAACAATAAAGGAAGTTAAGTTCGGCAAGCCGAAGCTTCTATACAATTATAATTATTAAATTTAAAAATACAAAAAATGATATTCCCAATAGGGGAAGATAATATTCCGAAGCTATAATTTGTTTCATATTATTTTCCCACCAATTTTCCGATCGTTCCTATGGCAACTATATGATATAATCGTCCGATTTTGATAAAATTAAATTCAAAATTCAGAACTATTTAAAAAATATTTTTTCCAAGCGTACGAGGTTATATGTTAAAAAACACCGAAGCTATAATTTGTTTTATATTATTTTCCCACCAATTTTCCGATCGTTCCTATGGCAGCTTTATGATATAGTCGTCCGATTTTGATAAAATTAAATTCCAAATTTAGAACTAATTAAAAAATATTATTTCCAAGCGTACGAGGTTATATGTTAAAAAACACCGAAGCTATAGTTTGTTTCATATTATTTTCCCACCAATTTTACGATCGTTCCTATGGCAGCTATATGATATAGTCGTCCGATTTTGATAAAATTAAATTCGAAATTCAGAACTAATTAAAAAATGTTATTTCCAGGCGTAGGAGGTTATATGTTAAAAACACCGAAGCTATAATTTGTATCATATTATTTTCCCACCAATTTTCCGATCGTTCCTATGGCAGCTATATGATATAGTCGTCCGATTTTGATAAAATTAAATTCGAATTTCGGAACTAAAAAAAAATTAGGACCACCAAGGATATAATTTTTTTAAATTTTTCTTTCCGATTATTCCTATGGGAGCTATAAGATATAGTTGACCGATCCGCCTGGATCCGACTTATATACTAACTGCAAAAGAAAGAAGACTTTTGGGAAAGTTTCAGCCCGATAGCCTTAAAACTGAGAGACTAGTTTGCGTAGAAACGGACGGACAGACGGACATGGCTAGATCGACTCGTCTAGTAATGCTGATCAAGAATATATATACTTTATGGGGTCGGGAACGTCTCCTTCACTGCGTTGCAAACTTCTGACTGAAACCATTATACCCTCTGCAAGGGTATAAAAAGCAAAAACGTGTGACTGCAGAGAATTTTGGTATTTATTCGACGACGAAAGGGAGTGCGCGCAATGATTCTCATATAACAACTGAACTTAATTTCATTTTACATACCTTAAGCCTATCTTAAGTAATAAACCTTACACTCTCCAATAAACTTAAAAAAATAAAACGCGCAAAGTGCGCACTGTGCGCAAAGTGCGCAAACACCGCCCCCTCTGAAGGACCGCCGTCTTCCCACGGCGACGTTTGGAACCTCCTGGTGCCACTTGTTCCTCGGGCTGACTTGGTACGGGAGCGCTGCTGATGGCAAGTGGAGCCAGAGGGGGGCCGCCGATCAGAAAATGGCCTGGGCTTAAGGCTTCGCCGTCGTTCGGATCGCTGCTGATCGCTCTGAGGGGCCTGGAGTTGAGGACTGTCTCCACGCTGGTGAGGAGAGTTGCGAGCTCCTCCGCGGTCAGGATGTCTTCGCCGACCGTCCGAAGGAACAGGTGCTTTGCAGACTTCACACCTGCCTCCCAAAGTCCGCCGAAGTGAGGTGCTCTGGGCGGTATGAACGCAAACTCGCATCCTTTTTTATAATGCGAATGTTAAGATACCGCCCACCTGCTCCTCCAGACGGGCCCGGAATTCTCCCATGTGGCGATCTACTAAAACGAAGTTTAACGCGTTGTCGCACCACACCTTCTCCGGAATCCCGCGTCAACTCACGAACCTTTGAAATGCCAACAAAAATGCATCAGTGGTGAGGTCCGCTAAGTGGACCGCTTTGGACGCAAAACATACAAACAACGCCACATATGACTTGTACGGTGGCTTACCACGGATACGATACGTTGTGTTAAAATAAACAAAAATCAACACCACAGATATTAAAGGGGCAGAGGGCCCGAAGTTTGTCTGATGGCAAGTTCCCCTTGATTTGCGTCAAGAGTTGAGGCTTGCACCGAAAGCAGCGAATGCAAGAACGAACTGTTCGCGGCAAACTTCCTGCGCTTTAACCAACCATATATTTTCTCGCATCAGACTTACAAGTGCTCGAGGGCCAGCGTGACAATTTGTAACGTACAGGTATGACACGTAGGTTTTACAACAACGAGAATTTGGCTTCGTACGGTATAGGAGCATTTAATAACCGACCCCCAACTCGCAGCAATGTCGGGGAACACCATTCTGAATTGTTCTCCTGAACAAAGGGGCTTAGCTTCTGCCGGTTTATTTTTCCGAATTATGCCTATGTCGTCACTGAACTCCTGAGATTTGATCACTTCCACTATTTTCTCGAACGCAAAATTCAGTTCTCTTGGAGTAATACTTGTACTTTTTTCGAAGGGCTGCGACACTTTTTTGAACCTTTGAATAAACCGAAGGACCCACACGAAAACTCTTAGCAGCCTTATGTGCGACGAAAGGGACTCTAATTTCTGAAGCACATAATTGGGCTCTGGGATTACCACAAGCGCAAATTTTGATTTGCGTAATTCCATCGAAACGACATCAGCAGGAACTTCGAAGTGTTGACTTACAGGCCAATCTATTTCTGCATCGAGCAAAAATGACGGCCCAGCGAACCAACTGGAAGCTGTGAGTTCCTCAACGTCACATCCCCGTGACACGATGTCCGCCGGCTTTACTTGACATGTCGTCAAATTGCTTTGTCCGACCACTCTTGAATCGCTGCAACTCGGTTTGAGACTAAGACCGACAACGACGAAGGATGCGTTTTGATCCAATGCAGAATGATCTCTGAGTCCGTCCATAGAAACACTTTTGTAAAATTAAGCAGTGGTCTTACACGATTATAAAGATCTGCTAAAAGATGAGCTGCGCACAACTACGTCTGAGTCTACCGTTAGCGGCATGAAAGTGCTATGCAAATTCAAATACTGTCTCTTGCAATACCCTAGAAACGTCGACTCGAAGGCTTAGCAGGTTCTCAACGCATCTGGCGCCAGTCAACAAATCGTCAACGTAAAAGTCATTCTGAATGACCTTGGCGGCTTTTAGATACGAATCTTGCGCAATCTCTCCAAACCGCATTAAACACCGAATTGCAAGATAGGGTACTGGCGAAGTTCCATAAGTCAGATCGATCTCGTCTCCACACTAGCTGAAAGTTTCGGTCAGCTTCATCAACCAATACTTGACGATACATATTTTTAACGTCTGCTGCAAGCACAAACTTGTGCAGTCTAAAACGAAGCTGCGTCGAATACAGCTCCTCTTGAATGGTGGGGCCTACCATCAAGATGTCATTCAAAGCGACGTGCGTCGATGTTCGGCTCGAGTCGAATACCACTCCCAACTTTGTTAAGGTGCTTTGAGGTCGCAGCACGCATTGGTGCGTAATAAAATAGTGCGGACTGTCTGGAATCTTATTATCAGTGCATGTGGTCCATGGCTACATATTCTTCCATTAATTCCATATACATTTTTTTTAATAAAGGATCCTTGAACAATCTCCTTTCAAGCGACAAAAATCTACGTTTCGGAACTTTATATGATAAACCAAGAGTGCTTGTGTCAGATTTGAACGCTAGACGAACCAAAAATATCCCAGAAGACAATCTTTGAGTATTTTTCTCAAAGTGTTGCTCCCAAAGTTGCTGCTCAGGTGTATGGACCCTGGCCTTGGGCGTAAAGTCCTCCACAGACCAAAATTTCTGCAGGGTTGTGTCGATTCACTCCAACACTTCCTCCTGGCAGCTGAGATGTACCAATTTTTCTGTATTTTTTATTTTTCTGAGGCCCATCTCCCTGACACTATACAGCCGAGAATTATTTTTTGTAAAGTGGAATACCCAGGCCCTTGCTTTATCGTGCCGACTGACAGCAGTTCAAAGAACGAGTCTGCGCCTATATAGCATATCTATTTTCTGGGGCTTGAAGAAGAATGAATCTGCCAATGGAATATTTTCAGGCACCCTCCTGCCGTTGGTGCTCACCCGTAGATCCGGGTGATAGCCAGAAATATTTCTTAAGATGTAAGATTCGAACGACAACTGACTGCTACCCACTGTTTGCTTGAGCATTAGTTCCACGAATGCCCCGCAAGCTCAAACACACGTCCTCTCTCTTAGTCTTAAGTCTTTGAACGAGCTCATCGGTCAAAAAATGTACTTGTGAACCAGAATCGAGCAACGCTCTAGCCAAAACTAACTCGCTACTTTTTGTTTGAACGCTCACGATGGCTTTGGCAAGAATAACTCTATCCGAAGCAGTCGCATGCAAAACATGCGAAGTGGATGGAGTATTCTGTAAGAGCGTGGACTGAAAAGGAGGTGGCAACGAGAGATTTGAACTCGGCGAATAAATGTGAAGCAATGTGTAGTGTGAAGACTTACACACCCTGCATATTTCGATTTAATTTTTTTTTTACCGTGTGGCCGTGAAGGCAATTAATGCATAACGGTGCCTGTTTTTCAAAATCGAATCTCTGCTGAACTGTTAGGGCGGCAAAAGCAGTGCAGTTTCCTACTTGATGTTCTGCTGAGTTCAGGATTGTCCATGGCATTTTCATTCTTCTTAGGATAAGCCTGGGCTTTTGGATAATTATCCGCAGTGACTTGAAATGCCCTGACAAACCCAATATTATATGTACACATGCATTTTTCGATATCGTACAGCATGTCATCTTTGTCAGCAAACGTTTCGAAAAGGCTTATAAAATTTTTAAGTTTGGAACGCTTTCCGCTTAAGGTTGGAAGAACGACGACCGGCAAACGGCATTGGGGTTTGCGCGTTAGCAAAGATTTTCCTGTTATGGCAGTTGTTCATACCCAAGGGTGCTTAACATGACCAGCACCCAACAAATCAAGCAGTAGCCAAGCTCATTACCCCCTTGTCCCGCGGTGTGACCCAGAAGTGTCTACTTCGGTTAGGCACAAGCAGCAGTCTCATCTAACTCTTCGCGGTACAAATGAGTTAAATAAATTTATGGAATCTTATTATTTTAATAATTCACTAACAATAATATGCCGAGCGCACGTAGTGTAGGGAAGCACACGCCAAGCTCAAACACCAAAAAAAACCAACAAGCGTTTAGGCAGCAGCAACGCTGGCACCGATTCAGCGATCGAAACGAAAACGACGAAGGAGAACTCGAAAGAACGGGCTGCGCTGTCAGAATGTGTGCATGTGTGTTCGGCTGGCGGCTCAACGCAATGCTAACGAAAAATGATGCACCGACCGATATTAGGTATCGGCATCGGGCAACGAATATATAAGCCTGACCCTTAACAGCGCGGGAAATGGCGAAAAGCGAGGGAAACTTGAGAAAAATGCGCGGCAGAAAATGCATTTTAATTCTTTGCTAAACTCGAATTGGTGCTCACTACGACGAGAAATAGGCGAATTTTAATTTTCAAAAAACATGTCGCCGACAAATATTGGTTTGATTTAGGTCCAAAGCGATTCACTTATGTATGTATAATTCGAAATATGTTTGTATGGATGTACACCCAGAAAAATATCCGTTCGAAACGTTCAAGAATCAAGCCCGAATTGGGTCAAAAAGTGCGTAAGCCCGTTTGTTGAAAATTCATGAACGGTCGTTCATAAAATTTGACCGAAACTTTAGGGTTGGGTTCCGAATGAATGGTGTCAGTTTAAGAACATTACGGGCTTAACTTGACTCATGACTATGTTCTCAAGTTACTTGAGAACATAAAAGTCTAATAACAACGAGGTTTGTGTACATTATAAACTTTCTGGACGCCTGGTAGAGATCTATTTAATTTCTCACCTTATGTTTTGTTATTGCTAGAATTTAATGTATTTTGCTGATGACAAAGAATTTATATATTAATAGAAGTACATATAAACATTAGAAATAATATTTTAATAAAACTTAAAATTCACAACCCTCTTCCCGCGGACTCGAACCTGTGCTACCATTTGCCAAAGGCGGACGCTCTAGCAGTTGGACCACCGAGCGAATTTATCGAGTGCGGACAATCGGGACACTAAGCCTACATACATGTTTTCATGAACAGCGTTCTCCCAATTTCTGTCAAGGCATTTTTCAGTGAAGCGTTAATAATTACACCTAAATGTTCATGATTTGACCACGCGGCGTTCGTTTTTTATGAACGGAACTTAGCGAACGGATTGTTGTCAAATCATCAAAAATTTTCTTGATTTTTTTCGTTCTTTTTTTCTGGGTGTATGTATATATCAGAACTATAATCGTTAGTGCATGCAAGTTTTACTTATTTCATGGTTAGAATGCTCGCTCTCTACCGAATTTTTTCACACGAATGCAAAAAGTTGGAGGATAGGCCATAACACAATTTACGACACGCCATAGAATAACTTTCAACTTTCAGCTTTTTATACCTGGTTGGACGATTCACATCCGTCGGGAACTTCCCTCTTTGAATCCATATGATTTCCTTTCTGTGTGTAGATATCGCGCGGTAAACTTGGCGATGAGCAACACAGCAACAACGGTCCAGCTAACAGCGATTAAGAACAGCAGCGGCGATTAAGACCCAAAACAAGGAAGAACGCTACCCGTTTCTCAGCTAAAGGGACCAAAGGGAAATGGAGATATGCAAGCAGCAAAGCGAGATTGAAATGCGCCACCTATCCGTGATCTCAATATATGGTTATGTGGGCGGTAGACAGATTTAAGCGTAAGCGTGGGCGTTGCAACTTTTTTTTGGATCAATCGATCCTAATACGATACTAATACGTTTCAGTTATCTAGCAAGAAAATTGTGGGCGCTAGGGGTTTTGGCGGTTTGTGGGCGTTAGAGTGGGCGTGGCATATTCGCGTAACAAACCTGTGCTGCGTACAAGGCTACGGAATATAAATCTGAGATCCTATCTCTCTCTATCTTTAATAGTTTCCGAGATATCTGCGGTTTGTGGGCGTTAAAGTGGGCGTGGAAAACTTTTTTTTGGGTCAATCGATAAGTATTGATAAGAACAAGACATTTCAGTTAAAATTTTTGTTTTAGCATTAAAACTGTAGGAGCCACAGTTTAGGGCGGTTTGTGGGCGTAAGAGTGGGCGTGGCACCCTGCTGAAACAAACCTGTGCTGTGCAGGAATCTCAGGAATCTGCATGCCTAATCCCTTCCTTCTGCCTGTTATATACTTTCCGGCGAATCTAGTATACCCTTTTACTCTACGAGTAACGGGTATATTAACGCGAAAACTTGTAACTGCAGGGAAATTCGGGATTTATTCGACGACGAAAGGGAGTGTGCGCAATGATTCCCATATAACAACTGAACTTAATTTCATTTAACATTTCTTAGGCCTATCTTAACTAGGGGCGAGAGAAGGGGCGAATTCGAGAGAGCGATGAAAGCTTTATTGCGCCCCCGCTCAGGCCTTACACTCTCAAATAAACTTCAAAAAATAAAACGCGCAAAGTGCGCGCAGTGCGCAAACAGCAGTAGCGACCGATATCGTTTTTATAAACGCAATTTTAACTAAAGAACATTTGTTTAGAAAGTGATTGACAAAACCTTACACTAGGACCAATTTAATAAGACATAGTGGAGTTCTTCAGGTCAAATGTTTTATTTTTTTAACTTTGTTATGTATCATGAGCGTTCAGCAGAACAAACTTGATCACTGATGGATCAGTAATCAGTTATCATGTTGTTCTGGTGAACGCAGTCAATGAAAATCTACTGTAATGCTTGAGTTATGATCGATTGCGTGGGGGTGTGCTTGCTGGGGCTTTCTCCCTTATGCACTGGAAAGACTAGAACATATTTACAGTTTGATTAAAGTAGCCTTAACTGATGGATGATGGACACGTGTATAACTAAAACAAGAATGAACGCTATAATCGAGTACTTCGACTATCGGATACCCGTTACTCAGCTAAAGGGACAAATGGGAAATAGAGATATGCAAGCAGCAAAGCGAGATTGAAATGCGCCAGCTACCCGCGATCTCAATATATGGTTATGTGGGCGGTAGACTTATTTAATCGTTATGTGCGTTAGAGTGGGCGTGGGGGTTTGGGGCAATCGATAGGTATTGATAAGAACAATGCATTACAGTAAAAATTTTTATTCTAGCAGCAAAACTGTAAGAGCCACAGTTTTGGGAGGTTTGTGGGCTTTAGAGTGGAAGTCGCACGCTGCTGAAACAAACTTGCGCTGCGTAAAAAGTTTAGGAATCTGCATACCAAGTCCCAATAGCCTAGCTCTTATACAGTGGTCGGCATAAGTATTTTGACAAAACAAAAGTTAAATATACTCATAATTTGAACTTACTTCTTGTAAACTATAGGCATCAATGGAAAGGTAATTTCAATGCCGTTTGAATGATACAATACATTTCTTAACCCATTCAGTATTTATTGAAAAGGACGAATTTGTGTAAATCAACTTTTAAATTTTTTTTTAAAACTTTTTTCCTCGACTTGAAAACTTAAATTTTTTGATGCAAAAAGTTTCTTCAAACAAAAATAATAGTAACTGCAAAAAGAATTTTTCAAAAATCATTTTGCTTATATTTTTTATGATTTTTTGAAAATGCCTAGAAACATGCATTTTAGCCATATTTTTCTCTTTTTCATACAACTTTTTTCCGACATTGTCACCTTTAAAAAATCATAAAAAATATAAGCAAAATGATTTTTGAAAAATTCTTTTTGCAGTTACTATTATTTTTGTTTGAAGAAACTTTTTGCATCAAAAAATTTAAGTTTTCAAGTCGAGGAAAAAAGTTTTAAAAAAAAATTTAAAAGTTGATTTACACAAATTCGTCCTTTTCAATAAATACTGAATGGGTTAAGAAATGTATTGTATCATTCAAACGGCATTGAAATTACCTTTCCATTGATGCCTATAGTTTACAAGAAGTAAGTTCAAATTATGAGTATATTTAACTTTTGTTTTGTCAAAATACATATGCCGACCAGTGTAGTTTCAGAGATCTCAGAGTTCATCCGGACGGACAGACAGACGGACACGGCTAGATCGACGGCTAGAACATATATACTTTATGGGGTAGGAAACGCTTCCTTCTGCCTGTTACATACTTTCCAACGAACCTAGTATACCCTTTTACTGTACGAGTATCGGGTATAAAAAGTACAAGTTATCTTTTATTATGTAGTTCATAACTTAAACATCCATGGTCTCGATGCAGCAAAGTAAAAATAATTTCATTTGATTTGACAAAGACAAATGAATGCAACTGCTTACGTATAAGGAATTTATTCAGTTGAAACTGGACCAGTATGACTTCTTGATGGCTGATAGAATTATTGATCATCCGTGCTTGCATTCTATAAAATGTAACTTTAGATTTAGGAAATCAGATAAGCAGTACGTTTTTGTTATTAATCAGTATGGTAAAAAAATTGAGTTTGATTGTAGTTCTGGAGATTATTACTAAGATTATGCACATTTTTTAACAAATTTTTATGGCGGAACTTCATATTACGACAACAAGTAGAAATTACGTATGATAAAAATATGCAAATGACTAACACAATTATGTTTCAAAAATTTAGAAAAGATGCGTACAGAAATAAGAAGAGATGTACTTGTGTATAATCAATCACAGTTAACTAAGCAACAATAGTCATCAAATAAAAAATAAGACTTAAAAATCATAACCTTAAGATTAGCAAACAACAAGTGTTCGATGCAGTTTATAAGCCAGCGCGAAAAAAAACTTTATACGCCGAAAGTTCATTCAGAAAGGGATATATGCCACATGGCAAATTGATTTAGTTGAAGTAATACCAGTAGTAGGGAAAGATGGGTTCTGGGACAATTTGCATATTAATGGCCCCCGCCCCCTTACTAATTAGCATATAAATGACCCCCGCCTCTCACTAATTAACATATTAATGGCCCCCGCCTCTTCATTAACGTATGCGGGTTCTGGGACAATTAGCATAATCTAATAAATTAAGTGATTTTAATGGACTTTGAACTTATAAAAATGTCACGATCATGTCTATAAAGAGTATACTTAATTGCCCCCATCGCCCCCACATCCCCCACAATATTGATCATGTATCCTTCCCCTCATTATGTGCAATTAATAGTCAGGTGAGAAAGGTGCACATGAGAAAGGTCGCATAACAATAGTATCCAAAGGTTGTTATCGTAGAGGAACATATCCGATCATGTTGGGGAAAGGTGTGATCACGTACCCTTTTGCCTCATTATCACAGGTGTTGCTGTGCACGTGAGAAAGGTCGCACACCCAAAGTATTCAAAGATGGTTATCTTAGAGAAACATGTCCGATCATGTTGAGGAATAATATTTTCTATGATTGTAAAATTAATTTACAAATCAAAAGAACCCCAATAAAATAAATCTCACAAGTTAATGATTCTCAGATGTGGAATATTTTCAAACACACATTTTTGTTTCCGCCCCAGAACGTTTAACTGGTAAATTCTCTAAGATTCTTTCCTTTCCACAAATGGGTCATAAACATGTCATAAAAGGGATTCAAGAAAGAGCTACCCGAACATGCGCACCTGTCCATTACCTGACCGCAATAAAAGGGTCACATGCACAAGCCTGAAGGCGCACGCTCATGGACAAGCACAATAAAAGGGACACATGCACAAGCCTGAAAGCAGAGAGTGCGGACGCGTTCTAAAATCGCTCCGTTTATTCCTTGAAGTTTTCAGCTTAAAACCAGAAGCGCAGCCGGCCATCCGGCGTGGAGCACTCGGGACACACACCTGGACATCAGCTGGTGGACGGGAGGCCGTGGAGGACATCCAGAAGCAGCTTGGGAATCTATCCCCAACAGGTTTGGCGGCCAGGCAGGGGCCGGTCGTAGATGAGGGAGGGGAGGCATCTCTGCCTCTTGTTACTTTCCACTCGTTGTTTGTTTAGAAGTTGCCAAATTTTTTCACTCGCGCTTTCTATTTTTGCAAACACTGAATCAGTGGTGGGAAGCGCTTGCGCGACCAGCTGATCGTAGTGTGCGAAAGGGGCTGCGGGTGCTATAGCAGCAAGCTTCGGACAGGGTGCAGGCCAAGCACATAAATAAGTGCGTGCCGTAGCACGTAGGGAATTTTGGGTGGCTCTTTAAAAAAAAAATTTAGAAAATAAAAACCATAAGCCTTATTACTAAGACTTATCCCTTTTATTAAATAATTCATAAAAATATTAAAGTCCGATCGGAAAACAGCAGATACTGCGGGTAAAGATCCAAGCTTACTGCAGTACCATCGAACTCCCCAGGCGGGGAAATGGCGGGCAGGGGATCGGGGGCACAACACCCTGGCGCTAGCCTAGGGGTTGGGCCAACCAATAGTGGAGGCACGCCGGCAAACAAAGGCCTGGCGGCGCCGGCTAATGCCGACGGCTTCCACACGCCTTTGTCCAGTCTACCTGACTGGGCCAACACGGGAGCTGACCCTTTTAAAAAAAGCAGTGTAATGGCGAGATCGCCAGAAAAAGGGGTGGAGTGCAGTGGCAGGCAGCCTGGCACCCCCCCAGCAGGAGATAAAAGCAGCCCAAAAGCTGCAGATGAGGAGCAGGGGGATATGCTGAAGCAGCTGACGGGCCTGGGATCAAAGGCCAGGGAGCTGAAGAAGCTAATGGAAGGAAAGCGTTCCATTACTAACCCCATGAGGGATATAGTCGACGAAATCGACTATCTCCAGAGGGAAGTCCTGTCGGCTGTGCAATGCATAGTCGAAGAACAGGAAAAAGCTAAGGAGATAGCAAAAAAAACCTGCGCAGAAGTGCTCGCGAGCGGCACCAGCAAGCGACCCAGGGGTCAAGAAACTGGGATGACGCTAGCGGTACCAGCGAAAAAGGCGATGCATAAGGCACCGGCAAGTGATGCCAGTCAAGGTGTAAAGAAAGGGAAACATGCTGGGACAGTTAGCACCAGCAAGCCCCAAAAACCTGGGAAGAAGCCAGAGGAGTGGACACAGGTGAAGCAGAAGGTCCGGAAGCCCAAGGTGCGACCGCCACGGAACGACGCGATAGTCATCGCAGCCTCTGCTGGAGGGTCCTATGCCGACATCCTTAAAAAGGTCAAGGCTGAACCGCAGCTTAAGGAGCTAGGACAAGCAGTACAGGCCGTTAGGCGAACAGCAAAGGGGGAACTCCGACAAAGCAGACATCTTATGCGCGGTTCAATCACAATTTGATGTGGAACTGCCAGAGTCCGCGGTGGTAAACCTAAGGGTGGCATACGGAGGCACCCAAACCGCCACACTAAGAGTTATGCCCGACATAGGGAGGCGACTCTTGGAAAAGGGCAAAATAAGGCTGGGATGGACCTGGTGTAGAGTCCGCCCAAAGCTAACACCTAAAAGGTGTTTTAAATGTATGGAGTTTAACCATGTAGCAGGGAATTGCAGGGTCCAGGAGGACTGCTCAAAATGCTGCTACAACTGTGGCGCAAAGGAGCACCAAGCCAGAGGCTGCAAAGCAAAGGCCTGCTGCATGCTATGCAAACGCAAAAAGGAGAAAGATTGCGATCACCCAACAATGAGTGGGAAATGCCCGTACTTCAGGAGGGCTATGCAAGGGCTTAGGGGTAAATGAAGTTCCTTCAGATTAACCTAAACCATTGCGAGGTTGCCCAATCGTTGCTAGAGCAAAATGTCATCGAGGAAAACGTAGACATGGCACTCATAAGCGAGCAATACAGGAATAAAAATTCCGGAGAATGGGTAACAAATAATAGCAAGAAATCGGCAATATGGAGCTGCGGTAATCCAAGGCGACAGATTAGCAAGAAAAAATGCGGAAATTGCTTCGCTAGGGCCCAAGTGAATGGTATAGCTTTCTATAGCTGTTACCTGCCGCCAAGCCTTAGCCTCCCCCAGGCAACATCTGCGATCGAAGAGATTGCAGAAGACGCCCGGGAAAATCGCCCCGCCGTAATTGCCGGGGACTTTAATGCCTGGGCTACGGAATGGGGCTCCCCCCGAACCAACGCGAGGGGAAAGGCGCTACTTGAGAGCTTCGCCGCACTTGACCTAGTGCTGCTGAACTCTGGAACAAAACCGACTTTTTCAAGAGCCGGCACCAGTTCTATCATTGACCTCACATTTGTGAACACTGGATTGGCCTCGGGCTCCAGCTGGGAGGTTAGTGACACCTACACGGGTAGTGACCATGCAGCAATAATCTGCACGATAAATTCTAGAAGTGGCCCACCACGAGTCCCTAAGACCGTGCCAGGGTACAAAATAGAAACGCTAGACGTGGAGATGGTACAGATGTTGTTCGAGGACCTCTCCACAAGCGGCTCAGCTGAAGAAAGGGCAAACCACATCGCAGAGTACACCAAGGTAGCCTGTGATGCATCTATGCAGAGGAGAGGGAAAAACCCATCAAGAAGAAGACCTGCATACTGGTGGAACCAATCCATTGCGGAAGCCAGGAAAGACTGCCACAGGGCAAGACGCGCATACCAACGCTCAAGAGGAAGGCCCGAATTTGAGGCACTCCAAATATACTTCAGGGAAAAGAGACGAGCCCTGGAAAAAACTATAAAAGAGAGCAAACGCAGGTGCTTTAACAATATCTGCGAGGAAATAGACTCCAACCCATGGGGTTTCGCATATAAACTCGTCACAAAACGGCTGCGGGTATTTAGTCGGCCATCACCGACATGCCCAGTCAGCCTAAAAAGGATCGTGGAAACACTATTCCCAGAGCAAGAAGGTATGGCGCGGACCTCACTGATCGTGAACAGGGCGAGCATAAAGCTCACAAGTGCCGAAGAAGTCCTCCAGGTATTGAAGACAATACTGGACGACAAGGCACCGGGACCAGATGGAGTCCCGAATAAAGTTCTCAAAATTGCCATAAAAGCAAACACTAAAGAGTACGTTGACATGTATAACGCATGCCTAACGGAAGGTGTGTTCCCTAGCCGCTGGAAAACACAGCGGCTGGTACTCATACCAAAGGGGGAAAAACCCGCGGAGGAGCCTTCTTCGTATAGGCCACTCTGCATGCTGGACACGGTGGGTAAAATTCTCGAAAGAATAATCCACTCCCGGCTAGAAGGTGCCCTTGCCGAAACCAACGGCCTCTCAGAGATGCAGTATGGTTTTCGGAAGGGGCTATCCACCATCGACGCCGTCGGTAAACTGTGTGAAATCGCAGATAAAGCCATTGAGGGGAAAAGGTGGTTGTACGGCACTAAGCAGTACTGCTTAGCGGCAACGTTGGATGTAAAAAACGCTTTCAACTCCGCCAGCTGGCACCAAACACTAAATGCACTGAGCAACTTAAATGTACCAGTGTATATACAGAGAGTAATAGCGAGCTACTTTGAAGGCCGCCTGCTCCTGTACGATACTGATTCCGGGCAATCGACCCACAGGGTCACCGGGGGAGTTCCCCAAGGATCAGTCCTAGGCCCTTTGTTATGGAATATCATGTACGATGGGATACTTAGGATCACGATGCCCGAAGGGGCACGACTCATTGGTTTCGCGGATGACGTGGCCATAGTGGTTACGGCAAAGAAACTCCCAGATGCGGAAGGAATCTGCAATGAAGCGGGGAAACGAGCAAGCGCATGGCTCGACTCCAAGGGACTCGCCTTGGCAGCGCACAAGACTGAAGCAGTCCTGATAAGTAGCAGGCAGAAAGTGGGGGCAGCTACTATCAAAATTGGAGAAGCCACAATTACATCGCGTCCAAGCCTAAAATACTTGGGCGTCATGATCGACCACCGGCTTTCTTTCAAAGAACATCTAGCGTACGCTAGTGGCAAGGCAAGTAGGACCGCGGCCGCGATATCGCGAATTATGGCGAACACTCGGGGACCAAGGCAACCAGGACGTAGATTACTGGTTAGTGCTGTCACATCGACGCTGATGTACGCTGCTCCCATATGGGCTCGAGCCACAAAAAATGGAAGTTATATGCAAGACGGCGACTCCGTGCAGAGATTGTGTGCACTACGGGTATGCTGTGCGTTCCGCACGGTATCCCATGACGCGGCGCTGGTAATATCGGGAGGCATACCGATTGATCTGCTGGCAGTGGAATCAGCTAACATCCGCGCGGGCAGCACAGGGGTCGCAACTGCAGAATCCGTACGGAAAAGGTGCAGAGAACTCACCATTGCTAAGTGGCAAGAGAGGTGGGTAAATAGTAGCAAAGGACGATGGACGTATAAGCTTATCCCAGATCTGCAGAGATGGCTGGGACGGAAGCATGGACATGTGGACTACTACTTAACGCAACTGTTGACGGGACATGGATGCTTTAAATACTATCTGAATAGGTTTAAGCATGAACGTTATCCGCACTGCCCACTCTGCGAGTCGGATAATGAAGACGCAGAACACGTGTTTTTTGTCTGTCCGAGATTCGAAAATGAACGAAGAGATCTGAGCATAAGGGTTGGGAGGACGCCAGCCGCTTGTAACCTGGTGGACATTATGCTCGAATCAGAAGTAAATTGGTCTGCGGTATGCAACATGGCCACAATAGTACTCAAAAAACTGCGCATCGCAGAAAGACTGCGAAATTCCAATAGGATAGAATCCTAGAGAGCCCTAAGGGCATTCCCCCCCCGGCGAAGTAATACCTAACGGCAGTACCGCCGGGGAAGCGGGGAGGGGGTGGAGTTTTTACTGGGTTAGAGTCCCAGACTTCGGCAAGCTAGTTCAGCTCCGAGTTGGCTTTCGATGCTATAACCACCACTAACACAAAAAAAAAAAAAAAAAAAAAAAAATGCACAAGCCTGAAGGCGCACGCTCATTGACAAGATCATGGGCCTCACGCCAACGACCTCACGGCTGACAGCTCGCTCTAATACGTTCCATAATATGGGTTGAAATCACGACCGCGCAACAACTCGCAAGTAAGTCAAGGAAATATTTTCCATTCTCCGTACCTGTAATTTTAACTCGAAATAAAAAGTCAGAAGTTTATTTTGTAGCATAATATATTTATTCATTTATTTTGGTATTGCGAACATTTTTATTATATATAGAAATTAATTTTCTGCTTTGATTCCGGCGATTTGCATAGAAGAAGCAGGCGCACGTTTCCGATGTCATATCTGGATTACAAAATGTAATGTGTTTAGAAGGTATTGAAAATGCTGACCAACTATCTGTCCTTTAAATTGTTCAAAAAATTGGTCAAATTCCTCATGAAATATTATTTTGTTAATTTTATTTTCTTGTAGGTCTTCACACATCTAGTCTCATCTTTAAAATGATGTATACAAATAATTTTATTGTTTTGGAGCTACTTTTAAAAAATGTCAAAATAATGTATGCATTGTTAAGAGCACAAACCCCGCCCTTAAGGTGTGTTTCACAATAGGGAAACCGGTTTCATTTAAACCTGTTTAATGACGGACAGCCCATTTCCTCGATATTAATGAGCTGACGACTCCCAAAAAACGTCTGTAGAAATCGTTTCTTTTCCACACCTTTACAAATAATATGTTTTCCGCTTGTAATTGTCCTTAGATACTTTCGTGTTTGTGGAAAACTATTTTCTCCATCGTTCGAAACAATTTTGTGATGTGTATTGGTTAACCAAATTGCAGTCTTTCGAGATTTTGTATTTAGCAAAGTAAAATCATATGGTGGTTCTATTAAAAAACCATTATTCAAGTTTGGATCCTTTTCGAATACATTTCCAATTTCCTTTAGAATAAAATTATTATTATTATCAAAGAAACCTTGTACATCAATCGAAACAGTATCTTTTAACATTTTCTAATGTTAAACAACTCGTTGTACTAGTCCGTTTAATGGGTTATATTCAACTAAACGGTCATGTATGAGGGAGACAGTAAGCTTGGGTATTTACATGACTTGGTGTCTTCAGTTCTATTGAAATTCTCACATCAATAGGAACAGTTTTCACTGATTCGTTTTGATATGAAGGATCAACCACAATAATAGGGGTCTTCAATTTAAATTCATTTGGGGTGAAAAATGGTTGTGGTTCACGATTATAGTAACTACATTAAAATCTTGTATACATTTCATATTGGATGCTCACCACTGATTCTTATTAAAATCAACATTCAGATTATCATATGGATGTGACTCAGAATTCAAGTGAACTTTCAAGTTTGATAAGTTATTTGTGATAAGTTTTCCATGTAGTTTAAATCCAATTATGGCAGATATTGGTTTTTCGCGGTTAGCCGACAATTTCACATTCCAACTGTGTTGACTTCCATACCCCAATTTGGGGTTAACATATGAATCCCAACTCTGGAATGTGATTGGTAGGTTTACAAAACATTTAATTTTTGCAAAATCGCTCAGAGTTACATGGATAATTTTCCAGGTTTTTTTTCGTAATTTCCAGTTTAAAAGTTTGTTCATTTCTGGTTTGTTCAAGACTCACCAAGATTCTTAGTTGGCATCAACACTAGTTCGTGTTTACAATTTAACAAAACTTTTTTATAATCCTCAGCCAATCCCAAAAAAAATTTTAAGTGGGGATCCCGTAGAAATTTCGTCACCACTGCTTCATCCAGAATTTAATAGATTTTGACTTTGAAGATTATCCAGAGATATAAAATTTTTTAGGGTACCGACATAGACTTGACACGTTGGTCACGTTGTATTTAGTTGTTACCTAGCAGTATTTTGATGGTTACTTTCTTTTTAGTCTTTTTTTTTGGATGGTTACTTTTTGTATAGTACCTGTACAGTACTTGGTCGTGGATGGTTACTATCTGTATAGTATCTGTAAAGTATTTGGTTTTAGATGGTAACTAAATGTTAACAAGTATTATGAGTTGCTATAGTCTCTTATTAAGAATTATCAAAGTACACAAGTTAAAGTTTCTAAGATGTGTTAGCCAAACACACTTGCAGTGAACTATCATTACCTGACCGTCATCAAAGTCACATGCCCAAGACCCAAGGACATTGAATAAAATACTTCCCCTTCATTTGTACCTGTAGTTTTAATTGCAAACAGAAACAAAATTTGTAGGATCATTTAATATTTATACCCGTTTCTCGTAGAGTAAAAGGGTATACTAGATTCGTCGTAAAATATGTAACAGGCAGAAGGAAGCGTTTCCGACCCCGTAACGTATATATATTCTTGATCAGGATCACTAGCCGAGTCGATCTAGCCATGTCCGTCTGTCTGTCTGTCCGGATGAACGCTGAGATCTCGGAAATAATGAGAGCTAGGCTATTAAGATTTGGCGTGCAGATTCCTGAGCTTCTTACGCAGCGCAAGTTTGTTTGAGTAGACTGCCACGCCCACTCTAACGCCCACAAACCGCCCAAAACTGTGGCTCCTACAGTTTTGATGCTAGAGTAAAAATTTAAACTGAAATGATTTGTTCTCATCAATACCTATCGATTGACCTAAAAAAAGTTTGCCACGCCCACTTTCACGGCCACAAACCGCCTACAAACTTCAAAAAATCGTAAGTATGAACGCGGATATCTCGGAAACTATCAAAGATAGAAAATTGGGATCTCTGATTTAGATTCCGTAGCCTTGTACGCAGCACAAGTTTGTTATTCGAATATGCCACGCCCACTCTAACGCCCACAAACCGCCCAAGCCTGTGGCGCCCACAGTTTTCATGCTAGATAAAAAAATTTAACTGAAATGTATTGGTCTCGTCAATACCTATCGATTGATCCAAAAAAATGTTAACACGCCCACTCTAACGCCCATAACGCTTAAGTCTGTCTACCGCCGGTAGGTGGCGCATTTCAACCTCGCTTTGCTGCTTGCATTTCTCCATTTCCCTTTGGTCCCTTTAGCTGAGTAACGGGAACCTGATAGTCGAGGTACTCGACTATAGCGTTCTTCCTTGTTTTTTATATATTTTATTATTGTAAACATGTTTCATTAAATTCATAACTAACTATATTTTATGTATATATGTATATAATAAATTTTCTTACTCCATCCCTCTGTAAGAAACATGTCGGTAATTAATCTTCGTTCCAAACGCAGATTTTCGCTTGGTTTCCTTAGATAGATGTTCTCACAATGTAATCTTTCTCAGATGTTGGATTATTTTTAAAGCATTCATTTGTTCTAACCCATAATAATATTAAAACATATTTCGAAAGCATCATTAGCTAACATAGGAGCGTCTTTAAATAAAATTTCTGATTCAAGTTTATGATAGAGGTGTTGGGACCTGGTAATATCGGTTTTTGTTGTCACCTATTTTTCTAGTTCTAGTTTTCTAGTTCTATTCTATTTGCATACTATTTGTATGAGTAAGGCATCATTGTCTTAGATTCTGAATAAGTTTAATAAGCTCTTTAATTACAATACTCATCTGGTTTTCGTGATTCATGATGGCGGTTGAGCTGCTTGGACTTTGATTACTAGCTGTTGTTAACTGTTACGAGCTTTTATTAGATGGTTACTATATGTTTAGTAGATGTATACAAGTTGTTTAGCAGATGTATACAAGTTCTTTAGTAGATGTATACAAGTTGTTTACTAGATGTATACAAGTTGTTTTCTAGCTGTTTAATATCTGGTTTCTATATGTTTAGTAGATGTACACAAGTTGTTTAGTAGATGTATACAAGTTGTTTACTAGCTGTTTAGTATCTGGTTTCTATATGTTTAGTATCTGTTTACTTGATGCTTACGTATTATTATTAGCTGGTTACAAGTTGTTATTAACGTCTACGAGCTTTTATAGTCTTTTGTTAAGAATGATCAAAAATTCTTAATCACTAGACGACTTTCGATGTGGAGTAAAAACTTACACTCTGATTTTCAATGTGTTTGCTATGTACGTGAGAAAGAACGCAAAGCCAAAATATCTCAAGATTGATATATAAATCTTAGAGGAATATGTCCGATTATGTTGGGGGAAGATATATCCTGTAATTGTAAAACTAACTAAGAATATATGAATGTCAAGAAACGATTTAAAACTAACTATAATTGTGAAAGTAATTGAAATCGCTCTGACGTAATACAGTATAAATTAAGAACACTGTGATTATCCCATTTTCTTTCACCATAACTAATGTGTATACCCACACCTAAATGACCAATTCTACCCTTTGTCCAAAAATGTCTGTGACTTTCACTTATAAAATTGTCACCGATAATTTAAATCCCATTAAGCAAACCACCCATTGCTAACCGTACCATAACCCCAGAGTCAAGTTGGTTACCTACAATAAACATAGGTGGTGGTGTAAAGGATTGCTAAAATGCCTCGACGCAGGCGCAAAGGTCATAAAAAATGGTCATAAAAAATATAATTAGGAAAGTATTTTTTATTTGCGAACCATTTATAACTGTTACCAACAACACAAATAGTTATGTTACAAAGGATTTGCTTAAATGCCTCGACGCAGGCGCAAAGGTCAAGGTATTGGAAAAAATTCATGGAATATTATCCCTTCATAAAAGAGGTCATAAAATATATAATTATGAAAGTATTTTTTATTTGCGAACAATTTATAACTGTTACCAACAACACAAATAGTTGTTTCAAAGGATTGCTAAAATGCCTTGATGCAGGCGCAAAGGTCAAGGTAATGGAAAAATTCATGGAATATTATCCCTTGACCAAAAACGAAAATTTCTTCTATTTGGATAATAAAAAAATATATATTAATTCAATACTTTGATTTGTCCATGCTTGATAAATCTAGTTGTTTGATATTCTCTAACTAATTGAGTAATAAGTTTTCATGTGTCTATTTAATTTACCAAAAACAGTATTAGTCTTCTTTCACAAAATTGATCTTTTGGATCCCTCTAATTCCCCACCGGTGAAATATATGTTCCTCATATTTAATAATGATGGTTTGTCAACCCCGACCAACCTCCGTAACATAGATGGGTACTTGTAATTCATATTTAAGATATTTCCATCCAACTCTAACTAATATCCTTTTATCCATCATGTAAACAGGTTTAGAATTGTATTGCATGCTTCAACCCCTAGCCACACCCACCACTGTAACAGATTTGCCTTTTCCAATGGCTGCCCCAGCTACCTAAGCTGTACATTTCTTTTGATTTTCTCTTTTCCTTTCTAAGCAATGTACACAATTCTTAAACTGGCTCTGACCTCCCTCTTTAATGGCATCCTCTCCTTTATTTTCGTTATATTTCTCATCTTTTCCTAACAGTAGGTTGTTAAACTTTTATCATTTTATGGGATTATTGAGCACCCGAAATCCCAGATATTAACTAATAACATGTAACTAGCAGAATATAGTCAAAGATATCAGACTCTAAAAAGACAAGATTTACCTACAATTCAATTTACCATCTACAATCCCTGGAGAAGAGTTTAGTATTTGCAGTTTAATTTTCTAATTTATTGATTGCACAGAACTGTTGTTATATGAGTATGCATACATTTAATTGTATTTAATATAATAGTTGTTGATAATGATAATTTTATTATTTATGGTCACCAATTAGTAGGAGGAGTGGTACAGAATTTTTAACCTTAATATTTAATCTTAAAAATAAATATGATACAATAATCATTAAATATTAATAATTGGGAAACTCTATTGATAAATCTAAAAAATTGTAAGATATATTATGAATATTATTTGAATGCGATTAATGAATAATTTTCTGAAATAAATAATTTTGAAAATATACAAATAAGAATTATGTATTATTCATGGGATATTATCACAAAAACATTATAATCTCTATTGACTTAATAATTTTAATAATTTAATTCTAAGAATAAAATGAACTCCAAAACCAGTTTTTGAAATTTTTTAATATTGATTAGAAGAAAAGAGACGGAAATATATTGTGCATTACAGATACCTTGAGAGTCAGTTCTATGAGGTTGTAAACCAGTGTCTCAATGGTATGGAGTTGGCAGCCATTTGTTAAAAATTGGTATTCACCAGCGGGAATCTGTGCAATCAATAAATTAGAAAATTAAACTGCAAATACTAAACTCTTCTCCAGGGATTGTAGATGGTAAATTGAATTGTAGGTACATCTTGTCTTTTTAGAGTCTGATATCTTTGACTATATTCTGCTAGTTACATGTTATGAGTTAATATCTGGGATTTCGGGTGCTCAATAATCCCATAAAATGATAAAAGTTTAACAACCTACTGTTAGGAAAAGATCAGAAATATAACGAAAATAAAGTAGAGGATGCCATTAAAGAGGGAGGTCAGAACCAGTTTAAAAATTGTGTACATTGCTTAGAAAGGAAAAGAGAAAATCAAAAGAAATGTACAGTTTAGATAGCTGGGGCAGCCATTGGAAAAGTCAAATCTGTTACAGTGGTGGGTGTGGCTAGGGGTTGAAGCATGCAATACAATTCTAAGCCTGTTTACATGATGGATAAAAGGATATTAGTTAGAGTAGGATGGAAATATCTTAAATATGAATTACAAGTACCCATCTATGTTACTGAGGTTGGTCGGGGTTGACAAACCTTCATTATTAAGTATGAGGAACATATATTTCACCGGTGGGGAATTAGAGGGATCCAAAAGATCAATTTTATGAAAGAAGACTAATACTGTTTTTGGTAAATTAATAGGCACATGAAAACTTATTACTCAATTAGTTAGAGAATATCAAACAACTAGATTTATCAAGCATTTTGATGGAAAAATCAAAGTATTGAATTAATATATATTTTTTTATTATCCATATAGATGAAATTTTCGTTTTTGGTCAAGGGATAATATTCTATGAATTTTTCCATTACCTTGACCTTTGCGCCTGCATCAAGGCATTTTAGCAATCCTTTGTAACAACTATTTGTGTTGTTGGTAACAGTTATAAATTGTTCGCAAATAAAAAATACTTTCATAATTATATATTTTATGACCTCTTTTATGAAGGGATAATATTCCATGAATTTTTTCCAATACCTTGACCTTTGCGCCTGCGTCGAGGCATTTAAGCAAATCCTTTGTAAAATAACTATTTGTGTTGTTGGTAACAGTTATAAATGGTTCGCAAATAAAAAATACTTTCCTAATTATATATTTTATGACCATTTTTTATGACCTTTGCGCCTGCGTCGAGGCATTTTAGCAATCCTTTACACCATCACCTATGTTTATTGTAGGTAACCAACTTGACTCTGGGGTTATGGTACGGTTAGCAATGGGTGGTTTGCTTAATGGGACTTAAATTATCGGTGGCAATTTTATAAGTAAAAGTCACAGACATTTTTGGACAAAGGATACAATTGGTCATTTAGGTGTGGGTATACACATTAGTTATGGTGAAAGAAAATGAGATAATCACAGTGTTTTTAATTTATACTGTATTACGTCAGTGCGATATCAATTACTTTCACAATTATAGTTAGTTTTAAATCGTTTCTTGTCATTCATATATTTTGTTCTTTCTAAACATTTTGTTGTAGCTAATAACTATAGTTATGGGATGTAAGGCTAGCTTTCGTAGTTAAGATTACATTTATTATACCTACATAAGATGAAAGAACATGAAAAATGGAAATGTTTTATTTTAACAATATACTAGTTAAAGTGGATGATATTATTATATATTCTTAATATCTGTCATTATGAATCAAAATTGTTTATCAAAATAGCTTCTAAACAGCTTTTAGACAGCTTGTGAACAATTTATTTCTTAATTAGTTTTACAATCACAAGATACATCTTCCCCCAACATAATCGGACATGTTCCTCTAAGATTTATATATCAATCTTGAGATATTTTGGGTTTGCGTTGTTTCTCACGTACATAGCAAACACATTGAAAATCAGAGTGTAAGTTTTTACTTCACATCGAAAGTCGTCTAGTGATTAAGAATGTTTGATCATTCTTAACAAAAGACTATAAAAGATCGTAGACGTTAATAACAACTTGTAACCAGCTAATAATAATTAGTAAACATCAAGTAAACAGATACTAAACATATAGAAACCAGATACTAAACAGCTAGTAAACAACTTGTACATATCCACTTAACAACTTGTGTACATCTACTAAACATATAGAAACCAGATACTAAACAGCTAGTAAACAACTTGTATACATCTAGTAAACAACTTGTATACATCTACTAAACAACTTGTATACATCTGCTAAACAACTTGTATACATCTACTAACCATATAGTAACCAGATACTAAACATCTTGTTTACATCTACTGAACATATAGTAACCAGCTAATAAAAACTAGTAAGCAACTAATATACATCTACCAAGCAGATAGTAACCATCTAATAAAAGCTCATAACAGTTAACAACAGCTAGTAATCAAAGTCCAAGCAGCTTAACCGCCATCATGAATCACGAAAACCAGATAAGTATTGTAATTAAAGAGTTTATTAAATATATTCAAAATCTTAGACAATGATGCCTTACTCATACAAATAGTATACAAATAGAATAGAACTAGAAAACAAGAACTAGAACAAGGAAGAACGCTATAGTCGAGTACCTCGACTATCAGATACCCGTTACTCAGCTTAAGGAACCAAAGGGAAATGGAGATATGCAAGCAACAAAGCGAGATTTAAATACGCCACCTACCGGCGGTAGACAGACTTAAGCGTTCTAGGCGTTAGAGTGGGCGTGGCAAATTTGTTTTTGGATCAATCGATAGGTATTGACGAGATCAATACATTTCAGTTAAAATTTTTCATCTGGCATAGCAATTGTGGGCGCCACAGGTTTGAGCGGTTTGTGGGCGTTATAGTGGGCGTGGCATATTCGCGTGATAAAATTGCGCTGCGTACAAAGCTACAAAATCTAAATCTGAGATCTTGATTCTCTATCTTTGATAGTTTCCGAGATATCCACGTTCATACTTACGATTTTTTGAAGTTTGTGCGCGGTTTGTGGGCGTTAAAGTGGGCGTGGCAAACTTTTTTTGGGTCAATCGATAGGTATAGATAAGAACAACACATTTCAGTTAAAATTTTTATTCTAGCATCAAAACTGTAGGAGCCACAGTTTTGGGCGGTTTGTGGGCGTTAGAGTGGGCGTGGCACTCTACTGAAACAAACTTGCGCTGCGTAAGAAGCTCAGGAATCTGCACGCCAAATCTCAATAGCCTAGCTCTCATAGTTTCCGAGATCTCTGAGTTCATCCGGACGGACAGCCAGACGGACGGACATGGCTAGATCGACTCGGCTAGTGATCCTGATCAAGAATATGTATACTTTATGGGGTCGGAAACGTTTCCTTTTGCCTGTTACATACTTTTCTACGAGTAACGGGTATAAAAATAGTTGACAACAAAAACCGATATTACCAGGTCCCAACACCTCTATCATAAGTTTATGAATCAGAAATTTAAATTAAAGACGCTCCTATGTTAGCTAATGATGCTTTCGAAATATTTTTTAATATTATTATGGGTTAGAACAAATGAATGCTTTAAAAATAATCCAACATCTGAGAAATAATACATTGTGAGAACGATTTTACATCTATCTATGGAAACCAAGCGAAAATCTGCGTTTGGAACGAAGGTTAATAACCGACATGTTTCTTACAGAGGGATGGAGTAAGAAAATTAATTATATACAAATATACATAAAATATAATTAATTATGAATTTAATGAAATATGTTTACAATAATAAAATATATAAAAAATATATAATAAAATATAATTAAAACTACAGGTACAAATGAAGGGGAAGTATTTTATTCTATGTCCTTGAGTCTTGAGCATGTGACTTTGATGACGGTCAGGTAATGATAGTTCACTGCAAGTGTGTTTGGCTAACACATCTTAGATACTTTAACTTGTGTACTTTGAAAATTCTTAATAAGAGACTATAGCAAGTCATAATACTTGTTAACATTTAGTTACCATCTAAAACCAAGTACTTTACAGACACTATACAGATAGTAACCATCCAAAACCAAGTACTGTACAGGTACTATACAAAAAGTAACCATCCAAAAACAAGACTAAAAAGAAAGTAACCATCAAAATACTGCTAGGTTACAACTAAACACAACGTGACCAACGTGTCAACTAACTAAGAATCCTGGTGAGTCTTGAACAAACCAGAGATGAACAAACTTAGTAGGGTGGATATGTATGTTCTGGATCAATGGTGGGTTTGTATGTTATGTATAAATTTTTCATTGTATGTTCTGGATCAGAATTCTTATCGCTGGTGCGGGGGCGCTTATCGCGAGCGGAAGTTGTTGTTGTGGAAGCTTCTGGGGCCGCGCTCACTCCCCCTCCCCCTTCCCCACCCGCTTGTCCTAGAACTTGACCCTCTGGGGGCTTGCGCTCACTTCCCCTCCCGCTTGTCATGGGGCTTGACCCTCTGGGGGGCTGCGCTCACTTCCCCTCCCGCTTGTCCTCGGACTCTCACTCTCGTTTGCGATAGCGCCCACTCCGCCCCCCCTCCCACTTCCCCTCCCACTTGTCCTCTCACTCTCGTTTAAAAGTTATATATGTATATATATTATTATCTTCGGTTTACAAACTCTTGTATTATGTGAATATTAATATAGTACAAAAAATTTGTAACCATAGAAAACAATATACTCTTTTTATCTCACTTTACTTTCTCTGAAATTTTTTGAAGCCTTTTAAAAATATATTTTTTGACGTTACTCGTTTAAAAGTTATATATGTATGTATATTATTTTCTTTGGACTACAAATTTTCGTATTATGTGAATATTAATATAGTACAAAGAGTTTGTACCCCATAGAAAACAATATACTCTCTTTTTTATCTTACTTCACTTTCTCTACATTTTTGAAGGCTTTAAAAATATATTTTTGATGTCATCGTGACGAAAGATCTATTAAATATATTAGATTTTTCCACACAATAACAATAAAAAGAATATACCCTTTATCTCACTTCACTTTCTCCGCATTTTGAAGGCTTTAAATATATTTTTGAAGTTATCGTGTTTAAAGATCTTTTAAATATATTAGATTTTTCCACACCATAACGTTAAAACAATATACTCTTTATCTCACTTCACTCTCTCCGCATTTTGAAGGCTTTAAATATATTTTTTTGAGTCATCGTGGTGCAATATCTATTAAATATATTAGATTTTTCCACACAATAACATCAAAACAATATACTCTTTCACTTCACTTTCTCCGCATTTTTGAAGGCCTTAAATATATTTTTGATGTCACGGTGGTGCTATATCTATTAAATATATCAGATATTTTTCCCATGATGGCACAAGCTATATACTCTTTTATCGCATACTTCACTTTTTTTATTTTCTACACACACACACACACACACACACACATTATTGAAGGCTTTAGAAGTATCTTTTCTTGTTATCGCGGAAAGAGTTCTTCTATTAAATAAATAGGAAATCTTTTTCCGCGACACAAAAAAAAACAAGGAAGAACGCTATAGTCGAGTACCTCGACTATCAGATACCCGTTACTCAGCTAAAGGGACCAAAGGAAAATGGAGATATGCAAGCAGCAAATGCGCCACCTACCGGCGGTAGACAGATTTAAGTGTTGTGGGCGTTAGAGTGGGCGTGGGAAAATTTTTTTTTAATCAATCGATAGGTATTGACGAGACCAATACATTTCAGTTAAAATTTTTTATCTAGCACGAAAATTGTGGGCGCCACAGGCTTGGGCGGTTTGTGGGCGTTAGAGTGGGCGTGGCAAACTTTTTTCTAGACCAATCGATAGGTATTCAAGAGACCAATACATTTCAGTTAAAATTTTTTATCTCGCATACAAATTGTGGGCGCCACAGACTTGGGCGGTTTGTGGGCGTTAGAGTGGGCGTGGCATATTCGCGTAACAAACTTGCGCTGCGCTCAAGCCTACCGAATCTAAATCTGAAATCCCGTTTCTCTATCTTTAATATTTTCCGAGATATCCGCGTTCATATTTACGATTTTTTGAAGTTTGTGGGCGGTTTGTGGGCGTTAAAGTGGGCGTGGCAAACTTTTTTTTAGGTCAATCGGTAGGTATTGATTAGAAGAATACATTTCAGTTAAAATTTTTGTTCTAGCATCAAAACAGTAGGAGCCACAGTTTTGGGCGGTTTGTGGGCGTTAGAGTGGGCGTGGCACTCTTCTGAAATAAACTTGCGCTGCGCAGGAATCTCAGGAATCTGCATGCCTAATCCTAGTATTGTAGCTCTTATAGTTTCCGAGATCTCAGCGTTCATACGGACAGACGGACAGACGGACATGGCTAGATCGACTCGGCTAGTCGAATCTAGTACATATACCCTTTTACTCTTCGAGTAACGGGTATAAAAAGGGTTTTAAATTTATTGGCTAAGTGGGTGGTTTAAATCCCCAACTGCGCAACAAGTGAGTGATAAGCAAATCCCGGTCTCGCCTTCCCTCCCGCTCTCGCTCTCCCTCCCGCTCTCCCTCCCGCTCTCCCTCTCGCTCTCCCTCCCGCTCTCCCTCCCGCTCACCCCAATATTAAATACGATTTTTTAATTTCACCACAATATAAAATATTAATATATTAATTTATTTTTAATTTTTTTTGTTTTTTAAATATTTTGAGGACAATAAAAATTATTAAGTTCGTGATTATTATTATTATTATTTCGAAGTGCTGATGCTGTATCTTCAGTCATCGCAACTTTGATGCAGTCTATATAACAAGAAAAGATTATTTGAAATATTACAATTGCAAGATAGACTATCAAAAGCAATAATAAAAATATAATAGTAATGTTAATATGATAGACATATTTTGGTAGAAGTGGTGTTTTTGAAACGTCATCGTTGTCTGCTGCTGCTGCTGCTGCTGCTGAGGCTGGTGCTTTGGTGCTGGTTGTTGTTTGTGTTGTTGTTGTTGTTGTGTTGTCTGCTGCTGCTGCTGATGATGAGTCTGGTTCTATGATGCTGCTGGTTGTTGTTTGTGTTGCTGCTGTTGTGTTGTCTGCTGCTGATGATGATGAGGCTGGCTCTTTGGTGCTGGTTGTTGTTTGTGTTGTTGTAGTTGTTGTCGCTGTTTCTGTTGTTGTTGTTGTCGGGGGTTGTGGTGTTGTTATTGTTGTTGTTGTTTGATTTGAAGTGATTTTAGCGACTGCGCATACTAACAGTAATAGGAATACGTGAAAATGCATTTTTTTTTTTGTTCGAAATGCTGGAGAGAGAGACTCGAAAATAATTTCCAACATACTAAATCTACTGACCAACGTACAGTCAATTTTATAGCTGAATCTATATACTATTTTCCCATTTTCTTTGTTTCATTTTTACAATCTCTTGCTCTATAATATACACACACACACACACAACACAGGAAGCCTCCCACTTATTATTCGGATATACTAGATGATGACGATGATGTCGATCTGAAATATATAAATCAAATAAAATAATTGATATATATATTTATTAGTAGTATACTTACAAAATTTGATAGAAGGTCATAATTTGTAATGCGTCATGTTCATCAACTAATTTTTGTTGTATGTACTTGGAATGTTGTTCTTTTTCACAATCTACTACATCATCAGCAGCAGCAGCAACATAAGTTGTACTCATCTCTTTATTCGTTTCCATTTGATTAAAGGTAATATTTAAATTTTTAATATGTTCTAATCGCATATGTATACTTTGGAGAGTTTCTTTATCCTCGGGCGACAGAATGTGTAGATAATTTTGAATGAAATCAATAATTTTTTTTGTAAATGTCATTTTTTTTTTTTTTTTGTGATGTTATTATTGAATATTCATATGCAAGATGTTATATTGATGTTATACGTTCCGATGTGTCTCTCTAACTGAAGGTTGGTGGGGTTGGCTTCATCGTAATAATCATCTCCCTCATCGATGGTAAAGTCTCGTTCAAAAAAATAATTTTTCTCTAACAGGTTTCGCTCATTGGTATTGCTTACAGCATTATAGTGATGACAAAAAATTCGTAATGTTTTATTTGTGAAATCGCTATGATAATTGCATCGAATATTGACAATACTTCTCAAGTATCTTAATTTGAAATATCTACAAATTACAGCGGGTGCATCAATTATTCCACCAATATCCTCTTCTTTTCTAATTAACTCTTGTCGGAAATTTTCAACTACCTCATCGATCGTGGGGAAAGTATGAGGCATTTGCTCGAATAGTATCAAATCTCGTTTAAATCTATTACCATGTTGATTTTTGTTGTTGCTGGTGCTGCTCTCTCGAATCACTTCCACAAATGCGGTATTAAGTTCAAAAACTAAATTTACTTTGACAGTCAATGTTTCGTTTACAACGAGATCAAAACTAGAGTATTTAATTTCCGTTTGATAGGGAATTTTTTTGATATCAGATTCGCTTTTTACTGGCGCTATTCCGACGACGATTCCAAGTACAAATAATAATATCAAAACCATAATTATTTTCATTTTTTTTGTATTTTATTAATTTTTAATATGCGATTACTTACTTTTGCTGTGGGCGAATGCTTAGAGACTAGTTTTACAGAATTGTGATTAAAGTAAAAAAAATGCATGAATGCATGTATAGTATATAGGTATAAAGAATATACATTTTTTTTGTCGTCTCTCTCTCGGGCTCTGGCTTTGGCTCTCTACTGATTATTTAGTATTAGATGCATTTGTTTTGGGCTGATAGCTTAGCAACACTAGTAAGTAAATGCATGAATAAAGTATGTGTATATAAATATATATAGGTATAAGTATAAAAAAGATTAAAAAAGTTTTTTTTTGTCTGCTCTCTTTCTCTCGGACTCCGGCTCTCCACTGATTATCGTTTATTGGCTGCGTCTGTTTGTTTGTGTTGTCATCGACTTCTAGCGCGTGCCCCTCTCTCTCTCTCTCTCTCTCTCAAGTGATTGTCATCGTCGCAGTTTGTACATAGTTGTTGATGTCTTCGTTGAGGATAATGTTCTTCAGGGTGTTGGGGTTTTTTTCAACAAATGTTTGTTCTACCTCACCGTTTGGTAATAAACGTTCAATTATGACTGTTTCAATATATTGCTTGCATTTTATATTTAGTGTTCTCTTCACATAATTGCTTTTATACAAACAACGAATTGATATAGCCGACTCTTTATATTGCAGATTAAAGTGCCTATAGAATGGTACTGTTGAATTCAATATTCCTCCAATATTTTTCTCCTTTTCTATTAGGTTTGCTTGAAACAATTCGGTTACTTCATCCACCGTAACTTTAATATTATCCTAGGCATTGCCCTCATCGTTATCTGTTGATGTTGATGCTGTTATCAGTTATCAATTCCACCCACTCAATGGGTTTTATTGTTGTGGTTGGTGGTGGTGGTCGTGGTGGTGTTGATGATGATTGTCTCATAAATTGTAATGAGATGTTTACTTTTAACACCTCGTTGTTCGATAATGTTATATTAAATTCTACACTTTTTGTATTTGCATCGATACTATTGGTGATATTCAGAATAGAAGCAAATTCAGGATTCGGAATAGGATTACAGTTTCCTCCCGAATTGCAACCGAATAGTAAAATAATTGTAATGATTATTATTCGCAACATTTTTATTTATATTTTTTTTTTTTTTTTTATTCTAGTTTTGATTGTAGTTTCTAGCTTGCAGTTCGACTTGCTACTAATGCTTGCTTGCTTGCTTGCATTCTCACAGAGAACGAAATAGAAAAAATATTCACATATACGTACATGTATATATATATATATATATATATATATTTATAATATTGTTCTAACCTCGCTTGATAACGGTGTATATTCGAATAATTTATCATGAATTATGAGACAGTATGCAGATGTTTTTGAAGGGATATTAATTTGTGTTTTAATCTCAATTCGTATATCAATGGGTCCACTTTTACTGCTTCATTTTGATGCGTAACATCTAAGACAATAATGGGAGCCTTATTTTTAAAAGTCTCTAGCGATAATAACGGTTGTGACTCACAGCCGTAGTAACTTTTTTGAAAATTGATATACTTATCGTATAATAGTGCATATCTATTATAAGAAAAATTTCGATTAAATCCGTCATACGGATATACTTCAGAATTGAGATATACTTTCACATCGACTAAATCACAATGACCATTCTTCTTATTCTTTTTAAATGCGATAATAACATAGCGAGGGCGTTCAGTTTCAGCAGCTAATTTAACACTCCAAATAAATGTAGTAGTCTGTGGAACTACTGGGTTATAATATATATCCCAACTCCTGAAGGGAATAAATAATAGCGTTTGTTTGTCTATCACATTAAACATATACAATTTATAAGCATCAGACAATTGTACATGGGGCATTTTCCAAACAATGCTCGAAATCGTCATTTTCAATTGACTCATTGTTAAAGCTACAGCAGTGCTCTTATAAACATCATCGTTATCTTTTCCTCTTAATAGAACTAGCTCGTGTTTCCCATTAAGCAATATTTTATTGTAGTCTTCAGCAAATCCAAGTAACAGATTCAACGGCACGCAAAAATTAAAGTTTCCTCTTTCAAGTTTTAAATTGTCTGTGATGGACCATCCACAATTTTCGAGCAAGTATTCTTGATTTTGCTTAATTGATAAATAATTTTTTAAATCGCTTGTTACACCCAAATGTCGTGTTCGATCAATTTCAATACCATTCAATTCATATCGTATTTCACTAAATAGATACGCCATACAATTATTCAATAAAGCTACTGTGGTTTCGATTTGATCATCAACTTTTGTGATATGCCCTTGAATGTGAAGAAAACTTTTGCTCGGCAACACATACAAATCTTGATTTTGTATGGCAATACGATCGCAAATAGGGTGAAAAACTATGATAATCTTTCTTTACTATTGAATTATCAATAGTCGGTTTCTCGAGCACGTTAATTATATGTGACATTTTTTTTTTTTTAATTTGAATCCTAAACTCAATAAAAATTTTTTATTGCACTCCGTTAATGGGATTTGTTTTTGTTGTCGTCGCCGTCGTTGTTGTTGTTGTTGTTGTCGAATAGCTAATCTGGTCAGCGTTGGTGAAGCGAGTGAGGGAGAATTGAGTGATAATGCCTTTTTATAGACGTTGTTGTTGTTGTATGTAATCATTTTTTTTTTAATATTGGTTTTAAATGTAATCTTATTGTAATTCTTTCACCGCGAAAATTAATCAGATTACCGTCTTGATCACAGATTTTTAAAGTTATCGAATGTATTTCTTTTGTGTTTACTGGTAGATATATAACATTTTGTGGTACCTCAGTTATTTTATATCCAGGACTAACGACAAGCGCAAACTGATGTAGTGTGTGTTGTTTCGTTGTTTATATATGTATCATTTATAATATTGCATTGTACACGAATGGTATTAATTTTTGTGATATCAATTGCCTTATCAGAAGTATGTAATATATTAGGGCTTAATATATTCGAAGTGAATCCCAATAAAGAGCCGATTGACTTTTCCATATTGAAATATATTTCATCAGTTGCAAAGAAAATTTCTGATTGCAAAGTGTTATAGTTTGGAACTAGATAAAATTAGGGACTTCCGTCGGTCTCATTCTGTGTTAACTTTCTATATTTTCGCGTCAATAGGTCGTTAATATCGCTGATTTCGTAGGAACCTACGGGGATTTTTATCAAATGTTTGCCAATATGAAATAAATTATTGTCTACGTCAACGTTTGGAATCGAATTATAAGTGTCCAGGCTGATTAATGCACACTGATAGTTCTGTTCAAGTTCAATTGGAGGAAAATAATCTGCAACAAGTACTGACGTATTGCCTGTTAGTGTTAATGTTATCGACATCTGAACGGTTCGGGAGGGAATGAAATGTTTATAGACTGTATGTGTAAACACATGTATAGTATGCTGCGTGTGTGTGTGTGTGTTTACAAATCAATCCAGGAATTATGCTCTGATGAGAATCCCAACCATTTAACGAATGCTCTACCATTTCGACGTCTAATAACCTTCTCCACTAGATATGTATCGGGAAATTTAGTTCATCAGCTCATATTCGTAAAATCCTCCCTTATTATCATTTCCCTGATAATCTTTCAATATATACGTAATGGGATTGGTGTTTTGTATCCGTTTGATTTGGAATATCTCAGTTGTCTAGTTTGGAGTATAACCTTTTTCGAACACATGTTTATATTTACTTATTCGCACATAATCGTCAACTTTGAATTTTGGTTTATGAGTGATTTTCAGATGATTGTAAACGGTTTGGAGGAGTAATTCTTCATTTAGAAAACTTACATCGTTTGGCGCCATCAGAATTTTTTTATGGTATGTGTTATTATATTTAGCAATCAATGCCTTATAGATATTAATCCATTTGTAGCTACCTTGATAGCTGAACTCTTTCCACATCATATTTTTGATGGTTCTATTAAATCGTTCAACGATGCTGGCTTTTAAAATACTATACGTTGAATAATGATTAATATGATTTAATTTCATCAGATTTTGAAATGTCTTATTGAAAAATTCTTTACCATCATCTGTTTGTAACTTTTTCGGTTTTCTTTGTGCGTCATCGAAAATGCTTTTCATACTCTTTGTGACGCTGTCTCCTGTTTTGTTTTTAATAGCAACAGTCCATGCTTGCTTCGAAAACGTGTCAATAACAGTTAAAAGATAACGATATCCCTTATTATATAATTGATAGGGTATCATTTCAACTAAATCGGCTTGCCATAAATCATCTATCCCCTTCATTATCACACGTCGTCTGATAAAATTTTTTCGTCCTTGTCTATGCAACTCTTCGGTGAGTTGTCTTTTATCCGCATTCAAGTTGTTGTTATTGTTGTTGCTGTCACTCATTTTGTTTATTTTCAATACCTTTGATAATAATGGGGAACTGTACTTTAATTCTTTTCACCTCATCCGTAGGTAGCTGTGTAGAGAGTAACTTAACGAGAACGCCCTCAAGCCGTTGAATATTTTCTTCTAATCGCTCTATATACTTAGTATAAATATCTTGAGAGTAGTCCTCTAAGGCTAGTTTTATAAGATTCGCACATGATTGACATCTGATTGAAGGTATGTTTCCAATGTAATTATTTTGCTTTTTAAAATATTTATGCTCTGTCTCAAGCTGTTTAAATCAATATCCGTTTTCTCTTGTCGATTTAAAATATATTTTTTTAGACTTGCTTCTCTTCCTCCTCCTCCTCCTTCTCCTCCGGACGACAAGCTTTCACCAAATGTATTAATCTGATTCATTTTATTATATATGCCTCTCAAAGCTCTTCAGTAATGGATATAATTTCGTTTTTGTGATTGGTATTTCCAGCACTCTCGGATGCTAATAGTAATCGTAATCTCTCGATTAATTCATTCGGATCATCCCAATACTTGTATCCTCTATCCTCCTTGGAGTAAGATTTTGTTGTTGTTGCTGCTGCTGCTGCTGCTGTTTGTGTTGTAAGCAAACCTTTACCAATAAGTTGTGTTTTCGGTTTGAATAGATTTTTTATAATATGCTGATACTTAAATGATTTAGACCCCTTAACTTGTGAACTATTCTGATATTTTCGTTTGTGTGCGTTTGTTCTTAACAGAATATCTCGATAATGTTTCAAGTCCAGATATGAACAATGCGCGGCTTCGTGTGAAATAGCAATTGAAATAGACCAGGAGTCAATTTCCATTTTTCCTTATCAATAATAATTGTATTATTATTATATTTCAATTTACTATTGGCAAAATACCATTCACCATTTTCTTTTATATTCAGACCATACAACATGTCCAATTGTTTTTGACTTTTTAAAACTAAATATAACGCAAAAACGGTGATTTCTTGATCGAAACTTTTCTCTTGATTGCAATTTGTTTTTCCTTTTTGATCACATTGTTGTTGTTTTGTTGTTGTTGTTGTTGTTGTTGTTGTTGTTGTGGTTGTTGTTTTGTCTTGTTATATCTTGGATATCTGGGTCCATTTATCAAAAAACTTTTCTCAAGCATAGAATCTCTTTTTTCGAAAAATTTTAATCCTTTATTAGAGGAAGAAGAAAAAGACTGAGGCAGAGGTAAATTTTCTGTGTGAGCACTTTGTTACGTGGGCATATTAGTGCCCGAGTCCTGACAAGGACTTGGGCCGAGGGAGAGGCGTCCGATATTCTGGCACCATTTGCCGGCATAAGCTACGTCGTATTCGGGTCGTGGGATCTTGGTAAGCCTCTCTCCTCTCCAACATAACGAGAATAAATATTAAAAGTGCCTGGAAAATAATATTACTTCATAAAGTTCCTCGGTCGTCAGTCCACACTGCCCCACAAGCTTAGCTGTCGCTTGATCGCATTACGATCGGGCTGTGTTTTGGCCATATTCCCTCCCCTTCACACATTCGTGTGCCAATGGATCGTCGCGGGCCGCGCAATACGATCCCCTATTGTCAAGGTTGTCCGTCAAAAGTTATGTCATTGTTCTTGACCTACTCCACTTCTCGCGTCAGCACACCCCCTTAATAGAGCTCTAGCACTTCATGTTTTGATATCCTTTTACATTACAAATTTATTGGATAATATTTAAATCGGGGAGTGCCGTGAATGAATAACATTATGTTGGCTAAATCATATGGAAATTAAACTAATTGACAATTTTTGGTTAGCGGAGAGTATCGAATTTACCACTTGTGAAGGTGCACACATCAGCAAAATGCTGACTATTCACGACTACAAACGTCGCTCAGAGGGCTCTTGCAATTGTCATACAATAACAAGGCTGATACTCGCCGCTGGAAAAGTTTATATTAGTCTATAAAACTGTAGGATACTGCACGGATATTTATATATTTATGTTTATAAGAAAGGCACCGTGTTACGACAAACTTACCCCATCTTTAAATCCTGGGCGATGAGATCTCGACGCTCCGGATCCTGGGCTTTGGAAAATATTATATTGGATATATATATATATAAATATACGTGCACCAAAATACGGCTGTTCTTAAGTATACCAATTCACTTAAACACAAAATATATATTTCTATTATGCCAGAGGCATGCGACTTCTTCAACGGCTGTTCATCATGATTCGCACTTCGTCTATCGATTCGGTTGGTTTAAATGTATTTCAGTGCATGTTTGAATGCTTCCAATGTTTTTTTTTGTTGATTTTCACTTGTTCTCCAATTGTATTATTAGAGGATATTGGTCTTTGGTTATGCATGAGTTCGCTTTGGTTGGCTCGATTAACACATTTATGTTGCATCACAACTTTCTCCGACGTACGCTATTGGTCGCTACGCCTCTGAACGGATGGCTCCTACAGCTGAACAATTTTCAGGAGCATGGGGATCACGGGTACTGCGGCTACAAGACATCACAGTATGACAGATGTCGTCCTTATTGTTGATCCTCTCCACGTTCTTTGATGACAATGGCGGCGCTGGTCCAACACATAAGGATCTTTCGAGCAGCGATTTGTGTCCTCAAGGACTGTTGGATATGGTGGCTGGTCCTGGTGGCAGAAGACTCCGTGGACGACTACCCCAGGGAAAGTCGTCTTCCCTCGGAGCTGCCGGCTTCCGTCAGCAAGACACACAAATGGATTCTCTCATCAGCTCTATTTGTCTAAGGTCTTTTATACCAGACTAGAGCTTTTACTTGGCTGCCGGTATGGATCGGATAAACTAGGTGTTCCCACCTAGGATTACTGTTTCTTGATATCTGCTATCTTGGGAGTCAACGGCCGGCTGTTGCCCCTTGCCAGCTACCGGAGTATGGTTACCAGTGGGTTGATCGTGGCCGTTGTTCTGGCCACGCGACACCCGAGAGTTGCCGAATTGCATTTTCTTCTGCCTTTACCAGTATGAGTCTCGTTAGTCACATGCACCCCTCCTCCTGTCTAAAGATTCGTCGTTGTTTTTCTATGTGAATCTTTCTATGTGGAGGGCGTACGTAACAGGCTCGAAGTGATCGATGCGGACCGCATGGAATGACTTCGCAAAAGGAATCTGCGTACGACCATCGTTGTCTGTACCGTGTTTCTTCTCCTTTTAAGGCGCCCGTTCACGTGTGGCTTCGACCCACTTCTCTGATCAAGAGTCTCATGTTTTATCGACTGAGCTGTTCGGGCTGATATCTTCACTGCTGTTGCTTTATGTTAAAGGTATATTATGTACTCTAGTATTATTCATATACTTGGGGCATGGAATCTGTGTTTGATCCAACTGACGATCGATTAAATCACATTTATTAGAAATGTTTGATTTATATGTTTGTACTTTTGTACTATTAGGAAAGCTTTGTAGTGTTGGGCATGTTTTTCGCAGTACTTTTTAACCAGCGGTCCACTCGGAGACCCTCCCTTTTGAATTCCGCTAACGAAGTTAATGGGGATGTTAGCAACAAGCCGCCCATCTGGGAGTTCATGTTGTCTTTCAAAAGCTCAACAAATTCATCTTCAGCGATTTTGTGCTTGAGCTTGAAATGCAAGTTATGCATATCCGAGACATAATCGCTAAAGGTTTCGTGTGACCCTTGCTTCCTTTCCATCAGTTCCTTGACTTTCATAAGGTCACTCCCGGTAGTGGAAAATGCCCGTCTCATTTCGTGGGTCAATGAGTAGTAGTAAAAATCGTAATCTTCTGCCTTGTCCTCCATCAACTGCCAATACCATTTCGTGGCTGCACCTGCCAACAGAAGATGGAACTCACGAAAGACTTGTTGGCGACTGAGGTCGTACAACTCTTGCAATCGGTCTACGCGGAACAGGAAACTTTCAACTGTCATGCCGCGACCGCTTCCATCGAACTTTAGGTTCCATCTGTCCAATCTGACGTCTTTTGGTCTTGGTCCCTGAAACGATGAGTTCCGATCGATCTCTGGGTGCAGTTGGTGACTCGTCTCCCTTACATTTGTTCTGGATTGCCTGTGTGACGGGGTGTCCACCCGCCTGGGTGTTCTTAACCGGTGCATCTGGCTACTAAGCATGTCCTGCGTTACCGGTTCCAGAGGCGGAGTCTCTTGGTATCTCAAAAAGCTGTCCGTTGGATTCGGAACAGTACTGGCCGGCGAAGGCAGTCCCTTCTGTTCGGGTCTCCTGGATGTCGGAGACTGCAATTCTGTTATCTGTGCCTTCAGTGCTTCTATCTGGGCACTCATTCCACGCTGCATTTCGTTGCTCTGCCTCAAGAGCTCCATCAATCTTTGTTCACGTCGCTCGGCAGCCTCTAAGTTGTCCTCCTCGTGCCTCTGAAATTGGGGAAGCATACTTGATCTTCCTTTCGGCGGTCCTAGGGGTAGATTCTCCCCACCGGCGGCTCCTTCCATTTCAGTGTATTGGTCCAAATTGTTTTCTTCGGACAGGGTATCTACCTGTCCTGGCTGATTCTGTGCGAGCTCCCACGGCTCTCTTTCAGATGAGTCTCCTAGCCTTGGCGCGCTCGCACTCCGGGGTTGGTGATTGTCTCCGCGCGTTGTTGCTCGGGTCACTCTTCCGGTGCTGGGTTGGAATAAGACCTTCTTCTTGGCCCCCTTCATTTATATTATTTGACCTTCTTTAAGGCCTCCGCTTTCTTTTTATAGATTGTAACTTTGTGCGGATTAATACACGCACTAAAATTTGTCTTCACTTTTTTTTGCGTTTTGGTATAAAAGGTTCACGTGATTCTTTTCAAAACACCCGGTCAGCGATGTATACGCTGAATAAGTCGACAATAAAAATGTTTATAAACTGGGGGTGCTTCTCTCTGCTTCTCAAGTTTCTCTTCGGTCAAGAACCGTCCGATATTTAAGCCCCAAACAGAAACAACATAAATTTCCCTAACTAGGGGTGTTAGCCGCTTCTACACAACGCGGTTCCGCTAAGCTAACATGCCCTTACTTTCCCTTTTTCTAGACATCCCAAATGTTCCAAACGGAATGGCTGTGTCTAGATAAGGAATCTGTCCAAAAACCCCCTCCCGCCAGTCGTCGGAAAACGAGTTGTTTGACCGATCGTTCTCGGGCTCCACAACCGTCTCCTATTTCTCTGGACTCGAACCAAGCAAACGACCTGACCAACTAGCCTAATACGTTGTGGGGCGTCGGCCAGAGAAACTAAAAATCGTCCACCGCCCAAATATGTCAAGGGCAACAGCAAAGACTCGAACCAAGCAAACGACCGGACTAATGCCTAGTACGTTGTAGGGCGTCGGCTTTGCGTTTCCTGTCAGTTCCCCCACCCCCATTCTGTCCTGGATCGACAAACGAACAGTAGACCCGCACCGCAACTGCTAAATGCGTTACCGTAATGCTTGCGCTCCTGCTCTTTCTGGACTCGAACCAATTCAAACGACCGGGCAAATGCGTAGTACGTCGTGTGGCGTCGGCCAGAAAGCACCTATAAATTGTATTTACGTTATTTTAACAAGTAGTCGTCGACACTTAGTTATAGGTATAGTATTATAAAAAAGGATAACTCATAGTTCTTGATTTAAGGAAATTCTGGTAAATTTGTCCATGAACAAAACAGAGAAATTCTAAGGTTAAAAATCATTTCAAAGTCAAGCCTCTATTCTGCGACAAAGTTCTGATTGAGTGGCCACTCAACACTGACAGTCACAGAAGTTGGGGACTTTACAGTTATTAATTTAAAGACAAAAACAAATAAGTAGGTGCATATTTAAAATTATTTAAGTTCCCTGCTCTATAAAATAGTCAAATTACTCATGGCAAATAAAGATGAAAGCTTTGCCATACTTAAGTACATCCACTCCGATACCGCAGGCATCGAGATGGTTGACCCTAATAATATTCCTTAAGGAATATGAAAAATCCTAACGTTGGGCGCCAATTCTGTTACGTGGGCATATTAGTGCCCGAGTCCTGACAAGGACTTGGGCCGAGGGAGAGGCGTCCGATATTCTGGCACCATTTGCCGGCATAAGCTACGTCGTATTCGGGTCGTGGGATCTTGGTAAGCCTCTCTCCTCTCCAACATAACGAGAATAAATATTAAAAGTGCCTGGAAAATAATATTACTTCATAAAGTTCGTCGGTCGTCAGTCCACACTGCCCCACAAGCTTAGCTGTCGCTTGATCGCATTACGATCGGGCTGTGTTTTGGCCATATTCCCTCCCCTTCACACATTCGTGTGCCAATGGATCGCCGCGGGCCGCGCAATACGATCCCCTATTGTCAAGGTTGTCCGTCAAAAGTTATGTCATTGTTCTTGACCTACTCCACTTCTCGCGTCAGCACACCCCCTTAATAGAGCTCTAGCACTTCATGTTTTGATATCCTTTTACATTACAAATTTATTGGATAATATTTAACTCGGGGAGTGCCGTGAATGAATAACATAATGTTGGCTAAATCATATGAAAATTAAACTAATTGACAAATTTTGGTTAGCGGAGAGTATCGAATTTACCACTTGTGAAGGTGCACACATCAGCAAAATGCTGACTATTCACGACTACAAACGTCGCTCAGAGGGCTCTTGCAATTGTCATACAATAACAAGGCTGATACTCGCCGCTGGAAAAGTTTATATTAGTCTATAAAACTGTAGGATACTGCACGGATATTTATATATTTATGTTTATAAGAAAGGCACCGTGTTACGACAAACTTACCCCATCTTTAAATCCTGGGCGATGAGATCTCGACGCTCCGGATCCTGGGCTTTGGAAAATATTATATTGGATATATATATATAAATATACGTGCACCAAAATACGGCTGTTCTTAAGTATACCAATTCACTTAAACACAAAATATATATTTCTATTATGCCAGAGGCATGCGACTTCTTCAACGGCTGTTCATCATGATTCGCACTTCGTCTATCGATTCGGTTGGTTTAAATGTATTTCAGTGCATGTTTGAATGCTTCCAATGTTTTTTTTTGTTGATTTTCACTTGTTCTCCAATTGTATTATTAGAGGATATTGGTCTTTGGTTATGCATGAGTTCGCTTTGGTTGGCTCGATTAACACATTTATGTTGCATCACAACTTTCTCCGACGTACGCTATTGGTCGCTACGCCTCTGAACGGATGGCTCCTACAGCTGAACAATTTTCAGGAGCATGGGGATCACGGGTACTGCGGCTACAAGACATCACAGTATGACAGATGTCGTCCTTATTGTTGATCCTCTCCACGTTCTTTGATGACAATGGCGGCGCTGGTCCAACACATAAGGATCTTTCGAGCAGCGATTTGTGTCCTCAAGGACTGTTGGATATGGTGGCTGGTCCTGGTGGCAGAAGACTCCGTGGACGACTACCCCAGGGAAAGTCGTCTTCCCTCGGAGCTGCCGGCTTCCGTCAGCAAGACACACAAATGGATTCTCTCATCAGCTCTATTTGTCTAAGGTCTTTTATACCAGACTAGAGCTTTTACTTGGCTGCCGGTATGGATCGGATAAACTAGGTGTTCCCACCTAGGATTACTGTTTCTTGATATCTGCTATCTTGGGAGTCAACGGCCGGCTGTTGCCCCTTGCCAGCTACCGGAGTATGGTTACCAGTGGGTTGATCGTGGCCGTTGTTCTGGCCACGCGACACCCGAGAGTTGCCGAATTGCATTTTCTTCTGCCTTTACCAGTATGAGTCTCGTTAGTCACATGCACCCCTCCTCCTGTCTAAAGATTCGTCGTTGTTTTTCTATGTGAATCTTTCTATGTGGAGGGCGTACGTAACAACTTCGTTTTTTTGTGTGTGATCTCGGTGTAAAATTTATAATGTTCGACGACGACGACGATGGCTGTGCTGTTTTTTTAAATCTATTAAATTTGGGACCATTGACCTTACGACTTTTTTCAAGCATAGAATCTCTTTGTAGCAGATTAAAAGGTAATTTGTATCTCTTGTTATTAGGCTGGAGTGCTGCTGCTAAAGATAAATTCTCAATGTTAGCATTACGTTTGAGATTTTAAAAAGACTTAATTTTAAATCATTATCATCATCTTCAACAGCAGCAGCAGCAGCAGCAGCAGCAGAGAGAGCTGGGTGGGCAGGGGGAGCAGGAGGGAGAGGGAGAGCAGCAGATGTACTACTACTTACTACTGCATTGTGGTCGTCGTCGTCGTCGTCGTTGCCGTTTTGTGTGTATGCAGGACTGTTTTTTTCTAATAAATTAGAGTATTTTGCTCTTTGACTATTCAAAAATGAAGTATAGTCTGCTAGGGTATCGTTGGAAGTATCTATCAAGTCGGGTGGGTTGTTGTTGTTGTTGGTTATTGGAAAACTCGTTATTTGCGGACGATTAAATTCCATATCAAACACATTAGCATCATCATCATCATCATCAGCAGCAGCAGCAGCAGCAGCATCCTCATGCTGGATGTTTCTTCGTTGATAAGGTCTTCTTTTCCTTCTGTTTGCATTATAGGATTTAAATTTTCCCACTTTTATCCCCAAATCGTTGTTGTTGTCGGTGTCTAGTCTTCTTCGCATAACCCTCTTTGGAGAGTATCGTCTTTTGTGTTTAAGCATTTCAACATGTTGTTGTTGTTGCTGCTGCTGTTGTTGTCCTTCTCGACGACCTCGATGCTGATGATCATCATATTTTATCAGTTCACGCTTATTATTGTTGTTGTTGTTGTTCGGGTTAGTCGGATTCTCAACGTTGTATCTATTTGCCTTCCTGTTCTTTTTTAGAAAATTTTCCGCAATCACATTCAAAGGTTTTGTAATTGGTTTAAAGGTATTTTCCAGCATATTAATTCGATCCATTTCATTCGACTTCATGCTCTTCAATTTCTGTGTCAACAACAACCTGGTTTGAACCAGATCATCCAACACTTTAGACATATTTTATTTATTTTTATTTTATTTTATTTATTTGTTTATATCCTAGCGCTACAAGTGCACACTTATAATTATCGCGCTTGTCACATTGAGTTGATATTTTATATTATTATTATTTTTAAATTATTTAAACAATTTTTCTCGCTCTCTTAATTAATATTAATGACTAACATCAAATTTTCTTAGTTACTATTATTATTGTTTTTAATATATTTTTTTATTTTTTTATTTTATTTCATTTCATTTAATTTTTATACTTATGTGTACTGGTATTTTAAAAGATCTTTAACTTTATTGTAAAATTGAGTTGCGCTCCTAATTGTTTTGTACTGGTGCGGTAGATTGTTCCATAACCGGATACCATTTATTAAAAATTGCCTTCTGGAACACAGTGTTTGTATTCGAGGGCATATGTAATTTTTGGTTCTTACAGATGTGGCTGGGGTAAGTTTATTGAAAAGATATTTTGGTTCTCCATTCGTCACTATTTTGCGAAAGAAGATTAAAATTCTGAGATCGATCCAGGAGGTCAAGTTAAGGTCAAGTATTTTATATGTCAGTTCTGATACATGGTCAAAACGTCTTAAGTTAAACACATAACGGACAATTGAATTGAAAGCTACAGTTAATGTGCAAAAATCCCGCGCATCACAATTTCCAAAAATTTCTATGCCGTAAAAGAGAGTGGGCAGGAGGATAACTTTGGCGATTAATAGTCTAACTTCCTCAGTTAGGAACGATTTAGAGAATGAAAATTTTCTCAACAGAGCATATGTACGCCCTGTCGCTTTGACTATATGGTTGCTCCATGATAAAGTATTGTTAAATGTTATCCCTAGATTAACTGCATTCACTTCATAGCTTATCGGCGTATGGTTTATATATAATTTTTGGAGTGAAAGTGTTGAAAGTTGCTTTTTACCAATTACCAAGCACTTTGATTTTTTAGGATTTATACCCAAGCCATTTTCCTTTGCCCATTTTTCAATTAGCCACAACATTTTATTACTTATACGAACACAGGCATGTATTTCAGTTACGGGTCTACTAACATATATTTGGACATCATCAGCATATAAATGTACTTCACACTCAGACAGGATACTAGGGAGATCATTGACATATATAGAAAACAATAAAGGTCCTAGCACAGATCCCTGTGGCACTCCCCTGGATAAGTTCCGGAGAGAAGAAACTTGCGTCCCAGAGACGACAGCTTGATATCTATTCGTTAAGTACGACCTAATAAGCTTCGTCGCATTAGTTGAGAAATTAAACATATTCCTAAGCTTGGTACAGAGAATGTTATGATTCACAGAATCAAAAGCCTTACTGTGGTCAAGTAGCGTCAAAAACGTTACGCAGTTACTGTCTAGTTTTTGTCTTATATCCTCAACAATATTAGTGATTGCAGTAATACAACTCCTTTTCTTACGGAATCCAGATTGTTTTTCATCAAGTAGAGAATTATTAGCTAAGTATAGTTGAATCTGTGAGGACATAAGGTTTTTAAAGACTTTAGATAGAAAAGGTAATATTGAAATAGGTCTATAGTCATTGTTTAGCTTAGGAATTGGGAAAATTTTCGCGTTTTTCCATATTGTCGGAAATGAAGACGTTGTAATAGCCGTGTTTAAAATATATGTAACATGGGGCAACATTAAGGGGAGGAAAAGCTTAACAAATTTGGGACTCATATTATCGAGACCAACAGCATCGGACTTGACATGCAGAATACTAGCTAGGACATCACTTTGGTTTATACATATAAAGCTAAAACTATTATCACAGAGGGATTGAGTATTCAGGTACGGATTGCATGTTGCTTCAGGTACATCTATTTCCAAAAACTTTTTGTTTAACAATTCGACATCCACCTCAGACTCTGTCTGTTGCTTACATTTTCCTATGCCTAACCGTTTTAGTTTGTTCCATCTGTTTTTTGAGTTAGCACAGTTATTAAATTGTATATTATAATGCTCTTTCTTTGCTGATTTTATCTTTTTGTTTACTTTTACCCTAGCCTCTTTGTATTGTTTTCGAAATTCATCAGTTTTGTATCGCTTCCACCGGAGGTAAGCTACATCTCGCTGACGGGTTAGGTTTTTGATTTCACTACTGAACCATAAATTTTGCAGTGGCATAATTACCTTGGTCCTTAGGGGCACAAACTTGTTGAACAAATACTGGACATTGTTGGTTAAAACCTCTAATTGACAATCTACATGACGAAGGTGGTAAATACGTGACCAGTCACAACACAAAAATTCCGTTTTTAATTCATTATAGTTTATATTTTTATAATCTCTATACGTAAAAGAATTGATTTTGCTGTCAAAGGTCAAGTCGTATGTTAAAAATATTAAGTCATGTCTGGAGAAGGCTGGTACAGAAACCTGGTCATAATGTATGATTTTGCTAGGGTCATTGATAAGAAATAAGTCAAGTAATGTATTACAGTGGCTGCTATAGTGCGTGGGGATCGTTTCGTTTACGGAAAACAAACCTAGGGACTTAAAGTTATCTACGAGATGGCTTTCTGACAATAGGTTGCTGTTAAAATCTCCTGCCAATATGATGTCAGTGTATTCCAACGAAATGTCTGAAACAACATTAAGTAATGACCCGTAGTCAGTTGTCCGATTCGGTCTATAAATGCAACCTAGAAGGGTTCTTCCATGGGATTTATTGGGAAGTTCTAATAGAATGTATTCAATAGTACTGTCACTTGGCTGTTTAAGTACCACTTTACATTTCAGCTTCACATTCACGTATATAGCCACACCTCCTGCATGACCAGTTCGATCGGACCGATAAACATTGAAGCCTTCACAAACAATAGACTAATCACATAGATCATTTACAAACCACGTCTCAGACACACATATCACATCGACATTAGACTGAGTGAAAAGGAATCTAAACTCATCAATCTTCTTTAGCATTTAAGTGAACGATTTTGAGACCATTTTTATAACAACTTATAGTTTTTATCATGGCACTAGCTATGGAACAAACTTCCTCATCCTGCATTGTTGTTATCAATGATTATTAGGGGCGCAATCTCAATATTCAATGCGTATCTTATACATTTCTTAAAGTTAACTAGTTTCAAGCTTAATTAAAAGGAAACGATTTATACGCTTAAGAACGAAAGCTATCAGCTTCAGGTCCAGCCGAAGCGTTAGTGAGAGATGTAGAAAGTGGATCGGGCGAATGATTAATGGACGCAAGTTCCTCCATACTGTTAATGCAACATACACCCTCTCTTCGAGTGCAGCGCACGTGCACAAGGCCGCGTCGTGTAAAGACAGCCGTAAGGATTTTATGTTTTTTCATGCGCATAGCCTCTTTAAAGATGAGATAATGCTCTTTTAACAATTGCTCATTAATATAAATGAACGCTTCTGAATTGAAACTCAGAAACTGCAAGCTAAGTTGTTTCTTGTACTCGCGCCTGTACATTCCGACTTGACTAAGCAGCTTGATCTTTTCGCGTGGGTTCAGCATTTTAATTATTATCACTGGATCCACATGTGTTTGTTGTGATTTCCTTGCTCGGAAGATATCGCAGACTTTTGGTGGTGGAGTCAGCTGGAGATTAAAGCATAGCTTGTGATAGAGAGCTCTGAGGTCTTCACCTTCGACATAGGGAACTCCATGAGCCCTCAGATCACACGAGCTAGTCTCCCTGCATTGCGTTGCCAGCCTGGCCTCCAGTGCACCCACCCTCTCACCTGCTGCTTGTAGATTTTCTACCTCCCGGTTAAGCGTCTCAACCCGCTCACCCATTCGATCCCTCATGGAGCGAAGATCGGCAACCTCGCGCTCCAACGTCAGGACACGAGCATCCATTTGCATTACTTCCCCGGCGATTATGTCCAAGCGATCCATAAGGCTTCTGAGCATTCGTTGTTCAGCTTCCCGAACGGCCGACTCAATTTTCTCGGTTTGTTCCTCGAAGCGAGTTCTTAGGAGCTCCAGAAGCTGAGGCGAATTTACATCCGAGATGCGTTCGCTGGCAGTTCCAGCATTGTTGCGGGTACGTTTAGTGGGTGGAGCAGAAGAATCCATGACTTTATTAAGTGTATTTATTGTTTGATTTCAATAAAGTTAGGTGTATTTGTCGGTTGTGTTTGTATTGTATCTTTCGGATTTAATCGTTAAGTTTAAGTTGTAGCTTAGCTTGCAACCACTCACTGCTTTACCGACAAACTGCCTTATCGACAATAGTGAATAGATGCCTTATCGGCGATAGCGTAGCTGATGGGGCAACCTTTTTCTCTCTTGCACTCCGAAGATGCTGCCGCACCGATTGTCTCTCACTGAAGGTGCACGCACAACCGCACTTGTTGTTCAGCAAGAATTTATTTTCTGGTTTATAGAGTCAACTTTGTTTATTAGCACTATGTTGTGTTGTTCGCGGATAGAGCTGGTGGTATATTAGGCGGTTATAGACATTCTTCAATTTTATAAATGTTATTTTCCGTGGAATATCGTTTATTTTATAGAGCGTTCAATAAAGCGACTGCACACGGGAGAGTTGGAGAATTTTTTGATTTCACCATTGCTGCTGTTGTTGTTGTTGCTGTTGTTGTTTGTTTAAAAACCAATTATTTACTATTAAAATATATGATATTATATATATATATATATATATATATAGCTGATCCAAAGCTGATCCAAAGCTGATCCAGAGCAGATCCAGAGCTGATCCAGAGCTGATCCAAAGTTGATGCCGAGCTGATCCAGAGCTCATCGAGAGATGATGATTATAGATGTATAAAACTATCGAATCCTTTTCTATATCGTCCTTTATCAATATCATTATTATTACTTATGAGAACAAATTCAAATTTTTGCTTCCAGCATTCCTCACAAATTTTTATAAATTGCTTTAAATTCATATCGCCTATAACATGATCATTGTAAATATGTTTAATATTCATTTCATCTTGTTTAAAAATTATAATCAAATTAGCGTTGTCACGTATTAAATGTCTTGGTATTTTTGTATAAGTTTGACATAGATAGAAGGAGTCATTGTGTTTGTGGCGACCCATACAGAAGTAATCTCTTATTGCTGTTTGCTTATCACAGATTACGTCATCAAATATCATTATTGAGTGTGGTCTAGCCCTTTCTGGACTGACGACTTTTTCCTTGTCTGAAAACGTGAACATGTGTATCCCCTTAATTGGTTTAATCAATTTCATTAAATATTGATACTTTGGCTGATACAGCGATTTTGAGTAAATGTATATATTTTGAAATTTAAGTCCATTGGGACTTTCGATCAAACTTATCATTACGTTTGTCTTTCCACAATTAGATGGTCCCACAATTAGAGCGCGTATCGAATTCGGTAACAATGGGCTATGTGTAATTTTTCCGCTCCTCTCCCCCTCACCACAAATTTGATCGACATTTCGAACTTTAATTTGTCTGGTTTGTTTTATAAATCTCATTTTGTTGTTGTTGCTATTGTTGTTGTTGTTGATGTTGTTGTTGTGGTTGTTTTATTGAACAAATTTTTACAACTACTAATGAAAATACTATAAATATTTGAGTATATATTTCGTTTTTGTTTAATATACGATTGTCATTGAAACAGAATAGTCATAAACAAAAAACCAAAAAAAAAAACGGAAATGCAATAATGCGTATAAATCATAAACATAAATTAAATTCATATCAGTATCGAATTGGTAGTGAACTCGTTAACAACTTGATTAACAAACTACCAATTGAACTTCATTTGCCAGGATATCAATTTTGTGGACCAGACACAAAACTTGCAGAGCGTTTGAAACGTGGAGACAAAGGGATTAATCCGCTAGATGCAGCGTGTCGAGAGCACGATATTGCATATTCACAATTCAAAGACCTGAAAAATCGTCATCAGGCCGATGATATATTAGCTGATAGAGCGTGGGAACGTTTTAAAGCAAGAGATAGCGGTCTAAAAGAACGTTCTGCTGCTTGGTTTGTGACTAACGCCATGAAAACAAAAGTTAAATTCGGTCTAGGTATGTCTAAAATCAAATCTCGTCGACGTCAACGTAAGAGGAAACCAGCTAGTAATAAAAAAAAAAACAACGTCGACGTCATCGACAAACAAAAAAAAATCATTCGCAAGCATTGTGAGTCAAACGAAGCGAATTTTGAAACGAAGAAATCCTACGAGTATCGATGAAGCAATTCAGATATCTCAACAATCAATCCCACCAAGTTTTCATCGAGGTCAACGAGGACGAGGACGAGGTCGACTAGGTCTAGCGAATAATATCTCCAATATTCCGAGGGTGATACCATTACCAAAAATTGGGGATTCCTACCGTTGATACCAATATTGACTGCACTTGGTGCAGTTGGTGGTCTTGCTAGTGGTGGATCTGCTGTTGCTAAAGCAATAAACGGTGTCAAAAATGGTAAAGAACAATTAGCCGAAGCGACATGTCATAACCGCTATATGGAATCAATTGCGATGGGAAAAGGACTTTTCCTGAAACCTTATAAGAAAGGATATGGACTATTTTATAAGCCATATTCACCAAAAAACTAATAAATATGCTACCCAAACAAGCACTTACCGATATTGATTTAATTGATTTTGGTAAACAGCATTTTAGACACTTTCGTGGTGTTTTTATGCGTGATCGTCTCCCCAAGAAACCATGGACCAACGAATGTGGGATAATTAATTTAGATAACGAAAGCGGTAGTGGCACGCATTGGGTAGCATATTTCAAGAATAGAAATTATAAAGAATACTCTGATAGTTTTGGTGATTTGCAACCGCCCATTGAAATTGTGAAATATTTAAAACCACCCATTGAATATAACTATAGAAATGAACAAAAATTCAATACATATAACTGTGGTTATTTATGTTTAAAATTTTTATTTCGAAAAAATAAAATGTAATATATTTGTATACAAAAAAAAGACAATTTTTTTATTTTTAGCTTAACTTAGTAGGCTATATCTTTGTGCCCCCATGCAAGTGTGTCTATATTATTCTCTTTTATATAGCGCTTATCATCTAAATAGTTTAGGGTGACTTTTGTATACACTTGCGTATAAATTTTATGTAATTTCGATTTAAATAAGTACATTGTTCCAACTTGCTTATTTTTTTTATACAAGCAATCTCGAAAATCGTTAATAGTTAATTTTGAGGTCACACTCGCCTTTACTCCTTTAATTTTTTTGATCTCCGTTGTTTCAGCATTATTTATATTAGAGACTTATATTGAATACATTTTAGCTCTGAGTCCAATAAATTCTTTTATTATATCCCCCCTGCACTCATCTTTCATCATACCTAATTTTTTTTTGTTTATCAATGGTAATTTAAAAACATTATCCTTATCATATTCTGAAGTATCGAAATGCTGATCAATTTCAAAACGAATGTCATCATAAAAATCTGTAGTCTTAACATCATAGATAAAAGAATCAGTATCCATATACATTAAATTGATATTTTCTTGATATTTCGGCTTCATATAGTCATAGTGAAAATTGTACATTTTAAATGTTGATAATTCTAGAACGGTGAAGCCAATGTAGACAGGCTTATCATAAACAACATGCACTTTTTTCATTTGAATTGCAAAGAAATCATCGGCTAATTGCAATATATTCTTAAAATTAAATTTTGAGATAAGTGCTCTAGCTCCCAATTTTTTACCATCACTCTCCCACCTGGACTCTAATTTAATTGATTTTCTCTTGTCGACATTCTCTATTGTCTTGCCATAGACTGCATTGTTTAGCAGTTTGAAAAAATTCTTTTCAAAATCATTAACAGCCAATGTTCTGTGATGATTGTTGCAATCAATATATTTTTTAAACCAATCAGATTGATCAAATTGTAATATTCGATGAATTTTCTTTAAAATCAGTCCATGCTGAAGACATTGCTGCGAATTTCTATAGTGAATTATATAATTATATTTGTTTGTTAAGTCTGCAATCAATTTTGTTTGTTGCATATTTTCATTTTTTTTGTTTTGCGAACAAAATGGTAAATCATTGTTCTGGCTGTGTAAATTTTCAGTGTATTCCAAATCTACCTCTAAAATATAACCAATTGATTGATCATCTACGCACGTGTTTAAATCAAAATTTTCAAAATTTCCCTCATCTGTTTCTTCTAACAATTTAAAATTTTTATACGGAATAGCTTGTGACATAGCATACCCATATAAATTATTAACATCTAAGTATACAATATAATTTGATTCTTTTTCACAGTCGTAATCGTTATTTAGATATTTGTTATTTGCAATAGAATGACGTTTACTACATTGAACAAGACCACCTCTAATACCTTTCATTATAAAATTATACATATCAATATCTGTGAGTAGTTCTAATTCAATTTTAGTTGTCTTCAACATAGCATCCCATGATAGACCAGGAGTTGTATAATATTGACAAGGATCTAAATTATAGATTTTTTTACATACTTTTCTAAAATTCTCAAAAACATCGCATAGCAACAGCACATCTACCTTCAAATATAATAATAAATAATCTAATAAATTTGTGCACTCGAAGGCATTCCAAACGTTTTGAGCGTGCTGATAACTCTCTTCAGAACAGTGTCTACCAGTTAATTGATTATAAAAATTTTCGTGCAACGGTAATTGTGTATCTGACAAGCGTTCAACTGAATTTAAATAGCTATACGGAAATATGCCTTTACGTTTAACCATTTGAAATTTGTTCGGGTCCGTGAAAAATGACTTTATTGTGACTAGATTTTCTTCTTTTAAATAACTGGCTAAGCTGTCTAAACTGGAAGGCATAAATCTAAATGAATCTAAAAATCGAAGTTCTAACGTTTCATTGGGATTTATATAAATTTTCTTTGAGATCGAAATATAAAACTCTTTGTTTAGCGGAATTATAGAAATATCACCAGGAATTTTAATTAATTCTTTCACAAATAAATGAGCATCGTATGCCGAGAGATTATGGAAAATTATTGGGAAAACTTTTGCTAATTTATAGTTTAAATTGCAATTATTATGAGCTACACCTCTATATTTGCCTGTTAAGTGACAATGGTCTAGAACTCTTTTAGATTGATCAGTGAATAAATTACCGCATATACTACAATTTTGTTCTAAGTCAATTATTTTTTGTTGCTCCATTGATAGCGGATACAAGGGAATCGTTACATTTAAGTGATTTTGATATAACACTAAACAATCATTATATATGCTCTCAACAAAATGTGCTGCACAATCTTCACCATAATATATTCGATATATATCCAAACTATTGTCAAATGAACACATTATATAATAACTATATGCATACGGTATGTGCTTTTGAATTAAACTTATGTTATCCGAAGTTTTCAGATTCATCCCTTCTAAAATACACTCAAAATCAGCATATGCCACAAAAGGAACATCTAATTGATTTTTTAAATTTTTAAATCTTAAAATCGCTGTTTCATTTGAGGGCATCTCAGTTATAATTCTATTACACTCCATAATATGTCGTTCCAGTTTGTCGCTATCATCGAAATGTAGAAAACAGCCATTGCATAGATGAATCTTCCTCGTACTTTTCGTTATTTGTTTGCGAAGTAATCTAATGGAGAAGCAAATAAATAAATATAATTTTTTTTTTGTTTTAATTTTCTAATTTAATACTTACTTGGAAATATTTTTAATCCAAGCATAGTGATATTTGTCACCCTTCTCGAGAAGTAGTAGATATATAGTGTGTAAGACGTTGCTAGTTTTATTATTAGTTAAATAATATGGGCCGATGATTGTCTTTTAATCGCTGTCTACACCCAACACAGTTATACTAATTTCAGGATTATTTTCTTCAAATATTTTTATGCTGTCGACCGGTGTGGGGAATTTTAACCCACTAAAATTTAACGATTCAACTGAATTTAAATAGCTATACGGAAATATGCCTTTACGTTTAACCATTTGAAATTTGTTCGGGTCCGTGAAAAATGACTTTATTGTGACTAGATTTTCTTATTTTAAATAACTGGCTAAGCTGTCTAAACTGGAAGGCATAAATCTAAATGAATCTAAAAATCGAAGTTCTAACGTTTCATTGGGATTTATATAAATTTTCTTTGAGATCGAAATATAAAACTCTTTGTTTAGCGGAATTATAGAAATATCACCAGGAATTTTAATTAATTCTTTCACAAATAAATGAGCATCGTATGCCGAGAGATTATGGAAAATTATTGGGAAAACTTTTGCTAATTTATAGTTTAAATTGCAATTATTATGAGCTACACCTCTATATTTGCCTGTTAAGTGACAATGGTCTAGAACTCTTTTAGATTGATCAGTGAATAAATTACCGCATATACTACAATTTTGTTCTAAGTCAATTATTTTTTGTTGCTCCATTGATAGCGGATACAAGGGAATCGTTACATTTAAGTGATTTTGATATAACACTAAACAATCATTATATATGCTCTCAACAAAATGTGCTGCACAATCTTCACCATAATATATTCGATATATATCCAAACTATTGTCAAATGAACACATTATATAATAACTATATGCATACGGTATGTGCTTTTGAATTAAACTTATGTTATCCGAAGTTTTCAGATTCATCCCTTCTAAAATACACTCAAAATCAGCATATGCCACAAAAGGAACATCTAATTGATTTTTTAAATTTTTAAATCTTAAAATCGCTGTTTCATTTGAGGGCATCTCAGTTATAATTCTATTACACTCCATAATATGTCGTTCCAGTTTGTCGCTATCATCGAAATGTAGAAAACAGCCATTGCATAGATGAATCTTCCTCGTACTTTTCGTTATTTGTTTGCGAAGTAATCTAATGGAGAAGCAAAGAAATAAATATAATTTTTTTTTTGTTTTAATTTTCTAATTTAATACTTACTTGGAAATATTTTTAATCCAAGCATAGTGATATTTGTCACCCTTCTCGAGAAGTAGTAGATATATAGTGTGTAAGACGTTGCTAGTTTTATTATTAGTTAAATAATATGGGCCGATGATTGTCTTTTAATCGCTGTCTACACCCAACACAGTTATACTAATTTCAGGATTATTTTCTTCAAATATTTTTATGCTGTCGACCGGTGTGGGGAATTTTAACCCACTAAAATTTAACGATTCATTATTTATATTTATTATATCCGACCTAATATTGTAGATGCCTTTACGTTTATATTAATTGGGTCGATTCTTATTAACTGGAAGTTTCACAAAAGCCGATATTAATGCCCATTTAAAACAATATTCGTCTCTATTTTGCACGTTGATGCAGGCTTTTCTGCTTACTATTTCTCTGGGCAAATCAATGAAATTCGAGCCCTTTATGAGTTGATATTTATTTATATTTACTTCTTAATGAACTATTTCAATTAGGGACCAACCACTGTCTCGATCTTGAAACTCGCTCATCTCACTTTTTATATAGTCATTTAAATTATTGATTATTTCATTTAGACTTTCGTTGTTGGATTTAAGGCTTGCATTTTTGTTTGAAATGACTTTAGATTTATTTCACAATGATTTTCACTCTCTTTAATCAAAACATAATTACAGAATTGTTCAAAATTAAATTTGATATTGATGTGTTTTTTTTGAGCTTCTTGGAGTAGAGTGATCACTTGTTCTTTGATTGATTGTTGAAATAATTTGATATCTAAGCACTCTTTATTGTGATTTGTGATTATATAAGTTTCAATACGATTCCGAAATGCACTTCTTATACACCGCAAGTTATCACTTATTTGCGCACCAGATAATTGTTTATGCAAGTTGGTGCGTAAGTGATGCGACCAACTAATTTTCGCAACATTTAGATTACAGACAACACAATATCGTATTTCACTAGCGACAGGATTTGTGTTACTAGGCCCAGGATTGTTATTGTTATGTAAAGCATCAGCCATTTTTGTTTTTGTTTTGTTTTAAATATTAATTAAAAAAGTTTATTTTATTTATTTTGCTTATTCGTTACAAAAATTTAAAATATAATTATCCCCATCCGATCTAAGTTTGACTAGCTTGTAGCCCCCCGTCGCCATGTGCTCCACAGCTTTCGCTGACAGCGTACTAAAGCGTTCTGGTAAGAACACCACAAAATCTTAAAATGTAAGCATAAATTTATCGCCGTAGCGTGTCCGCTTCACTTCAGCGTTCTGTATCACAATCGGTGTGTTAAACGGGAGAGCCTTAACACTCCTCATTGGGGGTAGAGAGACGGCCCCAAACTCGTTAAACTGTTCTCCAAAGTCAGACATGCTGCTGCTGTTGTGTTGTCTGCTGCTGATGATGAAGGATTCTTCAAATAGTGCGAGTGACTTCTTGCTCTGAATTACTCCAGTACTCTACATCTCATATTTATACCAGTTTGCGAGACGAACAAATCTGAAAAGAAAGAGAGATAAATACTTATGTATATTTAAATAAAATAAATACTTGTGGTAAGTGGGATAACAACAATATATATATATATACACACAAAAATTTTTAACGATAACAATATATATACATATATAGCTTTTAAACGAGAGTGAGAGGTCAAGTGGGAGGGGAAGTGGGAGGGGAGGGCGGAGTGGGCGCTATCGCAAACGAGAGTGAGAGTCCGAGGACAAGCGGGAAGTGAGCGCAACCCCCAGAGGGTCAAGCCCCAGGACAAGCGGGAGGGGAAGTGGGAGGGGAAGTGAGCGCAACCCCCCAGAGAGTCAAGCCCCAGGACAAGCGGGAGGGGAAGGGGGAGGGGGAGTGAGCGCGGCCCCAGAAGCTTCCACAACAACAACTTCCGCTCGCGATAAGCGCCCCCGCACCAGCGATAAAAAAGTGATCCAGAACATACAAACCCCCCATTGATCCAAAACATACAAACCCCCCATTGATCCAGAACATACATATCCACCCTACTACTGCCGGGCTGCGCAGGACTTACTCCTGCAGTCAGCGAGGGAATGTAAGGCGGACCTGGCTGTTATCAGTGAACCCTACAAAGTCAAAGACGACGGCGACTGGATAACGGACACATCGGGCAAGGCCGCGATATGGCTGTGTAAAAGAAACGGCAAATCGTTTCTGGACGTGCACAAGGGCCCGGGTTTCGTCCGAGCTCGTATACAGCTGCTATCTAGCACCTAGCCTCTCCACGACGGACTTTAGCCATGCTTTGAACACGATCGCCTTCGACGCAAGGGGCCGTTACCCCGCTATCATCGCAGGCGACTTCAACGCGTGGGCCGAAGAATGGGGGTGCCCCAGCAGCAACATAAGGGGGCACACCCTACTCAATGCCTTTGCAACGCTAGACGTCACGCTGCTAAACGAAGGGACCCAGGAGACGTTCAATCGGGCTGGAGCTGGGTCTATCATAGACCTCACATTTGTGAGCTCCGCGTTAGTCCGGCGCTCTTACTGGAGAATCGGCGACTTCTTCACGGCCAGCGATCACGAGGCAATCCTGTGCACAGTGGGCACACGGCCAGGACCAGGAACCCGCAACAGAGCAGTCAAGGGCTACCGCCAGGAGACGCTAAACGCCGAGGTGATGAGCAGGTGCCTCGCCGACATGCACTGCTCCACGGAAGCAGACGCAAACACCAACGCGGACGCGATAGCAGCCAGCTTGGAGGTTGCGTGCAGAAAAGGGATGCTGATGCGCAAACCATACAGTAGAGACCACGAGCCGGTACCTTGGTGGAACTCGGAGATAGCGACCCTCAGAAAGACCTGCCTCAGAGCCAGAAGAGCTCTTCAACGGTCAAGAAGGACCGACAGGGCCGAGGCCGCACACGCCGCCTTCAAGCAAGACAGGAGGACCCTGAAGCACGCCATCCTGGACAGCAAACGGGAATGTTTCCTGAAGCTGTGCGACGCAGCCGAACAGGATCCGTGGGATGGGGCCTACAGACTCGTGGTAAAGCGAGTAAGCGCAGGCAGCCGCTCTCCAACGGACCCTGAAACACTTAGCGAGATTGTTCGCACACTGTTTCCTTCGGGTAGCGCCAAGGAAAGCATGCAGCACGAAATGGCGCCTACGTGGGAGATCGAGGAAATTACGGAGGCCGAGGTCGCAGAAGCCCGACGCAGTGCCCAACAGAGCAATGAAGCTGGCGCTTGGGCTTCGGCCGGGCACTTTCGCGGACCTCTACAACGCCTGCCTGCGCGAGGGAACATTTCCCCGGAGATGGAAAGTACTGAAGCTGCTTCTACTCAACAAACCTGGGAAGCCGCCTGGTGAAGCTTCCTCCTACAGGCCAATTTGTCTGCTTGACACTGTTGGCAAAGTGTTCGAGAAGCTCATCTCGAAACGGCTAAACCTGGCCGTAGATGCGGCTGGTGGCCTATCCCCCACCCAGTTTGGTTTCCGGAAAGGAAAGTCCACGCTGGACGCGATCCGAATGGTCACCGGGACAGCTGCGGAAGCCATACGCGGGAAGCGTTGGAAAGGCGGCACGAAGAAGTACTGCCTTCTGGTCACGCTCGACATCAAAAACGCGTTCAACACGGCGAACTGGACGAGGATCATGCAGGCACTAAGGCGGCTACGGATCCCGGAGTACCTCACCAGGATAGTCGACAGCTACCTCGGCGAAAGGGTGCTGCTTTTCGATACGAGCGACGGCCCGAAAGAGTACTTCGTTACTGCTGGGGTTCCAAAAGGATTGGTCCTGGGCCCCCTGTTGTGGAACACTATGTACGACGGAGTGCTGAGGCTTCCCATGCCTCCTCCGTGACTCCTCCACGTGACTGGCTTCGCGGACGACGTCGCCATCACGATCGTGGCCAAGACGATAGCCGAAGTGGAGGACATGGCCAACACTGCGGTGAGGAAGGTGGAGTGTCATGGCTGTCACTTGCCGGGCTCCAACTCGCGGCACATAAAACAGAGGCCGTTCTTATAAGCAGCCGGCAACTCGTCGAGACGGCCAAGCTGACGGTCGGAGGGGTTGACATAGTCTCCCAAAGAGCCATAAAATACCTAGGCGTCATGATAGATACCAGGCTGTCCTACAAAGAGCACCTAGAGTACGCCAACAAGAAGGCCGCAGCGACCGCCAGATCGCTCGCGCGGATTCTCCTGAACACAAGGGGCCCAAAGCAGGAACGGAGGAAACTCATAGCGAGCGTCGTCACGTCCCAAGTACTTTATGCCGCCCCGGTATGGGCTAAAGCCGCCACGACGCCCTCGTACATGAGTGGCGTGGCTCGCACGCACAGACTATGTGCAACAAGGATATCCTGTGCCTTCCGGACAATCTCCGAGGAAGCGGCGCTGGTCATAGCTGGTCTAGCTCCGGTGCAAGAACTGGTAAGAGAGGCAGTAGAAGTGGAGGAAACGGTCACGACCACGGACGACCAAACTAGGCGCGAGGCAAGACGGTCCGCGAGAGAGAGATCCATCTCTCGGTGGCAGGAGAGGTGGGATTCCGCAACCTCTGGACGCTGGACCCACGATCTCATTCCCGTCTTGAGTCCGTGGCTGGAAAGGAGGCACGGGCAGGTGGACTTCTACCTGACCCAGATCCTGAGTGGGCACGGATGCTTCCGGTCGTACCTGAAGAAGTACGGACACGACACGAGTGACGGATGCCCATCCTGCGGCTCTAGAATCGAGGAGAACGCACGCCACGTCCTATTCGAGTGCGTGCGGTTCGTAGAGGACAGGACCGCCCTGGAAATAGCGACCGGTGTCAGCACTAGCCCCAGCACGCTAGTGCCAACCATGCTAAGAGGCCAAATGGAGTGGGACGCGACGACCAAATTCGCCGCGTCTGTAATGCGAAAACTCAGGATAGCTGAGAGAGAGAGGAGAGGCCTGGACACGTAAGCTGCCGCGGTTGTGCGAAGCATTGCTTTGCGGCCGTATCGCACAACATCAGCAGTTTACGTCCATTTATTTTCTAAATGTATATTTATTAGTTGTAGAAATAAAGTTAAAAAGGAATACAAAAAAAAAAAAAAACACACACACACACACAATCACTTGAGAGGGGAGAAGCTACTCACCCAGTTAAGTTGACCTGAACATCGGTCGCCAATATATCGAGTTTTTGATCGCTGCAAATCGGGTTTAATACCTAAAAGTGCGCCTGATTAGTGCGGGACACCTCAGGTTGCAGGTACGTACCACAGACGCGACAGGAAGGTTCTACCCAGCCAACAAACCACACTGCTACGGTTGCAAAGGGTGGCCAACCTTGGTGGACAGAAGGGGGGATCCTCACTCTCCCGCACCCACACAGCAACACTCCACTCCAGAGCGCCACATATACTTGGTTCTGCTCACAGCTTCCACAAGCCGCACACGCGCGGTTTTTCCGCCACAAACAAACAACATCGATCAGCTGATCGCGGTGCTGGACAGCGCCGTTTCTAACAGCGATCTTAACAGCGAGCTTAACAGCGGGCTTAACAGCGAGCTTAACAGCGAGCTTTCCCCGCTGAGCTATACAGCTGCTAAGCGGCGAGCTCCTACGAAGTCGGTTGCCCGGGAAATTCAAATAAAATAAAACCACCTTCGCCACTGCCTACAGGGGTGGATGCGCAAAAAGCCAAGTTACCGGCCAACTTCCAACCCCACCGCGATAGCGGCGCCAGAGCAAACGGGGCTCTGGGGACCGAGTCGGAGCGGTATAGCTCCCATCAGGCAGTAACCGGGGGAAATCCCGGCTCACCGAGGGACCTCCGGCTAGTGCAGGCGATGGATAGGGAGAAATCGTCCGGACATGACGAGACCCAGGCTCTTGCAGTTGCCAGGGCAGAAGAAGAGCTGCTAAAGAAGTTTCAGATGATGAAACAGAATGTGCAGCGGTCGCCAACGGGGATGGAGCAGGCTCCCGATGCCCACCCAGTGTCAGCGCCTCCCAAAGTGACCGGGCCTGTGTTCAACTTCGGCAGTAACCAGGATGAACAAACCACCCCGAAGAGAAGTCGGGAACCAACCAGCCCTGAAGAGGCGATCGATGGAGCCCACAAGAAGCAGCGGGTGCAGAAAAGCGCCGCAGCTCTCACCGATGAGCTGGGCAAGATGCTCGATGAAATGATCGCGAAGTTCACGGACACAAAAAGCAACAACAAGAAGGTAGTCCGCCATGTCACACAGGCCAAGATCGACTCATTGCATGCAGTGCGACGCTGGATGAACCCCGAGCCAGGGGTCAGACCGCCAGCGCAACCCAGCAGACAAAACCATCGCTCGTTGCCCCACGACAAGAAGGCATAGAGCGAACGCATACTGGCGCGGGGAACCCAGGCAGGGTCCCGCCAAGAAACCCGCCCCGGCAGCAGGTAATACGTAAAACCAAAAAGCCCCACGAGACTGCAGCGAGTATTGGGGAAGGCGAAGACCACGTGAGCCGCACCGAGAAGCGCAGGAATCAGCGCTCTGAAGCTATCCTAATCAAATGCAGCGAAGGAACGTACGCAGACATGTTCAAGCTGGTCAAAACCGAGCCTACTCTTCAGGGGCTTAAGGATGGGGTGCAAGGCATACGCAGGACAGCCAATGGGAGTCTGCTACTCAAGATGCAGAAACCCTCAGACCCAGCCACGCAGAAACTGCATACTGCCATCAATTCGGCCTTCAGCGGCAAAGCCGAAGTGGCTATGCTGGAAGACACGGTGCAAGTGGAAATCCGCGACCTAGACCTAATGACCACCTGCGAGGAGGTTCTACAGGCAGTCTACGCTGAGGAGGAGTGCGACATCCCGGCGGGCGCTGCACCTAGGATGCGAAAAGCGTATGGCGGAACGCAAACGGCGACGGTCCACCTCAGACCTGAGCATGCGCAGCGGATCCTCGACAAGGGGAAAATCAGGGTTGGATGGGTAGTCTGCCGCATAAGACAGAAAGTGGAGCCTAGGCGATGCTACAAATGCATGGGATTAGGCCACATGTCTGCTAGATGTCCAGCGTCAGAGGCAACAGCAAAAAAACCACGCAGCAATCCTGCTTCAGATGTGGCAAGGATGGCTACAAGTATAAAACTTTTACCCAGGGCAAACCAAAATGCATCATCTGCACAAGAAGCGGAAAATCTGGAGGAGAGGCCGAACACTCGACCCTCAGCAGTGCGTGCCCTGAATACCGGAGAGCCATGGACGATAAATTGAATGGTTAAGGTCCTACAGCTAAACCTTAACCACTGCAGAGCGGCGCAGGACCTGCTAGCACAGACGGTCATCGAGCAGCAGGCTGAGGTGGCAATACTCAGCGAGCCCTACAAGGACAAGCACGAAGGCGTATGGCAACGTAGTTCGGACGGCAGAGCAGCAATATGGAGCTGCGGGCAGCCCCCTGGACACCTATCGCAAAGGGCTTCCAGGACGGGATACACCAGAGCGAAGATCAAAGGGATCACATTCTACAGCTGCTACATAGCCCCGAGCGCACACATTAGCGACTTCAGAACAATAATGCAGGAGATCGCTGATGACGCACGCGGTAGGTCCCCTATCCTCATCGCAGGTGATTTCAACGCATGGTCCACAACATGGGGCAGCGCTAGTACGATGCAGCGGGGAACCATCCTCCTTGAGGCAGTGGCTTCGTTAAACGTATGCCTACTCAATGAAGGTAATAGACCAACCTTCAGCAAGTCAGGTCGGGAGTCAATCATCGACCTGACCTTCGCTAGCTCTGAACTGGCACGCAACTGTGTATGGAGGGTGTCAGACATATACACCCACAGCGACCACGCCCTGATCATCACCCAGACAAGCCCCAGACTGACCGCCCCAAGCAGCCGCCAAACGACATACAAAGCGCATACCCTGAACACAGTGTCCCTCCTAGCACACATGGAAGGCGTCTGCGTTACAGGAGACGCTAACACATGCGCGAGGAACATAGCCGATAGAGTGATGGAGGCGTGCGATGCATCTATGGAGAAGGCCACGAAAGGTGGTAACGGGCGAAGACCAGTACCATGGTGGAATGACGAAATAGGGAGCGCGAGGAGAGACTGCCTAGCGGCCCGGCGCAGGTGTCAGAGAAGCAGAGGACGCGGAAACCAGGACCACCAGTTTGGCTTCCGGAGAAAAATAAGCACTATTGACGCGATTCAAACGGTAACCCAACTGGCTGCTAACGCAATCGATGGAGAAAGGTGGCTAGGTGGCTCAAAAGAGTACTGCCTCGTCTGCACCCTGGACGTCAAGAATGCCTTCAACTCTGCCAACTGGAACCTTGTCCTGCAGGAACTTCAGCGCATGGGAATCTCGAACTACCTGATCGAGCTCGTAGCGGACTACTTCAAGGACATAGCGCTGGTAACGGTAGCGAAAACCCTCGATGAGATCACGGATAGATGCAGCCTCTCGATAAACACCCTTATGTGCTGGCTCGCAGACAACGGGTTAGCAGTCGCCGAGCACAAAACGGAGGCAGTGCTCATAAGCAGCAGGAAGACTGTGGAGGAGGCCACAATACGAGTCGGATCAACTCCAATAGAAACAAGCGCCTCAATCAAGTATCTTGGAGTACTGATCGACCACAGGTTATCGTTTAAGACGCACCTATCGTATGCCGCAGCCAAAGCATCCAGATCGACTGCAGCCATCTCAAGGATGATGGCCAATACTCGAGGACCAAAGCAGCACAGCAGAAGGATTATAGCGACAGTGGTGACATCTATCATAATGTACGCCGCGCCCATATGGGCCGAGGCTATGAAGACCGCATCATACAGCCGCCAGTGCAAAGCTGTCTACAGACGCTGCGCACTGCGCATCACAAGCAGCTTCTGCACGGTATCTGAGGAAGCCGCGCTAGTGGTAGCCGGTACTATACCGGTAGACCTGCTGGCGGCAGAACGAAGAACTGGGAGCACAGGAAGCAGGACCCAACGCAGTAACACGATCGAGGCATGGCAAATGAGGTGGAACAATGCGACCACAGGGCGGTGGACGCACAGGCTAATTCCCGGTCTAACCCCCTAGCTGCAGAGACGACACGGACAGGTAGACTTCTACCTCACGCAGATGATCTCCGGGCACGGATGCTTTAAGAAATACCTGCATAGGTTTAAGCACGAGCCAAACCCCTACTGCGACCACTGCGGCACAGGAAGCATCGAAGACGCGGAGCACGCGCTATTCATCTGCCCCCTATACGCTAGGAACCGAGCCGAAGCTGAAACGACAACCGTATGTAACCTGACAGCGGACAACGTGATCAGCTGCATGCTGAAAGATCAAAGCAAGTGGGACGCGATAGCCAACATGGCCGCTGGCATCCTGAAGGATCTTAGGCGTCGAGAACGGAGTCGACGCATGGAGTCATAAGGACGAGCGGCAACCTGACCGCCATCCGTCCCGCGAAGTATAGCTTTGCGGCAGTCCCGCGGGATCGGAACTTTTTCTACCTCTTCTCTTCTTCTACCACTTATATTCTTGTATATATTTAAGCTTATTTAATAAAAAAAAAAAAATACAATCACTTGCAATACAAAGTATGTATTTTTTTCTTTTTTTTTGTGATAACGAAGAAATAAAGGGTTTTAAATTTATTGGCTGAGTGGGTGACTTAAATTCCCAACTGCGCAACAAGTGAGTGATAAAAAATCCCGCTCTCGCCCTCCCTCCCGCTCTCCCTCCCGCTCATCCCAATATTAAATACCATTTTTTAATTTCACCACCATATGAAATATTAGTATCTTAATTTATTTTTAATTTTTTTTTGTTTTTTAAATATTTTGAGGACAATATACATTACTAAGTTCGTGATTATTATTATTTCGAACTGCTGATGCTGTATCTTCAGTCATATATAACAAGAAAAGATTATTTGAAATATTACAATTGCAAGATAGATTAACAAAAGCAATAATAAAAATATAATAGTAATGTTAATATGATAGACATATTTTGGTACAAGTGGTGTTTTTGAAACGTCGTCGTTGTCTGCTGCTGCTGAGGCTGATTCTTTGGTGCTGGTGTTTGTTTGTGTTGTTGTTGTTGTTGTTGTTGTTGTTGTTGTGTTGTCTGCTGCTGCTGCTGCTGATGAGTCTGGTTCTTTGATGCTGGTTGTTGTTTGTGTTGCTGCTGTTGTGTTGTCTGCTGCTGATGATGATGAGGCTGGTTCTTTGGTGCTGGTTGTTGTTTGTGTTGTTGTTGTTGTTGCTGTTTCTGTTGTTGTTGTTGTCGGGGGTTGTGGTGTTGTTATTGTTGTTGTTGTTGTTGTTGTTGCTGTTTCTGTTTGATTTGAAGTGATTTTAGCGACTGCGCATACTAACAGTGATAGGAATACGTGAAAATGCATTTTTTTTGTTCGAAATGCTGGAGAGAGAGACTCGAGAATATTTTCCAACATACTAAATCTACTGACCAGCATACAGTCAATTTTATAGCTGAATCTATATACTATATATCACATTCTATCTTGCCTTAATTTTTCCCATTTTCCTTGTTTCCTTTTTACAATCTCTCGCTCTATAATACACACACACACACAACACAGGAAGCCTCCCACTTATTATTCGGATATACTAGATGATGACGATGATGATGATGATGATGTCGATCTGAAATATATAAAACCAATAAAATAATTGATATATATATATATATATAAGTAGTATACTTACAAAATTTGATAGGAGGTCATAATTTGTAATGCGTCATGTTCATCAACCAATTTTTGTTGAATGTAGTTGGAATGTTGTTCTTTTTCACAATCTACTACATCATCAGCAGCAGCATAAGTTGTACTCATCTCTTTACTCGTTTCAATTTGATTAAAGGTAATATTTAAATTTTTAATATGTTCTAATCGCATATGTATACTTTGGAGAGTTTCTTTATCCTCGGGCGACAGAATGTGTAGATAATTTTGAATGAAATCAATAATTTTTTTTGTAAATGTCATTTTTTTTTTTGTGTTGTTATTATTGAATATTCATATGCAAAGCCTGTTGATAATCATTGATGTTATACGTTCCGATGTGTCTCTCTAACTGAAAGTTGGTGGGGTTGGCTTCATCTTCATAATCATCTCCCTCATCGTTGGTAAAGTCTCGTTCAAAAAAATAATTTTTCTCTAACAGGTTTCGGTCATTGGTATTGCTTACAGCATTATAGTGATGACAAAAAATTCGTAATGTCTTATTTGTGAAATCGCTATGATAACTGCATCGAATATTGACAATACTTCTCAAGTATCTTAATTTGAAATATCTACAAATTACAGCGGGTGCATCAATTATTCCACCAATATCCTCTTCTTTTCTAATTAACTCTTGTCGGAAATTTTAAACTACCTCATCGATCGTTGGGAAAGTATGAGGCATTTGCTCGAATAGAACCAAATCTCGTTTAAATCTATTATCCTGTTGACTTTTGTTGCTGCTGCTGCTCTCTCGAATCACTTCCGCAAATGCGGTATTAAGTTCAAAAATTAAATTTATTTTGACAGTCAATGTTTCGTTTACAACGAGATCAAAACTAGAGTATTTAATTGCCGTTTGATAGGGAATTTTATTGATATCATATTCGCTTTTTACTGGCGCTATTCCGACGACGATTCCAAGTACAAATAATAATATCAAAACCATATTTATTTTCATTTTTTGTATTTTATTAATTTTTATTATGCGATTATATACTTTCCCTGTGGGCGAATGCTTAGAGACTAGTTTTACAGAATTGTGATTAAAGTAAAAAATGCATGAATGCATGTATAGTATATAGGTATAAAGAATATACATTTTTTTTGTCGTCTCTCTCTCGGGCTCTGGCTTTGGCTCTCTACTGATTATTGAGTATTAGCTGCATTTGTTTTGGGCTGATAGCTTAGCAACACTAGTAAGTAAATGCATGAATAAAGTATGTGTATATAAATACATATATATATATATATATATATATATATATAGTGACGTGTCTGCACTGCGATTTCTCAACGGCCACCAGTTTAAAGAACGAAACCGTTCACAAATAAACAGAATCGCCAATTTCGGCTTTGATTAAAAACGATACAGAAGCTCGAGATCCCGCAATGCAAACAAACAAAGAAAATTGATTAAGTCCGATTGTCAACAATGACGTAATTCCATAAACGTAAAAATCCAATAAGATCGCAAAATCTAATAAGACCGAATTATGTAAACATAAACAAAGAAGTGGCGATCGCATCATCCACTTGCGATTGCGTCACCTAATGCACTAACAGTAAATTCTAAGACGCAAACCGAGGTTTCATTCTAACCAATTCTGTAACATACAATTAGTCTTTTTCCAACGTTCTAATAAAGAATAACCAACCAATATAAAAAATCTCCTGATTTTTTATTCGGGCGAAGAACGACTCATGTAAATGGCGCAGTCGGTAGGATCTCTTTAAAAAAAAATATCCTTGCGAAAAAACAAAGTCGGTAGCTTACTGATCAATTAAAAGGATATTTCTAAACAACTAGGATATCCAGATCAGCGCGTGGAATTGCCCACAAGTAAGCAATTCATTCGACTAGCTCGGAAGTGCAACTAAGAGATCCGCAAAAGAACCTAAGTGCAAATTAAAGGCACTGAACAAAAAATATAAAAAATTAAATTTCAATCGACTACTGAATAAATCCAATTCGGTCAGTAATAAAGTTGAGTGGAATTTAATTAAACACAACAAAATGGACCAACAACCACCAGCTCAAGGGCAACCACAAATTGGTGTGGCACCCAACCCATTGACGGAGCAAAACTTAAATCAGCTTTTGTCCCAAATCCGGAATATTCCAACGTTTGAAGGAGATCCATCTATCCTAGGAACCTTTGTCAGAAGAGTTAACTACCTTTTGCGTCTGTATCCTACAACCAATGATCGACAGACAAGCGTTATATTTGGAGCAATTGAACTTCAAATCACCGGTGATGCCCAGAGGATTCTGCAAGTTCTACAAGTCAACAACTGGCCAGATCTTAGAGCAGCCCTAATCGACGAGTACAAAACGCAAACACCTGTGGAGGAACTATTAAGGCGATTATACAATACTAATTTTCAAGGTAATCTAAGAAAATTTTGTAACGAGATCGAGCTTAAGCAGTTAGTTATAAGCAACAAATTAGAACTTGAGGGAAATCCAAATGAATTAATATTGTACACAGAAGCAATGTTTAGGACTACAAAGAACCTAATACAACGAAAATTACCTGATAGAATTTTTATGACATTAGCAAGAAGCGATATTTCAACAGTACTTAAACTGAAACAAGCGGCTCAGCAAGAAGGGCTATACGAAGAAAATGAAAATTTAAAACATTATAACATCAATGTTAATAAAATTCAAAAGCATCAACAAACAAATTATACACGTAACCCCTACCCTTTCACTAATTTGTACAACACCCAACAATTTAATCCTGGCCCAGCTCTTTCAATTCAACCACACCCCAACCAACCCCAAAGAATGGTTCCACAAAATTATAGGTTCCAATCGAATAACAGAAATAATACTTTTGACCAAAATAGGGGAAGTTACCAAGAGTTTCGAAGAAATTTAATTCAGGGACAGCAAAATAATACAATGAATCAAAGCCAACAGCCAAGTGGACGATCGGGCTCAGTACCCAACCAATCACAAAAGAGAGTCAGAGAAAGTAATAGTGGACAATCAAGAATGCAAGTAGACGAAAATTATCAACAAAATAAGGAGTACAAAGAAGATGTTTATAATGAAAATGAAAATTTTCCAATGCAAGCCTCGGACCAATTACATACATAGAAATAACTATAAATAATCATAATTATCGTTGCCTCGTCGATACCGGTTCATCAATTAACTTAATGAAAAAGAATTTTCTCAACGGGAGCATACATAAAGATCCGACAATTATACGCACTATGACAGGTCATTATGAACTAAATGAATTTGTAAAGGTTGCACCTAATAGTTTATTTACTCAAAAACAAATATTTTATATTCACGACTTTTCTTCCAATTATGACATACTACTAGGACGAAAGTTACTAGAGGCAAACCAGGCAAATATTGATTATTTAAATAGTCGCACTACTATTAGTGGCCGCATTTTTTTACACAAAAACATTAGTTTGAAAAATCCAACACAAATAAATGATTTTGAGGCATTGCTAAAATCTAAAAATTATACTGATGAAATAAATTATGCTGTTCAAAATGAATTAGCAGAGGGAAAAAGTTATCGCTTAGAACACTTAAATGAAGAAGAAAAAGTTAAATTATTAAAATTAATTAACCAATATAAATGCATTCAATATCGTGATGGTGAAAATTTGACCTTTACGAATGTTGTTAAGCATGAAATAAAAACTCATCATGAAAATCCAATTTATAAAAAACCGTATGGGTATCCTTTTTCATTTGAAAAAGAAGTTGAGTCTCAAATACAGGATATGTTAAAGCAAGGAATAATTAGGCACAGCCAATCACCTTAGTGCAGTCCATTGTGGATAGTACCAAAAAAAGAAGATGCTTCAGGTAAACAAAAATTTAGACTTGTAGTAGACTATAGGGGCTTAAATGAGATCACTATTAGTGATAAATTTCCCATTCCCAATATGGACGAAATACTAGGCAAGCTAGGACGGTGTCAATATTTTACCACCATTGATTTGGCTAAAGGTTTCCACCAGATCGAAATGGACCAAAATTCCATAAACAAAACAGCGTTTTCCACAAAGTACGGACACTACGAGTACACACGAATGCCATTTGGATTAAAAAATGCACCTGCAACTTTTCAGCGATGCATGAACAATGTCCTTCGTGAATTAATAAACAAGCATTGCCTTGTATACTTGGACGATATAATTATTTTCTCTACGTCTCTTGACGAACACCTTACTTCATTAAAAATTGTTTTCGAAAAACTTAAAAACGCTAATCTAAAATTACAACTAGACAAATGTGAATTTTTGAAAAAAGAAACAGAATTTTTGGGACACATAGTTGGACCAAACGGTGTAATGCCAAATCCAGAAAAGGTTAAGGCAATCAATAAATTTCCAATTCCCAAAACTCAAAAAGAAATAAAATCATTTCTTGGTCTTTGCGGTTATTACAGAAAATTCATTCCAAACTTCGCAGACATTTCAAAACCTTTAACTAAATGTTTAAAAGCTGGTTCTAAAGTGACATTCAAAGATGATACATTTATTGCAGCATTCAATAAATTAAAACAACTTATCATAAACGATCCCATACTGATTTGTCCAGATTTTGGAAAAAGGTTTCAATTAACTACTGATGCTAGCAACTTTGCATTAGGAGCAGTTCTTTCTCAGGATAACAAACCAATCAGTTACATTAGTAGGACTCTAAATGCACATGAAGAAAACTATAGTACAATTGAAAAAGAATTATTAGCTATAGTATGGGCAACAAAAACCTTAAGACCCTATTTATTCGGAAGAAGATTTGAGATATTAAGTGACCATAAGCCGTTAGTCTGGCTAAACAATATCAAAGAACCTAATATGAAACTGCAAAGATGGAAGATAAGGTTAGGAGAATATGACTTCGAAATAAAATATTTAGAAGGAAAGCAAAATCACGTAGCCGATGCATTGTCAAGAATCAAAATTAACGAAGTATACTATGGCAGTAACAAAGCAACAGCACATAGCGCTGAAGAAGATAATGAAAATTTAATAACAATTACTGAAAAACCAATCAATCATTTCGCAAGACAGGTAGAAATGATTCGAAGCAATACAGAAGGTGAAGAAAGTGAAAATTATTTTAAGAAAGTCAAGATTAAAATAATGTTTAATGAATTAAACATCGAAAAAGCTAAGCAAATATTAATAAAACACTTTTGTACCAAGTCAAGTGCACTTTACATCGAACACGACTCTGATTTTGAAATCATTCAAGAAGCTTTTAAACAGGTTATGAACACTACTACAAAAATTGTAAGAGCAGTAATTAAATTACAGGACATAACAACTTACGCTGAATTTAAAGAAATTATTGTTAGCAACCACGAAAAACTATTGCACCCAGGAATTGAAAAAATGGTAAGGCTTTTCAAAGAAACCTATTATTATCCCGACTACCAGAATTTAATTCAGAATTTAATTAATGAGTGTAATGTTTGTAACCAAGCAAAAACCGAACACAGAAAAACATCGCTTTTATTAAAAACAACTCCAGAAACAGAATTTTGTAGGGAAATTTACGTCGCAGATATTTACACGATCAAAAATCAAAATTACCTAACTTGTATTGATTTATACTCAAAATTTGGAAGCGCGATTGAATTAAACGGAAAGGACTGGATGGAAGTTAAAAGAGGACTTTTTCGAATATTCAATTCAATGGGAAAACCCAGAACCTTGAAAACAGATAGGGATAGTGCTTTTATGAGTATAGCGCTTAAAAATTGGCTGGACACAGAAAAAGTAAATATTCAGATAACAACAAGTAAAAATGGAGTATCAGATGTAGAAAGACTACACAAAACAATTAACGAAAAAATACGTGTGATCGAGACCAGCGACAATCCGGAAAATAAACTTATGAAAATGGAAGTAATACTGTATACTTACAATCATAAAATAAAACACAATGCAACAGGTAGAACCCCAGCTGATATTTTTATTTATGCAGGTACCCCTGCATATAATAGCCAAATTATAAAAGAAGCTAAAATAGAACAACTTAATAAAAAACGACAACATTTTGAGGTAAATACCAAATTTAGAAAGGCTCCCATAATTCACGGGAAACTACACAATCCTTATAAAAAGACAGGAAATATAGAACAAATAGATAATGATCATTTTGAGGAAACTAACAGAGGTCGAAAAATAAAACATTACAAAACAAACTTCCAGAGACAAAAGAAAGTTAATAAAAGTAAATATTTGCAGGAGGACCCAGATCAAGACCCAGCGCTTTGACTTTCATCTTTCTGACATCAATGTTAATAATAATGATGCCAATGGGTAACAACCAATTTATAGAAATTAACCATATAAAATCATACAATGGCTATTTATTATTTATGACCGACACAATCAACATCCCAGATAGTTTTGAATACCATTGCTTCACAATTAATATTACAAAAACGGAAGAAACTTACAAAAATTTGCTATCACAAGCGTTTGGCTTTAAGGAAATAATACAGATTAAATATTTAACGGAAAAACTACAAAGAGAAATGAATGGGTTAAAAATTGTTAAAAGAAACAAAAGAGGATTAGCTAATTTTGTAGGAACAGCTTACAAATATCTTTTTGGAACATTAGACAATAATGATAAAGAAGAATTAGAAGAAAAAATCAATGTAATAGCTCAAAACAGTGTACAGGTAAACGAACTAAATAATATAATCGATACAGTTAACAAAGGCATCGATATAATAAACAAGCATCTCGAATACAACGAAAACGAAAAAATACTTGAATTATTGATTTTTAATTTAGAACATTTCGCAGAATACATTGAAGACCTGGAAATGGGAATGCAGTTAGCAAGATTAGGAATATTCAATCCAAAGTTATTAAAACACGACTACTTGACAAACATTAATTCTGAGATACTTCTGAACATAAAAACCTCAACTTGGCTTAGGTCAGATTCAAACGAAATTTTAATTATATCCCACATACCCAGAGAAATAAAGAAACTTCCCGTATACGAAATATTACCTTATCCAGATGAAAATAATAAAATATTACAAGATAACACCCAAAACAAATATTACGTGTACAGAAATAGTTTGTATAACAAAGAAACAAAAAAACCTGTTACCAACGCATGTCTTTTAGGTCTTGTTAATCAAACAAATACTAGTTGCAGGTTCACAAAAACGCTATTAACTACCCAAATTAATTATGTCGAACCAAATATCATAGTTACATGGAATTTGTCAAAAACTATACTAAATCAAAATTGTATTAAAAATGAAATTGTAATTGAAGGAAACAATATGATCAAAATACACAATTGCTCAATTGCAATTAACGATTTATCCATAAGCAATTATAATTCTGACTACACACAAAGCATATACACAAGAAATAATGTCACCAAATTAGACCCAATATCATACATCCAAGCAAAAGAAATATTTTTTGAACAAAATAAAGAAAACCAGATTTACAAAATAATTGTAATTGTAACACTGGGTCTCTTAATATTAAGTGTATCACTGTACCTACTTTATAAATTTAAGGAAATACCTAAAAGAATACTTATAAAATACAATAACACAAAAGGTGACGACCCAACAATAGAAACACAAGAGTTACAAGAAATACCACAACTATACCCCAAAATCACATAAATAACCATACGATTTTGTCTAAGTGATGGGGGAGTGACGTGTCTGCACTGCGATTTCTCAACGGCCACCAGTTTAAAGAACGAAACCGTTCACAAATAAACAGAATCGCCAATTTCGGCTTTGATTAAAAACGATACAGAAGCTCGAGATCCCGCAATGCAAACAAACAAAGAAAATTGATTAAGTCCGATTGTCAACAATGACGTAATTCCATAAACGTAAAAATCCAATAAGATCGCAAAATCTAATAAGACCGAATTATGTAAACATAAACAAAGAAGTGGCGATCGCATCATCCACTTGCGATTGCGTCACCTAATGCACTAACAGTAAATTCTAAGACGCAAACCGAGGTTTCATTCTAACCAATTCTGTAACATACAATTAGTCTTTTTCCAACGTTCTAATAAAGAATAACCAACCAATATAAAAAATCTCCTGATTTTTTATTCGGGCGAAGAACGACTCATGTAAATATATAGGTATATATATATATAGGTATAAGTATAAAATGAATAAAAATGTTTTTTTGTCTGCTCTCTTTCTCTCGGGGCTCCGGCTCTCCACTGATTATCGTTTATTGGCTGCGTCTGTTGTTGTTGTCATCGACTTCTAGCGCGTGCCCCTCTCTCTCTCTCTCTCTCAAGTGATTGTCGATGATGATTGTCTCATAAATTGTAATGAGAGGTTTACTTTTAACACCTCGTTGTTCGATAATGTTATATTAAATTCTACACTTTTTGTATTTGCATTGATACAGGATTCAGGATTCGGAATAGGATTACAGTTTCCTCCCGAATTGCAACCAAATAGTAAAATAATTGTAATTATTATTCGCACCATTTTTTTTTATATATATTTTTGTTTTTATTCTCGTTTTGATTGTAGTTTCTAGCTTGCAGTTCGACTTGCTACTAATGCTTGCTTGCTTGCATTCTCGCAGAGAACGAAATAGAAAAAATATTCACATATACGTACATATATATATATTTATAATATTTTTCTAACCTCGTTTGATAGCGGTGTGTATTCGAATAATTTATCTTGATTTATCATTATGAGACAGTAGGCAGATGTTAGTAGGTAGTTAATACGGGAGCTGGCTCACTAGGTAATTAATCATGTCAAAAAAGGGGGCGGGGTGACCCTAATTAGTCACGCATGGTTGCACGCAGGTGTTTTAATGACCTAATTAGCATAATTAAGTCAAAAAGGGGGGTGTTGGTGACCCTAGTTAGATGAGCATGGTTGCACACAGGTCACTTAATGAGGTTAGAAAGTGGTGTGTAGGAGTGTAAGAGAGGGGTGTTTTGATATGTCTTGTCTTTTTCTCACGCTAAAGGTGCGTGTGTGATAGGGGTGTTTTGTCATGCGTAGGATTTTGTGGTTGCTTAGAGTGATCTTTACCAGAATAGGGTGTGTAGGAGTGCAATGGTTGCACACAGGTCACTATGTTGCTTCTAACTTGTGTAAGAACGCGTTATGCGTGGGCGTTTTGTTGATTCAATTAGGGTTGTAGGTGACACCTGGCTACGGTCTTGTGGCCAAAAGGTGTTGGTTTGAGGGATATTAGACCGCATACTTTTGTGGTGTGAAACAAGCGTGAGTTCGGTAACCTCCCCCTCTTTAGCGAGCATTAGATGGGAAAGTGAGCGTAGGAGTGGAAGATGGGGGGTTGGTGGTGGTGGTTCCCAACAAAAACGTTGTTTTGTTATGCGTGGGCGCTTTGTTGATTCAATTAGGGTTTTAGGTGACACCTGTTAGTGTAACCTGTCTACGGTCTTGTGGTCAAAATGGTGACTGTGGTGGTGGTTCCTAACAGAACAAAAACAAATGCGATCGTTTATTTAGTCAAATACGTTTTTCTTTAATCATATTTGAAAATTTTTTCTCACTCGCCTATAGAAAGAGAAAACGGTTACCTTCTAAGTTTTGAAAAATGTATGTGTTAAGGAGAAATGTGGAAAGTGGTTCAGTTTTAGAAAACTATTCGTTTTACAAGGGGTGTTTTGTCATGCGTATGAATTTGTAAAACTATATTTCGGCGGAGGAGGAGGAGGAAGGGAAGTTGTTTTGTTATGCGTGGGCGTTTTGTTGATTCAATTAGGGTTGTAGGTGACACCTGGCTACGGTCTTGTGGTCAAAAGGTGTTGGTTTGAGGATATTAGACCGCATACTTTTGTGGTGTTGGTTTGAGGGATATTAGACCGCATACTTTTGTGGTGTTGGTTTGAGGGATATTAGACCGCATACTTTTGTGGTGTGAATCAAGCGTGAGTTCGATAACCTCTCCCTCTTTAGCGAGCATTAGATGGGAAAGTAAGCGTAGGAGTGTAAGAGGGATGTTGGTGGTGGTGGTGGTTGTGGTGGTTCCTAACAGAATATACACATGTATACACAAAAACAAATGAGATCGTTTGTTTAGTCAAATACGTTTTTATTTAATCATATTCGTGTTAAATTAGTTTACATTGAGTCTTTTAAATAAATGAATGTATCTTTCCATCAATTTTAAGGCGTCTTCTTCTCTCTTTTCAACATGCATACACCTGCAAGTGTCAGGTCCAACTTTACAATCATCATATGCCCATGCACAGGATGATAGGTGTTCTCCATACTTTGAATGAATTACTGGGGTGGCCTCTACATCTTTAAAAAATGTATGAAATGATTTCAATTTCGTAGCATGTTCCTTGAAGATCTCACTTCCATGCTCCCTTAAGAACTCTTCAATTTTTGAGGAAATCATTTTTTCTTTCAACGTAATAGTCTGAATGTTTATCTTAAACTAAAGTTTGGTAGAGATAAATCGTTGTATTATACTTAGAAAACAGATATTAACAAATGCAACAGCTGATGATAGACCCACCCTCGAAAACAAATTCAAAACAATAGAAAATTTTTTTTTTTGGTTTTCTCTTTACTTTAAAATTTTAATATATGATGAAATTAATTTACTAACTCTATATTGTTGAATTACAAAATGAAAACAAGCACAAGTTTCTATATTATCATTAGAAAATGTACATAAGTTTAAATGTTTTCCAAATGTTGTTTTTATAAACTCCTTTACGTTAGTACCCATGAACATGTTCCTTGTCTCCAGTAGTAATTTCAAGTCCTCTTTTGAAATCATATTTCCAAATGTATTAATAAAAAAATTAATTTTATTTAATAAAGATGAATAAGTCGGTATATTAAGATTGTTATTAGAATTAGTCATTTCGTAAACTTATTTTCCCGACTCTCAAAATGTGAATGAATGGTTAAAAGGTGTTTAGGAGTTTTCGTTTGTGTAAAAGTTTAAGATTTTATGAGCATTGTTCAGAGAGCAGACACCATCCCGAGCATGTAATGAACAATATAGAAAGTGATTTCCATCCAATATTTTTAGAGAGGGATAACCAATTTCATCAATGTTAATTACATTATCAATTTTTAAAAATTTTTGTAGGAATAACCTTTTTTGATATCCCTTACAAATTATTTTCTGTTTTCTAATTATTTCTCTTAAATACATTTGTGTTTCTTTGAAAAAGTATACTCCATCATTCCAATAAATTTTGTGATGTTTTTTTGTTAGCCGAGTAGCTGTTTTTCTACATTTCTTATTCAATTCAATAAAATCATGTGGAGAGTGTATGATAAAATTTGAATTCAAGATTGTCTCGTTTTTGAATACGACTCCAATTTCCTTTAGAATAAATTTATTGTTGTTCCCAAAGAAATCCTTGAACATCAATTGCAACAATATCTTCACTCATAATTGATTAATTGTTAGACAATCCGCTGAACTAGACCATTCAACGGGTTATATTCAACTAAACGATCATGTATGAGCACGCAATTTTCTTGAACATTTTCGATAGTGGGCTTGGTAAGTTCAATTGAAATCCTAACATCAATGGGTCCCGATTTAACCATTTCATTTTGATATGATAAGTCAATTACGATAATAGGAGCTTTAGTTTTAAACTCTGTAGGTGATAGTAAAGGAGATTCACTTCGGTTATAGTAGCTAGATTGAAACTTGCAATACATTTCATATAGGTGTGCAAATCGATCTTTTTCAAAGTCAAAGCTTAAGTCATCGTAGGGATTTGTTTCAGAGTTTAAGTAGACCTTTAGATTTCTTAAATTGTTTGTAATCAGATGGTGGTTATCTTTAAATCAAACATTCCAAACATGATTTGTTCCATTACTTAGTTTAGGGTTAATGTATGTATCCCAACTACGGAATGCAATCGGTAGATTGGTTCCACTTTTTATAATATCATACATTTTAATTTTCGTTGAATCGCTGGGTGTTATATGAGGAATTTTCCATTTTAGTCATATTGAGATGATATTTTCCGACTAATTGTGCACTCTCAAATTTATCTTGCTCAAGTACATCATTAAAATTTTTTGATATTAATAGTACTAGTTCATGTTTACAATTTAATAATACTTTTTTGAAATCTTCAGCAAATCCAAGTAGATTTTTAAGGGGTATTGAAAAGTTGAAGTGGGGGGTTAAATTGAAATCGGGTCCTCCACTCCATCCAGAATTGTAAAGTCTCTTGCTTTCAAATTGATTTAAAGAAACAAAGTTTTTTATTGTAGAAGTAATACCACTAAATCTTGTTCTATCTATCTCAACACCATTGATTTCATAGCGTATTTCATCTAAAAAGTATGCCATACAATTATTTCTCATTCTCGCAATAACATTTTGAGTTTCTATCGCTCTCCCTTCCTTAATTAGGGTAATATCTCCTTGAAAATTTAGAAGACTCTCATGGGGGAGTACATATAAATCTTAATTTTGGATTGTAATTCTTATCTCATCATTTGGTTTAAATGATTGTTGATAGGGTTGATAGCTGTGATATTCCTTCTTTGATATACTTTCATCAGAGAAAGGTTTTTCCCGTACTGCCAATATTTCATTCAACCCCATGACTTTAGTTAAACTCGCATTTTGAAGCCCAGTGATTTAAGAATTAACTTATTTTTTAATGTAAGTGTGTGTATTTTTGGTTTCGATCCTCTTCCTTTAACTTTATGTTTTAAAGTGTGCTGATGATGGTAAGTATCACCTCTTTTATTCTATATAATCATTGTATTAATCTTAAGTGTAAACGAATTGTATAGTTTTCACCGTTTTAATTCACCGTATTAATTCACCGTTATGTGTATAGAGAGTGTACTTATTTCTCTAGTGTTGACTGGTAAGTAAATAAGATTGTGTGGTGTGATATTCATTTTATAGCCCGGTGGAACATTAATTCCAAATTCGTATAATGCATGATCTTGTCTACTATCAATATATGATCCGCTTACAATATTACATACTAAGCGTATTGTGTTTATTTTTAAAATGTTGACAGGTTGATCAGATATATATGTTTCTTTCAAGTCGGGGTAAATTATTTTTTTATTGAAACCAAGCAATTGTCCAATGGAGTTTTTTCTATTAAAATAAATAGGTTCCTTGGTAGTTGTAATATGAACTTGAAGTGTGTTAGTATAACTCTCCATTTGAATTGTTTTCTCAAGATCATAATCTTTTAGTTTTTTTTTTAGAAAATCATAAATATCATTGAGTTCATATGATCCTATTGAAGTTGAATTACTTTATCACCAATATGAAATAGATTATTATTTATATCAACATTGGGTATAGAGTTGTACATATGAAAGTCAATGAGTGCACACTCATATTCACCATTTGTCAGTTCAATGGGTGGGAAATAAGAAATGTTTGTAATGGGTTCATTGCCATTTAATGTAAGAGTAAATGATCTACTCATTTTGGAATCTAATAATGTACTGTGAAAATATAGCTTACAGAATGAAACTTATATTCTCAAATAATTATAAATTCATTAAAACCCTTCCTGTATCTTCCTTTTTCTTATATCGTTATCTATACTTATTATGAGGAATTCGTATTTATCACTCCAACACTCTTGACAAATTTTCATAAATGAATTATAGGACATATCAGTATTTACATGATCACGATATATATGACGCATATTTAAATCATCTTGTTTAAACATTATAATCATATTCGCGTTATCACGTATTAGATGTTTTGGAATATGAGTATATGTTTGACACAGGTAAAAAGAATATATATTTTTATGACGTCCCATACAGAAATATGGACGAATGTTGTTTTATTTTTCACAAGCAACATCGTCAAAAATCATTATAAAGTTTTCTTTAGCCTTAGGGGGTGGTAAAACTTCATCATTTTGTGAGAACGTATAATATCCCATTCCCTTTATCGGTTTAATTAGTTTCTCTAAATACTCATACTTTGGTTGATATAAACTCTTTGAGAATACATATATATTCTCAAATTTTAGCCCGTTTGGACTTTCAATAAGGCTGAGCATAACATTTGTTTTTCCACAGTTTGAGGGACCGACAACCAATGCTCTTATTGTATTGGGTAATAAAGAACTATGTCGTGGAACTGAATTTGTTAATGAATGATCACCACCCTCGATATTTCTAACACAGATTTCTTGTTTTTGACGTATTAAACGCATATTCACGTGTGTAATGTACTTCATTCGATGAGAAATGCTCCTTGATTAAACATTATATAAAATGGGTAAAAGTTTTTATAATTGTTGCAGTCAGAGTTCAAACTTGAAACGAGTTAGTGGTATTATCAACAAAATAATTAACACACTTCCATTTGAAGTACATATTCCTGGTTATAATTTTTGTGGACCTGGAACAAAGCTAAAACAAAGGTTGGAGCGCGGTGATCGTGGGATAAATCAATTGGATGAAGCTTGTAGAGTACATGATATTGCATATTCAGAATATAAGGATCTAGCTGATCGACATAAGGCTGACGCAGTACTAATAAATAAAGCGTGGGAACGTGTTGGTTCAAAAGATAGTAGTATTGCAGAGAAAACAGCAGCATACTTGATTACAATTATTATGAAAACAAAAAAGAAATTCGGAATGGGTGTGAAAAAGGGAACAAAGAGAAAGTGTAAGAAATGGAAATCAAAGGTAAAGAGTTTTTCAAATGTTATCCAAACAGGAATGCGGGCATTGAAAACTCAGAAGCCACTAGATCTAATGAGTGCGATTAAGGTTGTACGTAAAGCAGTCAATAAAAAATCAAAATTGGTGGTTTTTTACCTATTGTACCCATTTTGACTGCACTAAGTGCATTAGGTAGTCTCGCCTCTGGTAGTGCAGCCATTGCTAAAACTATCAATAATGCAAATATGGGGAAAAAACAATTAGAAGAGAGTAAACAACATAATAAGAAAATGGAAAGTATTAAGGTGGGTGAAGGTATGTTTCTTAAACCTTATAGAAAAGGCTTATGGATTATATCTTAATCCATTTAGAGGAAATCCAAAAAACTAATTACTAAGCTACCTAAAAAACCTCTTTCAAATTTCGAAATTTTGAATTTTGCTCAAAAGTACATTCCACATTTCCGAGGTGTGTTTATGAGAGACTCACTGCCCAAATCTCCTTGGAGAGAAGAGTCAGGAATTATAAACCTGGATGATAGTTCATCAAATGGTACACATTGGTTAGCTTATAACAAAAATACAAAAAGTATACATTACTTTGATAGTTTTGGAAATTTACAACCCCCAAAAGAAATTGTGAAATACTTGGGGAATAACATTAACTATAACTATGAGAGAAAACAAGCCTTTAATAGTACCAACTGTGGACACCTGTCCCTCCAATTCTTACTCTCGATCCCACCCTAACTTTTACACTATGATCAAGTAATTTCTCTATGGTTCTTGAAACCCACCCTATTTACATGCTATTCACTGCTATGATTGGTCGATTCTAAATCAAGAATGAGAAAGAACAGGGAGGGTTAGTTTACCTCAAGGTATAAAAACTCGATCAAAAGTTATTCTAAAACACATTTTAAAACCACCTGCAAACAGTCTCAGCCTAAAAGTTTCAAGCTAAAACGTTCTCAGCCTAAAGTTTCAACCTAAAAATCTTGCAATCATCAAAATCAACAACAACAAGAACAACATAAAAAACAGTTAAAACAGTAAAACAACAACAACAATTAAAACAGATACAACTGCTAAAAACAGCTACATCTGCTAAAAAACAAGTAAAATTAACAACAAAAACAGGTAAAAACAACAAAAACAACGAAAACAACTACAAGAAGAAACAACTACAAATGGTCAATCCGGGAATGATGAAAGTACTCAAGGATTTTAATGGTAACGCACCAAAACCTCTTTTAACAAAGACGAAGATGGAATCGGAGGTGTGCTACCCTATTCGACGTGCTTAACGTAAGGAAACCAGCTTTGGGATGGCCCTCACTCTTGAACTTGAAGAGTATATGCTGTACTTGCCGGAACGATACTCAACTTTAGAGGATTCAACAATTGAATATATAAAAGATAATCTTTTTGTATTATTAAAAAGAATGATAACAATCTCTATTAAGAATTAAATAAGGCTTAAAATGTTTTCATTTTTAATATTATTAATGTATCTATTTTGATAAATAAAAATAAAAATAAAGTTTTATAAAACTCAAACCCTTTGTTATAAATATTTAAATTATACTAAATTTTTCCCAGTAGCACATGAGTATCAGAGAAAACGACAACAATGAAGCGTAAACTTTTAGAACAGTTGACGAAAAGTAGAAATTCATTAAAAAGAAAATTTTATGAATTGAAACAAATAAAAAATGAGAACGTATCAAATTTGGAGGAAACTTTTAAACCTATTACAGAACCTTTACATGAATTACTCACTGAAAATAAAAAATTGAATAAAAAAGAATATATTAATGATACACATGATATTAAGACTAAGTTCAAGAAAGAGAAAATAAAAGTACCTAAAAGTAAAAAAGAAAAAAGGGTACACGAGAGAGTAATCGAAAGTGATAGTGAGAGTGATGCTTATGTTGATGCTTTTTCACGACAGTTTCTTATAGATGAATCTGATGTTTCACAACAGTCTTTTATAGATGAATCCGATGTTTCACAACAGCCTCACACAGATGATTTAAATGAAAGTGTATATGAAGAAACCGGGGTGAAGTACAATCTCAACATTAATCAGTTAAAGCAAGAAAAGATTTTAGACAATAGTTATGGACCAAGAGAAGAAAATAATATTTTAATGTTGGGTAATACAACACTAAAAATTAAAAAAAATTTAATGGAATTAGGAAGTGGATGTTTATGGACTCTATCACCAGGTCTATACTCTTTAATTTTTCATAATAGTCCTAAGGATTATACTAAGAATGATTTAGAATCATATAAAAACATTTTAATTGAAACAAGTGCTCACAAAAGAAACTGTCAACCAGATGGTCAAGTAAAGGGTAATCGTTCTAAAAAATATTCTTCAATTATTAAACCATTAATATCATCTTCAGTAAATGAAGAATTTACTGGTTCTGGGTATATGAGACTACAAAAAATACCACCAAACTATGTATATTGGGATAATGTTATGAACTTGTTGAAAGATTGCAACTCTTAATGGCATCGAGAGCTGCTGGTAATAATAACCATACTAATGAAATTCTTTCAATAATAGAAGAATTGCGGGAAGCAAAAAGAATATATTAATAAAATAGAAAACATTTTCTCATTTTGTTTAATAGTAAAATGTCTATTAACAAGTTCGGTCACTTTTCAAATGATAGAGATTTTTCCTCGCTTTTCAAAAGGGAAGTTGAGAGTCTTACAGGTATATATCTAGACACTGATGGTCACATAAATGTTCAGAAAAAAAGAATTAAAAACTCTTCAAAACCAATAAATGAAAATGATTTGGCTATTAAATTTTATGTTGATGATAAAATTAATGAAGCGAAATCACATCAAATGGAAACAATAACTAAATCATTTCAACTACGAAATAAAAGAGTATCAGAGCTGGAAAGTAAAGTAATAAAAATGATAACTCAAATGGAGTATATACATAATTCAATAAAAGAGCTTCTAGATAAATTGGAAATCTTAACAAATTCATAAACCAACATTTAAAAAAACCTCCACAAATCATTCGTTCTGATCAGACACAAATAGATGGAATAATACTTCGGAAAAGTCCATTTGCACATCGTGTAAACGAAGAAGAAGTCTTAACAATTAATGTGGATCATACATAAATATACCACTCTTTCATTATTTATTTTATAATTAAAATGTCAGTTGATAAGTTTGGTTGTTTTTTAAATGAGAAAGAGTACTCAAGAGATATAACAAAAGGTCTAGAAAAATTTTAAAGTATACTTAATGATTATGATGGACATTTAAATGTTCAGAAGAAACGATTTAAAAATTCCCTACCCCCCATTCATGAAAATGATATTGCAACAAAGATTTATATTGATGATGAAATAAGTATACTAGTACAGAATACATCTAATGAAATTTCTAAGCAACCGCAGAAACAACAAATCTTTAGATTAAGACCTCGAATCAATAATATTGAGGGAAAAGTGAGTGAAATTTCTAAAAAATTGGAATTTCTCATAAAAACTTTTAATAAGGTAGTGGAGGATATAAATGAAATAGAAAGTAACATTTTCAATTATATAATTGCACCAACCTCAGTTTTAAAAGGTGAAACTGAATCTTTAGAGAAGAAACCATTTATACCAGATAAAATAAAGCTATGAGTAAACGAGATATTGTAAATGAGTTACATCGCCCATCATTCAAGAATTTCCCAAGACGTAGAGTTATAGTAAAGGGTATTAATGATTTATGGCAGGCTGATTTGGTTGAAATGGGGGCATATGCATCATCAAATAAGGGGTATAGGTATTTGTTAACAGTAATAGATACATTTTCTAAATATGGATGGGGTGAAGCAATAAAATCAAAAAATGCAGAAGAAGTTACAAAAGCAATGGAAAAAATAATGAAATCTGGTCGTGGAGTACCAAAGAATTTACAAACAGATAATGGAAATGAATTCTATAATAAACAATTTAGAGAATTGATGAAAAGATATGAAATTAATCATTACTCAACATTTAGTACTCTTAAAGCATCTATTGTGGAACGTTTTAATAGAACAATAAAAGAACTTATGTGGCGTGAGTTTAGTTTTAATGGAAAATATACTTGGCTTCAAATATACAAAGAGTTGATTAATAATTATAATAACAGGAAGCATAGAACGATTAAAATGAAGCCTATTGACGTCAATGCTAAAAATGAAAAACAGATTTTAATGAGATCATACAATCATCTAAAAATATTTACAAATGGGGACTTTAAAGAGGGGGATCATGTACGAATAAGTAAATATAAACATGTCTTTGAAAAAGGCTATACCCCAAACTGAACAACGGAAATTTTTCGAATTCGGAGAGTACAAAATACATCCCCCACCACATATTTACTTGAGGACTTGAAGGGTGATCCAGTACAAGGTGGTTTCTATAAACAAGAAATTAAAAAAACAAAATTCCCTAATACTTATCTTGTTGAAAAGATTGTGAAACAAAAAGATGATTATGTGCTTGTGCGTTGGCTAGGCTTTTCAAAATCAGAAGATAGTTGGATTCATAAAAACGAAATTCTATAAAGAACAAGTGGAAGCATAGAACAATTAAAATGTAGGCATTGACGTTAATGCGTGAAAATAAATTATGTTTCTTCTTCACAAGCACGCAATTCCTATTTATAAACGGGACGGAACTTGATTATGAGCTTGTGCGTTGGCTAGACTAAAAGATAAGAATTTTGGGTGGAACTTGATTATGTGCTTGTGCGTTGGGTAGGCTTTTCAAAATCAGAAGATAGTTGGATTCATAAAAACGAAATTCTATAATGAACAATTAAAATGTAGACATTGACGTCAATGCGTGAAAATAAATTATGTTTCTTCACAATCACGCAATTCCTATTTATTAAGTGTGAAGAAAAGCATGTACAGATAAGAATTTGAACAGAACGTTATATATTTATATATACAAATCTGGAGGGTATAAAGGCGGAAGAATTTCAAAAAGTATTCAGTTTCCATCTATTCGTTCACGCAACTCAATTTCGGATCGTTTGCTTATTCATTCATTCGTTCGTTTGTTCGATTGTCAAAAAAAACAAAATCAAAATTAAAATGACGGTTTTTATAATATTTTTTGTGATACTTTCCCTCTTTAATCCGATGGTGAAAATGGTACCACTCCCCAATGAAATGACTTTAATTGAAAACCCATCGACTTCCAATAATTCGATTGGGTTATTTATCAATGTTCCAAAACTAAAAAAAATCATTAAAATTGACTTAAATTTTGTGGAGTGCAATGGTTGCACACAGGTCACTATGTTGCTTCTAACTTGGGTTAGAACGCGTTATGCGTGGGCGTTTTGTTGAGTCAATTAGGGTTGTAGGTGACACCTGGCTACGGTCTTGTGGTCAAAAGGTGTTGGTTTGAGGGATATTAGACCGCATACTTTTGTGGTGTGAAACAAGCGTGAGTTCGGTAACCTCCCCCTCTTTAGCGAGCATTAGATGGGAAAGTGAGCGTGGGAGTGTAAGAGGGGTGTTGGTGCTTGTTGGTTTCTAACAAAAACGTTGTTTTGTTATGCGTGGGCGTTTTGTTGATTCAATTAGGGTTGTAGGTGACACCTGTTAGTGTAACCTGCCTACGGTCTTGTGGTCAAAATGGTGACTGTGGTGGTGGTTCCTAACAGAACAAAACCAAATGAGATCGTTTATTTAGTCAAATACGTTTTTCTTTAATCATATTTGAAAATTTTTTCTCACGCGCTTATAGAAAGAGAAAACGGTTACCTTCTAAGTTTTGAAAAAATGTATGTGTTAAGGAGAAATGTGGAAAGTAGTTCAGTTTTAGAATACTATTCGTTTTGCAAGGGGTGTTTTGTCATGCGTATGAATTTGTAAAACTATATTTCGGCGGAGGAGGAGGAGGAAGGGAAGTTGTTTTGCTATGCGTGGGCGTTTTGTTGATTCAATTAGGGTTGTAGGTGACACCTGGCTACGGTCTTGTTGTCAAAAGGTGTTGGTTTGAGGATATTAGACCGCATACTTTTGTTGTTGTGTGAAACAAGCGTGAGTTCGGTAACCTCTCCCCTCTTTAGCGAGCATTAGATGGGAAAGTATGCGTAGGAGTGTAAGAGGGATGTTGGTGGTGGCGGTGCTTGTGGTGGTGGTTCCTAACAGAAAATACACAAAAACAAATGAGATCGTTTGTTTAGTCAAATACGTTTTTCTTTAATCATATTTAAAAATTTTTTCTCATGCGCTTATAGAAAGAGAAAACGGTTACCTTCTAAGTTTTCAAAAAATGTATGTGTTAAGGAGAAATTTGGAAAGTAGTTCAGTTTTAGAAAACTATTTGAGTTGAGCGAACCATCTAGAATCGTCGTGTGAACCCTCCGGTCATTCAAAGCTTAAGTAAAGTTGTGTTAACTTACGTTCCATCCGAATTCGATTTGTGCGAGATTATCAAATTGATAAAAATTAAAATACTTTACCAAGTGTAAAGTAAAGTTGTGTGAATTGTGAACTACCCAGATTTGTGTTGTGTAAACTTATCAAATTGATAAAACGTAAAATACTTTACAGTAAAAGTAAAGTATAACAAAGTGAAAAGTACACCTATCAATACAATACAATACTTCCAAAAACGAAAAAAAATCAAAACCAAAAAAAAATGAATAAGTATTGTGGAAAGTGCAACATTACCCTATCGGGTAATATTTCGTGGGCTCATCATCTGCGAACGGAGCAACACAAGAAGAATGTGGTTGAACCAGTGGATTCAAGGATAAAAAAAATCAGTTCTGGATTCCAAGGAAGGATTGTTCACTACCTATATGAAAACACTAACAATGATGTAATTTATCCAACACAATTTATGGAGGAAGCAGAAGAAGCTTTTCTACCTCACTTGTATCCATTGTTGGAAAGTTATGCATCGGTGAAAATAAATTTTGAACTTTTTGGAGAGTACGGACTTTTGAAGGAAGAAAAGGAATGTATTGAAATAAAGTCATTTCAAAGTAAGATGACAATAATTAGTGCCTACTCCAATATTGAAGTTGAATATAAGGAACACATGGAAAAAATTTTGGCGAGGATGGAAGAATTCCAAGAAAGGGATAGTGGATGGACTTTGCTTCTTCTCACTCGATTGGAGATGAATAATAATCAATATTCACCTTTAAGAGGATCATCTTATATAAAACTACCCTCTTGTTTAGAAGCTAAAAAAGCAATTATAAATGTGAAAAACACAAATGATGAATATTGTTTTAAATGGAGCTTAGTCGCAGCATTAAGTAAACTAAATAAGAATGCGAACAGATGTACAAGCTATAAAGTGAATATAAATGATGAAGTCATTCAAGTAAATGGAATTACACTAAATTTCACTGGATTGCAATTTCCAGTTAAGCCTGCGGATATATCGAAATTTATGGAAATAAATAAAGATATAAATATTACACTTTTCGGATTCGACGATGGAGTTATATTCGGACCTATATTTTACTCTCCTGAAGTGAGGAGAAATTATATAAATATGTTGATACTGGAGGAAGGATGTAAAGCACACTATACTTGGATTAAAAATCTCTCAAAGTAAGTTGTTTTATCATTTTATCATTATTATATCTTGTGTTTGTTTTTGTTTTTAAATTTCATAATATTTATTAGCTTTCATACTTAAAAAATTTTTTTTTTTTCTTGTGTTTATCTTTTTTTAGTTTGGTTTCCTCTCAAGTTTCGAGAGACAAATCAAAAAAATGGTTCTGTCAAATTTGCTTAAATTACTCATTGAGTGAAGATGCTGCCAACCGGCATTCAGAAGTCTGTGGGAAAAAAGTCTCGCGCTTACCCAACATGAAGGATGCCACTTTACGGTACACAAATGTTCAAAAGGAAGTGATGGTCCCATTCACAGTTTACGCTGACTTTGAATGCATCCTTCAACCAATTAATAAAAACGAAACATTAAATTTAAATATTATAAATATACATAGACCTGTTTCATATGCATACTATATAAAGTGTGCACATGATAACAGTTTAGATAAGTTTGTCTTAGAAACTGTATTTAACTCGGGAATGAATTTCCTGTTATTACTAATAGAAAATTTAACTTTTATATATGAAAACTATATTTCAAAACCTGTTTCTTTAATAATGTCAGATGTTGAAGAAGATGATTTCCAAAAATCTAATAATTGTCATATATGCAACACTCCTCTTTTATTGGACAGAGTTAGGGATCACTGTCACTTCACAGGAAAATTAAGAGGGGCGGCACATAATGAGTGTAATTTAAAATATACAGTTCCAAAATTTATTCCTGTTTTCTTCCACAATTTCACCAGGTATGATTGCCATCTATTTATTAAAGATTTGGCAGTCATACCTGAAATAAAGGTAATTCCATTAAATAAGGAACAATATATATCAATTTCAAAAATTATAACTTTAAGTAATGGTGATAACTTTGAAATCCGTTTTCTAGACTCATTTCGATTTATGCCTTCTGCTTTAGATACATTAGCTTCAAATCTAGATAGTGAACAAATGTGTATAACAAGATCATTTTTCCCTAATGAAAATCATTTCAACTTAATGCGACGAAAGGGTGTATTTCCATATGAATATTTAGATTCAGTTGAGAAATTAAAAGAAAGTAAATTACCTCCTAGAGAAGCTTTCTATAGTTCCTTAACCGAAAATGAATGTTCAGTTGAAAATTATACTCATGCACAAAAGGTATGGAATGAGTTTTCTTGTAATTATCTTAAAGATTACTTAGAATTATATTTAAAAAAAGATGTTTTATTAATGTCTGATGTCTTTGAAAACTTTCGAAGACTTTGTAGTAAAATTTATTCACTTGATCCAGCACATTTTTTCACTACACCAGGATTATCATGGGAAGCTATGTTAAAATGTACTAAAATTGAATTAGATTTATTAACTGACATAGATCAGTATAAATTTATTCAAAGTGGTATTCGTGGTGGCTTAGTTCAATGTACATGTAGATATGCTAAAGCAAATAATAAATATGTTGAAAATTTTGATAGTACTCAAAAATCATCATATTTGATTTATTTGGATGCAAATAATTTATATGGTTGGGCTATGTCACAATCTTTACCATATGGAGGTTTTGAATGGATTTCAAGGGGGGAACTTGAAACATTACAGAGATTGCAGATGATATCCATATTCACGGATACTGTTTGTGCCTAACCGAAGTAGACACCTGCAGGACGATCGCGTCGCGGCAATGGTAACGATAGTTACTGCAATGCCGGACCACAGGCGATGCTGAACTGCGCTGAGGGTGAGCTAACGTGGTTAGCTGCTAGTTGAGATAGTGTATTACGAGCCCTATTCCCAGAGGTAGGAAGTAGAACCGCGGAGTTATGAGGTGTGTTGATAACTGATTTATTCTTCATTTGATACCTGCTTATATTCTACTTAGAACACGGAAGCTTAGAGTAATGGTTAGTGAAAGAAGCTATATTCTAAAGTAGGTCAGGGAATTATGATTACGGTAGCAGTTGCGTACTTGGCTCGGCTGACACCGCAAATGTGCTGACTGCATTGGCGGGTCAGCGTATCGTTGTGACGGTGAGATGGTGAGTTAGTGAGACATATAATATGCTGACCAGCAATTCTCATCTGCAGTGAGTGCTACTGAGCGCCTGGTACTGTTCCCAACTTGGCTACTGCTTGATTTGTTGGGTGTGGTCAAGTTGAGTACCTTTGGGTAGGAACATTCTCCCCCCCCATTGAGGGGTACCCTCAATTAAAGGCGTGATGTCGGTCAGCCCTTGGCCGAATTGTATAGAAAGCACCTAACAAATCATTGACCAAGGGGGATCTTTCCTTCAACTGCGGCGGTTCCTGTTTGTGATTCAGGTCCTTCACATCTTCTTGATGCTGCTTAACACTCCCCTTTGCGATAAAATTTACATTACCGTGGGGAGTGAGATTGTGCCCTCGTAGAATTTGATCATTTGGCACGTCTATGGTATGTGGACGTTCTGCAACAAAACTAAGATCTTTCTTGGTTAAGTTTAGAAATGTTGAACCAAAGTCAGCCTTCTTGTAGGTTTTGAATTGATGAGACGTCGGTTCAATATTCATCGGATTTTTATCTTTCGTTGGCTCATAAGCAGCGTTCGGTCCTGCAAAATCATCTCTGTTTTCTATTAGATTGGGGTTGATTTCCGTATCAGATGAGGTTTCTTTATTGAGATAACCTGTGATTACATAACCAAGCCTTGTGCCTTGTGCCAAAGGTTTATTAGGTCCTAGTTCAAGACGTTCACCGGTAATTACACGAGAAAATACTTCAACCTCTAAAGTTAGGTCAATGGGTCCTGGTTGCCGAAAGTCAGGATCTGCTAACGGCAGTCCCTCGGGAATATTAAGATCGGTTGTAATCGGTACTGACGGTTGGTCTGTAATGACTGTGGGCATAATAAATACCTCTAATAGTTTTTCAAACCCTGATGTAAAGGATGAGAGCTTTAGTGTTGATCTAATTGCTGTTGATATCTTTTCTCCGATTCCAGATATTTCAATCGGTGACCTTTGTTTGAGAGATAGCAGATCTGCCATTCTCCTTGAAATAAGATTCACCTGTGATCCACCATCTATTACAGCGCGACATGTTTGTAATTGACCGTTTGGCCCTTGTAATGAGACCTTGGCGGTCGCGAGCAAAGTATATCCTCCTACGTGGTCGTAGCCTGCAACGGTTACTGCGCCGGCCACTGGATTGCTAGTCGGTCCTTGGTGTAACAGTGAATGATGCCGTTGCTGGCAGACTCGACAAGTGGTCGCTGATCCACAGTTTTCAACCTTATGAGCTGTAGACAAACAATTTGTGCATGCTCCTACTTGAATAATGGCTTGGCGCCGTGCTTTGGGGTCCATTTGCTGGATACGGCTACATGCTCTAAGATTATGTTGTCCTAGGTGACAAGTCTTACAGCTTTCTTCGTTGTGAACTGACTGATGGCGGAGTGTTGCTGTAGGTTGAGCGCTTATCGTCTCCAGCATGCAAGCGCGCCGCTCAATAAACGTCAGTACACTCCATAACGTTGGAATTTCCGTTGGTGCATCCGCTGAATTTTCGAGAGCAGCTAGAGACTGCTGGTCTAGTTTTCTTCTGATAAGAAAACACAGGATTGGATCCCAGGATTTTGTGCTGATATCAAGGTTTTAAAGAGTACTCATTGAATTTTTTATAGTGTCATGCAAGGCCCTTAGTTGGCGCGAGGAGCCGTCTATAGGCTTATGGTCAATAATTTTTGCAATGGCGGCGAATACTAGTATTTTTCCGTTCTGGTACCTGGCCTTTAAACGCAACCAGGTGTCGTCATAGCCACCCTGTGAGAAGGCTGTGTCTGTCAAGACGTTTCTCGCTTCACCACGAAGCGAACTCTGTAGAATATGTAGTTTTTGACTGGCCGAATATGGTTTGTTATGTACCAATTCCACAAAGAGATCATGGAACCGTGGCCAGTCTAGATACTCGCCGTTGAACTCCGGAATGCTCATTGGCGGAAGTGCCAAGTTTAGGCTCATTGGCGCGTCGTTTTCTCGTAGCAGGTTCATTTCGTATTCCTCGTATAATGTGTGGAATTGGGCTAGCTCTGCTTCTGCCAGAGCTGCGGCCCCAGGTGTGCTATCCAATTCGTCGTGGGCTTGCCTTAGTAAAGCCCAATGGAGATCCAGGTGCCTTTGTAGGGCTGCGGTGACGGTTGGGGCGTTCGAGGCTAATGTTAATGATGACTCCAATTCGTTGCATCTTCTCTGCAACTGTCGGATCACCGTGTCAATTGTGGAATCTCCTTTGACTTGATCTCTTGTTGCGAGCTTGATGTTGGTCGAAGTTCGTCTGGGGGCCTTCGGAAGCTCGCTTCCAGTCGGCATGTTGTCCAGAAAGATATTCTGATATTTTTCGACCAGCTCTTTAAGTGCTACTAGTCGTGAAGAGTACTCACTTCCAGTGGGTAGTGCCGCTTGCTGGACTTCTTCATCTAGGTCGCAAAACTGCTGCAAGAGATCGTTTAACTGAGTTAGCTTACCGGAATAATAGCCGTCTCGGTGGCGTCGGTCGGCAGAATCCTTGCCATAATTTTTAATGAGCTGTTGGATTTTCCCTTGCAGCTCGTTTTGGGTGTCTAGTAATCGATTGTGTAAATCGATTCTTGTGTGACTTGTTTCCTCAATGAATGAAGTCGACATATTGTGTGTCTTGGGAACAAAGAATCTTGTGAAGCTGGATGAAGCTGAGTATCCTGTGAAGCTGGATGAAGCTGAGTATCCTGTTAAGCTGGATGAAGCTGAAGTTCCTGTGACGCTGGAAGAAGAAGCGTATCCTGTGAAGCTGGATGAAGCTGAAGTTCCTGTGACGCTGGAAGAAGAAGCGAATCCTGTGAAGCTGGATTAAGCTGAAGTTCCTGTGACGCTGGAAGAAGAAGCGTATCCTGTGAAGCTGGATGAAGCTGAAGTTCCTGTGACGCTGGAAGAAGAAGCGAATCCTGTGAAGCTGGATTAAGCTGAAGTTCCTGTGACGCTGGAAGAAGAAGCGTATCCTGTGAAGCTGGATGAAGCTGAAGTTCCTGTGACGCTGGAAGACGAAGCGTATCCTGTGAAGCTGGATGAAGCTGAAGTTCCTGTGACGCTGGAAGAAGAAGCGAATCCTGTGAAGCTGGATTAAGCTGAAGTTCCTGTGACGCTGGAAGAAGAAGCGTATCCTGTGAAGCTGGATGAAGCTGAAGTTCCTGTGACGCTGGAAGACGAAGCGTATCCTGTGAAGCTGGATTAAGCTGAAGTTCCTTTAGTGGGAAGGGGGTTGCTTGAGTGTGATCCTTTGTTGTTAAAGGATCACGTCGGGGTCACCAATGTTTGTGCCTAACCGAAGTAGACACCTGCAGGACGATCGCGTCGCGGCAATGGTAACGATAGTTACTGCAATGCCGGACCACAGGCGATGCTGAACTGCGCTGAGGGTGAGCTAACGTGGTTAGCTGCTAGTTGAGATAGTGTATTACGAGCCCTATTCCCAGAGGTAGGAAGTAGAACCGCGGAGTTATGAGGTGTGTTGATAACTGATTTATTCTTCATTTGATACCTGCTTATATTCTACTTAGAACACGGAAGCTTAGAGTAATGGTTAGTGAAAGAAGCTATATTCTAAAGTAGGTCAGGGAATTATGATTACGGTAGCAGTTGCGTACTTGGCTCGGCTGACACCGCAAATGTGCTGACTGCATTGGCGGGTCAGCGTATCGTTGTGACGGTGAGATGGTGAGTTAGTGAGACATATAATATGCTGACCAGCAATTCTCATCTGCAGTGAGTGCTACTGAGCGCCTGGTACTGTTCCCAACTTGGCTACTGCTTGATTTGTTGGGTGTGGTCAAGTTGAGTACCTTTGGGTAGGAACAGATACATTTTTGAGGTAGATTTAAAATATCCCTTAAAATTGCACGATAAACATAATGATCTTCCATTTTGTTGTAATAATCAGTTACCAACAATGTCAGATAAAATAAAAAAATTAATTGCTGATTTAAGGGAAAAGAAAAATATATAATTCATTATAAAAATCTTCAACAGTGTATAGAAAATGGATTAATTCTAACAAAAATTCATAGAGGTCTTCGCTTGTTTCAGAAGCCTTGGCTAAAAACATATATTGATTTGAATACATTCCATAGAACTAATGCAAAAAATACAGTTGAAAAAGATTTTTTTAAACTTTTAAATAATGCTGTCTACGGAAAAACAATGGAAAATGTCGATAAGCGCGTTAATATTAAATTAATTACTGTATGGGAAAGTGCTTCACCATCCGATTCTTCTGGTCCAAAAAGGCATTGTGGTAGATCTCTTATTTCAAAGTCGAACTTCCATAGTGTCAAACAGTTTTCAGAAAACTTCTTTGCCTTTCAAATGAAAAGATTTAATGTGTTGAACAACAAACCTTTATATTTAGGTTTTGCTGTATTAGATTTATCGAAATGGAAAATGTATGATTTTCATTATAATTATATCAAACCTAAATACAATGAAAATGTTCAATTAAATTATATGGATACAGATTCTTTTATATATACTATTAACACTGAAGATTTTTATAAAGATATTCAGAATGATGTCGAGATGAAGTTTGATACATCAGATTATTCTGATGAATTACTTAATCTCTATAATTTTCCTAAAGCTAATAAAAAAAGGATGGGTTTTTTTAAAGATGAACTCAATGGAAGACCTATGACTGAATTTGTTGGTTTGAGATCAAAAATGTATGCCTTTAAAATATCTAATAGTAATGACAGCTCTGAAAAAACAGTGAAAAAATCAAAGGGTGTTAAAAGAAGTGCAATAGATCAATTAACTTTTAATAGTTTTAAAAAATGTTTGTTTTCGGAAGAGGAAGTGGTACGCTCCATGTCAATGATTAGATCTAAAAATCATCTTTTATCAGCAATTAAATGTAAAAAAGTAGTTCTCAGTCATAAAGACACAAAGGTTCTTATCCAAGACAATAAAATTAATACACTACAATATGGCCATTTTAAAATAGATGAAAAAAGATTAGAAAATAAACTTAATGAAATAGATTCAAATATTTATGTTTATGAACAAAGAATAAAAGAAATAGAGAATTGTCCTAATAGAAATAATTATCAAGAGAATGAAATAGAAAAATTTCACAAAAATATAGATGAATGTGAATTTGAAATGTTTTGTACAGAATAAGAATTAAATTTACTAAATGATGAAAAAAATTAATAAATGTACCCTATAATTGTAAATAAGACAGAACAAACAACGCTTTTTTATTTAAAGGTTAAAATGTAAGGTAATGTATAAACCAAATATTACAATTCACAATATTATTATTATAAAATTTTTATATAACAGAACAAACATCGCTTTTACTTACAGGTTAATGTTAAAATTTATGAAAATGTACAGAACATGAAAAAATTTGAATTTAACAGAAGAATTACAATATTTTCTTGGAATTACATTCAATTTGCTTACTTTCTTCTATATTTAGTGGTATAGTTTGTTTATAGTTATCTATACCACCCTGTAATCTATACACTTTATTGTCATCATTACTTAAAGGAATTGATTTAATGTATTTATCATTATCTTCATCTAAATTAAACGGTATAGTTTGAACATAGTTATCTATACCACCCTCAACAACAATAGTTTCATCCTCACTAGATGATCTTGGAATACATGGTTCCGGATTTTCATAATCATAAAGGATTGTATCATGGTCATCATCATCATCATCATCGTCATCACCATACAAATTGAAAGACAATTTGCCATCCCCTTTTTTATTAATGTTTGGAGTTCTGAAAATGTAAATATTTTACTATATATATATATACAAATATTATTTTATATGTATTTAACCAACCTTTTTGAGCTCCATCCGAAATATTATTTTCAACTTTTTTATTAATGCTTTGGAGTTCTGAAAATATATATATATATATTATTAGTACATAAAATTATATATATATATATATATATATATAAATATATATATATATATATATATATTAAACTCACCTTTTTTTTAATTTACTCGAATTATTATTTTCATCTTCTATTTTTATATTCTGCAAAAACAAACATATTTCCCTACTCAATCAGATTATGATATAATATCACTATTAGTTATTTTGAAATCGTTAATATCGTTAATTGGTATTTTATCTGTACTAATCTGACTTTCCTTTTTTATTTAAATATTCAACCATCATTTGAGCTGCTAAATTTCTCTTTCTTAAATATATCCCATTAATTCTTTCTGCTTCATCGATTTCAATTTCATGGATTTGTGGACCATCACTAAGATAACCTGTTTCTTCTTCTTCTATCTCTTCTCTTTTACTCTCTTGTTTGGAGAGAAGATCAGCATCCTTTGATATTTTTTCATAAACAACCCCATCTTTTCGTCTCTCTGCATTAATTACTGTTTGGGATAAAACTTCTGCAAATTCAAAACAATTTATTCTTAAAGTTGCTAAGGGGGTATTAGTATTGCGTTTAGATTTTTGGTGGCGGTGGCGATTAAAGAAATATTTTAAATTCATACGCTTAGATTTACTTAAACTTCGCCTAGAATGTGTTCTTCTATATACAGTGGTCGGCATATGTATTTTGACAAAATAAAAGTTAAGTATACTCATAACTTGAATTTACTTCTTGTAAACTATAGGCATCAATGGAAAGGTAATTTCAATGCCGTTTGAATGATACAATACATTTCTTTACCCATTCAGTACTTATTGAAAAGGACAAATTTGTGTAAATCAACTTTTAAATTTTTTTTAAAAACTTTTTTCTTCGTCTTGAAAACTTAAATTTTTTGATGCAAAAAGTTTCTTCAAACAAAAACAATAGTAACTGCAAAAAGAATTTTTTAAAAATCATTTTTCTTATATTTTTTATGAATTTTTGAAAATGCTTAAAAACAGGCATTTGAGCCATATTTTTCTCTTTTTCATACAAATTTTTTCCGACATTGTCACCTTCAAAAAATCATAAAAAATATAAGGAAAATGATTTTTGAAAAATTCTTTTTGCAGTTACTATTATTTTTGTTTGAAGAAACTTTTTGCATCAAAAAGTTTAAGTTTTCAAGTCGAGGAAAAAAGTTTGAAAAAAAAATTTAAAAGTTGATTTACACAAATTTGTCCTTTTCAATAAGTACTGAATGGGTAAAGAAATGTATTGTATCATTCAAACGGCATTGAAATTACCTTTCCATTGATGCCTATAGTTTACAAGAAGTAAATTCAAGTTATGAGTATACTTAACTTTTATTTTGTCAAAATACATATGCCGACCAGTGTATATTATTGTAATGACATTTAACTCCTACTGTAGCAGTTTTGTATTGGACGGTAAAGATTCTGTTTAGACCCCTTCTTCCCAAATCCATATGCCCTCCTATTCTCCTTTCATTTTCAACTAATTTTTGCTTAAAATTCTCATTTATACCTCTCTTTGTGAATTCGATTTGTGAGTTGTGTATGTTTTCAGTGCTTTTTAATTTATGAGTAGTGTTCCTTTTTATTGGAACCCGACTTACACTTTCAAATTCTGTATCACTATCACTGATCCCCAACACTAATTCTTGTGACGTATTACTAAATGTTGGTGCTCGACTTACGTTTTCAAATTCTCTTTCACTATCATTTATACCCATATCAATTTTTTCTGATTTTTCATCTCCCATGTTTTTATTTTCTATGTGATCAACACTTTCATTTTCGCTATTAAAATCAAAAAGATTGCTTGGGGTTGTAGTTGTTTCAGATGTAGTTGATGTAGCTGATTTTGTTGTATCTTCTTCCAGAACTTCTTTTTTTAATGTAGTTGCTGCTGTTGTAGTTGTTGTTTCATCCTTCTCCTCCTCCTCCAGAATTCCCCTTCTCATTGTAGGTGTAGTTGTACTTGTTGTAGTTGAGGTAGATGTAGTTGTAGTAGATGATTGTAACGAACTGATTTTTATTGTCTGCTCGCTACGAGATTCGTGCGGCTAGCTCAGTATATTGTGCGTTCGTCCCACCAAATTTATATTAACGTGACCGCCCAGTAGCTCAGTGAGAAAGCACAGAATTCACGGGTTCGTATTGGGTTTATTGTGGGTATATTATTACAAGTGTCTTAGTCGCTTGGTTGGCCTTGACTCGTTGCTTGTGACCCTCGGTACGTCCGATGGTCCTGATTGACTCGACGACCTCTCGCCTTTGAAGACTCGGTGCTCCAGTCCTGTAGCTCTCTGAAGATACTCGCAGCTCCCTGAAGATCCTCGCAGCTCCCTGAAGATACTCGCAGCTCCCTAAAGACGCTCGCTGCTCCCTGAAGACGCTCGCTCGCTGATCGCTTCGCACGCGTGACTTGGTGACTGCTGGTAACGACTCGGACTCGCGAGGGGGTCAGCCGTACGGGCTTAGGGAAGCGTCACCGTTCTCAGACTAGGGTGAACAGAAGCTGCGCTCTCCAGGATCGCTCCTTTCGACACACCGCCGCCTGTCCCTTGCTCTGTCCCGGATGGTCCCACTGGGGTTTCCGCTCAGCCCGCGCGGACAGTCAAGGCGGAACGCCAGAAAGCTGCCTCGCGCTTTACTTCGCTTCCACGCCTAGTGTAAACGAACGTTCCACCCTAGCCTCACCCTTTTGCTTTTGGTCCTGGACGTTTCCGCGTGGCTTTTGGTACTCGGGGTTCGGGCACGCCGCTCCGGGACCTCGCAAGTCGAATCTGTAGGGCTCTCCTGGACAATTCCACTCGAGACCGTACCGATCGACCGCTCTCCCTTCTGGCTTGTTATATTTGGGGTTCGGGCACGCCGCTCCGGGACCTCGCAAGTCCAATCTGTAGGGCTCTCCTGGACAATTCCACTCGAGACCGTACCGATCGACCGCTCTCTCTTCTGGCTGGTTATACTCTCTCCAGGCGTAACGCCAGGACTTTGTGGATAAAGTTAAACGACCGCCTTGACCTAGCCGTGTGACGCCCTCTGGATCTCAGCTACCTGCGTCTCAATTCGGAGATTCCTGGTATCCCAATCCCGAACGTCTCGACGTAGCAATCTTGCTCCTTGTAGGCTCCCACGGCGTTGTTTCCCTGGCGACTCGACTTGCTGTTGCTCCCTTGTAGATTATCGGGTTGTTTGATTGTTCACTTTGGTATCTGATTGATCTTGACGGTTTGACTCCTTGTGATCGACTGATCCAGCTGCCAGCGCTCTGCGGCCTTATATAGGGCCTCCGGGAACCGTTATTTCCCTTTTGCGCACGGCCCGCTGGATCTCTCCACTCTGGGTCCAAAGTCCGTGTCTCCTGGATGACCCACTTGTCGTTCCCGTACCGCTTCCAATCGATGCTCCGCCCACTGCTGCCATCCCGCTGATTCTCGTGATGCTTGTGGCACGCCTGTGTGCCGCTCCACCGCCGAGATGTGGCACTTCCTCTCCCGGTCCAAAGTTCACGGGAGAGTCCAAAGTCCGATGGAGTCCCGTTAACCGCTTTTGCACACGGCACTCGATCTCCATCCTCGGTCTCCAAACTCTCTCGCTCTCCTTCATTGGTCTCCAAACTCTCTCGCTCTCCTTCGTTGGTCTCCAAACTCTCTCGCTCTCCTCGCCGCGCCGTTACTACGCGAATTCGCCGCGTATCTGGCAAGCGGCCGGCCATCTGCTGCTGTTTCTATTTGTGGGGAGTTATTCAACTCCTCACATGATGATATAGTTGTTTCTTCTTCAACTGTACTTGTTGTTAAGTCTTTTTCATTAATGCTACCATTAATAGCATTAAATATTTTAGTATCGAGTTCACTTTTTAAGTTTGGTATCTCACTTTCATCACTTGTCTTGTTTATGAGATCCATAAAAATATGACTGTCCTCTAGGATCTCAAATTTTAAGTCAATTTTAATGATTTTTTTTAGTTTTTGAACATTGATAAATAACGCAATCGAATTATTGGAAGGCGATGGGTTTTCAATTAAAGTCATTTCATTGGGGAGTGGTACCATTTTCACCATCGGATTAAAGAGGGAAAGTATCACAAAAAATATTATAAAAACCGTCATTTTAATTTTGATTTTGTTTTTTTTGACAATCGAACAAACGAACGAATGAATGAATAAGCAAACGATCCGAAATTGAGTTGCGTGAACGAATAGATGGAAACTGAATACTTTTTGAAATTCTTCCGCCTTTATACCCTCCAGATTTGTATATATAAATATATAACGTTCTGTTCAAATTCTTATCTGTACATGCTTTTCTTCACACTTAATAAATAGGAATTGCGTGATTGTGAAGAAACATAATTTATTTTCACGCATTGACGTCAATGTCTACATTTTAATTGTTCATTATAGAATTTCGTTTTTATGAATCCAACTATCTTCTGATTTTGAAAAGCCTACCCAACGCACAAGCACATAATCAAGTTCCACCCAAAATTCTTATCTTTTAGTCTAGCCAACGCACAAGCTCATAATCAAGTTCCGTCCCGTTTATAAATAGGAATTGCGTGCTTGTGAAGAAGAAACATAATTTATTTTCACGCATTAACGTCAATGCCTACATTTTAATTGTTCTATGCTTCCACTTGTTCTTTATAGAATTTCGTTTTTATGAATCCAACTATCTTCTGATTTTGAAAAGCCTAGCCAACGCACAAGCACATAATCATCTTTTTGTTTCACAATCTTTTCAACAAGATAAGTATTAGGGAATTTTGTTTTTTTAATTTCTTGTTTATAGAAACCACCTTGTACTGGATCACCCTTCAAGTCCTCAAGTAAATATGTGGTGGGGGATGTATTTTGTACTCTCCGAATTCGAAAAATTTCCGTTGTCCAGTTTGGGGTATAGCCTTTTTCAAAGACATGTTTATATTTACTTATTCGTACATGATCCCCCTCTTTAAAGTCCCACATTTGTAAATATTTTTAGATGATTGTATGATCTCATCAAAATCTGTTTTTCATTTTTAGCATTGACGTCAATAGGCTTCATTTTAATCGTTCTATGCTTCCTGTTATTATAATTATTAATCAACTCTTTGTATATTTGAAGCCAAGTATATTTTCCATTAAAACTAAACTCACGCCACATAAGTTCTTTTATTGTTCTATTAAAACGTTCCACAATAGATGCTTTAAGAGTACTAAATGTTGAGTAATGATTAATTTCATATCTTTTCATCAATTCTCTAAATTGTTTATTATAGAATTCATTTCCATTATCTGTTTGTAAATTCTTTGGTACTCCACGACCAGATTTCATTATTTTTTCCATTGCTTTTGTAACTTCTTCTGCATTTTTTGATTTTATTGCTTCACCCCATCCATATTTAGAAAATGTATCTATTACTGTTAACAAATACCTATACCCCTTATTTGATGATGCATATGCCCCCATTTCAACCAAATCAGCCTGCCATAAATCATTAATACCCTTTACTATAACTCTACGTCTTGGGAAATTCTTGAATGATGGGCGATGTAACTCATTTACAATATCTCGTTTACTCATAGCTTTATTTTATCTGGTATAAATGGTTTCTTCTCTAAAGATTCAGTTTCACCTTTTAAAACTGAGGTTGGTGCAATTATATAATTGAAAATGTTACTTTCTATTTCATTTATATCCTCCACTACCTTATTAAAAGTTTTTATGAGAAATTCCAATTTTTTAGAAATTTCACTCACTTTTCCCTCAATATTATTGATTCGAGGTCTTAATCTAAAGATTTGTTGTTTCTGCGGTTGCTTAGAAATTTCATTAGATGTATTCTGTACTAGTTTACTTATTTCATCATCAATATAAATCTTTGTTGCAATATCATTTTCATGAATGGGGGGTAGGGAATTTTTAAATCGTTTCTTCTGATTATTTAAATGTCCATCATAATCATTAAGTATACTTTGAAATTTTTCTAGACCTTTTGTTATATCTCTTGAGTACTCTTTCTCATTTAAAAAACAACCAAACTTATCAACTGACATTTTAATTATAAAATAAATAATGAAAGAGTGGTATATTTATGTATGATCCACATTAATTGTTAAGACTTCTTCTTCGTTTACACGATGTGCAAATGGACTTTTCCGAAGTATTATTCCATCTATTTGTGTCTGATCAGAACGAATGATTGGTGGAGGTTTTTTTAAATGTTGGTTTATGAATTTGTTAAGATTTCCAATTTATCTAGAAGCTCTTTTATTGAATTATGTATATACTCCATTTGAGTTATCATTTTTATTACTTTACTTTCCAGCTCTGATACTCTTTTATTTCGTAGTTGAAATGATTTAGTTATAGTTTCCATTTGATGTGATTTCGCTTCATTAATTTTATCATCAACATAAAATTTAATAGCCAAATCATTTCCATTTATTGGTTTTGAAGAGTTTTTAATTCTTTTTTTCTGAACATTTATGTGACCATCAGTGTCTAGATATATACCTGTAAGACTCTCAACTTCCCTTTTGAAAAGCGAGGAAAAATCTCTATCATTTGAAAAGTGACCAAACTTGTCAATAGACATTTTACTATTAAACAAAATGAGAAAATGTTTTCTATTTTATTAATATATTATTTTTGCTTCCCGCAATTCTTCTATTATTGAAAGAATTTCATTAGTATGGTTATTATTACCAGCAGCTCTCGATGCCATTAAGAGTTGCAATCTTTCAACAAGTTCATTAACATTATCCCAATATACATAGTTTGGTGGTATTTTTTGTAGTCTCATATACCCAGAACCAGTAAATTCTTCATTTACTGAAGATGATATTAATGGTTTAATAATTGAAGAATATTTTTTAGAACGATTACCCTTTACTTGACCATCTGGTTGATAGTTTCTTTTGTGAGCACTTGTTTCAATTAAAATGTTTTTATATGATTCTAAATCATTCTTAGTATAATCCTTAGGACTATTATGAAAAATTAAAGAGTATAGACCTGGTGATAGAGTCCATAAATTTCCACTTCCTAATTCCATTAAATTTTTTTTAATTTTTAGTGTTGTATTACCCAACATTAAAATATTATTTTATTCTCTTGGTCCATAACTATTGTCTAAAATCTTTTCTTGCTTTAACTAATTAATGTTGAGATTGTACTTCACCCCGGTTTCTTCATATACACTTTCATTTAAATCATCTGTGTGAGGCTGTTGTGAAACATCGGATTCATCTATAAGAGACTGTTGTGAAACATCAGATTTATCTATAAGAAACTGTCGTGAAAAAGCATCAACATAAGCATCACTCTCACTATCACTTTCGATTACTCTCTCGTGTACCCTTTTTTCTTTTTTACTTTTAGGTACTTTTATTTTCTCTTTCTTGAACTTAGTCTTAATATCATGTGTATCATTAATATATTCTTTTTTATTCAATTTTTTATTTTCAGTGAGTAATTCATGTAAAGGTTCTGTAATAGGTTTAAAAGTTTCCTCCAAATTTGATACGTTCTCATTTTTTATTTGTTTCAATTCATAAAATTTTCTTTTTAATGAATTTCTACTTTTCGTCAACTGTTCTAAAAGTTTACGCTTCATTGTTGTCGTTTTCTCTGATACTCATGTGCTACTGGGAAAAATTTAGTATAATTTAAATATTTATAACAAAGGGTTTGAGTTTTATAAAACTTTATTTTTATTTTTATTTATCAAAATAGATACATTAATAATATTAAAAATGAAAACATTTTAAGCCTTATTTAATTCTTAATAGAGATTGTTATCATTCTTTTTAATAATACAAAAAAGATTATCTTTTATATATTCAATTGTTGAATCCTCTAAAGTTGAGTATCGTTCCGGCAAGTACAGCATATACTCTTCAAGTTCAAGAGTGAGGGCCATCCCAAAGCTGGTTTTCTTACGTTGAGCACGTCGAATAGGGTAGCACACCTCCGATTCCATCTTCGTCTTTGTTAAAAGAGGTTTTGGTGCGTTACCATTAAAATCCTTGAGTACTTTCATCATTCCCGGATTGACCATTTGTAGTTGTTTCTTCTTGTAGTTGTTTTCGTTGTTTTTGTTGTTTTTACCTGTTTTTGTTGTTAATTTTACTTGTTTTTTAGCAGATGTAGCTGTTTTTAGCAGTTGTATCTGTTTTAATTGTTGTTGTTGTTTTACTGTTTTAACTGTTTTTTATGTTGTTCTTGTTGTTGTTGATTTTGATGATTGCAAGATTTTTAGGTTGAAACTTTAGGCTGAGAACGTTTTAGCTTGAAACTTTTAGGTTGAGACTGTTTGCAGGTGGTTTTAAAATGTGTTTTAGAATAACTTTTGATCGAGTTTTTATACCTTGAGGTAAACTAACCCTCCCTGTTCTTTCTCATTCTTGATTTAGAATCGACCAATCATAGCAGTGAATAGCATGTAAATAGGGTGGGTTTCAAGAATCATAGAGAAATTACTTGATCATAGTGTAAAAGTTAGGGTGGGATCGAGAGTAAGAATTGGAGGGACAGGTGTCCACAGTTGGTACTATTAAAGGCTTGTTTTCTCTCATAGTTATAGTTAATGTTATTCCCCAAGTATTTCACAATTTCTTTTGGGGGTTGTAAATTTCCAAAACTATCAAAGTAATGTATACTTTTTGTATTTTTGTTATAAGCTAACCAATGTGTACCATTTGATGAACTATCATCCAGGTTTATAATTCCTGACTCTTCTCTCCAAGGAGATTTGGGCAGTGAGTCTCTCATAAACACACATCTGAAATGTGGAATGTACTTTTGAGCAAAATTCAAAATTTCGAAATTTGAAAGAGGTTTTTTAGGTAGCTTAGTAATTAGTTTTTTGGATTTCCTCTAAATGGATTAAGATATAATCCATAACCTTTTCTATAAGGTTTAAGAAACATACCTTCACCCACCTTAATACTTTCCATTTTCTTATTATGTTGTTTACTCTCTTCTAATTGTTTTTTCCCCATATTTGCATTATTGATAGTTTTAGCAATGGCTGCACTACCAGAGGCGAGACTACCTAATGCACTTAGTGCAGTCAAAATGGGTACAATAGGTAAAAAACCACCAATTTTGATTTTTTATTGACTGCTTTACGTACAACCTTAATCGCACTCATTAGATCTAGTGGCTTCTGAGTTTTCAATGCCCGCATTCCTGTTTGGATAACATTTGAAAAACTCTTTACCTTTGATTTCCTTTTCTTACACTTTCTCTTTGTTCCCTTTTTCACACCCATTCCGAATTTCTTTTTTGTTTTCATAATATTTGTAATCAAGTATGCTGCTGTTTTCTCTGCAATACTACTATCTTTTGAACCAACACGTTCCCACGCTTTATTTATTAGTACTGCGTCAGCCTTATGTCGATCAGCTAGATCCTTATATTCTGAATATGCAATATCATGTACTCTACAAGCTTCATCCAATTGATTTATCCCACGATCACCGCGCTCCAACCTTTGTTTTAGCTTTGTTCCAGGTCCACAAAAATTATAACCAGGAATATGTACTTCAAATGGAAGTGTGTTAATTATTTTGTTGATAATACCACTAACTCGTTTCAAGTTTGAACTCTGACTGCAACAATTATAAAAACTTTTACCCATTTTATATAATGTTTAATCAAGGAGCATTTCTCATCGAATGAAGTACATTACACACGTGAATATGCGTTTAATACGTCAAAAACAAGAAATCTGTGTTAGAAATATCGAGGGTGGTGATCATTCATTAACAAATTCAGTTCCACGACGTAGTTCTTTATTACCCAATACAATAAGAGCATTGATTGTCGGTCCCTCAAACTGTGGAAAAACAAATGTAATGCTCAGTCTTATTAAAAGTCCAAACGGGCTTAAATTTGAGAATATATATGTATTCTAAAAGAGTTTATATCAACCAAAGTATGAGTATTTAGAGAAACTATTTAAACCGCTAAAGGGCATGGGATAATATACGTTCTCACAAAATGATGAAGTTTTACCACCCCCTAAGGCTAAAGAAAACTCTATAATGATTTTTGACGATGTTGCTTGTGAAAAATAAAACAACATTCGTCCATATTTCTGTATGGGACGTCATAAAAATATATATTCTTTTTACCTATGTCAAACATATACTCATATTCCAAAACATCTAATACGTGATAACGCGAATATGATTATAATGTTTAAACAAGATGATTTAAATATGCGTCGTGATCATGTAAATACTGATATGTCCTATAATTCATTTATGAGAATTTGTCAAAAGTGTTGGAGTGATAAATACGAATTCCTCATAATAAGTATAGAAAACGATATAAAAAAAAGGAAGATACAGGAAGGGTTTTAATGAATTTATAATTATTTGAGAATATAAGTTTCATTCTGTAAGCTATATTTTCACAGTACATTATTAGATTCCAAAATGAGTAGATCATTTACTCTTACATTAAATGGCAATGAACCCATTACAAACATTTCTTATTTCCCACCCATTGAACTGACAAATGGTGAATATGAGTGTGCACTCATTGACTTTCATATGTACAACTCTATACCCAATGTTGATATAAATAATAATCTATTTCATATTGGTGATAAAGTAATTCAACTTCAATAGGATCATATGAACTCAATGATATTTATGATTTTCTAAAAAAAAAACTAAAAGATTATGATCTTGAGAAAACATTTCAAATGGAGAGTAATAATAACACACTTCAAGTTCATATTACAACTACCAAGGAACCTATTTATTTTAATAGAAACAACTCCATTGGACAATTGCTTGGTTTCAATAAAAAAATAATTTACCCCGACTTGAAAGAAACATATATATCTGATCAACCTGTCAACATTTTAAAAATAAACACAATACGCTTAGTATGTAATATTGTAAGCGGATCATATATTGATAGTAGACAAGATCATGCATTATACGAATTTGGAATTAATGTTCCACCGGGCTATAAAATGAATATCACACCACACAATCTTATTTACTTACCAGTCAACACTAGAGAAATAAGTACACTCTCTATACACATAACGGTGAATTAATACGGTGAATTAAAACGGTGAAAACTATACAATTCGGTTACACTTAAGATTAATACAATGATTATATAGAATAAAAGAGGTGATACTTACCATCATCAGCACACTTTAAAACATAAAGTTAAAGGAAGAGGATCGAAACCAAAAATACACACACTTACATTAAAAAATAAGTTAATTCTTAAATCACTGGGCTTCAAAATGCGAGTTTAACTAAAGTCATGGGGTTGAATGAAATATTGGCAGTACGGGAAAAACCTTTCTCTGATGAAAGTATATCAAAGAAGGAATATCACAGCTATCAACCCTATCAACAATCATTTAAACCAAATAATGAGATAAGAATTACAATCCAAAATCAAGATTTATATGTACTCCCCCATGAGAGTCTTCTAAATTTTCAAGGAGATATTACCCTAATTAAGGAAGGGAGAGCGATAGAAACTCAAAATGTTATTGCGAGAATGAGAAATAATTGTATGGCATACTTTTTAGATGAAATACGCTATGAAATCAATGGTGTTGAGATAGATAGAACAAGATTTAGTGGTATTACTTCTACAATAAAAAACTTTGTTTCTTTAAATCAATTTGAAAGCAAGAGACTTTACAATTCTGGATGGAGTGGAGGACCCGATTTCAATTTAACCCCCCACTTCAACTTTTCAATACCCCTTAAAAATCTACTTGGATTTGCTGAAGATTTCAAAAAAGTATTATTAAATTGTAAACATGAACTAGTACTATTAATATCAAAAAATTTTAATGATGTACTTGAGCAAGATAAATTTGAGAGTGCACAATTAGTCGGAAAATATCATCTCAATATGACTAAAATGGAAAATTCCTCATATAACACCCAGCGATTCAACGAAAATTAAAATGTATGATATTATAAAAAGTGGAACCAATCTACCGATTGCATTCCGTAGTTGTGATACATACATTAACCCTAAACTAAGTAATGGAACAAATCATGTTTGGAATGTTTGATTTAAAGATAACCACCATCTGATTACAAACAATTTAAGAAATCTAAAGGTCTACTTAAACTCTGAAACAAATCCCTACGATGACTTAAACTTTGACTTTGAAAAAGATCGATTTGCACACCTATATGAAATGTATTGCAAGTTTCAATCTAGCTACTATAACCGAAGTGAATCTCCTTTACTATCACCTATAGAGTTTAAAACTAAAGCTCCTATTATCGTAATTGACTTATCATATCAAAATGAAATGGTTAAATCGGGACCCATTGATGTTAGGATTTCAATTGAACTTACCAAGCCCACTATCGAAAATGTTCAAGAAAATTGCGTGCTCATACATGATCGTTTAGTTGAATATAACCCGTTGAATGGTCTAGTTCAGCGGATTGTCTAACAATTAATCAATTATGAGTGAAGATATTGTTGCAATTGATGTTCAAGGATTTCTTGGGAACAACAATAAATTTATTCTAAAGGAAATTGGAGTCGTATTCAAAAACGAGACAATCTTGAATTCTAATTTTATCATACACTCTCCACATGATTTTATTGAATTGAATAAGAAATGTAGAAAAACAGCTACTTGGCTAACAAAAAAATTTATTGGAATGATGGAGTATACTTTTTCAAAGAAACACAAATGTATTTAAGAGAAATAATTAGAAAACAGGAAATAATTTGTAAGGGATATCAAAAAAGGTTATTCCTACAAAAATTTTTAAAAATTGATAATGTAATTAACATTGATGAAATTGGTTGTCCCTCTCTAAAAATAATGGATGGAAAGCACTTTCCATATTGTTCATTACATGCTCGGGATGGTGTCTGCTCTCTGAACAATGCTCATAAAATCTTAAACTTTTACACAAACGAAAACTCCTAAACACCTTTTAACCATTCATTCACATTTTGAGAGTCGGGAAAATAAGTTTACTAAATGACTGATTCTAATAACAATCTTAATATACCGACTTATTCATCTTTAATAAATAAAATTAATTTTTTTATTAATACATTTGGAAATATGATTTCAAAAGAGGACTTGAAATTACTACTGGAGACAAGGAACATGTTCATGGGTACTGACGTAAAGGAGTTTATAAAAACAACATTTGGAGAACATTTAAATTTATGTACATTTTCTAATGATAATATAGAAACTTGTGCTTGTTTTCATTTTGTAATTCAACAATATAGAGTTCGAAAATTAATTTCATCATATATTGAAATTTTAAAATAAAGAGAAAACCAAAAAAAATTTTCTATTGTTTTGAATTTGTTTTCGAGGGTGGGTCTATCATCAGCTGTTGCATTTTTTAACATCTGTTTTCTAAGTATAATACAACGAGTTATCTTTACCAAAGTTTAGTTTAAGATAAACATTCAGACTATTACGTTGAAAGAAAAAATGATTTCCTCAAAAATTTAAGAGTTCTTAAGGGAGCATGGAAGTGAGATCTTCAAGGAACATGCTTCGAAATTGAAATCATTTTATACATTTTTTAAAGATGTAGAAGCCACCCCACTAATTTATTCAAAGTATGGAGAACACCTATCATCCTGTGCATGGGCATATGATGATTGTAAAGTTGGACCTGACAGTTGCAGGTGTATGCATGTTGAAAAGAGAGAAGAAGACGCCTTAAAATTGATGGAAAGATACATTCATTTATTTAAAAGACTCAATGTAAACTAATTTAAGACGAATATATAGAAATAAAAACGTATTTGACTAAACAAACGATCTCATTTGTTTTTGTGTATATTCTGTTAGGAACCACCACCAACATCCCTCTTACACTCCTACGCTTACTTTCCCATCTAATGCTCGCTAAAGAGGGGAGAGGTTACCGAACTCACGCTTGTTTCACACAACAAAAGTATGCGGTCTAATATCTCTCAAGCCAACACCTTTTGACCACAAGACCGTAGCCAGGTGTCACCTACAACCCTAATTTAATCAACAAAACGCCCACGCATAACAAAACAACTTCCCTTCCTCCTCCTCCTCCGCCTAAATATAGTTTTACAAATTCATACGCATGACAAAACACCCCTTGTAAAACGAATAGTTTTCTAAAACTGAACTACTTTTTACATTTCTCCTTAACACATACATTTTTGAAAACTTAGAAGGTAACCGTCTCCTCTCTCATGTAAGCGCGTGAGAAAAAATTTTCAAATATGATTAAAGAAAAACGTATTTGACTAAATAAACGATCTCATTTGGTTTTGTTCTGTTAGGAACCACCACCACAGTCACCATTTTGACCACAAGACCGTAGGCAGGTTACACTAACAGGTGTCACCTACAACCCTAATTGAATCAACAAAACGCCCACGCATAACAAAAAAAAGTTTTTGTTAGAAACCAACAAGCAACACCCCTCTTACACTCCCACGCTCACTTTGCCATCTAATGCTCGCTAAAGAGGGGGAGGTTACCGAACTCACGCTTGTTTCACACCACAAAAGTATTCGGTCTAATATCCCTCAAACCAACACCTTTTGACCACAAGACCGTAGCCAGGTGTCACCTACAACCCTAATTGACTTAACAAAACGCCCACGCATAACGCGTTCTAACCCAAGTTAGAAGCAACATAGTGACCTGTGTGCAACCATTGCACTCCACAAAATCCTACGCATGACAAAACACCTCCTATCACACACGCACCTTTAGCGTGAGAAAAAGACAAGACAAAACAAGACATATCAAAACACCCCTCTCTCACACTCCTACACACCACTTTCTAACCTCATTAAGTGACCTGTGTGCAACCATGCTCATCTAACTAGGGTCAGCAACACCCCCCTTTTTGACTTAATTATGCTAATAAGGTCATTATAACACCTGTGTGCAACCATGCGTGACTAATTAGGGTCACCCCCACCTCCTTTTTTGACATGATTAATTACCTAGTGAGCCAGCACGCGTATTAATCTACTACTGATACACATGATATTAAGACTAAGTTCAAGAAAGAGAAAATAAGAGTACCTAAAAGTAAAAAAGAAAAAAGGGTACACGAGAGAGTAATCGAAAGTGATAGTGAGAGTGATGCTTATGTTGATGCTTTTTCACGACAGTCTCTTATAGATGAATCTGATGTTTCACAACAGTCTCTTATAGATGAATCCGATGCTTCACAACAGCCTCACACAGATGATTTAAATGAAAGTGTATATGAAGAAACCGGGGTGAAGTACAATCCCAACATTAATCAGTTAAAGCAAGAAAAGATTTTAGACAATAGTTATGGACCAAGAGAATAAAATAATATTTTAATGTTGGGTAATACAACACTAAAATTAAAAAAAATTTAATGGAATTAGGAAGTGGAAATTTATGGACTCTACCACCTGGTCTATACTCTTTAATTTTTCATAATAGCCCTAAGGATTATACTAAGAATGATTTAGAATCATATAAAAACATTTTAATTGAAACAAGTGCTCACAAAAGAAACTATCAACCAAATGGTCAAGTAAAGGGTAATCGTTCTAAAAAATATTCTTCAATTATTAAACCATTAATATCATCTTCAGTAAATGAAGAATTTACTGGTTCTGGGTATATGAGACTACAAAAAATACCACCAAACTATGTATATTGGGATAATGTTAATGAACTTGTTGAAAGATTGCAACTCTTAATGGCATCGAGAGCTGCTGGTAATAATAACCATACTAATGAAATTCTTTCAATAATAGAAGAATTGCGGGAAGCAAAAATAATATATTAATAAAATAGAAAACATTTTCTCATTTTGTTTAATAGTAAAATGTCTATTGACAAGTTTGGTCACTTTTCAAATGATAGAGATTTTTCCTCGCTTTTCAAAAGGGAAGTTGAGAGTCTTACAGGTATATATCTAGACACTGATGGTCACATAAATGTTCAGAAAAAAAGAATTAAAAACTCTTCAAAACCAATAAATGGAAATGATTTGGCTATTAAATTTTATGTTGATGATAAAATTAATGAAGCGAAATCACATCAAATGGAAACTATAACTAAATCATTTTAACTACGAAATAAAAGAGTATCAGAGCTGGAAAGTAAAGTAATAAAAATGATAACTCAAATGGAGTATAGACATAATTCAATAAAAGAGCTTCTAGATAAATTGGAAATCTTAACAAATTCATAAACCAACATTTAAAAAAACCTCCACCAATCATTCGTTCTGATCAGACACAAATAGATGGAATAATACTTCGGAAAAGTCCATTTGTACATCGTGTAAACGAAGAAGAAGTCTTAACAATTAATGTGGATCATACATAAATATACCACTCTTTCATTATTTATTTTATAATTAAAATGTCAGTTGATAAGTTTGGTTGTTTTTTAAATGAGAAAGAGTACTCAAGAGATATAACAAAAGGTCTAGAAAAATTTCAAAGTATACTTAATGATTATGATGGACATTTAAATGTTCAGAGGAAACGATTTAAAAATTCCCTACCCCCCATTCATGAAAATGATATTGCAACAAAGATTTATATTGATGATGAAATAGGTAAAGTAGTACAGAATACATCTAATGAAATTTCTAAGCAACCGCAGAAACATCAAATCTTTAGATTAAGACCTCGAATCAATTATATTGAGGGAAAAGTGAGTGAAATTTCTAAGAAATTGGAATTTCTCATGAAAACTTTTAATAAGGTAGTGGAGGATATAAATGAAATAGAAAGTAACATTTTCAATTATATAATTGCACCAACCTCAGTTTTAATAGGTGAAACTGAATCTTTAGAGAAGAAACCATTTATACCAGATAAAATAAAGTTATGAGTAAACGAGATATTGTAAATGAGTTACATCGCCCATCATTCAAGAATTTCCCAAGACGTAGAGTTATAGTAAAGGGTATTAATGATTTATGGCAGGCTGATTTGGTTGAAATGGGGGCATATGCATCATCAAATAAAGGCTATAGGTATTTGTTAACAGTAATAGATACATTTTCTAAATATGGATGGGGTGAAGCAATAAAATCAAAAAATGCAGAAGAAGTTACAAAAGCAATGGAAAAAATAATAAAATCTGGTCGTGGAGTACCAAGAATAATAACATACAAAGAGGTGATTAATAATTATAATAACCGGAAGCATAGGAAGCAATGAACCCCATTGACGTCAATGCTAAAAATAAAAAAAACAGATTTTGATTAGATCATACAATCATCTAAACATATTTACAAATCGGGACTTTAAAGAGGGGGATCATGTACGAATAAGTAAATATAAACATGTCTTTGAAAAAGGCTTTACCCCAAACTGGACACCGGACATTTTTCGAACTCGGAAAGTACTAAATACATCCCCCACCACATATTTACTTGAGGACTTGAACGGTGATCCAGTTCAAAGTGGTTTCTATAAATAAGACATTAAAAAAACAAAATTCCTAATACTTATCTTGTTGAAAAGATTCTGAAACAAAAAGATGATTATGTGCTTGTGCGTTGGCTAGGCTTTTCAAAATCAGAATAAAAACGAAATTCTATAAAGAACAAGTTGAAGCATAGAATAATTTAAATGTAGGCATTGACGTCATGCGTGAAATCAAATTATGTTTCTTCACAAACACGCAATTTCTATTTATAAAGTGTGAGGAAAAGATTGTACAGATAAAAATTTGAACGGAACTTGATTATCAGCTTGTGCGTTGGCTAGACTAAAAGAGCATGTACAGATAACAATTTTGGATTGTATAGTTGTGTAATGTGTAGACTTTTTAAAATCAAAAGATAGTGGGATTCACAAAAACAACAAGTGGAAGAAAAACAACTCATGTATATAGATATTTATACATACAAATCTGGAGGCTATAAAGGGGGAAGAATTTCAAAAAGTATTCAGTTTTCATCTATTCGTTCACGCAACTCAATTTCGGGATCGTTTGCTCATTCATTCGTTCGTTCGTATGATCGCTTGTGAAAAAAAGGACGGTTTTTATAATATTTTTTGTAATACTTCCCCTCTTTAATCCGATGGTGAAAATGATACCACTCCCCAATGAAATGACCTTAATTAAAAACCCATCGACTTCCAATAATTCGATTGGGTTATATATCAATGTTCCAAAACTAAAAAAAATCATAAAAATTGACTTAAAATTTGAGATCCTAGAGGATAGCCATATTTTTATGAATCTCATAAACAAGACAAGTGATGAAAGTGAGAAAACGAACTTAAAAAGTGAACTCAATACTAAAATATTTAATGCTATCAATAGTAGCATTAATGAAAAAGACTTAACAACAAGTACAAGTGCAAGCACAGTTGAAGAAGAAACAACTACAACAACATCAACTACAACTACATCTGCCTCAACTACAGCAACTGCAAGTACACCTACAATGAGAAGGGGAATTCTTGAGGAGGAAGAAGAAACAACTACAACAGCAACTACAACAGCAACAACTACATTAAAAAGAGAAATTCTGGAAGAAGAAACAACAACAAAAACAGCTAAAGCAACTACATCTGCAACAATTACAAACCCACCCAATCTTTTTGATTTTAATAGCGAAAATACAAATGTTGATCAAATAGAAAATAAAAAATAGGAGATGAAAAATCGGAAAAAATTGATATGGGTATAAATGATAGTGAGACAGAATCTGAAAACGTAAGTCGAGCACCTATAATTAGAAATACATCACAAGAATTAGTGTTGGGGATCAATGATAGTGATACAGAATTTGAAAGTGTAAGTCGGGTTCCAATAAAAAGAAACACTACTTATGTATAAATTAAAAAGCACTGAAAACATGCATAATTCACAAGTCGAATTTACAAAGAGAGGAATAATAGGGAATTTTAAACAAAAATTAGTTGAGAATGGGAGCACATATGGATTTAGGAAGAAGGGGTCTAAGCGGATTCTTCACCGTCCAATACAAAAGTGCTACGGTAGGAGTTAAATGCTATTATAATAATATATTTAGAAGATCACATTCTAGGCGAAGTCTGAGTAAATCTAAACGTACAAATTTAGAATATTTATTTAGCCGCTACCGCCACCGATTCTAAACGCAATATTAATACCCCCCTAGCAACGTTAAGAATTAATTGTTTTGAGTTTGCCGTAATTAATGCAGAGAGGCGGAAAGATAGGATTGTTTATGAAAGAATGTAGAAAGATGCTGATCTTCTTTCCAAACAAGAGAGTAAAGAAGAGATAGAAGAAGAAGAACCAGGTTATCTTAGTGATGGTCCACAAGCCCATGAAATTGAAATCGATGAAGCAGAAAGAAATTATGGGTTATATTTAAGATTATTGAATATTTATATAAAAAAGAAAGTGAGATTAGAACAGATAAAATACCAATTAACGATTTCAAAATAACTAATAGTGATATTATATCATAATCTGATTGAATAGGGAAATATGTTTGTCTTTGCAGAATATAAAAAAAGAAGATGAAAATAATAGTTCGAGTACATTAAAAATAGGTGAGTTTAATATATAGTATACACAAAATAATATTTTTATATATATACTAATAATATTTATATTTTCAGAACTCCAAAACATTAATTAAAAAGAGGTTGGCAAAGTTTCTCTTGATTTGTATGATGACGATGATGATGATGATGATAACCACGATGTAATCCTTTATGATGATGATAATCCGGAACCATGTATTCCAAGATCCTCTAGTGAGGATGAAACTATTGTTGTTGAGGGTGGTATAGATAACTATGTTCAAACTATACCGTTTAATTTAGATGAAGATAATGATGAATACATTAAATCAATTCCTTTAAGTAATGATGACAATAAAGTGTATAGATAAGAGGGTGGTATAGATAACAATGATCAAACTATACCACTAAATATAGAAGAAAGTAAGTAAATTGAATGTAATTCCAAGAAAATATTGTAGTTCTTCTGTTAAATTCAAATTTTATAATGTTCTGAATTGTAATATTTGGTTAATACATTTTCTTAAATCTTAACATTAACCTCTAAATAAAAGCGATGTTTGTTCTGTTAAATAAAAATGTTATAATTGTACTGTGAATTGAAATATTTGGTTTAAATTTATTTAAATTTTAACCTTTAAATAAAAAGCGATGTTCTTTCTGCTTTATTTACAATTATAGGTTACATTTATTCACTTTCACAACTTAGTAAATTTAATTCTAATTCTGTATAAAACATTTCAAATGTGCAATCATCTATATTTTTCTTAAATTTTTATATTTTATTGCCTTGATAATTATTTCTATTAGGACAGTTCTCTATTTCTTTTATTCTTTGTTCATAAACATAAATATTTGAACCTATTTCATAAATTTTATTTTCTAATCTTTTTTCTTCTATTTTATTATGTCCATATTGTAGTGTATTAATTTTATTGTTTTGTATAAGAACCTTTGTGTCTTTATGACTGAGAACTACTTTTTTACATTTAACTGTTGATAAAAGATGATTTTTAGACCTAATCACCTACCACTTCCTCTTCCGAAAACAAACATTTTTTAAAACTATTAAAAGTTAATTGACCTATTGCACTTCTTTTGACTCCCTTTGATTTTTTTACTGTTTTTTCAGAGTTGTCATTACTATTAGATGTTTTAAAGGCATACATTTTTGATCTGAAGCCAACAAATTCAGTCATAGGTCTTCCATTGAGTTCATTTTTAAAAAACCCAACTTTTTTTATTGGCTTTAGGAAAATTATAGAGATTAAGTAATTCATAAGAATGATCGGATGTATCAAACATCATCTCAATATTATTCTGAATATCCTTATAAAAATCTTCAGTTTTAATAGTATATATAAAAGAATCTGTATCCAAATAATTTAATTGAACATTTTCAATGTATTTAGGTTTAATATAATTATAATGAAAATCACACATTTTTCATTTCGATAAATCTAATACAGCAAAACCTAAATATAGAGGTTTGTTGTACAACACATTTAATCTTTTCATTTAAAATGCAAAGAAGTTTTCTGAAAACTGTTTTACGCTATGGAAGCTTGACTTTGAAATAAGTGATCTACCACTTTTTTGCGCCAGAAGAATCTGATGGTGAAGCACTTTCCCATTCAGTAATTAACTTTACATCAACGCGTTTGTCCACATTTTCCATAGCTTTTCCATAGGCAGCATTATTTAAAAGTTTTAAATAATCTTTTTCAAATGTATTTTTTGCATTAGTTCTATGGAATGTATGCAAATCAATATATGTTTTTAACCAAGGCTTCTGAAAGCAGCGAAGACCTCTATGAATTTTTGTTAGAATTAATCCATTTTCTATACACTATTGAAGTTTTTTATAATGAATAATATATTTTTCTTTAACCCTTAAATCAGCAATTGCTTTTTTTATTTTGTCTGACTTTGTTGGTAACTGATTATTACAACAAAATGGAAGATCATTTTGTTTATTGTGCAATTTAAAAGGATATTTTAAATCTACCTCAAAAATGTATCCATATTCACTATCATCTGCAATCTCTGTAATGTTTATACTATCAAGTTCTCCCCTTGAAATCCATTCAAAACCTCCATATGATAAAGATTGTGACATAGCCCAACCATACAAATTATTTGCATCCAAATAAAGCAAATATGATGATTATTGAGTACTATCAAAATTCTCAACATATTTGTTATTTGCTTACCATATCTACATATACATTGTACTAAGCCACCACGAATACCACTTTGAATAAATGTATACTGATCTATATCAGTTAATAAATCTTATTCAATTTAAGTACATTTTAACATAGCTTCCCATGATAATCCTGGTGTAGGGAAAAAATATGCTGGATCGAGTGAATAAATTTTAGTACAAAGTCTTCGGAATTTTCAAAGACATCAGACATTAATAAAACATCTGTTTTCAAATATAATTCTAAATAATCTTTAAGATTCTTACAAGAAAACTTATTCTCAACTGAATCTAAATATTCATATGGAAATACACCCTTTCTTCGTATTAAGTTGAAATGATTTTCATTAGGGAAAAATGATCTTGTTATATACATTTGTTCACTATCTAGACTTGAAGCTAATGTATCTAATGCAGAAGGCATAAATCGAAACGAATCTAGAAAACGGATTTCAAAGTTATCACCATTACTTATAGTTATAATTTTTAAAATTGATATATATTGTTCTTTATTTAATGGAATTACCTTATTGCCTGATTGCCAAATCTTTAATAAATAGATGGCAATCATACCTGGTGAAATTGTGGAAGAAAACAGGAATTCATTTTGGAACTGTATATTATAAATTACACTCATTATGTGCTGCTCCCTAAATTTTCGTGTGAAGTGACAGTGATCCCTAACTCTGTCCAATAAAAGAGGAGTGTTGCATATATGACAATTATTAGATTTTTGGAAATCATCTTCTTCAACATCTGACATTATTAAAGAAACAGGTTTTGAAATATAGTTTTCACATATAAAAGTTAAATTTTTTATTAGTAATAACAGGAAATTCATTCCCGAGTTAAATACAGTTTCTAAGACAAACTTATCTAAACTGTTATCATGTGCACACTTTATATAGTATGCATATGAAACAGGTCTATGTATATTTATAATATTTAAATTTAATGTTTCGTTTTTATTAATTGGTTGAATGATGCATTCAAAGTCAGCGTAAACTGTGAATGGTACCATCACTTCCTTTTGAACATTTGTGTACCGTAAAGTGGCATCCATCATGTTGGGTAAGCGCGAGACTTTTTTCCCACAGACTTTTGAATGCCGGTTGGCAGCATCTTCACTCAATGAGTAATTTAAGCAAATTTGACAGAACCATTTTTTTGATTTGTCTCTCGAAACTTGAGAGGAAACCAAACTAAAAAAAGATAAACACAAGAAAAAAAAAAAATTTTTTAAGTATGAAAGCTAATAAATATTATGAAATTTAAAAACAAAAACAAAAACAAGATATAATAATGATAAAATGATAAAACAACTTACTTTGAGAGATTTTTAATCCAAGTATAGTGTGCTTTACATCCTTCCTCCAGTATCAACATATTTATATAATTTCTCCTCACTTCAGGAGAGTAAAATATAGGTCCGAATGTAACTCCATCGTCGAATCCGAAAAGTGTAATATTTATATCTTTATTTATTTCCATAAATTTCGATATATCCGCAGGCTTAAGTGGAAATTGCAATCCAGTGAAATTTAGTGTGATCCCATTGACTTGAATTACTTCATCATTTATATTGACTTTATAGCTTGTGCATCTGTTCGCATTCTTATTTAGATTACTTAATGCTGCGACTAAGCTCCATTTAAAACAATATTCATCATTTGTGTTTTTCACATTTATAATTGCTTTTTTAGCTTCTAAACAAGAGGGTAGTTTTATGTAAGATGATCCTCTTAAAGGTGAATATTGATTAATGTTCATCTCCAATCGAGTGAGATGAAGCAAAGTCCATCCACTATCCCTTTCTTGGAATTCTTCCATCCTCGCCAAAATTTTTTCCATGTGTTTCTTATATTCATTTTCAATATTCGAATAGGCACTAATTATTGTCATCTTACTTTGAAATGACTTTATTTCAATACATTCCTTTTCTTCCTTCAAAAGTCCGTACTCTCCAAAAAGTTCAAAATTTATTTTCACCGATGCATAACTTTCCAACAATGGATACAAGTGAGGTAGAAAAGCTTCTTCTGCTTCCTCCATAAATTGTGTTGGATAAATTACATCATTGTTGGTGTTTTCATATAGGTAGTGAACAATCACTCCTTGGAATCCAGAACTGATTTTTTTTATCCTTGAATCCACTGGTTCAACCACATTCTTCTTGTGTTGCTCCGTTCGCAGATGATGAGCCCACGAAATATTACCCGATAGGGTAATGTTGCACTTTCCACAATACTTATTCATTTTTTTTTGGTTTTGATTTTTTTTCGTTTTTGGAAGTATTGTATTGTATTGATAGGTGTACTTTTCACTTTGTTATACTTTACTTTTACTGTAAAGTATTTTACGTTTTATCAATTTGATAAGTTTACACAACACAAATCTGGGTAGTTCACAATTCACACAACTTTACTTTACACTTGGTAAAGTATTTTAATTTTTATCAATTTGATAATCTCGCACAAATCGAATTCGGATGGAACGTAAGTTAACACAACTTTACTTAAGCTTTGAATGACCGGAGGGTTCACACGACGATTCTAGATGGTTCGCTCAACTCAAATAGTTTTCTAAAACTGAACTACTTTCCAAATTTCTCCTTAACACATACATTTTTTGAAAACTTAGAAGGTAACCATTTTCTCTTTCTATAAGCGCGTGAGAAAAAATTGTCAAATATGATTAAAGAAAAACGTATTTGACTAAATAAATGATAGCATTTGTTTTTGTTCTGTTAGGAACCACCACCACAGTCACCATTTTGACCACAAGACCGTAGACAGGTTACACTAACAGGTGTCACCTACAACCCTAATTGAATCATCAAAACGCCCACGCATAACAAAACAACATTTTTGTTAGGAACCACCACCACCAACACCCCTCTTCCACTCCTACGCTCACTTTCCCATCTAATGCTCGCTAAAGAGGGGGAGGTTACCGAACTCACGCTTGTTTCACACCACAAAAGTATGCGGTCTAATATCCCTCAAACCAACACCTTTTGACCACAAGACCGTAGCCAGGTGTCACCTACAACCCTAATTGAATCAACAAAACGCCCACGCATAACGCGTTCTTACCCAAGTTAGAAGCAACATAGTGACCTGTGTGCAACCATTGCACTCCTACACACCCTATTCGGGTAAAGATCACTCTAAACAACCACAAAATCCTACGCATGACAAAACACCCCTATCACAGACGCACCTTTAGCGTGAGAAAAAGACAAGACAAAACAAGACATCAAAACACCCCTCTCTCACACTCCTACACACCACTTTCCAACCTCATTAAGTGACCTGTGTGCAACTATGCTCACCTAACTAGGGTCACCAACACCCCCCTTTTTGATTTAATTATGCTAATTAGGTCATTAAAACACCTGTGTGCAACCATGCGTGACTAATTAGGGTCACCCCCGCCCCCTTTTTGACATGATTAAAGATTTATTACCTAGTGAGCCAGCTCCCGTATTAACTACCTACTGATGTTTTTGAAGGGATATTACTTTTTGTTATTCTTCAGAATTGAGATATACTTAATCACAATGAACTACTTCTTATTGTTTTTAAATGCGATAATAACATAGCGAGGGCGTTCAGTTTCAGCAGCTAATTTAACACTCCAAATAAATGTAGTAGTCTGTGGAACTACTGGGTTATAATATATATCCCAACTCCTGAAGGGAATAAATAATGGCGTTTGTTTGTTTATCACATTAAACATATACAATTTATAAGCATCAGACAATTGTACATGGGGCATTTTCCAAACAATGCTCGAAATCGTCATTTTCAATTGACTCATTGTTAAAGCTACAGCAGTGCTCTTATAAACATCATCGTTATCTTTTCCTCTTAATAGAACTAGCTCGTGTTTCCCATTAAGCAATATTTTATTGTAGTCTTCAGCAAATCCAAGTAACAGATTCAACGGCACGCAAAAATTAAAGTTTCCTCTTTCAAGTTTTAAATTGTCTGTAATTGTCGAGCAAGTATTCTTGATTTTGTTTAACTGATAAATAATTTTTTAAATCGCTTGTTACACCCAAATGTCGTGTTCGATCAATTTCAATACCATTCAATTCATATCGTATTTCACTAAATAGATACGCCATACAATTATTCAATAAAGCTACTGTGGTTTCGATTTGATCATCAACTTTTGTGATATGCCCTTGAATGTGAAGAAAACTTTCGCTCGGCAACACATACAAATCTTGATTTTGTATGGCAATACGATCGCAAATAGGGTGAATAACTATGATAATCTTTCTTTACTATTGAATTATCAATAGTCGGTTTCTCGAGCACGTTAATTATATGTGACATTTTTTTTTTTTTTAATTTGAATCCTAAACTCAATAAAAATTTTTTATTGCACTCCGTTAATGGGATTTGTTTTTGTTGTCGTCGCCGTCGTTGTTGTTGTTGTTGTTGTCGAGTAGCTAATCTAGTCAGCGTTGGTGAAGCGAGTGAGGGAGAATTGAGTGATAATGCCTTTTTATAGACGTTGTTGTTGTTGTTGTATATAATCATTTTTTTATATTGGTTTTAAATGTAATCTTATGTAATTCTTTCACCGCGAAAATTAATCAGATTACCGTCTTGATCACAGATTTTTAAAATTATCGAATGTATTTCTTTTGTGTTTACTGGTAGATATATAACATTTTGTGGTACCTCAGTTATTTTATATCCAGGACTAACGACAAGCGCAAACTGATGTAGTGTGTGTGTTGTTTCGTTGTTTATATATGTACCATTTATAATATTGCATTGTACACAAATGGTATTAACTTTTGTGATATCAATTGCCTTATCAGAAGTATGTAATATATTAGGGCTTAATATATTCCAAGTGAATCCCAATAAAGAGCCGATTGACTTTTCCTTATTGAAATATATTTCATCAGTTGCAGAGAAAATTTCTGATTGCAAAGTGTTATAGTTTGGAACTAGATAAAATTTGGGACTTCCGTCGTTCTCATTCTGTGTTAACTTTCTATGTTTTCGCGTCAATAGGTCGTTAATATCGCTGATTTCGTAGGAACCTACGGGGATTTTTATCAAATGTTTGCCAATATGAAATAAATTATTGTCTACGTCAACGTTTGGAATCGAATTATAAGTGTCCAGACTGATTAACGCACACTGATAGTTCTGTTCAAGTTCAATTGGAGGAAAATAATCTGCAACAAGTACTGACGTATTGCCTGTTAGTGTTAATGTTATCGACATCTTAACGGTTCGGAAGGGAATGAAATGTTTATAGGCTTTACACATACACATGTATAGTATGCTGCGTGTGTGTGTGTGTGTATGTGCTTACAAATCAATCCAGGTATTATGCTCTGATGAGAATCCTAACCATTTAACGAATGCTCTACCATTTCGACGTCTAATAACCTTCTCGACTAGATATGTATCGGGAAATTTAGTTTTCATCAGCTCATATTCGTAAAATCCTCCCTTAATATCATTTCCCTGATAATCTTTCAATATATACGTAATGGGATTGGTATTTTGTATCCGATTGATTTGGAATATCTCAGTTGTCCAGTTTGGAGTATAACCTTTTTCGAACACATGTTTATATTAACATATTCCCACATAATCGTCAACTTTGAATTTTGGTTTATGAGTGATTTTCAGGTGATTGTAAACGGTTTGGAGGAGTAATTCTTCATTAAGAAAACCTAAATCGTTTGGCGCCATCAGAATTGTTTTATGGTATGTGTTATTATATTTAGCAATCAATGCCTTATAGATATTAATCCATTTGTAGCTACCTTGATAGCTGAACTCTTTCCACATCATATTTTTGATGGTTCTATTAAATTGTTCAACGATGCTGGCTTTTAAAATACTATACGTTGAATAATGATTAATATGATTTAATTTCATCAAAATTTGAAATGTCTTATTGAAAAATTCTTTACCATCATCTGTTTGTAAGTTTTTCGGTTTTCTTTGTGCGTCATCGAAAATGCTTTTCATACTCTTTGTGACGCTGTCTCCTGTTTTGTTTTTAATAGCAACAGCCCATGCTTGCTTCGAAAACGTGTCAATAACAGTTAAAAGATAACGATATCCCTTATTATATAATTGATAGGGTATCATTTCAACTAAATCGGCTTGCCATAAATCATCTATCCCCTTCATTATCACACGTCGTCTGATAAAATTTTTTCGTCCTTGTCTATGCAACTCTTCGGTGAGTTGTCTTTTATCCGCATTCAAGTTGTTGTTGTTGTTATTGTTGTTGTTGTCACTCATTTTGTTTATTTTCAATACCTTTGATAATAATGGGGAACTGTACTTTAATTCTTTTCACCTCATCCGTAGGTAGCTGTGTAGAGAGTAATTAAACGAGAACGTCCTCAAGCCGTTGAATATTTTCTTCTAATCGCTCTATATACTTAGTATAAATATCTTGAGAGTAGTCCTCTAAGGCTAATTTTATAAGATTCGCACATGATTGACATCTGATTGAAGGTTTGTTTCCAATGTAATTATTTTGCTTTTTAAAATATTTATGCTCTGTCTCAAGCTGTTTAAATCAATATCCGTTTTCTCTTGTCGATTTAAAATATATTTTTTTAGACTTGCTTCTCTTCCTCCTCCTCCTCCTTCTCCTCCGGACGACAAGCTTTCACCAAATGTATTAATCTGATTCATTTTATTATATATGCCTCTCAAAGCTCTTCAGTAATGGATATAATTTCGTTTTTGTGATTGGTATTTCCAGCACTATCGGATGCTAATAGTAATCGTAATCTCTCGATTAATTCATTCGGATCATCCCAATACTTGTATCCTCTATCCTCCTTGGAGTAAGATTTTGTTGTTGTTGCTGCTGCTGCTGCTGCTGTTTGTGTTGTAAGCAAACCTTTACCAATAAGTTGTGTTTTCGGTTTGAATAGATTTTTTATAATATGCTGATACTTAAATGATTTAGACCCCTTAACTTGTGAACTATTCTGATATTTTCGTTTGTGTGCGTTTGTTCTTAACAGAATATCTCGATAATGTTTCAAGTCCAGATATGAACAATGCGCGGGCTTCGTGTGAAATAGCAATTGAAATAGACCAGGAGTCAATTTCCATTTTTCCTTATCAATAATAATTGTATTATTATTATATTTCAATTTCCTATTGGCAAAATACCATTCACCATTTTCTTTTATATTCAGACCATACAACATGTCCAATTGTTTTTGACTTTTTAAAACTAAATATAACGCAAAAACGGTGATTTCTTGATCGAAACTTTTCTCTTGATTGCAATTTGTTTTTCCTTTTTGATCACATTGTTGTTGTTTTGTTGTTTTGTTGTTGTTGTTGTTGTTGTTGTTGTTGTTGTTGTTGTTGTGGTTGTTGTTTTGTCTTGTTATATCTTGGATATCTGGGTCCATTTATCAAAAAACTTTTCTCAAGCATAGAATCTCTTTTTTCGAAAAATTTTAATCCTTTATTAGAGGAAGAAGAAAAAGACTGAGGCAGAGGTAAATTTTCTGTCGGCGTAAATCTCGGCGTAAAATTTATAATGTTCGACGACGATGTTTGTGCTGTTTTTTTAAATCTATGAAATTTGGGACCATTGACCTTACGACTTTTTTCAAGCGTAGAATCTCTTTGTAGCAGATTAAAAGGTAATTTGTATCTCTTGTTATTAGGCTGGACTGCTGCTAAAGATAAATTCTCAATGCTAGCATTTTAAAAAATACTTCATTTTAAATCATAATCATTATCATCAACATCAACAGCAGCAGCAGCAGCACAGCAGCAGGGAGAGCTGCGGGGGCAGGGGGAGCAGGTGGAAGAGGGAGAGCAGCAGATGTACTACTACTAACTACTGCATTGTGGTCGTCGTTGCCGTTTTGTGTGTGTGCAGGACTGTTTTTTTCTAATAAATTAGAGTATTTTGCTCTTTGACTATCCAAAAATGAAGTATAGTCTGATAGGATATCGTTGGAAGTATCTATCAAGTCGGGTGGGTGGTTGTTGGTTATTGGAAAAATCGTTATTTGCGGACGATTAAATTCCATATCAAACACATTAGCATCATCATCATCATCATCAGCATTAGCAGCAGCAGCAGCAGCAGCATCCTCATGCTGGATGTTTCTTCGTTGATATGGTCTTTTTTTCCTTCTGTTTGCATTATAGGATTTAAATTTTCTCACTTTTATCCCCAAATCGTTGTCATCGTTGTTGTTGTCGGTGTCTAGTCTTCTTCGCATAACCCTCTTTGGAGAGTATCGTCTTTTGTGTTTAAGCATTTCAACATGTTGTTGTTGTTGCTGCTGCTGTTGTTCTCCGTCTCGACGACCTCGATGCTGATGATCATCATATTTTATCAGTTCACGCTTATTATTGTTGTTGTTGTTGTTCGGGTTAGTCGGATTCTCAACGTTGTATTTATTTGCCTTCTTGTTCTTTTTTAGAAAATTTTCCGCAATCACATTCAAAGGTTTTGTAATTGGTTTAAAGGTATTTTCCAGCATATTAATTCGATCCATTTCATTCGACTTCATGCTCTTCAATTTCTGTGTCAACAACAATCTGGTTTGAACCAGATCCTCCAACACTTTAGACTTATTTTTTGATTTCACCATTGCTGCTGTTGTTGTTGTTGCTGTTGTTGTTTGTTTAAAATCCAATTCTTTACTATTAAAATATATGATATTATATATATATATATATATATAGCTGATCCAAAGCTGATCCAAAGCTGATCCAGAGCAGATCCAGAGCTGATCCAAAGCTGATGCCGAGCTGATCCAGAGCTGATCGAGAGATGATGATTAGAGATGTATAAAACCATCGAATCCTTTTCTATATCGTCCTTTATCAATATCATTATCTTTACTTATGAGAACAAATTCATATTTTTGCTTCCAGCATTCCTCACAAATTTTTATAAATTGCTTAAAATTCATATCGCCTATAACATGATCATTGTAAATATGTTTAATATTCAATTCATCTTGTTTAAAAATTATAATCAAATTAGCGTTGTCACGTATTAAATGTTTTGGTATTTTTGTATAAGTTTGACATAGATAGAAGGAGTCTATGTGTTTGTGGCGACCCATACAGAAATAATCTCTTATTGCTGTTTGCTTATCACAGATTTCGTCATCAAATATCATTATTGAGTGTGGTCTAGCCCTTTCTGGACTGACGACTTTTTCCTTGTCTGAAAACGTGAACATGTGTATCCCCTTAATTGGTTTAATCAATTTCATTAAATATTGATATTTTGGCTGATACAGCGATTTTGAATAAATGTATATATTTTGAAATTTAAGTCATTGGGACTTTCGATCAAACTTATCATTACGTTTGTCTTTCCACAATTAGATGGTCCCACAATTAGAGCGCGTATCGAATTCGGTAACAATGGGCTATGTGTAATTTTTCCGCTCCTATCCCCCTCACCACAAATTTGATCGACATTTCGAACTTTAATTTGTCTGGTTTGTTTTATAAATCTCATTTTGTTGTTGTTGCTATTGTTGCTGTTGTTGTTGTTGTTGTTGTTATTGTTGTTGTTGTTTTATTGAACAAATTTTTACAACTACTAATGAAAATACTATAAATATTTGAGTATATATTTCGTTTTTGTTTAATATACGATTGTCATTGAAACAGAATAGTCATAAACAAAAAAAAAAAGAAATGCAATTATGCGTATAAATTATAAACATAAATTAAATTCATATCAGTATCGAATTGGTAGTGGATTCGTTAACAACTTGATTAACAAACTACCAATTGAACTTCATTTGCCAGGATATCAATTTTGTGGACCAGACACAAAACTTGCAGAGCGTTTGAAACGTGGAGACAAAGGGATTAATCCGCTAGATGCAGCGTGTCGAGAGCACGATATTGCATATTCACAATTCAAAGACCTGAAAAATCGTTAGTCAGGTCGATGATATATTAGCTGAAAGAGCGTGGGAACGTTTTAAAGCAAAAGATATCGGTCTAAAAGAACGTTCTGCTGCTTGGTTTGTGACAAACGCTATAAAAACAAAAGTTAAATTCGGTCTAGGTATGCCTAAAAACAAATCTCGTCGACGTCAACGTAAGAGGAAACCAGCTAGTAATAAAAAAAAAAACAACGTCGACGTCATCGACAAACAAAAAAAATTATTCGCAAGCATTGTGAGTCAAACGAGACGAATTTTAAAACGAAGGAATCCTACGAGTATCGATGAAGCAATTCAGATATCTCAACAATCAATCTCACCAAGTTTTCATCGAGGTCAACGAGGACGAGGACGAGGTCGACTAGGTCTAGCGAATAATATCTCCAATATTCCGAGGGTGATACCATTACCAAAAATTGAGGGATTCCTACCGTTGATACCAATATTGACTGCACTTGGAGCAGTTGGTGGTCTTGCTAGTGGTGGATCTGCTGTTGCTAAAGCAATAAACGCAGTCAAAAATGGTAAAGAACAATTAGCCGAAGCGACACGTCATAACCGCTATATGGAATCAATTGCGAAGGGAAAAGGACTTTTCCTGAAACCTTATAAGAAAGGATATGGACTATTTTATAAGCCATATTCAGCAAAAAACTAATAGATATGCTACCCAAACAAGCACTTACCGATATTGATTTAATTGATTTTGGTAAACAGCATTTTAGACACTTTCGTGGTGTTTTTATGCGTGATCGTCTCCCCAAAAAACCATGGACCAACGAATGTGGGATAATTAATTTAGATATCGAAAGCGGTAGTGGCACGCATTGGGTAGCATATTTCAAGAATAGAAATTATAAAGAATACTATGATAGTTTTGGCGATTTGCAACCGCCCATTAAAATTGTGAAATATTTAAAACTACCCATTGAATATAACTATAGAAATGAACAAAAATGCAATACATATAACTGTGGTCATTTATGTTTAAAATTTTTATTTCGAAAAAATAAAATGTAATATATTTGTATAAAAAAAAAACAATTTTTTTTTATTTTTAGCTTAACTTAGTAAGCTTTGTCTTTGTGACCCCATGCAAGGGTGTCTATATTATTCTCTTTTATATAGCGCTTATCATCTAAATAGTTTAGGGTGACTTTTGTATAAGTAAAGACAAGACTATTTTCCGTTTGATTATAATCTTTATTTAGGAATTCGTTTGGATAACTTTAGTTTAACTCTGTTTATTTAATATTTAATATTTAATATTATTATTTAGAAATTATTGTTGGAATTTATACCGGAATACGTTTGGATTCTTTGCGAGTCTGTTAAGAACTAATTAAAGCTAACTTAAGTATTCTATAAGAAAGCCAGGCAGAAGGCCCGACGTCGGCAGCGACGGTCAGAATCGACGGCGGGGCTATGGGCAGAATGCTGACCTTGTAGTTCCCATCCGCTGCATAGCCCACTGCATTACTTGGCCGCTTTGGCTAACGGCCCTAGCGTGGGACCGCTGACTTAGCGCCTCGTGCCCGGTGCATTCCCCGACCACTCGGCGACTCGGATATCGGATTTCATTCTTTCAGACTGCCGATTTGAAGAATTGCATCCGGTCTTGCAACCCCTTTGGGTTCCATGCTAACTACTCCCTCCTTTAAGTGAAGGCCGTCCTCGGACTTCTTCAGCGTAGATTTTAGTACAGCTGTCAATTTACTTTGGCGGTTACGAACGCAACGTCGGTGGAGTTGGTAGGTGATGAAGAGGCACACCGAAACGATTACTAAAGTAATACCGCTGGACAAAAGTGGCTTCGTTACAATTTCTTCTTTAAGGCGCTCGATGTGTTGGAGATTTTTCAGGCTTAGTTCGTGAAGAAAAGGCAGGCTCAGCTGTTCCTTGTGGCCCGTGATGTATACATGGGCTACCATTGATACTGCAGGTTTCTTCTTTAGTAAGCCATAGTGGTTTTGGAAGAGGGTCTCGTTCACCGTAACGTAGTCGTCGAAGGTTACCAAATATGTGCCCCTAGGAAGGTTTTTAGGGCTGCCATCGTGTTGAAGTTTCGCAGCCGCATCGTTGATGATGAGAATGCCGTCGTCGATTGTTGTTATTGGACTGAGGTGGCCTGGAACGGTGCTGCACTGGGCGACAGTTCCGGAAACCAATTCTTGAGCGCATGTTGAGGAGTCAGATTTTCTGCAGAAGGTGGTTCCAATTAAGGTGTCACACTGGTGGATGGCAAACGACTTTATGCCGCAATCAGCGACCAAGTTGTTTTTCCCAAAGTCTAGAGTCCTATTATTATGTTGTATTGGATAGTTAGAAATTTTCTTACATACTAAGTTAGGTTTGGGGTATTTTATGAAGTGTATTATGTCATTATTTTGAAATGCTTCTATCTGGGATACTTCTAAAAGATCAGTAATACTAAAGTTTGTGAGCTTTTCGTGATTAATTTCTTTGATATCAATTTCGTCCAGAATTACAGGATTTATTAAGTTAACCTTCGATAATGTTATTGAGAATATTAAGTTTTCAAGATCATTTATTATAATTCTATTTTTGGCCAAGATTATTTCAAATAGGTGACTTTTGTCCATTTCGTCTGACTTGTAAATTGCGTTTATTGATTTAGATAATTCGTTTAAACGTGTTTGTACTCTAGAATTTATTTCTACCTGATTACTCTGTGATTCAATTAACTGGTTCTGTTTAAACTTGACCTGTTCCCAGTCGTCGAAGTCTGGGTTACCTGCAATTGCTTTTAACGCTGATCCTAACATATTAATACTCCGTGCATTTCTATGATGAACTCTTAAAGTACCCACTAAGGAATCTATTCGTCCTACGTCCACGGTCAATATCGATTGTAGTCTTTGTTTCGAGTGCGTAAGATTCATATGAAGTAATATTTGTGGAGATTCCAAGATACCCAAATTCGTCCCAGATTGTGACGTCTCCATCCATCACCGGTATGTAGTCCGAATGTGAATAGTCATTTATTTTTAAAGCAGTGGCCTTCGAAAAGGTCATAGTCAGAATAAAAGTCCAAAGCATTAACCTAAAACAAGAAAGAAGGAAACAAAAATCTTAATTTAAAATTAACTCTAGAAAAATCATTATTTGTGCTTTATTTTAAATTGTCCTTATGGACCACCCTTCCTTTAATAAGAACTGTAGTCCCAAGGTCTGCCTCAATTATTTCTTCAGAGCATAGGGGAGACAGTTTATCTGGTCTAAGCTTTTCTCCTGGGCCTGTTGAATTTTTGTGCTAATCTCCGTCTCAAATTCTGTAGATCTAGAGTGTATTATTTCTATAGGCGTTTTGTTAGTCACTGAATGGATGGTTCTATTGTATTTAGTTGTGGCTAATAAAATAACCTCCGCAGTGTCGTTCATTTGTTTTTCAATTTTTAGGCAACGCGCTATTTCAACAAGTGTGCTGTGAAATCGTTCGACCTGTCCGTTCAAGGTACTGTGTAAGGGGGGTGCATTCGAAATGTTAATGTTGAAATTATTTAATAATATTGATTTAATAGTCTCGGAGTTTAATGATCTCTCATTGTCACAGTAAATTGTTTGTGTGTTAGGGAAAAAATTAACAATATTTAAAATCGGGGATTTTACATCCACGATAGCTCTTGATGAGATCGGCTGTACAATAGCGAACTTAGAAAATTGATCAATACATGTGAGGAAGAGTTTTCCATCTGTTGAAAATATGTCTATATGGAGGATTTCTCCTGAACTGTTTGCCAACTGTTTGCCTTGTAGGGTGACGGGAGTACTTTGCCATAGAGCAGACTTTACAATTTAGTGTTACCTCTGTTGCTGGCCGAAGCATTTTTGGGAAAAAATAGTCCCGCAGAATCTGTTTTACGTTTTCTTGAGCCGCTCGATGGGCTCTATTATGTTCTAACGTTACTATTTCCTTTTGTTCTGTTTGATCAGGAATATCCGTTACTAGCGATTTGCAGTGCTTGAATGTCGTTGAGGGGAATGCCTTGATTAGTTTATGCTGAATAAAAGCAAGAATTTGCAGTTCGCAATGCATGGCATTGACAACATCTGCTTTTACTACGTCTAGTAGTGTTGTTAGAAGAGTTTCGCGGTCGGATACTCGAATAATATGTCTGGTTTTTCCTTGAATAGAATAAAAGTTCTCTTAGATGGGAAGTCTGCTTCCTCGATGATTATCTGATTACGAAAACAGTTAACAGGTTTATCTACTGACTCTATGGTGTATGTGAGAGAATCTTCGCTATGGATGGTAGCGATATCAGATTCAAGGTTAACCTGTAAGGGATTCGCGCTCTGTCGAGAGAGGGCATCAGCTACAACATTTTGTTTGCCTGGTTTGTAGAAAATATTGGCGTTGTGTTCATCAATAAAAGATTTCGAGCGTTTTATTAGGGCATTTGTATTTTTTTCGGATACTGCGTACGTCAAAGGTTGATGGTCAGTATAAATGTTTAATTTCCTTACCCCGTACAAATAATTTCTTAAGTTTTTAAGTGCCCATACAATAGCTAAAAGTTCTCGCTCATTGGTAGCGAAATGCATTTCGTTGTCCCGGATTGTTCTAGAGATCCAGGTTATTGGGCGATTTTCCTGCGACAACACGGCCCCTAGACCATGCGCGGAAGCGTCCGTCGTTAGATCAAAAGGTTTGTTAAAATCGGGGTACGCTAAAAGCACGTCTTCTGATGCTAGAATTTTTTTAAGTTTTTCAAATGCCTCTATTTGTTTGGGTGATAACTCAATTTTAATTTTTCTTGATTGGTTAGCGCTGACTTTACCATTTTCGCCTTTTAAGATCTCCGTTAGGGGTCTTGCAATTGTGGCAAAGCCTTTTATAAAACACCTATAATAGCTGCAGAGACCCAAAAATGATCTAAGGCTATAAAGTGACGTAGGTGGTTGGAAGGCTTCGATTGCCCTTATTTTATCAGGGGACGTTGTTAGTCCTGCGCATGATACAATAAATCCCAGGTACTCCACGCTTTTTTTGAAGAACTTAGACTTTTCCTGAGATACCCTCATGCCGGCTTCATATAAACTTTTAAAAACCCAGTTTATATCCTTAATATGATCCTCTTTAGTTTTAGAGAAGATGATAACATCATCGACATACACATAGCATGTCTTTGATATTTGCTCCCGTAGGACATCGTCGATTGCTCTTTGAAAAATGCTGGGTGCATTCTTCAGTCCGAACGGTAATCTACAGAACTCATATTTACCGTTGTTAACAGAGAAAGCGGTTTTTTCCCTATCTATTTCTGCTAACTCGATTTGGTGGAAACCCGATTTGAGGTCCAATGTTGTAAAATACTGGGCCTTTCCCATATTTGCAAGTATCGTAGAAATACTTGGAATAGGGTATTTATCGTCAATCGTTTTCTGATTTAGTTTCCTAAAATCGATAACGAGACGTTTTTTCTTGTTGCCACTTTCATCATGGCCTTTTTTATCAACAACCCATACGGGATTGTTGTATGGTGATCGTGACTTTCTGATAATACCGTCTGCTAGAAGCTGTTTAACCTCTGCATTGACAAAATCAGATACTCCCATTGGGTAAGGGTAAAGTTTAGAAAATACAGGCTCCGCGTCGGAGCGGATAGGCGCAATCGTATTGATATTGTATGGTTAGGGTCAGCGAATGCCCCAGCCCTCTTAGTGATCATTAAATTAAATTCCTTTCTTATCGCAATGGGTACGTCGTCGACGTTTAAAGTAATAAAATTAACATCTTTGTATTTAGCAAATTGTAAATCTTCCGAGCCTGAATTATGTTCAATCTTGCCGGTGCTAAGATCAATTCGAGCGTTTATTTTCCTTAAATGATCTAGACCAACTATGCCTTCGAATTCCTTAAGGTTTTCGAAAATAAAAAAAAGCGAGTTTTCGTTAAAAAGGTTTATTTTACATTTTTTTTCCATTTTAGTGGAGCCATGAAGGGATGAGACCATAAAAGGTTCCTCCACGTTTTTAATGTGTGCCAGACCTGGCAAAGGTTTTATGTAATTTTTCGACGCACCTGTATCTATTGGCAGTCGAATCGTTTTCCCTGCTATCCTTCGGCTTACATACGGAAGCAGGGACTCCCCTCTAAAAAATTACAGTCTTCGGTTGGGAGCAAATCATCTTCAATTTCTCCTATATTGTCTTGAGCATGTTTGTCGTAGTCATCGGTGTATTCTTGTTCCTGAGTTGTGATATTCACTTTTTGTCTGTTACTTGGGGCATTACCCCTATATCCTTTATAGGAATTTGTCCTTTATAGGAATAGGAATTTGTCTGCCGGGTCCGTGAGGAAGGATCAACTTCCATTGGTTCCGGTACCGATTGACCCTGATTTTTTGGAAAGGAAAAATTTCGCTGCCTGTAGCTAGCGTTTTCATGATTAAAATTTTGTGGCTTAAAATGTTAGTTTTGTCGCCAGTTAGTATTTTTATTTTGATATTTCGTCGGCGTGTCGTGCAAAGGTGGCTGCAAATACGCTGCGTTCATGGCTAGACTGTGCCTCCTGTGCTAGTGCGAGAGCAGTAGGCAGGTCTTTCGGTTTTGCAGGAAAAACTGCCATTTTTAAAGAGTTTTTCAACCCTGAAATAAAGGTATGCAGTGCGTCGCTCCTGTATTTTTCGTTCAGGACTGTTGCAGCCGCAGTATCATGAGACATCAGCGTTTTGTTTGTTAACAGAGTTAATTTCTTTTCGACTTCATCATAATATTTCGCCAAGGGCATGTCGCCCTGTCGCATAAGGTTAAGTTCTTGTTGAATCACCTGTATGGGTGTCTTATCCGCGTAGGTGAAGTCTAATCTGGCTATAATAGCCTTAAAATTTAGAACAGTATTAAAAGAGGCTAGGACGGCGTCTGCCGATCCTCTAATTTTGTGCCTTATAATAGCAACGGCTTGGTAATGTTTTGAACTACCTACAAATGGTTTGAATACTTCATATGCCACTGTGGCGGATTGCCGCCACGAAATGTACTGCTCTTGCCTACCGTCGAATTCCGGCAAAGATTTTACGATGTCCAAAGGTTCATCGCATTTGATTCCTTCTATTATCGAGATTTGTTCATACACCTCCACGGTGGGAGACGTAACCCTTAACCCATTTATTTGTTCTGAGAGCTCTCTGATTTTTGTTTCAAATACCTGAGCTTGTTGGTTAAGTGCTGTCTGAACAGCCACCTCGAACATCTGCTTCCACTGATCGGTCGACATATTATACAACTCCTCATCTGATTCCTCAAATATGTTATTTTCAATAGCTTCTCTTTCTTGTGTAAATCCCTCTTCCTCGCTGCTATCTGGATCTGATTTCTTATAGATTTTAGCACAAAAAAATTAAAATTTTATTCCCAATTCGGAGATAAGACGAATGTAAATAATTTTAATATTTATTTTTGGGTTTAATTGATAAAGAAAAATGTTTTATTCTCAATGTAATAGCATTTAAAGTAATATTTTAGGAAAAGGTTGAATATTTTCTTTTTTAAAGGTATCACGAAAAGGCCACTTACATGATTTCCATTTAAGATTCTACTTTTTGTTTATAGGATTACAATTTGCCCATCCACCAGGTGTAGTTGTCTTGAAGATGATGAACGTAGCGAGGGCCCTCCCCTACAGCTGTTCTCCAGAAGGTTTCGTTTCAGGTCCTATGTTGGTCTTCCTTATTTTTAACTATCCTCGCCAATTTTTCGGTTTAGGTTTTCACAGATTGGCTTTTTTTTTCAAGGGCTGCGATCTGCAGCTTTTTTCAGAATTGTAGATTAAAGGTGCCCCCCTCAGGGTGGTGTACTCTCCCCCCTGCTATGGAACATCGCAGTAAATAAGCTGTTGTGCTACATGGAAGGGGGTGGATGCAAGGTTGTGGCATATGCGGACGATGTAGCCATTATTTTCTCAGGAAAATTTCCTCAGACACTATGCGATCTAATGACCGCCAAACTTAAAATACTCTCTGACTGGACAACAAAAAGAGGTCTAGGGGTAAAACCCTCGAAAACGGAACTGGTGCTGTTTACAAACAGATACAAGATTCCTCAACTAAACCCACCAATATTAAGTAACTGCTCTCTCTCCTTCAGTGACAACGCCAGGTATTTGGGGTTAGTATTAGATAAGCGTCTGACATGGAGACTAAACAGCCAAGAGAGAACGAGGAAGGCAACAATTGCCCTCTACTCCTGCAAAAAGGCCATCGGAACGAAATGGGGGATGTCCCCAAAAATCGTCAACTGGATACACACAGATACACATAGTTAAGCCTATTCTGCTCTACGGAGTGTCAATATGGTGGCCCGCGCTAATGAAGCAGACAACCACAACAAACCTAAACAAGGTACAACGAATGGCATCCTTATGCATAAGCGGAGCCCTTCGCATCACCCCCAACGAGGCGCTAAATGCTATTCTGAACCTTCCAAGTCTGGACTTAGCCGGCATGGAACGAGCTAAGATAGCTGCGGTTCGGATGAGGGACTTAGGGCAGTGGAAACCCCAAATATACGGTCATGCCAGGATACTCCAGCTAGACACAATGATCCCACCCAGTACAGATCTATGCAAACCTATTGTATACATCCACACCCGCTTTGAAGCATTGCTCCCAACCAGAGAAGACTGGGAGCAAGGCCAGCCGGGCCCTACAGAGGCAGTCAATTTCTACACTGACGGCTCAAAATTAAATAATCAAGTCGGTATATACTCCGAACAACTTAATATCAGGAAATCCTTCAGACTTCCGGATCACTGTAGCGTCTTCCAGGCGGAAGTATTTGCCATAATTGAAGCTTTGATGCTTCTGAACGATGCAAACTGTCAGAATAAGCTGATTAACATCTATAGTGATAGTCAGGCCGCTATCAGGTCGATTATCTCGACCAATACAAACTCCCATACCATATCAAACTGCCGCAAATCACTGCACGAGATGGCTCTGTAGTTTAAAATTTACCTGATATGGGTCCCGGGTCACCGGAACATTACAGTCAATTGTATTGCAGATGACCTGGCCAGGCATGGCACTACCGTTCCTCTCCTTCCGGACAAAAAGAACATTGGTATGCCGATGGCCACCTGCAAGCTTAACATTAAAAACCAATATAAGAAACTTGCGAGCCTAGCATGGACACATGTTAAGCACTGTCGCATCTCTCGCCAGACATGGCCAATCATTGACGCGATGAGAACTTCGGAACTATTAAGACTAAACCGTACCGAGTGCGGAATGGTAATACGAGTGTTAACAGGCCACTGGTTGGTTGGCACACACGCAAGCAGATTGGGCGCGCCCCGAAACGATTTCTGCAGAAGCTGCAGGGACGAGGAGGAAGAGGAAACGGTGGAACACCTGTTCTGTTCCTGCCCGGCCCTGAGCAGATATAGACTGTACCACTTAGGGAATCCCTTCATGAGCAGTCTATCTGAACTGGCGAACATAAGCCTAAAACGAATAATAAAATTCATTAAAGCAACCGGATGGGAATTATGCTAAACCAGCTGCAATAAAGGCAGCAGATTTTTAAGAAAGGGGATACAGATCCACGCGGTACCACAATGGACCTTTTAAGGACTAAGTGTGTCAATGATTTGGCAGCCGCTCTAACCTAACCTAACCTACTTGGCCGCTTTGGCTAACGGCCCTAGCGTGGGACCGCTGACTTAGCGCCTCTTGCCCGGTGCATTCCCCGACCACTCGGCGACTCGGATATCGGATTTCATTCTTTCAAACTGCCGATTTGAAGAATTGCATCCGGTCTTGCAACATTTTTGGGTTCCATGCTAACTTATACTCTTGCGTATAAATTTGATGTAATTTCGATTTAAATAAGTACATTGTTCCAACTTGCTTATTTTTTTTATACAAGCAATCTCGAAAATCGTTAATAGTTAATTTTGATGTCACACTCGCCTTTACTCCTTTAATTTTTTTGATCTCCGTTGTTTCAGCATTATTTATATTAGAGACTTGTATTGAATACACTTTAGCTCTGAGTCCAATAAATTCTTTTATTATATCCCCCCTGCACTCATCTTTCATCATACCTAATTTTTTTTTGTTTATCAATGGTAATTTAAAAACATTATCCTTATCATATTCTGAAGTATCGAAATGCTGATCAATTCCAAAACGAATGTCATCATAAAAATCTATAGTCTTAATATCATAGATAAAAGAATCAGTATCCATATACATTAAATTGATATTTTCTTGATATTTCGGCTTCATATAGTCATAGTGAAAATTCTACATTTTAAATTTTGATAATTCTAGAACGGTGAAGCCAATGTAGACAGGCTTATCATAGACAACATGCACTTTTTTCATTTGAATTGCACAGAAATCATTGGCTAATTGCAATACATTCTTAAAATTAAATTTTGAGATAAGTGCTCTAGCTCCCAATTTTTTACCATCACTCTCCCACCTGGACTCTAATTTAATTGATTTTCTCTTGTCGACATTCTCCATTGTCTTGCCAAAGACTGCATTGTTTAGCAGTTTGAAAAAATTCTTTTCAAAATCATTAACAGCCAATGTTCTGTGATGATTGTTGCAATCAATATATTTTTTAAGCCAATCAGATTGATCAAATTGTAATATTCGATGAATTTTCTTTAAAATCAGTCCATGCTGAAGACATTGCTGCGAATTTCTATAGTGAATTATATAATTATATTTGTTTGTTAAGTCTGCAATCAATTTTGTTTGTTGCATATTTTCATTTTTTTTGTTTTGCGAACAAAATGGTAAATCATTGTTCTGGCTGTGTAAATTTTCAGTGTATTCCAAATCTACCTCTAAAATATAACCAATTGATTGATCATCTACGCACGTGTTTAAATCAAAATTTTCAAAATTTCCCTCATCTGTTTCTTCTAACAATTTAAAATTTTTATACGGAATAGCTTGTGACATAGCATACCCATATAAATTATTAACATCTAAGTATACAATATAATTTGATTCTTTTTCACAGTCGTAATCGTTATTTAGATATTTGTTATTTGCAATAGAATGACGTTTACTACATTGAGCAAGACCACCTCTAATACCTTTCATTATAAAATTATACATATCAATATCTGTGAGTAGTTCTAATTCAATTTTAGTTGTCTTCAACATAGCATCCCATGATAGACCAGGAGTTGTATAATATTGACAAGGATCTAAATTATAGATTTTTTTACATACTTTTCTAAAACTCTCAAAAGCATCGCATAGCAACAGCACATCTACCTTCAAATATAATAATAAATAATCTAATAAATTTGTGCACTCGAAGGCATTCCAAACGTTTTGAGCGTGCTGATAACTCTCTTCAGAACAGTGTCTACCAGTTAATTGATTATAAAAATTTTCGCGCAACGGTAATTGTGTATCTGACAAGCGTTCAACTGAATTTAAATAGCTATACGAAAATATGCCTTTCGTTTAACCATTTGAAATTTGTTCGGGTCCGTGAAAAATGACTTTATTGTGGTTAGATTTACTTCTTTTAAATAACTGGCTAAGCGGTCTAAACTGGAAGGCATAAATCTAAATGAATCTAAAAATCGAAGTTCTAACGTTTCATTGGGATTTATATAAATTTTCTTTGAGATCGAAATATAAAACTCTTTGTTTAGCGGAATTATAGAAATATCACCAGGAATTTTAATTAATTCTTTCACAAATAAATGAGCATCGTAAGCCGAGAGATTACGGAAAAACATTGGGAAAAATTTTGCTAATTTATAGTTTAAGTTGCAATTATTATGAGCTACACCTCTATATTTGCCTGTTAAGTGACAATGGTCTAGAACTCTTTTAGATTGATCAGTGAATAAATTACCGCATATACTACAATTTTGTTCTAAGTCAATTATTTTTTGTTGCTCCATTGATAGCGGATATAAGGGTATCGTTACATTTAAGTGATTTTGATATAACACTAAACAATCATTATATATGCTCTCAACAAAATGTGCTGCACAATCTTCACCATAATATATTCGATATATATCCAAACTATTGTCAAATGAACACTTTATATAATAACTATATGCATACGGTATGTGCTTTTGAATTCCCTTCTAAAATACACTCCAAATCAGCATATGCTACAAAAGGAACATCTAATTGTTTTTTTAAATTTTTAAATCTTAAAATCGCCGTTTCATTTGAGGGCATCTCAGTTATAATTCTCCATAATATGTCGTTCCAGTTTCATCGAAATGTTGAAAACAGCCATTGCATAGATGAATCTTCCTCGTACTTTTCGTTATTTGTTTGCGAAGTAATCTAATGGAGAAGCAAAGAAATAAATATAATTATTTTTTTTTAATTTTCTAATTTAATACTTACTTGGAAATATTTTTAGTCCAAGCATAGTGATAATTGTCATCCTTCTCGAGAAGTAGTAGATATATAGTGTGTAAGACGTTGCTAGTTTTATTATTAGTTAAATAATATGGGCCGATGATTGTCTTTTCACCGCTGTCTACACCCAACACAGTTATACTAATTTCAGGATTATTTTTTTTAAATATTTTTATGCTGTCGACCGGTGTGGGGAATCTTAACCCACTAAAATTTAATGATTTATTATTTATATTTATTATATCCGACCTAATGTTGTAAATACCTTTACGTTTTTATTGATTGGGTCGATTCTTTTTAACTGGAAGTTTCACAAAAGCCGATATTAATGCCTATTTAAAACAATATTCGTCTCTATTTTGCACGTTGATGCAGGCTTTTCTGCTTACTATTTCTCTGGGCAAATCAATGAAATTCGAACCCTTTATGAGTTGATTTTTATTTATATTATCTTCTAAATGAACTATTTCAATTAGGGACCAACCACTGTCTCGTTCTTGAAACTCGCTCATCTCACTTTTTATATAGTCATTTAAATTATTGATTATTTCATTTAGACTTTCAGTCTGACTCGTTGTTGGATTTAAGGCTTGCATTTTTGTTTGAAATGACTTTAGATTTATTTCACAATGATTTTCACTCTTTTTAATCAAAACATAATTACAGAATTGTTCAAAATTAAATTTGATATTGATGTGTTTTTTTTTAGCTTCTTAGAGTAGAGTGGTCACTTGTTCTTTGATTGATTGTTGAAATAATTTGATATCCAAGCATTCTTTATTGTGATTTGTGATTATATAAGTTTCAATACGATTACGAAATGCAGTTCTTATACACCGCAAGTTATCACTTATTTGCGCACCAGATAATTGTTTATGCAAGTTGGTGCGTAAGTGATGCGACCAACTAATTTTCGCAACATTTAGATTACAGACAACACAATATCGTATTTCACTAGCGACAGGATTTGTGTTACTAGGCCCAGGATTGTTATTGTTATGTAAAGCATCCGCCATTTTTGTTTTTGTTTTGTTTTAAATATTAATTAAAAAAGTTTATTTTATTTATTTTTTTTATTCGTTACAAAAATTTAAAATATAATTATCCCCTTCCGATTTAAGTTTGACTAGCTTGTAGCCCCCCGTCGCCATGTGCTCCACAGCTTTCGGTGGCAGCGTACTAAAGCGTTCTGGTAAGAACACCACAAAATCTTCAAATGTAAGCATAATTTTATCGCCGAAGCGTGTCCGCTTTACTTCAGCGTTCTGTATCATAATCGGTGTGTTAATCGGGAGAGCCTTAACACTCTTAATTGGGGGTAGAGAGACGGCCGGCCCCAAGCTCGTTAAACTGTTCTCCAAAGTTAGACATGCTGCTGCTGCTGCTGATGATGAAGGATTCTTCAAATAGTGCGAGTGACTTCTTGCTCTGAATTTGACTTCTGCTTTCTGAATTACTCCAGTACTCTACATCTCATATTTATACCAGTTTGCGAGACGAAAAAATCTGAAAAGAAAAGAAAGAGAGATAAATACTTATGTATATTTAAATAAAATAAATACTTGTGGTAAGTGGGATAACAACAATATATATATATACACACAACAATGTTTCACGATAACAATATATATATATATAACTTTTAAACGAGAGTGAGTGAACAAGTGGGAGGGGAAGTGGGAGGGGAGGGCGGAGTGGGCGCTATCGCAAACGAGAGTGAGAGTCCGAAGACAAGCGGGAGGGGAAGTGGGAGGGGAAGTGAGCGAAACCCCCAGAGGGTCAAGCCCCAAGACAAGCGGGAGAAGAAGTGGGAGGGGAAGTGAGCGCAACCCCCAAGAGAGTCAAGCCCCAGGACAAGCAGGAGGGGAAGGGGGAGGGGGACTGAGCGCGGCCCCAGAAGCTTCCACAACAACAACTTCCGCTCGCGATAAGCGCCCCCGCACCATCGATAAGAATTCTGATCCAGAACATACAATGAAAAATTCATCCAGAACATACATATCCAACCTACTAAACTTTTAAACTGGAAATTACTAATAAAACCTGGAAAATTCCCCATGTAACTCTGAGCGATTTTGTAAAAATTAAATGTTGTGTAAACCTACCAATCACATTCCAGAGTTGGGATTTATATGTTAACCCCAAATTGGGGTATGGAAGTCAACACAGCTGGAATGTGAAATTGTCGGCTAACCGCGAAAAACCAATATCTGCCATAACTGGATTTAAACTAAATGGAGAACTTATCACAAATAACTTATCAAACTTGAAAGTTCACTTGAATTCTGAGTCACATCCATATGATAATCTGAATGTTGATTTTAGTAAGAATCAGTATGCTTACCAATATGAAATGTATACAAGATTTTAATCTAGTTACTATAATCGTGAATCACAACCATTTTTCACCCCAAATGAATTTAAATTGAAGACCCCTATTATTGTGGTTGATCTTTCATATCAAAACGAATCAGTGAAAACTGTTCCTATTGATGTGAGAATTTCAATAGAACTGAAGACACCAAGTCATGTAAATACCCAAGCTTACTGTCTCCTCATACATGACCGTTTAGTTGAATATAACCCATTAAACGGACTAGTACAACGAGTTGTTTAACATTAGAAAAATCTTGAAAGATACTGTTTCGATTGATGTACAAGGTTTCTTTGACAATAATAATAATTTTATTCTAAAGGAAATTGGAATTGTATTCGAAAAGGATCCAAACTTGAATAATGGTTTTTTAATAGAACCACCATATGATTTTACTTTGCTAAATACAAAATCTCGAAAGACTGCAATTTGGTTAACCAATACACATCACAAAATTGTTTCGAACGATGGAGAAAATAGTTTTCCACAAACACGAAAGTATCTAAGGACAATTACAAGCGGAAAACAAATTATTTGTAAAGGTGTGGAAAAGAAACGATTTCTACAGACGTTTTTTGGGAGTCGTCAGCTCATTAATATCGAGGAAATGGGCTGTCCGTCATTAAACAGGTTTAAATGAAACCGGTTTCCCTATTGTGAAACACACCTTAAGGGCGGGGTTTGTGCTCTTAACAATGCATACATTATTTTGACATTTTTTAAAAGTAGCTCCAAAACAATAAAATAATTTGTATACATAATTTTAAAGATGAGACTAGATGTGTAAAGACCTGCAAGAAAATAAAATTAACAAAATAATATTTCATGAGGAATTTGACCAATTTTTTGAACAATTTAAAGGACAGATAGTTGGTCAGCATTTTCAATACCTTCTAAACACATTACATTTTGTAATCCAGAGATGACATCGGAAACGTGCGCCTGCTTCTTCTATGCAAATCGCCGGAATCAAAGCAGAAAATTAATTTCTATATATAATAAAAATGTTCGCAATACCAAAATAAATGAATAAATGTATTATGCTACAAAATAAACTTCTGACTTTTTATTTCGAGTTAAAATTACAGGTACGGAGAATGGAAAATATTTCCTTGACTTACTTGCGAGTTGTTGCGCGGTCGTGATTTCAACCCATATTATGGAACGTATTAGAGCGAGCTGTCAGCCGTGAGGTCGTTGGCGTGAGGCCCATGATCTTGTCAATGAGCGTGCGCCTTCAGGCTTGTGCATGTGCCCCTTTTATTGCGGTCAGGTAATGGACAGGTGCGCATGTTCGGGTAGCTCTTGCTTGAATCCCTTTTATGACATGTTTATGACCCATTTGTGGAAAGGAGAGATTCTTAGAGAATTTACCAGTTAAACGTTCTGGGGCGGAAACAAAAAGGTGTGTTTGAAAATATTCCACATTTGAGAATCATTAACTTGTGAGATTTATAATATTGGGGTTCTTTTGATTTCTAAATTAATTTTACAATCATAGAAAATATTATTCCTCAACATGATCGGACATGTTTCTCTAAGATAACCATCTTTGAATACTTTGGGTGTGCGACCTTTCTCACGTGCACAGCAACACCTGTGATAATGAGGCAAAAGGGTACGTGATCACACCTTTCCCCAACATGATCGGATATGTTCCTCTAAGATAACAACCTTTGGATACTATGGTTGTGCGACCTTTCTCACGTGCACCTTTCTCACCTGACTATTAATTGCACATAATGAGGGGAAGGATACATGATCAATATTGTGGGGGATGTGGGGACGATGGGGGCAATTAAGTATACTCTTTATAGACATGATCGTGACATTTTTATGAGTTCAAAGTCCATTAAAATCACTTAATTTATTGGATTATGCTAATTGTCCCAGAACCCGCATACGTTAATGAAGAGGCGGGGGCCATTAATATGTTAATTAGTGAGAGGCGGGGGTCATTAATATGGTAATTAGTAAGGGGCGGGGGCCATTAATATGCAAATTTTCCCAGAACCCATCTTTCCCTACTACTAATACCGTTTAGAAAAGAAAATAAGTTTTAGATATATATTGACCGTTATTGACACGTTCTAATGGACGTTTCCACCGAGGTGATGAAAACTGTTAAATAGAGTAAAAGTACCCCAGAGCCTTACTCGAACAATAATCAAGAAAGCAAAGTAACTTCGGCAACCCGAAGTTTCTATACCCTTGCAGGTCGATCTCGTGGGAGCATTGTATGTTTACAGGGTTCCGATTTTTAGAAAACTAAAAAATAATGATAGAAACATAGATTATGTTTCATTTTAGTTTACTACCGTATATGTTGACAAAGGACGAAATATAACGGTCTTTGTATTAATTTGACATTAATTATCCGATCGTTCCTATGGCAGCTATATATATATATATATATATATATAGTTGACACAGTCCTCCGATTTTTTAAAAATTTTATTCGAAATTCTGATATTTTACAAGAATGATATTCCCAAGTACAGTATTCAGGGTAAATATAGGTAATATAACGTCAATTATCTCGTAATCCAATATAACAATTCATATCACCGAACAATTAAAACTAAACCTGTATATCTATGCAAATTAAGTTTCTCACTTGTAAATTAATTTAAAAAAATTATTTTATTTTTTAATCACTTATTTACTATTACAGTTTTTTAATAGGACGAACTTATTTATTCACTTTTCGTTTACTTTTTCTCGATTTGATCTACTGCTCGATTCGGATCTCAAAAACGGACTGCTCTCTAGTTCAATGATCAATAATCAAACCTCGGCTTAACAGATTTTATCCCCAAAAATTGATAAAGAGAATGACTCAAGAGAGTCGGAAAATAGAATGATGCAATTTGCCAATTAAATTTGAAGTCCAATCTTGTCTGGAAATTTGTGTTTACATTAGCGGAGTTTAGGGACCGCTTTGGGGATCTTTTTGTTTACGTTAGCGGACTCGGGGTTCGCTTTGGGGATCTTTTGTTTACGTTAGCGGGCTCAGGGCTCGCTTGGGACTCCGATGTTTACAATATCGGCTTGGATGTTTACAGCATCCGTTTGATGCGGACTGCGTGAAATTGATCTGGGCGAGAATGATTTGGAGGCCTGGTTGACAGAAATAGATGACCACGGATTTATCTCGGGTCTGTCAGAGTTATTTGGAAATTAGCTCTCGGCTCAAAGTAGTTTATAAATTGGGTAAGAGCCCCTAAATAATGTGTCATATAACATGCACGACAAATGAAGAAATAATTTTTTAATCGGTACACAATATTCCAAAAATATTTCCAAAACATACATTTTCAGTAGGTGCTTTTTCTAGAATAAGTAAATACAAGGGAGTATTCATGCAGGGATAGAAGAAGTTTTTAAGGTTTTAAAAGTAAAGTCTGCAAGAATATATGAGTACCCCTATTAAAGAGTCATTTTATGAAGAGGAACTTCAAAAAGTGAAAGATAAAAAGGCTTTCCTAGTAGAGAAAATACATAAAACGAAAAAAAATCAAGTGCTTGTTAACTGGAGCGGTATCGATTCCAACCAAAATTCGTGGATACTTGTAAATGACCTGCTAAATTAATAAAACGCAAAAATAATAAATTTAATTTTTATTTATTTACTTACCATTACTAATTCTTGTAATATAATTATATAAATATTTTTTTATTCATTGGTTACTATGGATATAAATGTTATAATTACAGGTTTATCTTTGTGCTTATAAATTTCTTGTATATCATCATTGTTTAGAATTTTAGTATTAAATACATCAATTTTGGCGAGTGTAATTGTGTCCATTAAATTCATAAGATCGTAAGTAAGCAAGCGCAGACGATATTTTCTAAGTGGAATTTCTTGATCTTTAAAGGCTGTTTTTAATTCTTCAAAAAAAGATTTTATATCTTTAAATATTTTAGAATTAATAACGAATTGATCGTTATTATTTTGTGTTAAATCATTGATTTTATTTTGGACTTTCATGAAATCATATAATCTGCTGTTCCCGCTATCTCTTTCCAAATAGTGCATTTCATTAATGCCTCTATTCGATCTGCGGGGTATAATTTGAGAGATAAGTATTTTGATAATTTTTAAATCGTGGGATATTTCCCAAAGAAAGTTCTTGCTGTCGTGACTCTTTAGAAATTCTGTTTCAAGATTAATTATATTTCTATAAAGACTTATATTAGTTATATAAAATAAATCTGTGTATGACTCATAAATAAAAACGTCTTTGATATCCTTGTAAAGAAGGAAATCATGGTTCGTGTAATCCATAATTTCGGATTTGGTTGTAGCTACCAGCAATAATAAGTACATTATTGAAATTATTATCTGTAATTTGAAAGATATTATTTAATATTATCTTTATGAATCGTACGGTTTCTGTTATTTATAATAACTGTATTGGGGAGATTTTCCTTAACTACTTGTTTTTTATATCTAGAATTAAGCTTGTTTCTATCCCCGTGTTTCTTTTCGTAAATTACCTCTCCTACGTGATAATTCTTATTTTGTCTATCTTTATTGTGAAAATGCAACATTTTCTCTTGAGCTTGTTGCAATAATTTAGGAATATCATGGTGTTTGATTTTATTAAATAATATACACCTCTTAACGAGGTAAAAAGTAGTGGCGAACGCGCCTTTAACAAAAATTTCTGATATCAACAATTGTGACGAAGCATGATATTACATTCGATAAAATTAATAAACTATATTAAATTTATGTATTCGGCACGCTACAACAGAAAATTTACGTGTACGTAAATAAACATTTACTGTTGCGGGTCGAAATCATATGATATCATTTCATGTAATATCATTTTTCGTCACAATTATTGATATCAGAAATTTTTGTTAAAGGCGCGTTCGCCACTACTTTTTACCTCGTTAAGAGGTGTTTTTGTTTGATATCAGAAGTTTTTTTTCACAAGAGTTTAAGTACCCCAATACCATGACTAGGAGTTGTCCCCATAAATATTAAACTTTTTATTAACAAGTTTTATCGCTTCAATTACCTATTTTAATAGCACAAGTTTGAAATCTTTAATGCTGTATAGTTTCAGATTCCAAGAGAAACCTGTCGTTTCTTATATTTCCTGCCGAACTATCGGATTTTTCCAAAGTGGTAGAACAAATAGATCAAGTTTCCTATTTCAATTAGCTTAATGCAAGTAAAGGACCCTAAAACCATAACAGATTTTCCGTTTGAAAAAATCTATTACGAATATTTTTCATCAAATTGGTTTTTTTCTTGATTATTCCAATAAGTATGAAATATTTCGTATACGGAGTTGCACTTTTTATCGATTAATATCTTCCAAACCGTAATTTTTAAGGCAAAATGTGTTATATATCAAAAGTTGGGGAATCTCAAGGGCTATATGATTTAAAATTTAAAAATTCTGAAACTTTATTTTCTACAGTACACGGCAGTACACGTAGTGGCGAAGCGAGCAAGAGAGCGTGCGAAGACAACTACTATTATAGCCGCAGAATTGAAAATCTGCCATTATGGTCCGATCGTAACGAGTGATACACCAATCGATAGGTATCGCAAAAACTAAGAAGATTGCTTACCAAGACTTTCGAAATATAAATTTGTTAGGGAGAAAAAGCGGTGAAAGTGTAAAAGTACAAATTTAGAAAATTGAAGCTGCTGGATACGGTTGGGATAAAAGCCCCCGGCTGTTTAGCTAGTTTTATTCTTACTGAGAATACGCGTCGTATGACACCTCATTTGTTAAAATCCGATGTCCCGTTCAAAAGTAATTCAAAAAACAAGATTTTCTTTTTCTTCCCAAAATGAAAATGTTTGTCCCTTTGTTTGTGGGTTTGTATGCATCCCATCTTAGTTTTAGGGTTTTGGAAGCCCTAAGGGTGTATAAAGTAGCTTGAAATAGAAATCGTTTGTTCTACGACTTTTGGAAAAACTCGCTAGTTTAGCGTAAAATCAAAAAAAAAGCCAGATTTTGCTTATAGTATCTAAACAACTAATGCAACAGAAACGTTCTATATATCTCTGAAAAGATAATTTAGTTTGCTAAATACTCTTCATATAATAAATTTGTCTGAATATAATAGATTTAGAGTTATGACAAAAAGTTGTTTTGTAAAACCATTTGCATGACCATTTTCTCAAAATTGAGTCGAACGATTTCTTTTTAAATTTTAAATCATATAGCCCCTAAGATTCCTCAACTTTTGATTTATAACACTTTTTGCCCTAAAAATTACCGTTTGGAAGGTATTAAGCGATAAAAAGTGCAACTCGTTTCAGCTCCGTATACGAAATATTTCATACTTATTGGAATAAACAAGAAAAAAACCAATTTGGTGAAAATTATTCTTATTAGATTTTTCAAACGGAAAATCTGTTATGGTTTTAGGGTCCTTTACTTGAATGAAGCTAATCGAAATAGGAAACTTGGTCTATTTATTCTACCACTTTGGAAAAGCCCGCTAGCTCGGAGGGAAATATGAGAAACGACAGGTTTCTCTATACTACTTTACAGCCTTACTACTTTCTTAGCCTTTGAGATTCCAAGCTTGTGCTATTAAAATAGGTAATTGAAGCGATAAAACTTGTTATTAAAAAGTTTAATATTCATGGGGACGACTCCTAGTCATGGTATTGGGGTACTTAAACTCTTGTGCAAAAAAAAACTTCTGATATCAAACAAAAAACCTCTTAACGAGGTAAAAAGTAGTCGCGAACGCGCCTTTAACAAAAATATCTGATATCAACAATTGTGACGAAAAATGATAATAATAAAATGATAAATTAAATTAAATTTATGTATTCGGCACGCTACAAAAGAAAATTAACGTGTAGGTAAATAAATATTTACTGTTGCGGGCCGAAATCATAAATTTAATATAGTTTATTTATTTTATCGAATATAAAATCATTTTTTGTCACAATTGTTGATATCAGATATTTTTGTTAAAGGAGCGTTCGCCACTACTTTTTACTTCGTTAAGACGTTTTTTTGTTTTATATTTAGTTTATTAGGGACTTCTTTTACGACTAAGTATTTCGAATACGAATCTTTACAAGTAATTAATATAAGATTTTGGGCGTAATATATGTCAAGATGCAAATTTTCACCTTCTCTTTCTGGAATAGGTTCTTGACCGATAGGAATCTGTACTGGGTGTCTGTTGTTTTTGTTTTTTCTTCTTTATAAACTCCTTAAGCTTTTTGTATAAATTAGGCCAATAATAAAGTCTATTTATTTGTTTATAATTTTCATCAAGCCCTCTATGAGCTCTACAATGAGTTTCTGTGATAATAAGAGATCTGTCTTCATCGTTCGGAGCAGATCGCCAGTCATGCGCGCATAGGTGTACGACCACTTTTACCACTAAAGCTGTCGCTTATCTATTCAGCAACTACTTTGTAAGCCTGCATATGTCTTTATGAAGATCTTGGAGCCAAGGTTTTTTCACATTCACAGTCCGTCTGCCGCTGCGAATAAACGCTATACATTTTAATAGAACCTATTCGTGCGTTATTAATTATAAATATAAGGGTGGCATATTTGTTGTCTTCCCCACAAACAGATATCCTGGACAAATGTCTTAGTGTATAAAAATGTATTTATAAAATTGTCTTTAAGTGGTTTTTGACTTCTATAACAATCTTCTAGAGTACAGTGAACTCATATTGTTATATTGGGTGGAATATATTCCCTTAAGATTGATACTAAATTTTCTGGAGTGTCATACTCTATTATATGTCTAGTATTTCCGAATACATTAATCGACTCATGTATTGTATACCTCCCCGTTGCTATTAGCAATTGTTGCTTAAACTGGTTTAAGGGTTTTCGGGTGTCTTGTATAACATTCTCTAAACTACTCTCTGCTGAACGCTGAGTATTTTGAACTAAGACCTATTCATTACTTTCCGTTAAGTTATTTATTTGGATCCTTGATAAAGCGTCCGCAACAACATTTGTTGCTCCTGGCTTATAAGCAATTTTGGGAGAACAGCTTTCTATAAAGGAATACCATCTATTCATTTCAATATTGTGATTTTTTTGAGAAATTGAGAATAAAAGAGATTGGTGATCGGTATAGATCTCGATGTTGTTAACCCCATATAAGAAATTTCGAAGGTTTTTAAAAGCCCATACTATGGCTAAAAGTTCCTTTTTATTTGTTGCGTATAATTGTTCGGATTGGTTAGAGTTTTTGAAATAAATGTAATTGGTTTTCCTTCCTGAGAAAGAACAGCACCAATTGCTAAGTCGGATGCGTCAGTTGTTAGGGTAAATTTTTTATTTTCGTCCGGTTGTACTAGTTCTACTTGTGCAATTAAATTTCCTTTGAGCTCGTTAAAAGCTCTTACAACTGAATTATCGAACTGTATTAAAGTTTTACGTGATGCTTATTTAGATACTTTGCCGTTTTGGCCTTCTAAATATTTTGTTAAAGGTTTAGCTATCTTTGCGTTACTTTGCACAAATTTTCTGTAATATCCCGTAAGGCCTAGGAAGCTTCTAAGCTCTCGAATACTTTTAGGGATCGGGTATTTTACAATTGTATAAATTATTTCGGGATCGGTTTTGATCGGTTTTGAAACAACGTAACCGAGAAAGTTTGTTTCTAATTTAAAGAACTTTGATTTTTCAATCGAAATTTTCGTGTTTGCGTTCAGCAAAATTGTAATAATGACAATTAAATCATTGAAATGTTGTTCAATTGTTTTTAAAAATACAATTATGTCATCCATATAAACATGACATGTTTTACCCACTTGTTCTCTTAAAATATCATCCGTCGCACGTTGGAATATTCTTGGAGCCTTTGTCAAACCGAAAGGCATTCTTAGGAATTCGTATTTCCCATTGTTTATTGAAAATGAGGTTTTCTGAATATCTGGTTCATTCATGAGAATCTGATGTAATCCAGATTCCAAGTCAATTGTTGAAAAGTATTTGGCTTTTCCAAGATTTGACAAAATCACTGAAGGGTTCTGCATTTGATATCTATCAGATATAGTATTTTCATTGAGTTTTTAATAATCAATTACGAGTCTGAGTTTTGGAGTTCCATCCTCATTGAAACCCTTTTTTGGTACCACTAGTACAGGGGAAATATAGGGACTTCTACTTGGCCTTATAATTTCTTCTTTTAGCATTCGACTTATTTCCGAATTTACAAAATCTGAAGCTGATAGAGCATAAGGGTATTGTTTGCTATAAATGGCCCTATCATTTTCGGTGTTTATTTCGCCGCGTATATCTGTTCTAAAAGGAATCTGCATATTTATTTTAGAATGCTCTTCATTGATAATATTTAATATTTCATTCTCCAGATCTTTTCTTTGATCTGCAGATGATATTTTTATGTTGTTTATTTTTTGATTGTCGGATAATTCAACGACGGCGTGTTCCGAATTTTTACATTCCAAACTTTTATTTTTGTCGGATATTTAAACGACGGCGTGTTCGGAATTTTTGAATTCCAAAATTTTATTTATGTCGGATTTTTCAACGACGGCGTATTCAGGATTTGTAAATCCCAAGCTAAATTCGCTTTAATTACCCATTTCAGATTCGGATCTGATCTGAGCCTTTTCATCAAAGTATTTTTATACCCGTTACTCGTAGAGTAAAAGGGTATACTAGATTCTTCGGAAAGTATGTAACAGGCAGAAGGAAGCGTTTCCGACCGCCCAAACCTGTGCGCCCAAAATTTTCATGCTAGATAAAAAATCTTAATTGAAATGTATTGGTCTCGTCAATACCTATCGATTGATCAAAAAAAAATTTGCCACGCCCACTCTAACGCCCATAACGCTTAAATCTGTCTACCGCCGGTAGGTGGCGCATTTCAATCTCGCTTTGCTGCTTGCCTATCTCCATTTCCCTTTGGTCTCTTTAGCTGAGTAACGGGTATCTGATAGTCGAGGTACTCGACTATAGCGTTCTTCCTTGTTTAATTGTTATATTGTCCGATTAGTGAATTTATGTTACGATCACTACTTTGTAATTTGGGATTTAAGGGGATTATTTAATTAATTATTTTCCACCTTAGTTTTTTTATCAACACAAACTTTATATTTTTTGCCGGTTGTATAGAGTTTAAGGGGGAGTTTATTAATTTCCACCTTATTTTTATCTACACAGGCTTTATATATTCGTCGGTTGTATCGGGTTTTTGGCCGCACTAAATTTTTTTTTCAATTTAAAACTTGTTTGCGTTTATTTTAAAGCTTTGTTTTTAGAATTTTTTAATCTCACGGCCCCACGTTGGGCGTCAATTAAGTTTCTCACTTGTGAATTAATTTAAAACATTTGTTTTTATTTTTTTATCACCTATTCACTATTACAATTTTTTAATAGGACGAACTTCTTTTATTCTCTGCTCGCTTACTTTTTCTCGATTTGTTCTACTGCTCGACTCGGATCTCAAAAACGGACTGCCTGCTCTCTAGTTCAATGATCAATAATCAAACCTCAGCTTAAGAGATTTTATCCCCAAAAATTTATAAAGAGAATGACTCAAGAGAGTCGGAAAATAGGATGATGCAATTTGCCAATTAAATTTGAAGTCCAATCTTGGCCGGAAATTGGTGTTTACATAAGCGGAGTTTAGGGACCGCCTTGGGGATCTTTTTGCTTACGCTAGCGGACTCGGGGTTCGCTTTAGGGATCTTTTGTTTACGTTAGCGGACTCAGGGCTCGCTTGGGACTCCGCTTTTTACAATATCGGCTTGGATGTTACAGCATCCGTTTGATGCCGACTGCGTGAAATTGATCTGGGTGGGAATGATTTGGAGGCCTGGTTGACAGAAATAGATGACCACGGATTTATCTCGGGTCTGTCAGAGTTATTTGGAAATTAGCTCTCGGCTCAAAGTAGTTTATAAATTGGGTAAGAGCCCCTAAATAATGTGTCATATAACATGCACGACAAATGAAGAAATAATTTTTTAATCGGTACACAATATTCCAAAAATATTTCCAAAACATACATTTTCAGTAGGTGCTTTTTCTAGAATAAGTAAATACAAGGGAGTATTCATGCAGGGATAGAAGAAGTTTTTAAGGTTTTAAAAGTAAAGTCTGCAAGAATATATGAGTACCCCTATTAAAGAGTCATTTTATGAAGAGGAACTTCAAAAAGTGAAAGATAAAAAGGCTTTCCTAGTAGAGAAAATACATAAAACGAAAAAAAATCAAGTGCTTGTTAACTGGAGCGGTATCGATTCCAACCAAAATTCGTGGATACCTGTAAATGACCTGCTAAATTAATAAAACGCAAAAATAATAAATTGAATTTTTATTTATTTACTAACCATTACTAATTCTTGTAATATAATTATATAAATATTTTTTTATTCATTGGTTACTATGGATAAAAAATGTTTTAATATTTTATACATTCAATACAAGGAAATTGCCACGTATTCCCCAGAAAAATGATTTCAATACTTTTTCAGGTCGTAGCGTTTATTTCCTTTTCACAGGCACAGCAGTTACCTTCCTGTTCATGGTCATGGTTTGGGCTAGCACTCGGGTTTTTGAGGGGTTGACCAGTACTGGTAAAACAAACTCGTAGTTTTTTCTATGAGTGATTTACAGAATTTTAGTATGCAGTCAGCACCTATAAAATTATACAAATTCTAATCAGTTACTAAAATAGTAATAAATTAATTTTATATTTGTTCTGTGCATACATTCATAAATCCACAATTCGTTAAGATCGTGATTATATTTATGTGCGATATCACTGTGGACGGCAGTCCACGTAGTGACGAAGCGCATCAGGAGAGTGTGCGAAGGCGAATACTATATAAATACGAAGAAATGAAAATCTACTGTGATCGTCCGATCGTTACGAGTGAAACATCAATCGAAAGGTTTCGCAAAAACTAAATGCATTGCATACCAAGACTTTAAAAAATCAATTCGCTTGGGATAAAGAACGGTGAAAGTGTACGCTGCAATTCAATATGCCTATGTTTAGCTGTAAGATTTTGATAAAGCGTGTCGAATGAGAAAAAGTTTCAATATGTATTTATGTAGTAGATCGTATAATACATTTTCGTCACAAAAGTTGATATCAAAACTTTAGCTTGTTGAAGGTGCGATCGTCACTAGATTTTTACTTCGTTAAGAGGTTTTTTTGTTTGATTAAATGATTCTGCACATGCAGTATGCTTCTGTACTTTTGTGGTTGATGAAGTTGATGAAGAACTTAGGCATGTTTTATAGTTTTCAGGAACAGCCCAATATCGGCCTATATCACCACAGGAGGAGATAATTTCTTGCAAAAAACCCTAACTGAAGTTGTGGTATTCAGTTCAGGATAGAACGTGATCACTTTTCCGCATTCAAGCTTGTTGGTGGGTAGTTTTGCTTACTGTGAAAAACTTTAGACCGTTATCACAAAAATATCTTAACGATCTGGCTTTTGAGTGTTGTGAATAGCAAAATATTTATTGACCTATATTATTGATTCCCAATATACCTCAGGGAAAGAAGTATATGTGCATTGAAATTTTTTTTTAAAAAATCATAAAATAATTATATTAGGTTTTTGATTAAATTTTTTTTATATTGCTTGAGAACATATTAACAAAAAAATAACAATATATTTTTCGTAAACGTTAAGATTAACTTTAAATTAAATAAAGAACTTTATTTTCATATGAAATAAGTATATGTGCATACTGCAAGAAAATTCGAAATACAAGTTGAACAATTTTTTAACAATTTTAAATATACTTCTTAATAATTTATATGCTTTCCTTTCTTAATAAAAATTTGATTAATCCGATTGGGCATTGAAGTTGCCAAGTTTTGCAGAGTTGTCGGATTTATTTGATCCCATTCCTTGATCAAAGCCTTTTTGAGGTCATTAACTGTGTCGAACTGGCGGCCATTCTTGTAAACTTTATTAGAAAGTATTCCCCAAAGATCTTCTATTGGGTTTAGGTCTGGGCTGATCGCTGGCCATTGCAATAGCGGTATTTTTCTAGCTGCCAGAAAGTCTTTAGTTTTACGAGCTGTGTGGATTGGCGCGTTGTCTTGCTGGAATATCCACTCATCCCCATAATGGTCTCCAGCAAATTCGATGAGCACAGTTTCCAGTAACTCTATATAAATTTCTGCATTTGTTCTAGTCGGTATAAAACAAAGTGGAGACTTCCCAGCATACCCAAATCCGGCCCAAACCATTAATGATCCTGCACCGTGATTTCGTTTATGGCAGATCTGTCGTGGTTGCCTTTTGTCGCGCCAATACTTTTGACAGGAGTCAGGACCGTCTAAATTAAATTTTTTTTCGTCCGAAAATATAACTTTTTTAAACTCCTCCGACCAAAATTTGTATTGCTCAGCAAATTGTAGACGAGCGGTTATGTGACGCTTTAATAGCCTTGGTACAGCGTCGCGTGAACCATATGTAACCATTTTGTTCTGGTTCAAAATTTGGTTTATACGTCTTTTGGATACGTCAAGATTCAGTTGACCTTTTATCTCCATGCAAGACTTGTTGTCTTGAACAGCTAGACGCCGAATTTGTCTCTTGCACCGCTCGTCGATTTCAGTGGGCCTGCCGCTTCGCTTTATTTTTCCATAACTTTCCGGATTTTTAAGGAAGTTACTTATTGTATTCCTGTGCCTATTTAATCTGGCAGCAATATAAGAAATGGTCTGGCCAGATTCAGCCAGTCCTTTGATCATGCCGCGATCTTCCTCTGACAAATGTATACCACGTGGCATTCTACCGTAAAATCAAACTTAATATTAATTATTTTATTCTACAAGGATAAACAATATATTTTACTTACGTTCCGCTGATTAAAAAATATTTTTAGATCACACTTCTTAGCTTACTCGCTATCAATAACAAAATAATCTCAATTTGCACATATACTTATTTCCTATTAAAAACACAAGTTTCAGCACATGTTATTAAAAACGGTACAACGAATGATGCCC